>NC_037682.1:72241174-72961074 GCF_003255815.1 Theropithecus gelada | reverse complement strand
TTCCCCTCCCCTTCCCTTTTTCTTTTGAGATGGAGTCTCACTCTGTCGCCCCAGCTGCAGTGCAGTGGCGCCATCTCGGCTCACTGCAAGCTCCGCCTCCCGAGTTCACGCCATTCTCCTGCCTCAGCGTCCCGAGTAGCTGGGACTAAAGGCGCCCGCCACAACGCCTGGCTAACTTTTCGTATTTTTGGTAGAGATGGGGTTTCACCGTGCTTGCCAGGATGGTCTCGATCTCCTGACCTTGTGATCCACCCGCCTTGGTCTCCCAAAGTGGTGGGATTACAGGCATGAGCCATTTTTCTTTTACATACTCTTCCCCTATCCTACCTGGATGCAAATCTCATTCCAAAGCTTAGTGGTGATGAAGACTCATAAATAAGAATTTTCTGAATTTTCCTCAAATGAGAATGTGGGCCAGGTGTTACCTAATGCCAGGGCCTACTGTGACTGTTCTAAATGGAAACAGAACGGGTTCTACCTTCACGTGGCTGAACCATGCAGTACCACTCATGGATCAAGTTGACACCTCTTTATTTGAAAACATGAGTCAAATTGTGAAATCACCTCCCAAACTGTGTCAGAAAGTGATGAGAATGGCAATTCTCTTTCTTGCTTGAGGACAATGAATTTGACAGGCCATGATGCCACATCTGGCTATAGTGTTCCATATTGGTTCACAAACAGCATCGCTAATCGAACTCTGATTAGACTGTTTCTAAGAGTAGAGAGAGTACAAAGCAAGAACGCTAAACCTAAATTAATTCAGCAAAGAATAGGTTAAACTCCAAAATTAGCAGTCTGTCTGGAAACATAAAAAGCAGTTACCTCTACACCATTCGGTTTGGAAGCCTTTACAGGAATTTGACACTTTGACAATCTGAAGTGTCAGTCATTCAGTTTGTGGCAAATGCATAGGAACCTACATTAAATGTGCCTTTTTGATTTTTTGAAACTATCAAACAAAAAACCCTCTTTGGACCTTGGCTAATAGTACTAATCAAAGCTTTAATAATACACTTGTCATTTACTCTTTTTATTCTAAGTTGGATGGGTCTGGAGGCTGCTTATGTAGTTTTTATACAAAAGAGTGAGCAATGAGTATTTTAGTCCTGTTAAAAAATCGTTTTTGCCAGCAAGGAAGAAAAGAGAATAAAGCTGAGCCTGAGAATTAAGAAATTTCTGCCGGGTATGATGGCTCATGCCTGTAATCCCAGCACTTTGGGAGGGCAAGGTGGGCAGATCATGAGGTCAGGAGTTCAAGACCAGCTTGACCAATATGGTGAAACCCCGTCTCTACTAAAAATACAAAAATTAGCCAGATGTGGTGGTGCTCACCTGTAATCCCAGCTACTCAGGAGGCTGAGGCAGGAGAATCACTTGAACCTGAAAGGCAGAGGTTGCAGTGAGCTGAGATCACGCCTTTGCACTCCAGCCTGGGCGACAGAGTGAGATTCTGTCTCAAAAAAAAAAAAAAAAAAGAAAGAAAGAAGAAGGAAATTTCTCTCTAATTTGGCTAAATTTTATTAGTCATAGAGAGAGAAGTTCTCATTCACTAGTTTACCAGTTATTTATTGAGCCTACTGAGTATTATCATGCATTAAGCAGGATGTTAGGTTACAATAGGAATAGGTTAGACCCTGTCTTACTGTTCAGTGAACTCACAGGTAAAAATAAGTAGTAGAGAATTAAAATGCCTACATTGCTCTCAGATAATACTAGATTCAAATACTGACTTCCCTGACTGGAGCTGTTTTGACAAACTTCTTTTCATTCCTGTCTGTTTTTCTTATTTGTAATTAACAACAAGATAACAGCAACTATAATATAGTAACAGGAACATAACAGCAATACACTCCTCAAATAATTTCAGTGAGGATCACGTGACATCATGCCTCCAAATCACCATTAACTCAGTAATCTCTACTGTGTGCATTATCACTGTGTATATCATAAGTTATCACTATGGCATAGCTGGACGTATTGTGACATAGTGAGATTAACTGTGGGCCATGTACTTCGTGTGTGCTATTTTGTCTGGCCTTCATAACAATCCTGTATTATGCTCTTTTTAACAATCCTCTATTATTCTCATTTTATCAAGGAGGTAACTGGGGCACAAAATATTTAAGAAGCTTTCTTAAGTCATTCAGTTAATAAGTGGTAGAATCTGGATTTGATTCATATTCACTCTCATTCTAAAACCTATGTGTTTTCCATTATACAATGTTGCTTTCTAAGTTAAAATTTTTAAAAAGTAAAAAAAAATTTGTTAGTGGAAATTTTTCACTACAGTTCTATTACTAACCAAATCTGCATAGTTATATCAGGATCCAAATATAAAATCAAATTGCAAAACCAAATACATATTTCATTATTCAATAACACAATTTCCCAGAGAATTTTCCATTGAGTATGCTCTCATGCCCTCTCTTCTCATGATTATTTTTATTTTTTTTGAGACAGGGTCTTGCTCTCTTGCCCTTGCTGGAGTGTAGTGGTGTGATCTGTCACCTACGCCTCCTGGGTTCAAGCAATTCTTGTGCCTCAGCCTTCCAAGTAACTGGGACTACAGGCATGCACCACCATGCCCAGCTAATTTTTGTGTTTTTGATAGAGGTGGGGTTTCACCATGTTGGCCAGGCTGGTCTCAAACTCCTGAGCTCAAAGCGATCCACCCACCTTTTGCTTCCCAAAGTGCTAGGATTGTAGGCGTGAGCCACAGCACCAGGCCTTCTCATGAAGGCCAGCAAGGAAGAAAAGAGAATAAAGCTGGGCCTGAGACAGATAAGTGTAGTTAAAATTTTTGGCCATGTTCATGATGATTGCACTGCTGAGCCAAAATTTAAGAGTGTTCTGAAAACAAATGTTGCTTCTTTTTAAAATTACATGTAAAACCTTGTATACCAAGCACAAATAGAATTCCCTTTAAAAGGCTGTGAAGCAGAATAGTCTGAGAAGACTGGCTTTATTACAACCTATTTTGTACAGTGGTTAGAGTGAAATCAGATAAGTGAGCTTAACCAAGGTCAGAAAGATTAGGACCCAGGGCTTCACCTCATTCAGTCTCTAGCTGGCTGGCTATGGGCAAGCTAGTCTTTCAGGTTCAGTTTCCTAAACTGTTGAGTAGAAACAATAGTACCAGCACCTGTGTATGTGGATTTTTTTTAAGGATTAAATGAGATCATGGTGCAAATCACTTATCTAGTACCTGGCAAGTAACACTATTTAGAATAAACTGTGGGTGTGGTTCTTGATGCCATGTGCTTGTATAGGTCTCCACATCTAGCTCTTCTTTTCAAATCAAAGAGAAACATTCCACAGGGATTGATACACCTATGAGTTGATTTCTTGATGTAAAATTTCCCTAGAAAGCTCAACATTTTCAATTATCTTTCATTTTTTTCTGAATGCTTCAGAGAAGGTTCTCAATTAGGCATTAATGCATGAAAACACCTGGCAATCTTCATATTAACAAAGGAGTTCAATGTGAAAGACTAGCCTAGAGCTAGTCTCTGTCAGACGGCAGCTGCTGTGGGAATGAGAGATGGAGACTGAAAGGTACAGGCCTAAGGGGTATCAAACCAAAACTAGACCTAAGATACTGAACTCATCAAATTGTTTCCTAGTCTATATATTTATAGAAGGCAGAACTCTTTCATCAAAAGATAATACGGGCTGAGCATGGTGGCTCACTTTGGGAGGCCGAGATGTGGGGGATGTCTTGAACTCAGGAGTTCAAGACCAGCCTGGGCAACATGGCAAAACCCTGTCTCTACTAAAAATACAACAATTAGCTGGGCTTGGTTGCATGTGCCAATAGTAGTCCCAGCTACTCATGAGGCTGAAGTGAGAGGTTGGCTTGAGCCCAGGAGGTAGAGGTTGCAGTGAGCTGAGATCACTCCACTGTACTTCAGCCTGGGCAACAGATACAGACCCTGTCTCTGAATGAATGAATGAATGAATGAGTGAGTGAATGAATGATAATGTGACCTACCACCTAGATGTTAGTTTTTAACACCATTCTCCAATAAAAGGAACCAAATTTCCTTAAAGAAATAGCTGATTTTAGAGACAGGGCATGGGATTTACAAGATATACCTGGAGCATCTTCTAGTGTCAGAAACTAAGGAATTAGTCAAAAAACAAAATTATGAGTATATATACACAGACACCAGATGAAAGAACTCCCAGTGGCCCAAACTAGAACAATTTGAGCAACAAAACAAATAGTATTGAAGGGATCTATACCAGAGTATAAAGTCTACACTAATAAAAATAACTGGGGGAGAAGGGACAATTCTCTCATACAGAAGAATTTAACGTAATTTATATAATTACTTTTTCTCTACCCCTTAACGATGAGTTACACTAAGTGACTTGCTTACAGAGAAAACAACAGGGAAAGCGGTGTGGCAGGTGGAGCAGGGAGGAGGATAATTTAACAGTAGAGAGTCTTGCAATAGAGAGTTGAGTAAGGCTAGCAATGTTAATGATGCCACATTAATAGCTTTTGCCTTTGATATATGTTGAGAATGATATTCAGCTTTGGGGAGTGGTCTTCTTTTCCAGAACCCATAACCCCAGCCTAACCTTAAGAAAAAAACATCAGACAAACCTAAATCAGTGAACATTCTATAAAATGCTTGACTAATAGCCTTCAAAACTGTCAAAATCATCGAGGGAAATCTGAGAAGTTGTTGTATCCCAGAGAAGCCTAAGGAGACATGATAACTAAATGGATTGTGTTGTCCTGAAGAAAATCCTGGAACAAGAAAAGAACATTTAGGAAAAATGCATAAAAGTCTGAATAAATAATGGAGTTTAGTTAACAGTAATATTAATATGGGCCTGTTACTTGTGGCAAATGTGCTATATTAATAGATGAAGTTAACAAGATAAAACTGGGTGCAGGTTATACTCTGTACTAATTTTGCAAATTCTGTAAAACTAAACTTATTCTGAAATAAAGCAGGCAATATCTAAGGTATTCCTTAAATGATGTAAATAGCTTCAAACTCAATTTTTAATACTCTCTTTTAAAATCATTCTCATTGTTCAATATAGTAGCTACTAAATACATGTGGTTATTGAGCGTATGAAATGTGTCTATCCCAAAATGAGATGTGCTTTAAAGTGTAAAATACATATCTAATTTAGAAGTCTTACTCCATATTTTAAAATATAATGTAAAATATTCTCAATAACTTTCATACTGAAATATTTCAGTCATATTGAGTTAAATAAAATACCTTATTAAAATTGATTTTCCCTGTTTCTTTTTATTTTTTTTTTAATATGGCTACTAAAACATTTACAATTTTATATGTGGCTTGCATTATGTTAGATTGGACAGCATGCTCTTAGCTATTAACAAGGGCATGTTTGAGTATTTTAAAGGGACCAGATATATAAATGAAAAGTTTCAGACTTTGGGGCAGATTTTTTTTTTTTTTTTTTTTTTTTTTGAGACGCAGTCTCGCTCTGTCACCCAGGCTGGAGGGCAGTGGCGGGATCTCAGTTCACTGCAAGCTCCGCCTCCCGGGTTTACGCCATTCTCCTGCCTCAGCCTCCTGAGTAGCTGGGACTACAGGCGCCCGCCACCTCGCCCGGCTATTTTTTTGTATTTTTTAGTAGAGACGGGGTTTCACCGGGTTAGCCAGGATGGTCTCGATCTCCTGACCTCGTGATCCGCCCGTCTCGGCCTCCCAAAGTACTGGGATTACAAGCTTGAGCCACCACGCCCAGCCTGGGGAAGATTTTACATATAGTTATTCATTTGCGCAAGATAGCATCTAAGACTGAACTATGCCCGCTGAAGAGTCTGATGCATGGTCTTGGAGTCTAACTTCTCACCTCAGATATTGCCTGGAGGGCCCATCAGCTGTGCTGCTAAGATTACCCTGTGCATTATTTTCCCCCAAGGATTCTCTGAGATATCTTGTAGTCTGTATATACCAAAGACAGACAAGACAGCAAGACATTCTTTCTCTCCTTTTGTCTAAAACCGCAGGTTTTTCCATGCATTATGTGTGATTATGTCCAAAACTCACAAACCCCATTGCCTGACATCGTGGTTTAAGTAAGCGTAGGACTGTATTTAAGCTGTCTTCTGGGTTATTTTTGGTGAGGTGACTTTTTTTTTTTTTTTTTTAAACGAACAAGCTACCATATTTTTTCTACCTGGAGAAGTTCTCATTCTTTGAGACCTAGCTCCGGGCACCTCTTATTGTCAAGATGTTCTTCTCCTAAGGCTCAATGTCCCTATGTTCTGAGAATACTGGGTGAAAAAAACATTGTCTTTTACAACACTGCAACATGTTCTTGTCAGGTTTGTAGAGATTTGTTTTACCCACTCCATTTTAAGATCACTGGCAGAAGTGACTGTATGCCTTCTATAGTAGAATGATGTGGGTAAGAATTTTTTAGGCTGAAATAAGTTTCAGTTCTTGATTTGGACAAACATAAATCCAATGAAGACTCAAATAAATATAGGCAAAACCATCAGAATAATATAAAATAATAGGTAGCTAATAAATGAATATATAGGTCGCAATGTCAGTCCTGTATGTATGCATAGGTCAAGTTTCTTAATATGCTACTTAACTACTTAACTCCAATAACATTTATAAAATTATGATTTGCAACTTCCCAGCTCTTTCAAAATATACTGCTTCTCCCTATGATCTGCCTTATCGTCTACCCCAGTCTCTGTCTAAATTACTAAGTGATGCTGTTTTACTCTTCTAAAGCTGATGATTCTCCTATACATGTTAATGGTTAGAATTAATTTTGAAAAAAAGTGGTAAAATAAGAGAGGCTTTGGGTAACTTAAGGGAAGATAAATTAGTTCAGGCCTCCAGTAGACCAAAGGTGAACACAGGCCTGGGATGGAAGCCATGAAGTTACATTCCATAATTGTACTGTTTGAACTTTGGTGCACTCCTACTATTTAAAAGAGGAAAGAAGAAGTTACTTTTAGTAGAGCTAATGGAACCCATAAATATTTTTTTAAAATTTGATAAATGTCACAATATATTATAATTAAGAACACCTACTTATCAGGAAAGCAAAAAAAGACTAGAAGAAGATATTTAATACATATATCTGGTAAATAACTTATATCTAAACTATATAAAGAACTTCTGTAAATCAGTAGGAAAATGGCAGATAAGGCAATGGAAAAAATGAGCAAAGGACTTGGGTACTTCAAAAACAAGGATATCCAAATAGACATTAAAACACATGAAAAAGTACTCAAGTTCATTAGTCATCAGGTAATGTAAATTACAAAAAATAATCCTATACCAATACGTAACAATATCACTAAGATGAACAAGATGGAAAATATCAAGTGTTGGCAACTGGATGAACCAGAACTCTCCTACTCTAATGATGGGGGTGTAATTTGGTACAGCCATCTTGAGAACTATTTGACAATACATACTATGCATGAACCTGTATATAACCTCAGCAATCCAATTTTAGATATACTCAACAGAATATATATGTGTATTTGCCAAAATTCATATCCTAGAATGTTTTTTGAAACCCTGTTCATAAGTGCCACAAATCAAAAACTATATGAATGTCCAATAGTAAATGAATAAATTAGTTGTATATTCAAACAACATAACACTATAAAGCAATGAGGGCAAGGTGATCACCAATTACAATTGCAAATGTACATCAATCTCACAACAGAAGTTAACCCTGGGTGAGGGTTGGGAATAGAGACTGCATGGGAACACCAGAGCTGTCTAGGGTGCTAGTTATGTGTATGTTTTTAGTTGTAAAAATTTATCAAACTATCCATTCTTGAAACGTAAGCAAATTCCAATAAAATAATTACACATTCAATGCTACAATGCAAATTTTTTTCCATTTTAGGCACTGGGACAAACTAGAGAGCTAAACCATCCAGAAAGTACTCATAGAAGGTTGCATGAGAATGAAACCTTTATACAGATCCAACAATAGTATTGGTTAGGGTTAGGGTTAAGGTTAGGATTATGGTTAAGGTTAGGGTTAGGGTTAAGGTTGGAAATATGGTTAAAGTTTAGGGTTAGGCTTAGGGTTAGGGTTACGGTTAGAGTTAGAGTTAGGTTTAGGGTTAAAGTTTAGGGTTAGGGTTAGGGTTTATACAGCTGTGCTTGGGCCAATTTGTAGTTAAGATTGATGGAGAGCTATTCCTGGTACTTTAGAACTCAGATACTGAGAACTTCACATGCGTTATGCAAATTAATCTGCACAACAGTTTCCAATGGTAGGAAATATTATCTCCATTTTACAGAAAAGAAATATGCTCGATTTGCCCAAGATAATAGTAGATTCACACTCCTGCCTGTCAGTCTCACTTCTAAACCTGACTGCTTAGCTGCCATGCCGCAGTCTAATTTTCTTATTATCTTTTTTACCTTAGATTCCCTGTTCTTTAGGGGAATATTTTTAGGGCAATTATTGACTGGTGGTGACTTATGGGCGTCTCTGCACAACCCAGAATCCACTGGAGTTAGAATTACAATATGAGATTTGTGTACCATGTTACTCTGTGTACCTACAATACAGATTTTCTCATTATGCTGATATACCCTCTGCAAGCAATTAGGAATTAATACCTCATGGGTTGTGTGTTTAGTAAGGAGTCACATAAACTCAACAGCAGAAAGAAACTAGACTTCCTGTAAAGAAACTTGAATTTGGTTCCATTTTGTTATCATCAAATGTTATCATGTTGTGTGATTCTACACATAATACATGTATTTTCTACGCTTAAGCTTTTGTAGCTGCAAGACAGGAAGAATAATTTCTGATTTGCAAATTGTAAACTGGGCATGGTGGTTCATGCCTATAATCCCAGCACTTCAGGTGGCTTAGGTACAAAGATCTTTTGAGCCCAGGATTTTGAGACCAGCCTGGGCAACATGGCATGACCCCATCTCTACAACAACAACAAAATTTTATCTGGGCACGTTGGTGCACGCTTGTAGTCCCAGCTACTAGGAAGGAAGAGGTGGGAGGATCTCTTGAGCCAGAGAGGTTGAGGCTTCACTGAGCTCTGATTGTGCCAGTGCATTCCAACCTGGCAACAGAAGAAGACAACCTGTCTCAAAACAAACAAACAGCAAGCAAACATAAAACAAATAGTTTTCTCTTTTACCTTTTTGCTTCTTTTTCTTGCTTTCCTTTATGTATTGGCACTTTTGAGCACTTATGCTATGTTATATAAACCTGACAAATCCTGGTGAATTCTAAGATGGGAAAGAGTTCCAAGTGTTTGGACTAACAACCATGGTGAGTGGCAGGAGGCAGCAGCAGATCCAGGATTTTGAGACCACAAGCTAACAAAAAAGAGCCTTTCTTTAGGAAGACACACGCATACACCAGTAGGTAAGGAAGTGTATATTTATTTGGAATTTTAAAATATTGAAACAAATAACAGAGATTTTAGGTCCTTTTCTTCTTGAACAAGACATGCTCACATAGACACACCTATATGAACATTCCTTCTTATAAGAACTTAACTCCAGCTGGGCACAGTGGCTCACACCTGTAATCCCAGCACTTTGGGAGGCCGAGGTGGGTGGATCACAAGATTAGGAGATTGAGACTATCCTGGCTAACACAGTGAAACCCCGTCTCTACTAAAAATACAAAAAATTAACCAGGCATGGTGGTGCACGCCGGTGGTCCTTACTTGGGAGGCTGAAGCAGGAGAATCGCTTGAACCAGGAGCAGAGATTGCAGTGAGCCAAGATCTCCAGCCTCGCCACTGCACTCCAGCCTGGGCGACAGAGTGAAACTCTGTCTCAAAAAAGCAAAAACAAAAACAAAAACAAACCTCTCACACACAAAAATTAGCCGGGCATGCTGGCATGTGCCTGTACTCAGGAGGCTGAGGCAGGAGAATTGCTGGAACCTGAGAGGCGGAGACTGCAGTGAGCCAAGATTGTATCACTGCACTCCAGCCTGGGTGACAGAGTGAGACTCTGTCTCAAAACAAAACCAAAAACAAAAAAACCTCTCACACACAAAAATTAGCCGGGCATGGTGGCACATTCCTGTAGTCCTAGCTATTCAGGAGGCTGAGGCAGGAGAATTGCTTGAACCTGGGTGCCGGGGATTGCAGTGAGCCAAGATTGCACCACTGCCCTCCAGCGTGGGCAAGACAGACAGACTCCGTCTCAAAAATAAACCAAAAACTTAACTCCTATCTACCTAGAACACTGTCTAACTCCCAGTCATTTCCAGCACTACAGTGGCCCATGCAAGTAAGAAGACCTGAAATTTAAGCAACATAAACTTCATATGTCTTCCTCTGAAAGGAGATGAAAGCTAGTCCAGTGTGGTGGAGAGTTAGAATTTGAAGACAGCCCCAGGATCCCCACCTGCCTAGTTAACACATCCTGCGTAATCTTCTCCCCTTGACTGTGCTGGGACTTATAAATGTAGTAGATGTCACTGTCTGATTAGGTTACATTATATGGCAAAGGTAAAGGGGGTTTGCAGATGTAACTAAGACCCCTAATCAGTTGATAGGGAATTAATCTAAAAGGAAGATGATTCTGGTTAGACCTGAATCAAGAGGACAATTAAAGGAAGAGTGGGAAAAGTTCTCCTACTGCCCTTGAAGAAGCTGTTATGTCATTCAAGGGCCACGAGGCAAGGAATCATGAATGGCTGTGAGAAACAAAAAGCTGATGGGCAGCAAAAAAAACAAGAAACAAACAAACAACAACCACATAAAACAAAACAACCAACAAAATAACCCAGGGACCTCAGTTCTATGATGGCAACAAGTGGAATTCCGCTAACAACTATGTGAACTTGGAATGGGACCCCAAGCTCCAGAAAGCACCACAGCCAGGCTGACATCTTGATTGCAGCTCTGTGAGACCCTGGACAGAGGGCCGCAAAGAACTCATGACTCCCTTTTATGGGATTCAGTGTTTTGAAATGGAAAGATGTTATCTCCAAGGATCTTTTCAGCTCTGACAGTTCTATGGGTCTAGTGCTATCAGACGACAAGTTCCATGAATGCCAATGGTACCCCTGGACTTTTTGAACGACTTAATGAATCGAGAAAGCCAGTTCTCTTTCAATTTCATTTTGTTTTGATATTTTTGATTCTGTTTTGATGTTTCCTTTGTATATAATATAATTATAGAATAGCAGATGATTCATTCTCAGACTCTATTAACTTAGATTAACAACACCTAAAACAGGAACCTTCTTGACCTGAGAGTTTTCATTTAGAACTTGCTGATTCAATAGAAAGACATCAAATTATATCCACTGTTAATTTTAAATTAACTCAAAGTATTTAATTAACATCTCTTCAAACAGAAAAGAAATAAAGATACTTTCCACTAAAGGCAATGAAGACCACTTAAGAGATTTTTGTAAATCGAATTAAAAACCTGTGTCCATTCAAACTCTTTCACAATTAAGAATATTCACGGTAGAGATGTATGTAAAGCAATCAGTATCTCTGGGGAATGATTGGGGGGAGAGATACTAAGCAACGTTTGATTAAATGTTGAAATTAAGTGAAGCTGAAACTTTGCATAATTGCAGGAGAACCCAGTTCCTCAGGTATATGTTAAAACAAGAAGGAAAAAGATAAAACTCGTGAGTTCACTAAAGACCATTCAATCAAATTCAACACATCAGAAGCCTCATTAAATATAAGATTCTGAAATCTTTGTAATCCAGAAAAGCAGTAGGGTTGGGTCAGTGGACCCAGCCACTCTGTCACTAGTTTGCTAGATGGTCCAGGCTAGGTAACCTAACATCTTTGGGCTTCATTTTCCTCATTTTTACCAAAAAATGATGTTCTATTCATATTAAATCAACATTTTCCAAAACATATTGCAAGAACCACCTGCTCCTTTGGCTGTTGGTATGTGGTGAAACACACAGGGACCAGTTTTAAATGGCAAAATCAGTTTTACAAAAGACTGAGTTAAATAGATTTAATATATACTTTTGAGCTTTTGTGAGGCTGACAGACCATGTGAGTCTTGCAGTGATTGCCCTGTCTGCTCATTTGACAAAAAGATCCCTGTTCTTAGTATCTGGAACTGTGTTGAACAGAACACATGTTGGGAAGCCCCAGATGAGGTGATCTGTACAGACCTTGCCAGCTTGACATCCTCTGAATCTTGATCCTCTTGTCTGTGCTTTAGCTCTAGGTACATCTATAACCCTGAAAGGATGTTAATAGGCATAACGCTTTTGACAGCAATTTACTAAGTCTCCTTGATGAAGTCAAACATTTAATTAAATATTCATTAGTTTCAAAGCTGAGCCTTATTAACCATGGATTCATTTCAAGTGTGTATTGAAGAACCTTCCCTTTTAAGTTCCCCTTACAGTTGCAGAAGTATACACTCACTTATACTCTAAAAGTTAAAATTATTTAATAATAATAAAAAAATTGATTTAAGCGTTATGAGTTTATTGGTCTTTTCCCTACTTCAGGTAGCCCCAAAGTAAAGACTGCCAAGTTGAGATAGAATTAAACTCTATGTAACAAAAATGGAATGTGTAGGAAAAAAAGACAGTGTGGGAAGACCAAAGGCTTTGAAATGAGGGGACCTGTGTTCAACTCAGCTTCTTCACACTAACTGTGTGACCTTGGGCAGGTTACTCACACCTCTAAGATGCTTTGTCCTCATCTCCAATAATGGGTGTAAGCAGGCTGTATATTTACTGAGTATTAACTAAAATTCATGAATTAAGTGTAGCTTTTTTATTTCTTGCAAATGGGTATAATGTTTCTTAAGTGAACATCTTGAACCTATTAGGTGGTATGTCAGCTTAAGCTTGCTAATGAAACATACCTGATTTTTTTCAGGTTTAAAGAGTTTCCTTTCATTTAAAACAATCAATTTTATGTAAAAGCTAAGTCTTAGAATTCTGTTTCTTTTTTTCCCGCTCAAAAATGCTGTTGGGGCCATTGAAAGATAGTATTCTTCTTTACTACTTAATGTTTGACCCAGTTGAGAAGTAAAGGAGTAAATAAAATGACCAAAATACCACATTTCCGTAAATCCAAATAAATAAACCATTATTTTAAGATGTACCATTATTTTATATATTTTAGAAAAATAACACTGCTAGTTAATATTTGACAACGTGATGTATTATAATTTTATGAATTTTATTTTTTAATTTTGAATGGGACTTAGACTTAATTTTTCATTTAAGTTCTTAGGAAATCATAAAAGGAAAATATGAAACTAGTAAATTAATAAAATTTTCCTAAAGCATCTTGGTATTCTGAGATTGATTTTTTTTTTAACTCAGATAATCAATTTCTGAGCTTTTCCTACACAATACTGCCCTGCGTGCCATCAGGAGTCTTGATGATACAGGATCCTTAAAACAGTCTATTAAAAAATGACAACAACAACAGTAAACAAAATCTGCAAGCAATAGTGCTAAACTTTTTTTTTAACTTTTAAGTTCAGGGGTACAAGTGAAGGTTCATTACATAGGTAAACTTGTGTCATGGGCGTTTGTTGTAAAGATTATTTTATCATCCAGGTATTAAGCCTAGTACCCATTAGTTAATTTTCCTGATTCTCTCCCTCCTCCCACCCTCTACCCTCTGATAGGCACCAGTTATGTGTTGCTCCCCTCTTTTAGCTTCCATCATTTAGCTCCCACTTGTAAGTGAGAACATGTGGTATCTGGTATTCTGTTCCTGCATTAGTTTGCTGAGGATAATGGCTTCCACCTCTATCCATGTCCCTGCAAAGGACGTGATCTCATTCTTTTTTATGGCTGCATAGACTTCCATGGTGTATAATAGCACGTGTTCTTATCCAGTCTATCATTGATGGGCATTTAGGTTGATTCCATGTCTTTGCTCTTGTGAATATAGTTGCAAGAAACATATGTGTGCATGTGCTTTTATAATAGAATGATTTTTATTCCTTTGGGTATATACCCAGTAATGAGATTGCTAGGCCAAATGGAATTTCTGTTTTTAAATCTTTGAGGAATTGCCACTGTCTTCCACAATGGTTGAACTAATTTACACTCCCACCAATAGTGTATAAGCATTCCTTTTTCTTCACAACCTCACCAGCATCTTTTATTTTCTGACTTTTAAGTAATAGCCGTTCTGACTGGTGTGAGATGGTATCTCATTGTGGTTTTGGTTTGCATTTCTCTAATAATCAGTGATATTGAGCTCTTTTAAGAATGTGATTATTGACCACATGAATGTCTTTTGAAAAGTGTCTGTTCTTGTCCTTTACCCACTTTTTCATGTTTTTTAAATTTTTCTTGTAAATTTGTTTAAGTTCCTTAGAGATGCTGGATATTAGACCTTTGTCAGATGCATAGTTTCCAAACATCTTCTCACATTCTGTAGGTTGTCTGTTTACTCTGTTGATATTTCTTTTGCTGTGCAGAAACTCTTTAGTTTAATTAGATCCCACTTGTCAATTTTTCCTTTTGTTATAATTGCTTTTGGCATCATCATCATGATATTTTTGCTCATTTCTATGTTCAGGATGGTATTACTTAGGTTGTCTTCCAGGGTTTCTGTAGTTTCAGATTTTACATTTGAGTCTCTAATCCATCTTGAGTTAATTTTTGTATATGGTGTTAGGAAGGGGTCCAGTTTTAATCTTCTGCTTATGGCTAGCCAGTTATCACGGCACTATTTATTGAATAGGAAATCCTTTCCCCATTGCTTGTTTTTGTCAGGGTTGCCAAAGATCAGATTGTTGTAGGGTTGTAGGTGTGCAGTCTTATTTTTGGATTCTCTGTTCTGTTCATTTGGGCCATGTGTCTGTTTCTGTACCAGTACCATGCTGTTTTGGTTACTGTAACTCTGTAGTACAAAGTCACGTGGTGTGATGCCTCCAGCTTTCTTCTTTCTGCTTAGCATTGCCTTAGTTATTCAGGTTCGTTTTTAGTTCCATATTAATTTTTTTTTTCCAGTTCTGTGAAGAATCTCAATGGTGGTTTTTTAATAGAAATAGCATTGAATCTATAAAGTACTTTGGGTGGTATAGCCATTTTAACAATATTGATTCTTCCTATCCACGAGCATGAAATGTTTTTCCATTTGTTTGTGTCATTTCTGATTTCTTCAAGCAGTGGTTTGGGTAGTTCTTTTAGAAGTCTGGGTTAGCTGTATTCCCAGGTATTTTAATCTTTTTATTGCAATTGTGAATGGCAGTTTGTTCCTGATTTGGCTCTAGGTTTGACTGTTGTTGGTATATATGAGTTCTAGTGATTTTTGCACACTGATTTTGTATCCTGAGATTTTTCTGAAGTTACTTATCATTTTAAGAAGTGTTTAGGCTGAGACAGTGGGGTTTTCTAGATATGGGATCATGTCATCTGCAAACAAAGATAGGTGAACTTCCTTTCTTCTGATTTGGGTGCCGTTTATTTTTTCTCTCTTGCTCGATTGCCTTTGCCAGAACTTTCAATACCATGCTGAATAAGAGTGGCAACAGAAGGCATCTTTGCCTTGTGCTGGTTTTCAAGGGGAATACTTCCAGCTTTGCTTTGTGATGTTGGCGATAACGTAGCCTCACCTAATAATTGAATGGGAAAGTCAATATGAAAGGCCTTAAACAGGTCTGATGCTCAATAACATGAGAAGTAGCTAATCTTGTTATTTCTTTTCTTTCTCTTCCCTCACTCTTCCTCACAAATGAGAAACTTAGTTTTCAAAAAACTGTGATTTACCCTTCACAACTCTGTTTCAAATATCCTGAAAGTTCCTTACAGCACATGTAACTATAGAATAGAATGCAGACTACATCGAAAGTGTTAATATTAAAGGAAACTCATTAACCATATTGCATCACATAAAAGGCAAACTTACTGCAAGAAACCCCAGAAAACATTATAGTGAAGATCCAGTTTACATGGATGCTGCACTTATATTGTTTTGAAACAAATTGTCATCCCAATTCATTCATCCATTTGTTCAACATATATTTATGTTTGGGGTGTCTTCTATGAGCACACAACTTGTTTGAAGTATAGAAATTAATATAATATTGTTCTTGTCTACAAATAAACTATGCTTAAAAGTAAAAATTGGATATGTAAGAATTGTCTAATAAGTCATATACCCTGATAGATCCCTGAATATTGTGCGAGTTTAGAGAAATAGCAATTAACCATGCCTAGAACAATCAAGGAAATCTTCCAAGATAAGGCAAGGACAGATCTTGGTTCTAATGGAAAAGTAAGAGTCATCTAAGGCTTCCAGGGTGTGGAGAATAATTTTCTAGACTTAGAGATAACATTTGTGTGTAAGAAAGGTATTGGAAAGGGCTAGAAGAGGAAATGTGACAATATAACCTTTGCAAAGGTGGTAACAATAAGTTATCATATATTCGAAAATAGCTAGATGAAAGGCTTTTGGCTGGGTGTAGTGTAATCCTACGCCTGTAATCCCAGCACTTTGGGAGGCTGAGGTGGGCAGATCACCTGAGGTCAGGAGTTCAAGACCAGCCTGGCTAACATGGTGAAATCCCATCTCTACTAAAAATACAAAAAAAATTAGGTGAGTGTGGTGGTGGGCACCTGTAATCCCAGCTACTCAGGAGGCTGAAGCAGGAGAATTACTTGAACCCTGGAGGCGGAGGTTCCAGTGAGCCGACATTGTGACATTGCACTCCAGCCTGGGCCACAAAAGAAAAACTCCGTCTCAAAAAAAAAAAAAAGAAAAATAAAAAGAAAGGCTGTTGAATGTTCTCATCACAAAGGAATGATAAATGCATAAGGTGATAGACACACTAAATACTCTGATTTGATTATTATGCAACGTATTATGTATTGAAATATCAAATTGTACCCCATAAATATATTCAATTACAATGTGTCAATTTTTGAAAAATAATTTGAGAATAATAATTAACCTTTATTAAACATCTGCTATAAGCAGAACACTGTCACAAGCATGTTGCTTATATGAAGTTACTAGATTCTCACGATTTTATGACTTAAAAACTATAATTATCCCTACTTTACAGGATTTAAAACTGAGACACCAAAAGATGAAGCAACTTGTCCAAGATCACACTGAGAGCAAGTGACTAAGCCAGAGTTTTAACCAAGGCATCTGGCCCTACATGCCATGTTCTACTCCTATTTTCCACTCTCTCATTGTTTTGAAGATAATATGGTACCACTGGAAATCATACCTCATATCGCATGCATGTTGGTGGTATAAATCAAATTATTATATCATAGGGGATATATGAATAAAGATATCAAAGGTTGGTTTGGGAACAGAAATATCATAGCAAAGAATAAATTCAAAATATATCTAAGTGTTTATAGGGGTCCACAGAAAGATTGTAGAGTTGTACACTATAAAATTTGCAGATTATCAAGATCATAAATGCAGTTTTTGGAGGTTGAATATTGAAGAGTGATTTTTAACTGATTTTATTTAAAGTTATAATGTTTGCCCATATTAGTCAGACTTAATTTCCAATCACAGTCCTGCCTATCACCAGTTTTAAGGCTTGGGGCAAATCACCTAACTTCTCAGCCATAAACTCAAATTTCTGCTCTTTAAAATTAATATATATATATATATTTATATAAGACATATAAAATATAATCATATATAAAATATATTTAATATATAAATATAATGTAATATAAATATTATGTATAAAATATAAATATATTAATTATTCTCAAAGGGCTTTCATGATTAAATAATTTAGTAAAATTTCTGAAACATTGTAGGCTCTTAAAAATTTTGGTTTTCTTTTCTCGTAATGCTACAGAATAGTTTCAAAAATATTTTTATTTGTCTAAGGATTGAAATGCTAATGACTTGCAAGCTGTAGCTTTTTTTCTAAGGATATGTTTTTCCTTTTTTGATGTACATCAAAAAATATTCCTTCCACTCCAGTCATTTTGTATAAAACTCAGTAACTTTGACCTTACAAAGTCAATATTGTTGTTTGCATTTCTTGAGTTTGGCAAAAAACAAGGTCCCAAGCACTGAAGCAAATCTTTTTCTGTCTCCCTTGATCTATTTTTCCTGCCTTGAAGAAAATATTTCATGAGTTTGACTCCTCTATTTATATCTCAATTCACAGTGTTACCAGATTTGCATGTTCACATTCACATTTTCATTTGTAAGATTTATATAGAACATGTCCTTTGCATAAGTGTGCAACATAAAATACTGATTGTATATAAAGAATAAAATGCATTTTTTATCTTCGAATATATGAGCTTCAAACATAAATTCAATAATGACACTCCACTGAGGGAAAAGTGTTCCAAGTATTGCTGACAAATTGTGTGGGGTCCTGAGAAACTGCAATTTTCCTAGAAAGAAGAGCAGTGGGTCAAGTCTTTTGGGAAAGAAAAAGGTGAAGGAGGCCCAGAAGTAGGTACAGTTAGGAAGAGATCAAGAAGATGGTGGTATGAGGCCTGCCTAAAGAAGAGTGACCAACAAATGCAGATTCTGCAAAGTGGCTAAGTAGTAGGCAGCTCCTTAAACACCACGAGTTTCGCCATTTAGACAGGCACAAGGGAAAATACAGAGAGCAGAGTCCTCGTGTTGCCGGAGATGGAAGCCTGCGGTGTCTTGGGTGGAGGAGGATATTTAGGCAAATATATCATGGTTCTCACCCATTCCTGCCATTTGACTATAGGCATCTCATTTAATCTTTCTGTTTCCCTAATTATAAAGTGGCTAAATTAATACTTTCTTTATGGTGCTGTTTTAAGTATTACTATTGCAATAACATGTAAAGGATGAGACAATATTTTTTATAACATCAAAGGTTCTCAATAGATGGTTGTGTTGTTTTTAGCATGGTCAACATTTTTAATCTACATTTAAGATAGTAAGAAAGAAATAAAAAGAGAGAGAAGGAGAGAGAAAAAAAGAGGCTGATTCAACTGTATAATTAACTTTAACTTTTTAAGTCTTACTCAAAATCTGGTTGTGGTGGTGTTGGTGGTGGTGTTGCTAAACACACAATAATCTCGCTGTGGTATATTATCGTTTTCTTTTGACATTTTGCTTTATCTCCAATCCCTGAAACAGACTAATTCTGCTTTCTGTTTCCAAGGACACTGAAAACTACTGGCTTTCTTATTAATGGTTCTGCTAAGTGCCAGCCAAAGTTACAGTCATTCATCATTTCAAAGTAATATTTTTTGTCTTTAGTCTGTTGACTAAAGTTAAAAATTCTAAAAGAAAATTTTAGAAAATTTAGAAAATTAATGCTATTACAATATTTTGCTCTTCCAGAAAATTGGTTTGACCTGTGTAGATTCTGGACTATATTCTGAAAATATTATGCATGTCTTGTAATGTCTATTAGATATCACTAACTACTCTAAGAGATAAATTCTCAAGTCTCAGTGTTTTGATACAAGAGAAGTTCTTTCTCAGAAATCAAGCTGCAGAAGGCGGAGATAGAGGAGGGTTGCTGTGCTTGAAGAACCCAGTTGATAGAGATTGCATCTTTTTCAATATTTGGGTTTTAAGATCACCCTGAATTTTGACAGCCAGCTAGCATAAATAAATAGGAGACAATGAAGCAGTTGTCAGGGGGATTTTATGGTCCAGACCTGAATGTGTTGTTCATCTCTTTCATTCATATCACTTGTCCAGAACTCAGTTCTATCTAGATTAGAGGGGCTCCAGAAATATAGTCTGGCTGATTTACAGTTCCACACCACAAATAGGGAGCTTCAGTGGTCAGATTGCCATTGATGTCACAGTCCATATAGGACATGTTAATCTGATGGACATTAATGTTTTTAATGTGCTGAACATCCAGTGAAGAGCTCTGTTTGCTTAAGGATGAATGCACTCCTTTGTTATACTGAGATTTGCTCTCATCATCTCAAGTACTGAAAAGTGGCAATGAGGAATTAAGCCCTCCCTTTATTTAGTGCCAAAGAGATGAGTTTGACTCATCAGGTTCTTACCAGATGTGAAATTGTGAGAGTATGACAGATCTTGCCAATGTTGCTTAAGATTTATTTGACTTTTCTGAGCTCTTTTGATCTGTCTATGAAATTGTGAGGATAGAAAAGATCTTACCAATGTTTTATAAGATCTGGAGGTAAAATATGTAAAATGTGCATATTAGCCATCCAAGTGTCTAGTAAAAATGGATGCTTATTATTAGCTGCCTTATTGCAATTATCCACATTAACACTAAGTAAGTAATGACTTGCAAAGGCTACATCATGGATAACATTATTGATATTAACAAGACAGCTGATAAACCATAACGTCACTTTTAAATCATTGGGGACACCTTGATGGTTTGTCACAGCCTGTTTAACATTGGTAATTTACATAGATGATGATCTTAATTTTTTTACTCAGCAGTAGTTCCACCTGGATTACTTTAGAGCTATGTTGACAAACAATGAAACTTAATTTTCTTCATTACTTATACTATCTAAAGATCACTAAATACATTATTGAGTAAATCATTTTCAGTCTCTTTGAGAAACAAAATATCTGTGATCATCTGTATGGCATGTATGAACTTAAAGGGCACCTCATACGCTCTCAGACATTTGTTTTATCTTCCTAATGCTTAACATCATTGAAAGAAGACTTCGTTGGGATTGTTTTGCTTATCTGACATATCCAGTTATTGTTCAATATTTGAACATAAGAAAATATGCTAAATAGGTACTGTCACCATGTTCTTGGAAGGTATCTCTGATAGAATTAATGACTTTTCAGAGTAGAAGCAACTTCTGGAATGTGTAATGATAATTTTAACTTTCATATGTGTTTCCTAAAGAGTAAAGTTAGTAATTAATTCCTCATTGTAGGAAGCATCCAAGCCTGTTAGGATTTATCCTTTCAAAAATATTGTAGCAATTATTTTTCCATGGGACAAACCTGAGAATAGGCAACCTCTAAGCTCTATTTCAACTCCAACCTTAGAAAAATAATGTAGCTTCTACCAGTTTTAGGCACCTTGTCTATGAAATGAAGGCAATAATACCAATAGTACCTGCTACACAGAGATTGAAACCATTCAGAGCAGTCCACGAACAGATTGGATGCTCCATGTATGTTAGTTCTATTTGAATCTAAGTTTGAAGATTCTATGATAGTATTAGAAACTTCATTTTAGAAAGCTTTGCATTTTTATTATGGAAAGTGGCTACCCTCTAAAAGTCACTACATCTAGAATTCAAATAGAACACATTCTAAAGGAGACCACAAATGCTCTGTTTGCTCGGTACTGTTTACACATGTTTTCCAACACAATTTACTGGGGAATGAGATGAGATAAGTGGAGATGTTTGTTATTAAACTATGTTCCTTGCATTTTAGCTACATCAGTGAAAGCAGGTTTCTGGATTCTAAGTGCTGGAAAATGAATTATTGAAGTGTGAAAGCGGAACTGTGTATTGAAAATTGCAAAACACGCAGAGCTGGCTGGTCTGTCTTATCAGAGAAGCTGGTTTTGTAAGAACTTAAGTGGTTAAACCTTAAAGGCACATCTGCCTCTTTATTGGAAGCACTCTACCCCTTTATTTCTACTTCTTGCCCCTGGAAAAAAATATCTCATAGCTAATATGTTGTAAATGTTAATTAATTCAGTGCCATTTCTTGCACTATCTTTTGCATTTTAATTGTCATATAGTTTAAACTGGTGACTATTTTTTCCAAACCCCAAACGAGAACACATGGTTTGACACTAGGCTATAAACTGTGCCAGGAGAAATATACAGGCTGAGTCACAGGCTGAAAACCAAGGACTTTACAATCACTGAAAAACCTGATAACATCAACCAAGTTTCTTCATTCCTCAGGCAACATCCTCATCTAGAAAATCAGGAAAATATGCATGACACGTGAGATTGAAATAAAATTTTAATTTTTCTATTCCATTTCTAGATGTATGTGACATTCTGAAAGATATCAGTTCATAGAGAAATATTGAAGTATCTCTAATGTAATATGTATAATTAGAAACTTACAGGGTTTCTGAGCTATTACTAAGTAGCCTGTTCTAGAACTTACATTGGGGGAAAAAAAGAGAAGTAAAATTAAAAATTACTAAACACTAGGTATCAGCTATTGAGAAAAACCCTGTATTTACAATAACTAATTTAATCTTTCTAACAATCCTCTTTTGAACATTTCAGTTTTATGGAAACAGAGAATCCAAGAAATTAAGTAACTGTTCAAGGTCACACAAATTCTAAATGACAGTATCAGAATTTAAGCCTGGTCATGACCCTTTGGTAAAACCAAGTTAAACTTCTACCACTTTGTGGTTTTTCCAAATAATTGAAACACATCATTCCAACACCAACCAATTCTCAGACACAAATTCTCTTAATTCAATTCGATTTTGACACAAACTACCCAGAGTGGCAGGCCCCACAGATATTCCAGAAGACTGTCACCACTTTACATGTCCACTGCAAATGGAGTGCCCAGGCTACCTGCCCATTTGCCTGGCCAACTACAAATTCAGGGCTCCCTTCATATGATAGGTAAATAAGTTTTGATAATTTGCTAAAACAACTCACAGAATTTAGGAAAGTGCTATACTGTACTTACAGGTTTATTATAAAGGATACAACTCAGGAACAGTTAAATGAAAGAGATGCATATGGCAAGACATGGAGGAGCAGGTGTACACAGCTGTGAGGCCCTCTCTAAGAATGCTAACCCACTTGCACATCACCAGTAGGGAAGCTCTCTCAAATCTTTGTTTCAGAGTTCTCATCGAAGTTTCATTACACGGACAAGATTGACTGCATCATTGGACATCGGCCACTGAACTCAATGTTCAGTCCTTCCCATTCCACAGAGGGAGGTTGGGGTGGAGCTGATAGCTTTAAACCCCTAATCACATTATTGGCTTCTCTGGTGACCAGCCTCTATCCTGAACCTATCTAGGGGCCTGCTAAGAGTTACCTTATTAACATGAACTGAGATATCATTAGCTCACTATTAGTAACTCATTATTAGTTACAAAAGTCACTGTTGTCACTCAGGAAATCCAAGGTTTTTAGGAACCAGGTTCCTAAAACCAAGGTTTTTCTCCTCCAGGAACCAGAAACAAAGACCAAATTTATACATTTAATTATATACCACAAACACCCATAATATAGATCACAGTAGGAGCTCTTTCTATCTAAATTTCATATGTTTAAATTTACCAAACAGGGCTTCTTGGTTCAGAGACAAGAAATTATCTAACAAAGTTAACATGTTACAAGATTGAAATGTATCAATCTAGGGAACCCAGTCCTTCCACCAGCAAAGACACTCCTTTCTGAGATATGCCTGTTGGAGACCAATCTAGGGTCAGGAGAGCACATGCATCTAATAGCCAGTCTGTTGTTTTTAGATGGTGTATTGCAGTTTCATGATATTTAAAATTGAATACAGATAGGTATCATTTTAAACATTAAGGTCTAAATTAGTGGCTGAGAATGTTGAAGCTAAGCAGTAAATTAGTTGAGATAAATGACTCCTTGAAGATGAACGAACACAAGAGTACAGCCCCATGCTATCTCCATAAGGAAGCTATCAGAAAGGAGAAAAATTTTTATATATGTTTCAAATATAACAAGAACATTCCGAGCTTGGTTCCTGTAGCTACCAGTTTAAACATCTAAAAAAATCCATTATAAAATTATAATTAATTAATCAATGCATAATATGCTTGTATGCTTAATAGATTTCTTTTACTGCTAGGCAGTAAATTCACAAGTGTGAAGACTGTGCCTAAATTATTTGCTACTGTATTCCCAATACCTACCATGGCATCTGACACACAGCAAGAACTTAATAAAGGTTTGTTGAATGAATAAATAAATGAATCAGATAGACATAGTTTTGAATCTTAACCTCTATATTTACTGTGACATTGAACTGCTTAACCTCTCCAAGCCTCAGTTTCCTAAATATTTATAGTAGTATTATTAACTTCTTTGGGTTATTTGGAGATTTTAATAAGACAGTGCATACAGTCTGTTTATCATAGAACATGGCAAATAGTATGTATTCAAAGTTAGCTCTTATTATTATTATGTAAGCCAAAGTTTAAATGGTACAGAAGAACAAAAATAAAGTTTATGACATTAAAACCTATAGTCCATATTTCTATAAACCACTCAAGATGTTATTTCATTAAAGCTTCTAGATTAAATTTCCTGCATTCTAGTGATTATCTTGCACTTCTTAGTAGATGTTCATGCTAATTGAGTTCATGAATGTATAAATAGAAATGCAATATTGAATTTCAACAAACAGGTTCTGAGCATATAATACATGATGAATATAATGATGAACGAAAGATAATCTCTGCACTAAGGATTTTGGAGTGTGTTTGTCGGAAAAATGTCTAAATTAATCTTTGCAATGAAGAATGATAAATACCGTGTTGAAAATATTTAATGATCAATGATCACCCAACCATATACACAGAGCCAGGGTGAACTGCCATGGGTATCTTTATCATGGTAGGTCATAGGTCAGAAAACCTCTTCTCATTCTAATTCCCTTTATTATTTGAGTGTAACATTGCACATCTTTCTGCATCCATTGCTTGGGTGCATGAATTGAAGCAAAGATAATTTCAGTGATTTGTCCAAGATTTTGCAGCCTGAGAAATGGTGTCCATTCATTCTGAGTCTTTGTCTGGTGTCCCTGTCTATTACACGCATCCCCCTTCATTTTGATCCTTTAGCAGTTAACAGTAGTACGATTTTTACTAAATGTATATGGCTCTATTTCTGCTATGTATATATAATTCTCATTCCATTAGCCTTTCTTCTTTGGTTCATTTTATGTCTTTTTAAAAATTTGTGTGGGTGCAGAGTAGGTGTATATATTTATGGGGTATCTGGGATATTTTGATACAGGCATACAATGTGTAATAATCAGGATTAATTGGAAAGTTAATAAATCCCAGGCCAGGCATGGTGGCTCACACCTGTAATCCCAGCGTTTTGGAAGGCAGAGGTGGGTGGATCACTTAACGTCAGAAGTTCAAGACCATCCTGGCCAACCTGGCAAAACCCTGTCTCTACTAAAATCACAAAAATTAATTGGGCATGATGGCATGCATCTATAGTCCCAGGTAATCAGGAGGTTGAGGCACGAGAATCATTTGAACCTGGGAGGCAGAGGTTGCAGTGAGCTGAGATCGTGCCACTGCACACCAGCCTGAACAACAGAGTGAGACTATCAAAAACAGAAAAAGAAAGAAAGAAAGAAAGAAAGAAAAAGAGAGAGAGAGAGAGAGAGAGAGAGAGAAAGAAAGAAAGAAAGAAAGAAAGAAAGAAAGAAAGAAAGAAAGAGAAAGAGAGAGACAGAGAAAGAAAGAAAGAACGAAAGAAAGAGAGAGAAAGAAAGATAGAAAGAAAGAAAGAAAGAAAGAGAAAGAAAGAGAGAGAGAGAGAAAGAAAGAAAGAAAGAAAGAAAGAAAGAAAGAAAGAAAGAAAGAAAGAAAGAAAGAAAGAAAGAGAAAGAAAGAAAAAAGAAGACAAGGGAAGAGAAGAAAAGAGAAGAGAAGAGAAGAGAAAATTAATAAATCCCTTTAAGTACTCTTATAAAGTGAGGCCTGGGCCATGGGACTTTGAACTAAAAGTTACAGTGAGGATTTTTATTTTTAAAGTAAGAAGGTGAGTATCTTGCCTTGTAGAATGAGGCTTTATCATCAGTACAATGAGACTAATAGTACATTTATCTCAGAGGGCTGCTGTGAAGATGATAAAAGACAATGTATATGTGAAGCCCAGCATACAGTGTCTAGCACAAGCTGGATGCTCAATATTTATTAGTTCTCTTCCCCTTCCCTATCAGGCTCTCCTACAATTGAAAATTTCCACTGTCTCTTCTGCAACTACATACACAACTTTAACGCTCAAGAAAATGGCTTTAGAACTCCACGGATAACATTGTTTGGAAATAGCATTGTAGAAAGCACATACACAGCAGGACTGAAGACATGCTGCATTTTATTTATATAAGAAAGCTAATAGCTTCCATTGTGTCTATATAAACCCCCCTTTCCTAGACTGCAGCCCAGGCTGTATAACTGGGCAGAGACTGCACAATTCCAAAGATTTTTCGAACTGTTACAAATTAGAATCCATGAGGGAAAGGCTCACTAGAGGACATCACAGGCGAGGTTATCATTCTTCCCTTTTGAAGTTGGGCTTCATATCTTTTTCTCATTACAATCATTACTTTGAGATATGATTTTTTTAAACAGTAATTTTCTAGAACAAAAGGGATAATACCATATTTCAAAAGCTTTACTGTGAAATTAAACCTTTGAACTACTGTGAAAGAAATTATTCCCTCAAGGCTGCAAGGCTTAAAGGTTATTAAAAATTTAATTTTAAAGAAGGCATCCAGGAAAAAAAAAGTATATAAATGCTACTTAGAACTCAGATTGCCCAATTTAATAACTCCCATTGCTCCTTATTTTTAAATAATCTGGAAATGTGAACAAATGCACTCCATTTTTTTCAGTGGCTCATCAGTATGTCAACAGATGGTTGGCACTGCTCGTTACCATCATCTGTTTTCAACTGGAGGCACATGCACTGCAGTGGCTCAGCTGGTATCTTCTGCCTCCCCCATTTAACAGAGGGAAGAGCACAATGTAGAAGAAGCACCAGACATAGGATGTACTGAATTGGGAGAATCCCCCAAAAACCAGCTCTGTTGATTGTATTTCTAATTATTGTAAGAGCAAGTATCTAAACCATGATATAAATGGCCAACAATTCAAGGACTGGTGTTTCAAAGAGTTTCTGTTTCCTCATTTGTAAAATGAAAAGCATTTTTTTTCATTCTGTGATATGGACATGATATTAGCACCTTCATTAAACAGGCAGTGTGTCATTAGGTTGCTTTTTGTACCCCAATTTCCTCATCTGTAAGTGGGGATATAACAGTACTTATCTCACTTATATCACATGGTTGGCATGAATATTAAATCATTTTATGCATGTATAATGCTATATAAATAGTTTCTGGCACATAATAAGCACAGTATATTATTATTATCATGGTTAATTTTATTTCTATCATGTCCACGTAATGTACTGCATTCTTAAGATACAAAGATAAAAAGATAATAGTCCATGTCCCTAAAGGGCTCAAACCTAAGTAGGAGAGACATATAAGCAACCACGATAAAAATTACAGCACAATAAGATGACAAAGCAAAGGTATGTTGAAGGTACATGTTTGTGATTTGGATCTGCCTGGGTGGTGATGGTGTTAGTGGAAGATGTGGTTAGGGAAGGCTTTTCCGAGGAGGTGCCTCAGGAGAACCATTCTAAATACCAAAGCAAGCATGAAAGTTCATGTCACATTAATAAAGCCTATTTCTCAGGGTCATAGCAGAAAAAGAAATTACAAAAAACAATGGTTCTCAACCCTGACAACAATTCAAAATCATCCATGAGGCTGCTTAAAAATACCATCTTCTGACCTACTGAAACACAATCTGCAGGGCTGGGGTCTAGGTATAGGTGATTTTAACAACCTGCACACAGAATTCTGATACCCAGCTAGGGTCAAAAGCCACTGCAATAATGCATATTCAGAACACATTGTCAATAGTAAGTCACAATACAAATGCTAGGTACCCTTATTACTGCTTTCCATATGTATACTTAAATATGATGATCTCAAAGACCTCTCTTTACATATACACTTTGTCAAGTATGTCCACATACCAGTGGAATAAGTGGCAAGCAAGATCATTAATTACAAGCACAAGAAGTTGGGCTTGTAATAAAGCTTTTACCAAGTTGGAAAAATGACTGAACTTGTGCTTCAAACACAGGCTATATATCTCTGTTCTGTTTCTTTAAAAATACCCAATATTAACACAAAGATCTTCATAAAACTAATTATCAGTAGGCTCCAGTTACCCAAAAAGAACCAGATTTGTCTCTTTTTGACAACATTCACTTGCTATAGTTTCATCTGTAGAGTTTCTTACCCACTAATACGTTAACCTTGAACTTACCAGAGCTGCAAGTTCTTCCCACTAAATTATGTGCTCCTTGAGGACAGTGACAGTAAGTCTGCCATTCATTGTTGTTTCTCTAACACCTGGAAAAGTGCTTGTCATGTAGTAGGTGCCAGTAAATATTTATTTAGTAAATTATATTTTGTTGAATTGTTTCTTCCCATGGGCCTAACTTGAATGCCATTTGGCTCTCTAACTGAATGCCTTTGTAAAAGGGTTGCTTCTCAATATTCAGAGAGGTTAGCTCATTTTAAAAGGATATTTATGAGGACCAGTGATATTTCCCTGGTATTATTATAAACAATTATATTCAGCATAATGCAGGCAAATACTTTAATTCTGTTTTGTGCTTCCACACAAGGCAGGGGACAATGGCCATGTTTGCCCACCTAGGCTATCACCTCAAGCTTCTACCTCCCACATTAAGTTATTAAGATACATCACGCTAAGATACTCAGATCAGTCTTTATTTGTAGCTGTCCTTTTCATAGGCCTATGATACTGGCCACATCTGACAATTTGTTAAATATCCTAGTGTATTCATTTGTGAACAATTATATGAATAATTATATACAATAAAATATTTATAACAAAAAGATACATCCTGTTTCTCTTTAGAAGTCTGGGTTTTGCCCTTTCTTTCTCTTATTGTCTGGAGTTAAGCAGAGTTAATCATTCATGACATTTTTTAAAGAAAAGTTGCAAAGACTATGCAGTGTGTATAACATGTAATTCCTCATTAGTGTGACTGTTGCTCCCCTAAATGTCTAGTATGTCACTTAAAATGAATTTTCTCATTAACCTCAAACATGCCAACTTGTCAAATTATGATGAACCAAATAAGACGGTACCCAGAAATTGAGCTGCCATCATTGCACTTGTATGGCTTTGCCAATTAGTCTATAAATAATACAGTTTTGAATACACTTCAGAGCTTTAAAAAACGAAGGCACTCTGGATGTTCTGAAAGGCAAGAATAGCAAAAGAGACTATTCAAAGAAAAGGGAAGAAAATGATTTGCTCTTGTTAGAGGAAATGAAAATTATTCAAAGGAACAAGGGATTAGATGATGATATAGACATTCAACAAATATTTATTTGATGTCTGATCTGTGCATTAGGTTTTCTTAGATGTAGTAGGTGTGAATTACTAAACAAGTCACTATGATTTTTTCTTTCAGTAGAAAATTATCTAGCAAATATTTATTACACCCATATTATGCATTATGCAGGACACCAGCAATGGAGTACAGAGATAAATAAGACAAATTACTGTGTTAATGGAACTCAAACTTGGTAGAGAAATAAGATAAACAAATATTTAGAAAAGGAATCAGGGAGGTAGTGGTGGTGAAATGCATGCATGTGCAGAGACAGAAGAGGGGCAGCTAAGAAAAGAAAGATAGGTACCCAAATAGGAAGGATTTGTAAACTAGGCAATTGCTTAACATAATTCTGAAGTTCAAATGCCTAAATAACAAAGATAACCTAGGAGATTAATAATTTGATGCTTGTTTGAATCATAGTTTTTGAGCTTTCTCCAATGCGTGTTTAGAGGATGCTCTGAGAATGGAATGAAGGACTGGCAGGGGACATGGACGCCGATGCTCAATCTCTTGGCTGGTACGGAGAGCAATCCACTTTTGGTTCCATCATACTCACCCCATCTGACAAAAAAAAACAAAGATGGAAAGCAACAGGACCCATCTGCTCCTAAAGGCACTCTAGAGAGAAACTCTTGTGACTCAACCATCCTCCTGAGGTTTATCATCCTCGTGCCCAGCAGTTAGAAAATATTTTTCAACTACTTGTTTTCTTCTCCCTGACAAGATTTCTGTCCAATACGCTTTGCTCCATTAAGTTTTATTTCCAGTGATGTTTTAGTGCTCTGTGATATTATTTTTTATAACTTTATTTTAGGTTCAGGGGTACATGTGCAGGTTTGTTATATAACTAAGTTGCATATCGTAGGGGTTTGGTGTACAGATTGTTTAGTCACCCACGTAGTAAGCATAGTACCCAATAGGTAGCTTTTTGATTCCCACCTTCCTCCCACCCTCCTCCCACCTTCCACCCTCAAGTAGGCCCCAGTGTTTTCTGTTTCTTTCTTTGCATTCATATGTACTCAATATTTAACTACCACTTATAAGTGAGAACATATGGCATTTGGTTTTCTCTTCCCATGTTAGTTTGCTTAGGATAATGGCCTCCAGCTGCATCCATGTAGTTGTGAAGGACATGTTTTCATTCTTTTTTAAGGCTGCATAGTATACCATGGCATATATGTACCACATTTTCTTTATCTACTCTACCATTGATGGGCATTTAGGTTGATTTCATGTCTTTGCTGTTGTGAACAGTGCTGCAATGAACATATGTGTGCATGTTTCTTTATGGTAGAATGATTTATATTCCTTTGGCTATATACCCAGTAATGAAATTGCTGGGTTGAATGGTATTTCTGTCTTCAGGACTTTGAGGAATCACCAAACTGCTTTCCACAATGACTGAATTAATTCATATTCACACTAGCAGTGTTTACATGTTCCCTTTTCTCCACAATCTCATCAGCATCTGTTATTTTTTACTTTTTAATAATAACCATTCTGACTGATATGAGCTGGTATCTCATTGTGGTTTTAATTTGCATTTCTCTAATGATTAGTGGTGCTGAAAAATTTTTCATATGCTTGTTGGCTGCATGTAGGTCTTCTTTTGAAAAGCATCTGTTCATGTCCTTTGCCCACTTTTTAATGATGTTGTTTATTTTTTGATTGCAAATTTGTTTAAGTTCCTTTTTGATTCTGGATATTCTAATATTCTTTGAATGCCCAGCTGTCTTACCCATTAATATGGATACACAAAAAATACTGAACAGTTAAAACAGTATGTGGCAAGTTTTGGAATTTAGAATAGTAATTAAATGAGTTCATACCTTCAGGGTGGGTAGAACAATGCCTGACCTATAGAAAACATCAATAAAGATTAGTTATTAGTATAACAACCATGACTACGGCTGTTGTTTCTACTATCAAGTAAGTGAAGCAAGACACAAGGTCATACTTTCCATCCCCACTCTTAAATGACAGGCAAGCTGTCTTGTCTACTAATGTGTGACCCCATAAGAATAGAAAATGCATCTTTCTTATTGACTAATTTATGCTCAGGACTTTAGCAGGGCTCAATAAAGATGTGTGGGGTAAATTCAACGTTAAGGTAACTCAATCCTCAAAACCCTTAGGTTCTTTTTTGAGTTGGTGTAGTGAACTAATGCCGTTTTCCCCCAGAGTGAAGTTGATACCTATTCACTCAAATTTTATATTGATTTTGTCTAAGAAGGTTCTCATCACAGAATAGGAAATGAAAATGAGGTATGAAATTAGGGGAGTAGGGAGAGAGGGAGAGATATTTTCCAATGAATTAGATAGCGATGCAATTTCTGGCCTCCTTGTTGTTTGAACAGAAACATTATTTATTTTATCCTTCTTTTTTGAAAAGTTTTGGGGATAAGATGAAGATTGCCTAAGTAGGGAAAGAGGCACGCATGAATGGAGTCTGCAGGTGTAGACGGTACACTTGCAAAGCCTGGCAATTCAAGAAAGAGATGGGCACAGAAGGGCAGCTTCATTTCCTTGATGAAAGCCAAACATAGCTCTTTGCTAATCTTGTATTCACTTACTTTTTAAAGGGATAATAATAATAATAACAAATAAATGACATTCCATGGCATTATTTGATCAAAAAGTAATCAGCACATATAGCATTGCATCTGAACTTTGGCTTAGCCTATGTAAAATGAGTATAAGATTTCTCTCTAGGCTGGGCGTGATGGCTCACACCTGTAATCCCAGCACTTTGGGAGGCCGAGGTGGGTGGATCATCTGAGGTCAGGAGTTCATGACCAGCCTGGTCAACATGGTGAAACCCAACTCTACTAAAAAAAAATATGTATACATACACACACACACACACACACACACATATATATATATATATATATATAAATAAACTAGTCAGGCGTGGTGGTGGGTGCCTGTAATCCCAGCTACTTAGGAGGCTGAGGCAGGAGAATTACTTTAATCCAGGAGACAGATGGAGGTTGCAGTGAGCCGACATGGTGCCACTGCACTCCAGCCTCAGCAACAGAGTAAGACTCCACCTCAGAAAAAAAAAAAAAAAAAAAAAAAAAGATAAAAAGATTTATCTCTCATGTGGGATATTGAAGCTTGAACAAAATATCATCCAAAGACTTTAAGATACTGGACATACTAACGATTCACGAATGTGAATGTTTGTTGCTGTGTGCCTTTATTAATGACTCCTTACCTCAGGCCTGGCAGGGGACATTAATTAGTTTCATTTCGCAGGTGAAGGAACATTGGCTGGGTGAAGTGAATTGTCCTGTTCTGCCCTCCTGTTTCCATAAGAAACTGAGAGCCAGGACTCTAATTCAGGGATTCAGTAAGAGCATTCCTTCTTCTGACATAAATTTTGGTAACCTCTTTTTTTTAAGCTGAGGAGATTTGTTTATTTGTTTGCCAGTCTTGAAAATACATTTTTTTTTCTTTTTCTTGTAATACATATTTTTAGAATTTATTAGACTTTTGGCTTCAAATTTAAGATGATTGTGTTTCATGATCAAACAGGAATCATCTCATTACGTATTAACAGTAATGGTTTCTGTCCGAACATCTTCAGATCCCTAAAACGAAAAGGCTGCTCAGTTTCAAAATAGGATGCAGAGAAAAACACACATGCATCCATGTAGAAGGAGAAGAGTCAGGGTGAATGGAAGATGAACAGTACCAGAGATGAAGGGACATCCCTGGAAGCTAGGTTTCTAGACAGCTAAATATCTGCAGAGTGGCTGAACCAAGAGCAAATCTGTAATAGTTAAATCTGAAAGGAGCAATGGGGTCTTCTGTGTGGACAGTGAAAGGATAAGGCACAAAAATGAACAAAGGAACTAATGCTGTTGCAAAGGGAATATGATAAACATCCTAACTATTATTATTATTAAATACCAAGATGTGTCAGATGTTGTCCTTTTAGTTAAGTACTTCTGATATGTTGTCTTTTACTTTTTAGTAATAAAGTATTATAATTCCCAGATTAACATAGGCACCAAGAGCACAATCTCTGAAGAACCTGTGTTTTTTATGGGTACCCCACTTATCCACGCAAGTACTCAGTTGGCTATTTGTGAAAACTGGAATTTAACTTTATCTATAAGAGATACTGAAAAGTATCATAGGTGATTGGGAATCAACAACTTGTCCCAAAGAGCATTTATTTAATTTTGTTCTGAGAGGCAGCAATATATATCAAAGATTAGGAGATGTGCTTATAGTCCTGACTCTCGAAACTGTAACTTAGACACCTCACAATGGTCCCTCCCATTTGCACAAGAAACAGAGTGTACAGATAATCCTCAAAGCCCTTTCCAGATCAAATCTCCAAATGCATGAGATGATTATCACTGTGTCCCGAGGTCTCAGGACATAATTCCTGAAACAGCTCTGTAGGCTCCAGAGCAGAAAAAGCCTTTCCTCCTTTGACAAAGGTGGCTGACCCTGCCTCAGGTGTGATTTTCCAGGCTGCTAAGTACAGTTGCGGGCCTGTGTGCTTGGCCAGCTGATCAAAGGGTCTGACGTGAGGGCCTGTGTGTTCCGAATCTTGTTTACTAGATGCTCCTTGTTTGGATCAGGGTTAAAGCAGACCTGCAGTTGTGATGCTTTTAATCTTCTCCAGTTTCATCGCCTGCTACTCATCTTCCTTGGCTGAGTATGCTCAGCAGTAAGGCAGGCCCTTAGGGTCTGCCTAGAGCAGCTTCATTGAAAAGTGCCTCAGGCTTTCCTTACTGTAAAAATAAGGAGGGAAAAAAATAACTTCCCTCTCTCTGCACTTGCTTCCAGGATCACAGCTCTATAAATACCTAGGCTTCTGTTAATCCTTCTTCAATAAATACCTGTAGCACGTGGGCTTAATTGTCCAGAATAAAGCGTAAACTCCTCTGAAATCTTCAGATTTTTAATGAATGTTAGAAAAAAGAATGTTATTGAGTGGGATGGAATTATGAAGCCACTGTCTCACTAGTCTGAGATCATTTTGGTTTTCATTATTTTTTCTCTGAAATCTAGGATTATTCACAGTAGTTCACAAAACTCCATCAAATTTCTATTCCAAAAATCCCCCGAAGTTCCAAAGAGATTAATAATGCCTTCCAGCATTAAGCAAGAGCTCTCAGATCTTCATTTATATCAGTGAGCATGTCAACTGAGCAAAGCCATGCATTTGTTTTAATACAGGTGATTAAGGAGATAAGAGTTGGTCATGCCCTGCTTGAAATCAAGTATGATTCATTATTTGTCAAATGTTTATTAATTTGTTGTTATTCACTATTTACAGGGACAGAAATACATTATATTATCTACATTCTCAAGAATCTTTCTGATTTAGTATTTGTTACAGTATCTCCCTTTAAATATCTTTTCCTTTGTTCTTTGTGCATTCCAATTTTGATTGTTCCAGTTACTAACTTGACAACCTTGGACAGATTAATCTACTTCTTTAAATTGATTAAGTTCCTTAAAATTACAAAATGGGATATACTTGAATAGAGTGAATTAAATAGCTAAAGAACATACAATTTTCTTTTAATTCAACTGAATTTAATACCTATTTATTGAGCACGTATTGGCCAGATACTCTGTATATGTTATTTTATTTCTTTTTCTCAATCACCATGTGAAGTGGGTATTATTCAGTCATATAGATGAGAAACTGAAGCTCCAAAGTGAGTAATAGGCAGAATTTGAGCCAAATTTATTATAATTTCAGAGCCCTAGCTGCTTCCCCAGAGATGAGTCATTGTTATTATAAGTTATCTTATTTTGCATTTTCAAATGTGGTCTTTCATTAGAAAAATACACCTCATTGTGGTTATGTCTTATGAAGTCAATTAGTCATAGAGTTAATATCATATGCTAAATATCAAATAAAAGGCTGGGCAGACAGAGAGGAGGATAGATGGTGTTGAAAATCTGGGAAGTAATCTGAAAGAGAAAATGAAAAAAATATATACATATATATATATATATAAGATGAGCACTTGATCTGCCAGGGAAACTCACACTAAAATGTAAGTTTTGAATGGAAACACTTGTACATGTTGAAAAATATATTATCCTGTTATTTCTTTATTTCCTCAATAGTCCTCCTCTCTGCTCCCCCCACTCCAAATTTCTTAATTTTTGTACAATTCTGTCTTTGCTTTAGTATACTGACTTTTTCTTAGGAATTGTGTTTTGTCAGCTCCCAACCAACTTAAACACCACCAGCATCAGAATCATTGCCATCCTCAGAATGTGGTTCCGTGGGAGGACCTCGGGTACAGAGTTTACAGATAAATTTCAATAGAACATAGGTTTCTCATGATTATAATAATGATGGACATGATAATAGCTACTGTGTTCCAGGTTCTCTAATAATGTTAGTTTCAGTCTCAGCTACTTGGGAGGCTGAGGCAGGAGAATCACTTGAACCCAGGAGGCAGAGGTTGCAGTGAGCCGAGATCGCGCCATTGTGCTCCAGTCTGGGCCACAAGAGCGAAACTCTGTCTCAAAAATAAATAAATAAATAAATAAATAAATAAATAAATAAATAAATTAGTTTCAAGGAATACAAAGAGATATTTAGAGATAGATTTCATCTTCCAAGTTACAAGCATTTAAACAAATAATAACTGAAAAATGATAAGAACAATAATTGAATTGCACCATAGAAATACAAGTGGAGAAGAATCCACTTTGAAGGGGGCAAAATAGATTTACATATGGTTGATAATAGAAAAAATTTGAAATGAGAGACTAGGAGTTTGCCCAGTATAAAAGGAGAAGTTTGGGCAATATAAACCCACACTGAACAAATGCAGGGTGATAGGAGCAAATCTGAACATGTTTCCACTTGACATATGAGCTCAAGGTGGGGAAACATCAAATATTGCCTGCTGTGGAGTTGTATCTTAAATACAGAACAAAAGTATTTTGTTTTGTTGTAATAACAACAAAATTTGATTTCAAATTATATAACAGTACGCTTTATATATTAAAATATCAGTCAATTCATCTATTTAATCAAATTACTTATTGGTTGACTATTCTACCAAACACTTAGCTAGTCACTGAGGATTCATTGGGGAATGAAGTGGACATGGTCCCTGTGTTTGGAAAATTTATTATTTAATGGTGAAACAAACATTAAAAAACAAAAAAAATTAAATAAGTAATACATGGTCTCTAATGTGGTAAGCAATTTGATGATATTAAATACAATAAAGGAAGGGATCATGTTTCAACATATTTGCCAAAGAGACTGATTATCAAAATCAAGAATAAAACTAAGCTAGGAATAAATAGATATAAAACTCAGCATAGGGGATAAAGGTAGAAAGTATCAGCTGTTTAATTCAAAAAGAGATAAACCCCTGCTTTGGCATCAGGCTATAAGAAAAGGTTTGAGTATTATATTTGACCCAAAGCATAACAGGATTTACTATGTTGATACTAGTATTTGTTTTAAATTATCTCAGTGGCTTCATTAAATGATTAAGGGCCTAAATTATAGGCATGATACTACTACTCCCTGTTTTACCCAGATACATCTGATATGGACATTTGCTTTAAAATCCTGTATTTTAAGGGCATTAAAAAGTAAAATATTAACAAAATAGGGCACCCTGGACCTACAAACCACATCATGTATAGTAATGGTTAACAAAATAAAAATGACTCTGTTGCAGATTGAATATGCCCAAAATCACATACTGATATTCTAATTCCCAGTGGGGCCTTTAGGAGGTTAATGGTGTTGCCTCATAAATGAAATTAGTGACCCTATAGAAAAGACCCTAGAGTTTGAAAACAGTGGCTTGTGCCTGTAGTAGTCTGAGCTACTTAAGAGGGTAAGGTGGGAGGATCACTGGAGCCCAGGAGTTCCAGACCACAGTGTGCTATAATTGCCCCTATGAATAGCCGCTGCTATCCAGCCTGAACAATACAGCAAGTCTCAGTCTCCAAAAAAAAAAAAAAAGAAAAAAGTTAATTAAATTAAGTTAAATAAAAAAGAGCCCAGAGAACTCCCACAACCCTTCTGTCACATGAGGACACAGCCCTTCTGACATGAAGACAGCCATCTATGAACAAAGTAGGCCCGACTAGACACTGAATCTGCTGGCTTGATCTTGAACTTTCTCACCTCCAGAGCTATGAGAAGTAAGTGTTTTTTTAAAACTACTCAATTTGTGATATTTTGTTATAGTAGCCCAAAAGTACTAAGTTTCCCAACCTAGAGGCAGCATAGAATGGTTGTAAGACCTAGATCAGACATACATTATGTCAATCCAGCCTTACCTAGTTGCTGACTATATTTCCTTGAGCAATTTACCATCTCTAAACCTTAATTAGCTAATGTTTATTGGGGACAAAAATGTAACCTATTTCATATAATTATTGTGAAGATTTAGTAATATAACATACATAAAATGTCCAGAATAATGCCTGTTATATAGTTCTATGATTTGAATATGTACCCTATAAAGGCATGCATTGGAAACTTAATCTTCAATGAGACAGTGTTGGCAGGTGGGGCCTAATGAGAGGTGATTAGGGTAGGAGGTTGGAGTGAATAGATTAATGCTGTTACCACAGGTGTAGGCTCATTATAAAAGGGCAAGCCTGGTCCCCTTTTCTGTCTTCCTCTTGTCCTATTTTTGCCCTTCAGCCATGGAAGGATGCAGCAAGAAGGTCCTTGCAAGATGCCAGCCCCTTAATCTGAAACTTCCCAGCCTCCAGAACCATGAGCTAATAAACTTATTTTCATTATAAATTACTCAGTCTGTGATATTCTGTTATAGCAGTACTCCCAAACAGAAGTGAAAAGGAGAGATAAAGACTAAGAGTCATGGTTAGAAAAAGCACAAAAACAAATCTCTTAGAGCCCCAAAGCTGCCCTGACTCCTGTGGCACTTTCCTCATGGGAACATCTCCAGTATCTTATCAATACATCTCTTTGTGTTGCTGAAGTTAGTCTAGATTGGGTTTCTCCTACTTGCAATTGAAAGAGTTCTAATCCTGTTATTATTGTTATTATGATGATTGGTGAATGTCCAAGAATGACACTTAAGCACTAGTAAGTTCTCAGTAAATGTTTTTGAATGACTTGAGTGAGTGAACTTTTCAAATCAGTGAATCTGAAGATATTCTTTGAATTAGTATATGATTATGAAGAATGCTATAAAGCAGATATACTCAGAATTGAATAAAACACAGGATCGGAAATCTATAGAAAGAGGATGGCACAGAAGAAATAATTAAGTCTTTCAAGTGAGGTTGACTTAAATTCAAATTCCACCTTTAACACCTATCGGTTGGATGGCCTTGGGAAGTAGCTTTAATTTCTCTGAGATCACTTTTTCCAACTGTAAAATAAAGAAAAGAAGCACTCTCACATGATTTTTGTTTTAAGTATTATCATAAGCATTTTGTATCCTTTTACCTTTTCCAATTATTAAGCTTCTAGGAGCTTTGATTGTTACATTGTATAACTATTCTTTGCATGAGACATACAATATTAATGTCACAAAGCTGCATTATAAAATAATGAAATTAATTCAAAAGACCACGTAATGGATTCTAATTATATTCCCGTTTCTTTCAAAACTTTCTAGAAAAAAAATGATTTGATATGTCATATTTTTAATTTTATTTTAAATAATTGCTTTCTATGAGTAGAATACCATATAAATATATGGAAAGACTCTTTAGGAAAACCGCAATAAATATCTTGGCAAGCTTTAATTATTGACTGACCACATTGCCTTTTTGGTTAATGACTCACTGCCCCATGAGTCACTTCTATACCCAATTTTTAAATATGTTCCACTGGTAGCAGTTTTCTTTGCTTATTTTAATATTGCTTAATGAAAGTGTTTGCGCAGCCAGTAGTCAGAATAGTGAGGTTTGGATCATAGAATTACTGTAGGCCTTGCTTCCTTTAGAATGCTTATCTTTCCTGATAATCGAGGGTATTATTTTCCATAGACAGCCTCATGCTTCTAAGACTTATTAGAAACTGTCTTTAACAATCATTTTCCATTATCAAGGGAATTTGGGATAATGGAATGTGTAGTCACTTTCAATTTGTGTCAAATTGTCTGATGCATTTGTACCACCAACATTTTATCAGCTTGTCACTGGAACAAATGAAGTTGCAAATTGCATCGACTTTTCTTTTTTTCATGAAATCTTTGAAACTGTTTATTTTTAACATGCTTTCCCTTCTGTCCTTTTTTTTTTTTTTTTTCCTTCTATAGTATAGCGGCTTTATTTTCAACTTTCAGGGTCTTTGTCACTTAGTGAGTACAGCAGTCAGGCACAACAATTTTCTGAGACTTGAAAATTCTGAGGGAAGGGATTCAGGCTTTTAGGGCATATTAAAGCTCAATGCAGATTGAAGCAATAAGCACGGAGCAATTTGATGAACTACCTGTAGGCAGGGGTGGAGAATTTCTGACACCAGGAAAGCCATTATGCTCCTGTTATGTTCAATAGCCCAGTTGGCCTAAAAGGTTACGAGTGATGTATGTTTTCATTATCTCCTATGGAGTTGATGCCTCAGAGGACTCCAGATAGCTAATTCCGGCTTTAGTTCTCTTCATTTGCACTATGGCTAGGTCTGTCAGATCAAGCCAATATGTTTGTGAGGGTCAGTTTGCTTTCAGAAATATTGTTCCATGATCTCTGATATATTCTTCGGCCTGAAAATCTGCAAGGAGTTACCACTTGTGGAGTAACCAGAAGCTTTTAAAAAATACATTTTGATTTCCTGGGTATCAGCTGTCACTGTGAAAGCAATAATAGCAAAACAACATTAAAATTAGTTATCATTTATTGAGCATATATTATGTGCCAGGTATGCCTTACAGACATTATTTTAGGATATAGTCTTTACCATATCCCAGAAAACCAGGTATCATAATTTCTGTTTTATCCATGAAAAAACAAGGAGACAGTAAAGGATTAAGCAACTTTTTAAAAACCAGATTCCTAATAAGTGTTAGAGATAACATAACATTCAAACTGAGGTCAGCCTAACTCCAGGAAATTCCTAACAATTGCAAATTATTTTAGTCCAATGTAGAGAAACTCAGAGTCTAGTTGGGGGAAAATATATGTATTATATAATAATGTTTTCATTAGAATATTTGTATGTTTAAAGGGCAAGAGAAGTGATATGTACTAAGTACTGCTTGTATTTTCTTTAGGGGAAGTAATTAAACTTACAAAAGGAGGGGTCATAAAATCAATAAGGAGGTAACGCATCAGTGAAAACATATTACATGCCATACAGTCCTTGAAACAAAGGCTCAGACTGAGCCTTGCAAGAACACAGAATGCTGGGGGAATCCAAAAAGTCAAGGGCAGCATAAGAAAAAAGAACACTCCAATGTCTAAACCTGTTTATGTAAGAACAGGATAAAGACAAAAGTGTAGAAGTACCAGGTTGTTGCTATCAGAGGATGATGTACCAAGGAAGACTATAAAGGAGAAATTTCACTTCTCAATTTGTAACAAAATTTCACGAATATGAAACTGTAGTGAATATATGAGGGTCATTTATTTTTAAAATAAAATGTGAAGATTATACCTACCTTACTTATCACCTGGCATTATTTTACAATAAATATGCTTGATTTTATAATGAATAATGCTTGACTGAGACAAGCATTACACAGATGAGAGTTATCGTTAGGATATGCAACTGAACTGCCCTGGTCGTGACCATCTCCTGTTGTTTTGAAATTATATGTAAATATTTTTTCCCAAAAGAATATGAATTAAAAGAAGTCAAGCTATATTTATTTTAATACTATTTCTTCGTAATATTTCTTCATGCAATCATTCAACAAATATCCCACATGGCATAAAACTGAGGCAAAGCGACCCCAGTATCTGGTGCAGATCATTCATAGAAAAGCCCTCCCCAGATCTTAAGTGCTGAAGTCAATTTTGCAGAGGTCTCACCAATGCAAATATCATGGTATTTAATAAAGAGTTGGAATTTCCTTAAGACGAATCTAATAATTAGTTTGGTTTTCTTTTGAAAAAGCGTGTGTTCTTTCACTTGAGATGTATTTGTGTCCTATGTGTTCAAAGGTTGATCTAATGCAATGGGGTTTTATTCCATCAATTTGTCTTAGAATTCCATGAGTTGGTTGTAGAATAAGGATTGTTCTTTCATTACATAGGCTATTATTTGCTTTGTCAAATCCCTCTTGGCCATGAGCACACTTTAGAAACAGGGATTCTTTAGAGATGCTGAGAAGGATGTTCTGCTAATAGTGCCCTTTAAAAATCTAAGAGGATACTCAGGAGTTGGTGTAGCACTGTAAGATCTTACATAAGCAGACTAACAAATCTGGGCAAGTGAAGACACATCCAGGACATATCTGAATCTACGATTTCAAGGGCCTGTGGTATAAAATGCTGATTAATTACTTTTATTTTGGTAACACAACAATAAATACATGCCTTTTTGACATTTTAAACAGATTTACTAAGGTATAATTGATAGACAATAAACTGGACATATTTAAAATATGTGATTTGACAGTTGTGACATAGATTTATACTCATGAACGCATCACCATAATGAAGATAATAAACACACTCATCATCCCAAAATTCCCTGTTGTCCTGTTGTAATCTAGCTCCTATCCGATGGTGCCCCCTTCTTGAAACTCCTAATTTGCGTTCTGTCATAAATTTGTTTGCAATTTTTATCATTTTATAAAAATGGAATAATGTGTTATGTTGTCTGGCTTATTTAACTCAGCGTAATCATTTGAAGGCTCATCTGTATTGCAGCATGAATCAGTGGTATACTCCTTTTTATTTCTGGAGTAGTATTCCATTGTGTGGATACCAGAGTTTGTTTATCCGTCTACCTGTTGGTAGGCATGGATCCTTTAATTTTCATTATCTTTCATGACCTTTGGTCTCATAATCCCGATATTAAAAACTCCTTTCTGAAAAAGGTATTTCAAAAGCTAAATTCTCTATTCTCTCCAGATCATAGAGAGGAAAATGACCTCTCAAGAATACTCAGGGACAGAATTAGAATATTTATAACCATAGTAATAGTCTGATGATGTGCATAGCACCAATTGAAGTTGTATCCTTTTGTTTTAATCTGGACATATCACTCATAATGTGGGCAACTATTTCTTTTTTTTCTCTCTTTTATTATTATTACTAAGTGAGTCATGGGTTATAAAGATGTGACCAAAACTCAAACATGACTGAATTTGAATGAGTCACTTAATAACTATGTTTTGTAGGCCTACTATATGTCAGGCACAGAACTAGGAATAAAGGATTTTAAAAAATATATATTTGTTCTTTTGTATCCAAAAGTAGATTTATTATAAAGCTAGTGTCTAGCTTAAGCTTTGTGGTTCTTTATATGTAGAGGCCCGTTCAAAGTGCTAGACTTAACAATGCATTCATACGGTCATACATTTTGTAGGATTTGAAAGATTAATGTATTTTAAATGTAATTGATCTGAACCTGTGTCCCTGGGTACTCCAGCTTTTCTCCTACCTTACACTTTTTTCAACAAAAAAAAATTGGCATTGGAGTTCCTGGGAGAATTTTAGAGATCCAAAGGGAAACTGGAGTTCAAGAGATAAATACATACATACATACATGCATATACAGAAATTTAATTCTTACATAAAAAGATATGGTTTGGAATTAGTAGGATAAATGCATGTGGTTGGTTCACAGTGACTTCTCTGTATGTTAACCGAAGACCAGTGTGTTAGTTTGTTTGGCATTGCTATAAAGAAATAAATGAGGCTGGGTAATATGTAAAGAAAAGAGGTTTATTTGGCTCTCAGTCTTGTAGACTATACAAGAGCCACAGCGCCAGCATCTGCTTCTGGTAAGGGGCCTCAGGAAGCTTGTAATCATGGTGGAAGGCAAAAAGGGAGCAGACAGAGGGGACGAGAGAGAGAAGGTGCCAGCTTGCTTTAAACAACCCACTCTCATGTGCACTAATAGACCAAGAACTCACTCTTACTGCAAGGACAGCACAAGTCACTTGTGAGGGATCCAGCCCAGTGGCACAAACACCTCTCACTAGGCCTACCTCCAACACTGAAGGTTCACATTTCAACATGAGATTTGGAAGGAAGACATCCAAACCATATCAACTAGCTACCTCAGGATATAAATACTATCTAGAAATCCTACTGTCCAGTGTGCAAACTTGCCAGGCTCCCTGATCAAAAGATGCAAGTTTATAAACTGTTATATAATACAAACATTGTACAATTATAAATATATAAACATTTCAACAATATAAAATATAAATATGTCTGTTGGTGCTGGACACTGGGAGGATATAGATAATGGAAAAAAACACTAGGTTCAAAATGTTCAAGCCCAGAAGTTTGTCTGTGTAAGAGTGTATAAAGGCATTTAAATAGTCTGTACGTGGGGATGTTTATATTTGTCAAATTTTTAAATTTCTAATTTGATGGGATTTATTTTCTCCTGATAAATAAATACTCACATGTTAACCTAAATTTATATTTGTAATTTTGAATTATTTTCATTAAAGAGATCTCTACCCACAATGTCTGTATACTTGAGGCTCCACAAAACTAGGGTCTACCTCTGTTTACACATTAATAGTTCAGTGGAGGAGACAGGCTAGTAAACATACAATTAAGATACAAAGTTATTAAGGCTAAAAGACGAGAACCTCAAGTACTAGAGGATAACACAGGCCAGGAATATAATTCTTACTTGGGAGAGGAGAACAGGTTTCTTGCAGGGAGTGGTGTCAAAGCTGAGATGTTGTGGTGAGCACGAGTTGGCCAGGCTAAACTGTATAGGTCTCTGTGTGTCTATAGATTCTGTATTGGGATTAGGGGAGAGGGGAATATATTTGCAGGCGGGTAATTAAGGATATTTTCCTTTACCCTTAGACATAAAGGTTTTGTTTTTTTTTAATTAATTTATTATTATTATACTTTAAGTTGTAGGGTGCATGTGCATAACGTGCAGGTTTGTTACATATGTATACTTGTACCATGTTGGTGTGCTGCACCCATCAACTCGTCATTTACATCAGGTATAACTCCCAATGCAATCCCTCCCCCCTCCCCCCTCCCCCCTCCCCATGATAGGCCCCGGTATGTGATGTTCCCCTTCCTGAGTCCAAGTGATCTCATTGTTCAGTTCCCACCTATGAGTGAGAACATGCGGTGTTTGGTTTTCTGTTCTTGTGATAGTTTGCTAAGAATGATGGATTCCAGCTGCATCCATGTCCCTACAAAGGACACAAACTCATCCTTTTTTATGGCTGCATAGTATTCCATGGTGTATATATGCCACATTTTCTTAATCCAATCTGTCACTGATGGACATTTGGGTTGATTCCAAGTCTTTGCTATTGTGAATAGTGCTGCAATAAACATACGTGTGCATGTGTCTTTATAGCAGCATAATTTATAATCCTTTGGGTATATACCCAGTAATGGGATGGCTGGGTCATATGGTACATCTAGTTCTAGATCCTTGAGGAATCGCCATACTGTTTTCCATAATGGTTGAACTAGTTTACAATCCCACCAACAGTGTAAAAGTGTTCCTATTTCTCCACATCCTCTCCAGCACTTGTTGTTTCCTGACTTTTTAATGATCGCCATTCTAACTGGTGTGAGATGGTATCTCATTGTGGTTTTGATTTGCATTTCTCTGATGGCCAGTGATGATGAGCATTTTTTCATGTGTCTGTTGGCTGTATGAATGTCTTCTTTTGAGAAATGTCTGTTCATATCCTTTGCCCACTTTTTGATGGGGTTGTTTGTTTTTTTCTTGTAAATTTGTTGGAGTTCTTTGTAGGTTCTGGATATTAGCCCTTTGTCAGATGAGTAGATTGCAAAAATGTTCTCCCATTCTGTAGGTTGCCTGTTCACTCTGATGGTAGTTTCTTTTGCTGTGCAGAAGCTCTTTAGTTTAATGAGATCCCATTTGTCAATTTTGGCTTTTGCTGCCGTTGCTTTTGGTGTTTTAGACATGAAGTCTTTGCCCATGCCTATGTCCTGAATGGTATTACCTAGGTTTTCTTCTAGGATTTTTATGGTATTAGGTGTAACATTTAAGTCTCTAATCCATCTTGAATTAATTTTCGTATAAGGAGTAAGGAAAGGATCCAGTTTCAGCTTTCTACTTATGGCTAGCCAATTTTCCCAGCACCATTTATTAAATAGGGAATCCTTTCCCCATTTCTTGTTTTTCTCAGGTTTATCAAAGATCAGATGGCTGTAGATGTGTGATATTATTTCTGAGGACTCTGTTCTGTTCCATTGGTCTATATCTCTGTTTTGGTACCAGTACCATGCTGTTTTGGTTACTGTAGCCTTGTAGTATAGTTTGAAGTCAGGTAGCGTGATGCCTCCAGCTTTGTTCTTTTGACTTAGGATTGTCTTGGAGATGCGGGCTCTTTTTTGGTTCCATATGAACTTTAAAGCAGTTTTTTCCAATTCTGTGAAGAAAGTCATTGGTAGCTTGATGGGGATGGCATTGAATCTATAAATTACCTTGGGCAGTATGGCCATTTTCACGATATTGATTCTTCCTATCCATGAGCATGGTATGTTCTTCCATTTGTTTGTGTCCTCTTTTATTTCACTGAGCAGTGGTTTGTAGTTCTCCTTGAAGAGGTCCTTTACATCCCTTGTAAGTTGGATTCCTAGGTATTTGATTCTCTTTGAAGCAATTGTGAATGGAAGTTCATTCCTGATTTGACTCTCTGTTTGTCTGTTACTGGTGTATAAGAATGCTTGTGATTTTTGCACATTAATTTTGTATCCTGAGACTTTGCTGAAGTTGCTTATCAGCTTAAGGAGATTTTGGGCTGAGACAATGGGGTTTTCTAAATATACAATCATGTCATCTGCAAACAGGGACAATTTGACTTCTTCTTTTCCTAACTGAATACCCTTGATTTCTTTCTCTTGCCTGATTGCCCTAGCCAGAACTTCCAACACTATGTTGAATAGGAGTGGTGAGAGAGGGCATCCCTGTCTTGTGCCAGTTTTCAAAGGGAATTTTTCCAGTTTTTGCCCATTCAGTATGATATTGGCTGTGGGTTTGTCATAAATAGCTCTGTTGATTTTGAGGTACGTTCCATCAATACCGAATTTATTGAGCGTTTTTAGCATGAAGGGCTGTTGAATTTTGTCAAAAGCCTTTTCTGCATCTATTGAGATAATCATGTGGTTCTTGTCTTTGGTTCTGTTTATATGCTGGATTATGTTTATTGATTTTAAAAGTATGTGGGACCAGGCGCGGTGGCTCACGCCTGTAATCCCAACACTATGGGAGTCTGAGGCAGGTGGATCACTTGAGGTCAGGAGTTTAAGACCAGCCTGGCCAACGTGGCGAAACCCCATCTCTACTAAAATTACAAAAATTAGCCGGGCATCGTGGTGGGTGCCTGTAATGTCAGCTACCAGGAGGCCGAAGTATAAGAATTGCTTGAACCCAGGAGGCGGAGGTTGTAGTGAGCTGAGATCACACCATTGCACTCCAGCCTGGGTGACACAGCACAACTCATTCTCAAAAATCAAACAAACAAACAAACAAAGTAATGGATGGGGTGGGGTGACATATGGTCAGATTTGCATACATTTTACAAAGTGATTCCTGAGAAGCATTATTGAGGAATGCCAAGACTTCAGTCATAGAAACCATATTTTGTTACGTGTCTTCTATAGCTGTTTCTTTCCCTCTAATGCAGAGGTCCTTAATTCTCTAAAGGTTGTTTTCAAGGAGCAGTTTCAGAATACAAGGGTACTTAGTGAAGGTTCCTCACTATAATGTATGGTATCTGGGGTTCCATTCTAACTACCAACACAACTTAGACCACGTGTAGTTCTTTCTCCATCCAGCCATTAATAACTTAATCAATGTTTGTTTAATCAATCTAGGCTTAATCAAGAGTCAGAAATCCAGACTGATGTATACATTTACTACTATTTTATTTTCCCTGTGGGCTGGAAAAATCAAATTCATCTTCTAAGTTTTCTTCAATTTAAAATCTAGGTGAGAAGTTCTCCTTTGGAGGGTAGTTTGAGAATAAAAGCATCTAATAAAAAGATTTGGTACAACGAAGCACCCAGTATTGAGTAGGTATTCAAATCTGGCATAGTGGCAAGCATCTGTAGTCCCAGCTACTCTGGAGGCCGAAGTGAGAGGATTGCTTGAGACCAGGAGTTCAAGGCTGTAGTAGACTATGATTGTGCCTGTGAGTAGCCACTGCACCTCCAGCCTGAGCATCACAGCAAGACTCAGCCTCCAAAAAATAAAAATTAAAAAAAAAAAAAAAGCAAACAAGCAAGAAAAGTGTTTAATAAGTTGGAAATGATTATGCACTCAAAAACTTCTACCGTTTTTAATGAGAGACTGTCTATATCTGCTCTCAGGTATTCTTGATGATGTAGTCTTTGGAGAATGACTCTCAGAGGATTTTTCCTTCTAAATGTAGAATGTTTCTGAATTAATTCACTTAATAAAAAACTAAATAATATCTGGAATTCCATTAAGAGAGTAATTTTACAGGTCATTGAAAGCTTATTTTATATCCCTTCTGAGATACTCCAATATTTACTTAATATTCAGAGATGAACTACTCCTTTTAAAAGATATCAGGACCATAACTCCCACAAGATACTATTCAAGTGTAGCACGATCCTGGATGAAGTTTTGAGAAATTAATTACATATGAATATACGTATCACTCTGGTCTTCATATTGACATCTCTTGGACAAAAGTGACTTTCCAGAATGCTCAATTTTAATTTATTTTTCATGATACAACAGTGGGTAATGTTCTTGGAGTGTGGAGCTATGGATGTGGTTTGCGACAATATCTGTCTAGCCTACTCCTGTTTCTTCTAATAGTCTTGCTATAAACATTACTACTTCAGGAACGACTTCCCTTACCTTACAATCTCTCTTTTCTTTGTTTGTTTTTGGGACGAGGTCATGCTCTGTTGCTGAGGCTAGTGTGCTGTGGTACAATCATAGCTCACTATAACCTCAAACTTCTGGGCTTGACTGATCTTCCCACTTCAGCCTTCAGCGTAGCAGGGACTACCAGAGTGTGCTACAATGCCTGGTTATTTATTTATTTATTTTAATTACTTTAAGGACATGATCTCATTATGTTTCCCCAGGCTGGTCTGAAATTTATGGCCTTAAGAGATCCTCCTGCCTCTGCCTCCCAAAGTCCCGGCAATATAGGTGTGTATCACCACCCACAGCCAGGGTCAACTCCCTTTTTATATTCCCTTAGTTCTTGTGTCTTCTCCCGCATTGTCTGTTGTTATGCTTTGTTACCTATAGAACATGGGTCTGTTTCTCTAATGTATAAGCTTTGAGAGTACAGGTACTAAATCTGATTTGTTAAACACTATATTCCCTTCACGTCTGGCAGTTCGTGGCACGTAACAGGTGTTCAATGAATATTTATCAAGTGACTCAATGAGTATTGTATTTAGTTAGAAATCAAAGACCACAACCAGAAAAACTTGTCATCAGCCTTTTAGGATCCATTCGGAAATAGGAAGCTCTTCAAATTTGTAAGCTGAAGAAAGAGGAAACTTTGGAGGAAACTTCAATAAAAGAAATTAAGTGAGAAAAGGATAGAAAAACAATATTGACTTTTCTAAAAATTGTGCTACCTTGAAAACAAAAATAATGCCATGCACAAGTTAGTTTGCTCATAAAATTTTAGCATTTCGTTCACTAAATTGAAAAAATTATACAAACAAGTAAATATTTGTAAATTGAATTTACTTTGGAATATTTTTCATCTTTGATATAAATTCAGTCCCAAGTTGCTGACCTTTAAAAATAGCAACACTCTTATCATTTACTGGGTGATGAGATGCAGGAGAAAATTTGAGGTTAGAAAAAAATAACATCCATGGCACAATAAAAAAGATGACGTTTTTAGGACGACTGACTTGGTAGCCTTTAGTGACAGGGCACAGAAAGAGGAAGGGGAACCAGAGGAAGCAAATTTACATTTATTGAGCGTTTATCACAAGCCAGTCCCTGAGATGGGCACTTTGAATGCATAATTCATTTAATTTCCATACAATAACTTGGGGTTAATATTCCTATTCCCATTTTTTGAATGAAAATACTGTAATACTGGAAGGCAATTTATTTTTTATAGGACTCCTCCTAGTTAGTACAAGAGAAAGTGGAATTATAACTAACATTTTCCTAGCCCAGGGCCCAAGGTGATGGCCTCATCATGCCTCAGGCAACCAAAAGAAACTCTCATTTTTAAAAGAGAAGTTCAGCAACAGCCACATATCCTGGAATCTTTTTCATCCTATGAAAAAAGGCAAGGCCTTCAAAGGCAAAGAGTATCTTATCATCTCTATTCTCTTAGGATCTGAACCAGTACTGACCAATAAAGTGACCCACACATGTAAATTACATTTTAAAATTAGCTATGTTTAAAAAACTAGAAAGGAACAGGTAAAATTAATTTTAAAAACAGTTTCTTTAACCCCCAAATATATCCCCAACATGATCATTTCAACATATAAACTATATAACAATATTAAAGTACATTCTATTTCATTCTAAATTTTCAAACTCTGATGTTTATTTTATACTTGGAGCACATCCAGACCAGCCACATTTCATATCTCAGTAGCCACAGGGACACTAGTAGCTACCTTTATGGACAGCACAGATGTGAAGAGTTCTAGGTAGAACTACTAATAAACCATCTCAGGCAGGAAAACATGAGGCCTTCTCATTACAAACATCAACACTGTCATTTATTCCATACAGCTGACCTTCTCTCTGACTCAGTGCTGCATGGAGATCAATACCCTAGGTTTGAAGACTCAGGTTTCCATAAAACTCTGCTCCACCACTTATTGTGTGAGTCATTGAACAAGTTACTTAACATGTCTGAGCCTCAGTTTTCTCATTTGTAAAATGGGGAGAATGATGCTCATCACTCATGGTGAAGAGTTCTGTATGAATCCCCTGGCATGTGGCACTTGCTCTATAAGTAGAAGTTCTTCAAATTAAAACTAAATCTCATTTTCTTGTGTGTGGACTTTAATAGAGATTGAGTGTACTATTCTTGACACAGAACCCTTAGTTTACTATTCCATACAATGGCCCTACACCTTCTGATAGATCTTTGTTATCATCCACAGGCCCTTCAGGATATGACATCATCCTGCCTCTCATACTTTCTCTTCTGCTGACCTCCTATGCTCTTTGGCTACAGTGGATCCATTTCCATAAATGTATCATGCTTTCTCACACCTCAGTGCTATACCAATCACAGTGAAACTGAGTTATTCAGTCACTCACTCTCCCTGATTTGATAAAAATTGTTACGGGTCTCACACATGTTGATGCATTTATTATGTTTGCAAAAACATTGGAGTTCCGGCAGAATAAACCTGCAGGTTAATTAGAATAATGTATAACCTTTAAAAAATCCCAATAGTCTACTTACAGATGAATTTGCACTCTGTAGCATTGAGCTCTTAAAAAAAAAAAAAAAAAAAAAAAAAAAAAAAAAAAAAAAAAAAAGCAAGGAAACTACAGCTCTTCCACCCTCTATTGTCTTCTTCCCTGGGGAAAGAGATTTTTACAAGTACCACATAGTTTTTCTTAGTACCAGGCTAAATGCTTGAGCCTACTTGCTTTAATTCTAGAAATGCTGGAGAACTGTGGGTGGTTCTTGGGTTTCTTCCTAATGGGGTATATACAATGCCTACTGCGGTAGCATCTCTGTGGTTAAAGCCTGGGACTCACAGTGACTCTCTATACTTCTAGCTATCTGGGAAGGGCCAGCTTCCTCCCACTTCTCTCCTCAAAGCTGTTATCTTAGAATCAGAGTGTTTATCCTGAAAGAGTGTATTTCCTATTTAAAACCCAGTCAGAGATGGGATGGAAAATTTTGAGTAGAATTGCTTCAAAAATTTTTCTTTCTTTAAAAGGCATGCTAAGGAAATCAGAAAATTATTCTCAATGGGTAGTATTGACGGATGTAAATTTGCCATTTTATTTGTTACAGCTTTTGAGCAACAACAAAGCAATATTTGCATTCTAGCTTGGATTTTCCAAAGGGAAGACCAAAGCCAGAGCAAGATTATTGCCCACATTGACTGTCTGCTCCTCTCAAAAGTTAGTCAATAAGAAACTAAAATTTAAGAAATATTTATTAAAATGTTAATCATAGCCTGAATTATAAATTTTTTGTTTGTTTGTTTGTTTGAGATGGAGTCTTGCTCTGTCGCCCAGGCTGGAGTGCAGTGACGCATCTCCGCATCTCTGCTCACTGCAAGCTCCGCCTCCTGGGTTCACGCCATTCTCCTGCCTCAGCCTCCCTAGTATCTGGGACTACAGGCGCCCGCCACCACGCCCGGCTAATTTTTTTGTATTTTTTTGTATTTTTTAGAGACGGGGTTTCACCTTGTTAGCCAGGATGGTCTCGATCTTCTGACATCGTGATCCGCCCGCCTCAGCCTCCCACAGTGCTGGGATTACAGGCGTTAGCCACCGTGCCCGGCCCTGAATTATAAATCTTAATATCAAAGTGGAAAAACACGGTATTCATATATTTTATAAATGAGGTCACTAACAAACTTGTGTTTGTGTTTATGCAATTTTTGTGCTAGTCTATTATTTTAAAAGTTTTCGCAGAAACCAAGGGAAACAGAAGTATAAACAAGTCTGGGTATAATAATTTCAAATTTGTAAAATATTTTACAATTGTTTTAAAATCTTAATGTTATATTTTGAACATAACTGCTTTAAAATCTCTATCTTTTGCATATGACAAAACTAAAGTCTTGAGAATTTTAAGTGTTTTTCATGGAAGAACACAAAGTTTTTGGTTGAGCAATGAATGTCACTGCAGCTAATGTAACACATCTGTAGGAAAAATTATTTAATTACTAATCATCAATTGATATGGCTAAGTGCCAATTTGTAGATATTCACAAGACTTGCTTTAAAAATATAACCTTCTTATTCTTTGGCTAGTGAAAATGAACTGATTTATAAAGGCAAGTGCATTTTTGAGGCTATAAGTATGAACTTTATTTCTCAAAGAGATGATATTTGTTGTACTGGAAAGCATTATTTGATGTTGGTGCCTGATACTCTAATCATGATGTTACCAATTACTAGCTGTGTTTGATCTTGGAAAATTTCCTGCATGTCTCTGGTCCTCACAGTCCTCCTCTGAAAAAAATTAAAAAATCAAGTCTTGATTCCCTAACTACTTCTTGATAGTGTTATGAAGAGCAAATGCACATGGTATGCAAATGTTTGTTGAAAATTCTTAGATAACATACAAAACGTAAGGTGTCCTTACCACTCCTTTAATTAATGAGCCTGGTTAACTCAATGTGGCCTGGTCAGATGAACGTGGATGTTAGATATAAGTTATCATGATTCAGACTCTGGCATTGACATTTGCTAGGTTCATGACTTAGGTAAGTCACTTAACTTTCTGAGCCTTACTTTCTTCATCTGTGAAATAGCCACTTTGACCTCACAGGACCATTGGGAGAATAATGGCTGTGAGAAATATACTTCAATCCCCTAAGGGTGATTAATGTGGCAACCAAAAGAGACCCTTTGTAATTTAATCCATGGCCCTATGGCACATGACACTGTTGTTGCTTTTTCTATTTTTTCCATACAAAAGCAAGGTAAATTCTACCTTTGATTTACAATAACCAACCTAAAGAGATTTTAGTATATTTCTCACCTGTGAGGTAGATAAATTATCCTTTGTCCTCTTAGTTGTCACCTTGACATTTCTCTCTTTCTCAAACCATAGCTCGTTAGCATATATTAACAACATATGAGAGAACAATATAACACTTGTCATGGTTGGAAGCGGGGGTTGTAAAATTAAAAGGAATGTAATCACAGATTCAAACTGTTGTTTTGTGTGAACACCTTAGGTAGCTGCGATAGGTACAGGTAGATAAATAGACTGTCAAGTGGAATATAAGTGAACAAACAGATAAACCACCACCACCAAGAAAAACAGCAGCAGCAAACAATTCCTGCATTATGCAACACAGCGACCTCATATTTCCCTCACTGAATATTTGACTTAGGCATCATCAGAATTAGTTCACATTACTCCAGAGAGGATCAAAGAAGCTGAGTTGCATTATTTACATGTCAGCTGCCTTCATTTGCTTTTTAAAATTAAAAATGATCCCCGTCCCTGGAGGAACCTAAGTGATAACTGACTTAGAGCCTCAGAAAAGTCACTACTACATGTAACCCCACATTAAAGTAACTTCACCATTTCCCAGCCCCTCTAGATAGGAAATATGGCTGCAGTTTGTGGAAATACTTTAGCTAATGCACAAAATGAGAAACACTTCTGTGACGGGAGAAGAGTGATTGTTTAGTGCTGCTCAAAGGGGGCACTACTGACATTTGGGTGGGAGGTTTTTGAGGGGGGTGGGACAGTCCTTCATTTGGAGGACATACCAGCACAATGAAGGATGTTTAGCATTCACGGTCACCATCACTAAATTCTAATACTGTTTTCAATGCCTTAGGCAATCATAAAACATACCTCTCAATTCCAAATGTCCTCTAGGGAGTGTTACTGCCCCTGTTTGAGAACCACTGAGATAAAGCAAGGAAAGGCTGGACATTGAGAGCCAGTTTTTGGAATCAGAGGGATTTGGATTTGAGTGTTGGCCATATGAATTTATTAGCTCCATAATCTTAATTACTTAATCTCTCTGAGCCTCAGTTCTAGGCTCAGAGAGGTTTAGTTTAGCAGGCTGAGTTTTAACTTCTCTGAGCCTGCAAAATGGGGATAATAATGCTTTCTCAGAGGCTTCGTAAGTTAATATCAGTAAAGTCCTTATCACTATGCTTCATGTGGAAGAAATGCTTGATAAAAGGGTAACTAGTACAGTCAACTGTGATATTAATAGTGGTCCTGGAAGAAACAGGGCTGGTGGTAGTTGTGGTCCAGGAAAGAGAAGCAGTGGGTAAAGTGTGTGATATTACCTGAATTTGAATTTCAGTGCCACTAGTTTCCTAGCTGTCTTTGGGCCAAATTGTTAATACTCTCTATGATTTGGTTTTCTTATGTAAAATGGTGACAGTAATTGAGCATACCTCAATTGTTTGTTGTAAAAAATGGATGAGTATAAATCCTACAAAGTGAATCAGGTTTAGAGATGCCTGAAAATTGACTGGACACAAAAGGAAAGGAATGAATCATTTGACTTTCTGTTTCTCAAATTGTGAGCCACATTAGCTTCAATTATACTTTTTGTTCTGCTAGCTCCCCAGTAAGGCAGTTAACTAGTCAATTTCTAAGGGAAGATATGAAGATGCTATTGTTTTCTCTGGTAATTAGATCTGGCTCAGACTCTCTTCACTTGAAGGATAATTTAGTACTTAGATATGCTCTAGGTTCTAGCCAAAGTAATTAGTTCTCAAAATACCAAATAGCTATGATTATAATAAGAACTTCTCTAAAATGTGGTCCAACAACATGAAGGCTACGGAGAAGGTATGTGTGAAATTCTAAAGGGAAGGAATGAAGCTGTTAATAGTTTACCTTTAACACACCTACAGATACTTACATTTTTATCTATAAAGAAATTATCAAAATGTTTGTAATATTAACCACCTCAGGTATTATAAAAGTATGTAAATCATGATAATGAATGGTAATTATCTGCAAATTTGGCCACCTGATTATAAAGAGTTGATGTTGTATTTTGATTTTCTATCTAATCCTCAAACCTTGTGATTCAATCTGAATTTAAAAAGACAACTGGGAGTTGACTTTTCAAATGAGCATTTAGGTTATCTGATTTTTTCATATTGAATTTGCAACACTTACTCATAAATGTTTTGTTGATGATCACCATATTATGTTGCTTTGCAGAAAAATGTAATTGCTAACAGATAGAGATGTGGTGCCCCAGAAGGCAGGGAATTTTCTTTAACATCAAGTCAGTATTTTCTCTTGTAGGAGAAAAAGTCAGTATTCTCTCTCTTTGTGAAAATGACAAGACAGTTGTAAAGTCAATTGTGATATTAATAGTGGTCCTGAAAGAAACGGTGATGGTGGTAGTTGTGGTCCAGGTAAGAGAAGCAGTATGTAATGTATTTGAGCTGTTACCTGTGGTGTGATACTACCTGAATTTGAATTCCAGTGCCACTAATTTCCTAGCTATATCTTCGGGCCAATTTTTTAATACTTTCTATGATTTGGTTTTCTTATGTGAAACCTCCTCAGATTCCATTCAACATTTGTTTATTGAATGATAACCTAATCTAGGCTAAATATTAGAGCTATGGACATAGATGAAATTGTTTATATGTGGCCTGGCATGGTGGCTCACGCCTGTAATCCCAGCGCTTTGGGAAGTCAAGGCAGGCAGATCACCTGAGGTCAGGGGTTTGTGAGCAGCTTAGTCAACATGGTGAAACCCAGTCTCTACTAATTATACAAAAATTAGCCAGGCATGGTGGGGCATGCCTGTAATCCTAGCTACTCGGGAGGCTGAGGCAGGAGAATCACTTGAACCCAGGAGGCAGAGGTTGCAGTGAGCTGAGATCATGCCATTGCACCCAGCCTGGATGACAAGAGCAAAACTCTGTCTCAAAAAAAAAAAAAAAAAAAAGAAGAAAGAAAGAAAGAAAGAAATTGTTTATATTCACAGACTGGTTTGAGTGAATTATATATTTATTTCATAACTATACTACATTGGGATAAGTGGTGTACTAGAGAACAGAAACAGTTTCAGGGACCACACATAGTCAGGAAAAGTACAGATGATAATGTCTTGGCATAAGTCCTGTAATAACACTCATCAATAACTCACAGATATTAAGAATTCCAGAACTAAGATGAATCTTTCTACCCTTACTTCCTATTACTTCCTGGTATGCACACTGTGCGTGTTGTTTAGTACGGGTATGGGTAAACACAGACTTTCAGGTTAAACAGACAGTGGTCCAATTCTACCTGCCCACATACTAGTTGTATGTCCTTGTTCAATTATTGTATTTAGGTATAGTTTCCTGATATATAAAACAGAGAAGATAAAATACTATGTAGGGTTATTGTAAAAATTAAATGGCAATAAAAAGTCAGCGATGAAAAGAAGTCAACGACCAAAAAATTTACTAGCTATAATTATTTATTTTATGATCCATAATTTGTTTACCTTGTATTTTATCATGAATACACTGTATTTTTCTACTTTTATTGTTCATTATATTTTCCTCATTTGAAATACACATACTTTCTTGTTTCCACTCATTGAAATTCAAGGTCTTAAAATGTTACCTTTCAAATGCATTAATGTAATACAGTCACTTGTGACTATGTTACTCTTTTTTCCTTTTCAATACAGTATATATTGAGGACAAGGGTGCATCTTATTAGTCAACATAGTACCTCAATACAAATTAGTTGAAAAGCAAATCCTCAATATTAATTTGTTGAAATAAATTTAGTCATAGACAGATAGTCACTAAGTTTCATTCTTGCAAATTTTGTATAGCTGCTCCTCACTCAATGCTGAGGATAGGTTCTTGGAAACTGGGGCTTTAAGTGAAATGACACATGATGAAACCAACTTTACCCTAGGCTGTATAAAATAGATATAAACAAGACTTAAGTTCCTAAGGCATATTTCTGGTCACAAAACATCACCAAACTTCTAAATAAAGACCCCAAATACTACTAATATTAAACATTGTAATAGATGTGAGGTATGCATACATTTAAGAAAGATTAATACAAATAATTATTTACCCGATTTTTGATAAATCAGTAAGTGATGGTGGTTGTAGTGGTGGGGGGTTAAATCAAGGATTAAATGTTGTACAATGAAAAACTTTTTTTTTTTTTTTTTTTTTTTTACATGCAGTCTTGTTCTGTCACGATCTCGGCTCACTGCAACTTCTGTCTCCCGAACTCATGCAACTCTCCTACCTCAGCTTCCCAAGTAGCTGGGATTACAGGCACCCGCCACTATGCCCAGCTAATTTTTGTATTTTTAGTAGAGATGGGGTTTCACCATGTTGGCCAGGCTGGTTTTGAACTCCTGATCTCAGGCGATTCGCCCACCTCGGCCTTCCAAAGTGCTGGGATTATAGGCGTGAGCCACCTCTCCCAACCGCACAATGAAAATTTTAATGGGGCACCTCCTATCACCGCATGGCTTAAAATCAATCACAAATACGGAGGGCTCCCTGAGTTCTTTTGCCGCATATTGTTTATTGTCATGCATTTGTATGATTATAGCATACTTTAAAAGTTTTGTTTTAAAATATTTTTTTATTATTCAATCATTAATTTTCCACTCTGCTTATTGCAGCTCAGGGGCATGAGTGGCAGCGCGTATCCTGGTATCTAAGGAAGCAAGGCAGGAACCAACCCTGGACAGGACACTATTCCATTGCAGGCCCAGTCACACACACCCATGCGCTCAGACTGGGAACAACTGAGACATACCGTTTCACCTAATAGGCACATCTTTGTGGAGGAAAACTGAGTACCCAGAGAAAACCCATGCAGATGTGAAGAAAACATGCAGACTCCACACAGACAGTGGCCCTGGCTGGGAATCTATAAATATTTTTTTCCTCATCGATGTTATAACAAAAAGACATTGAATGAAATGACATTATTTAAGGACGTGCATTTTCATGCATTATACATTGATACCCCCAAAACTATTTTCCTATAACAACTTCAAACTATGTCAGTTTAGTAAGGACACTTCAATCTACCCAACAGTGATTCTACTTACAAGCCAGCAATTCAGTGTTATTTACGTTGACTCTTCTGCTTGTAAGGCAATATCCGTTTGTGAAATTATTTTAATATTTTGTTCACTTTGCTTTTATTATTTTATACAAATAGGTGGAAAAGGGAAAAATGAAATTGCAAAGACTGGGGAGAAGAGACATAGGTTTCATAAATTCAGTAAAATTATGGAAAGTTGAAGATCATTAAGTTTGCCTCAACTTTAACCTCTTATCAGGTCCTAAATGGCTTTAAGCCCAAAAAACTTTGTGTTCAATTATGAAGGAAAAGGATAAACCTGAAATGAAAAATGTTAGAAAGATATCCTTTAGCACAAGTCTAAATGATGAACTGTCATTAGGGATGTCACAATAGGTTTCAGCAAACTAGGAATGGAACATCTAATAGAATCTGTACATCTTTTGTGTGGCTTGTGAATATTTATCATAATGTGAAAGTTGGAAATTGTCTAATGATTCCATCCTTATATAAAACAACATATTGAATTGATATAAATATTAAATTGCCAGTATTTAAAAGTATATAGATTACCTTGCATTCAAAAGTTTTTCTCCCCTGGACAATGTTATTTTTATGTTAAGTGTCACCTTTACTGATATCATAAATAAATGTGTAGAGTTAGTGAAATACTTAAATAAACCACTTTTCTCTCTTCCAAATATATCTCAGTTATAGATAAAAAATAAATAAGACCCAGAAACTTTTGACATACTGGTCATTAAATTGAAGCTTTTAATATACAGTCATTAAATCTCTTGAATTTTATTTTAATCTATATGATTATTATTGAATTTATAACTGTATTTTTGCAACACCTTTTTTATTAATAGGCACATCTTAATAAATGGTTTTAGACTGTCTCAGGAGAAAAATTAAGTTTCCTTCATAGACTTTGCCATTCAAAAGCATACATTATTTAAATTTGTAAGACACAATGTAGCTGTTTTATAGTGGAGTAGTGCTTTACATACTTTAGTGTGAATATGAATCACCCGGGAATCTTGTGAAAGGGCAGATTCTAATTCTGTAGGTCCGAGGTGGAGCCTAAGATTCTGCATTTCCAATACGTTCTCAGGTGATGTTGCTGCTGCTGATCCTCAACTGTAATAGCAATTGAATAGAGTGCTGATAAGACAGTAAAAAACTTATGAATTCAAACAAGACATATACAATTAACTAGCTGTAAAAACTAGGCTAAGTCACACTCATCCACTTTTCTCCATCTCTATCTGCTATGGTCCTAGTTCAAGCTGCCATCATTTCTCACCTTCGGCATAACTTGATTGTTTTCTCTGCATCTGACCTTGCCTCTCTCCAGTCCACTCTCTAATCCACAACAACAATTATCATTTTGAAAAATGCTAAGAGTATTCTATCTCCTCTACCTATATCTCCCTTAACATCTTTTAATGACTGTCCTCACAGAGAAAGTATCAAATTATCAAGATCTATAAATCCAGAGGAACTCTTGCCTTCTTCTCTCACCTCATCCACCTCTACAAGCCCATCATTCATTAGGCTCCACCCATGTGGAATTTCCCTTTGTTGGCCTAAGTGTGATTTTGAGAGCAGCAGAAATGTATAACCCAGAAACTGGTGAGAAATGAAGATTCTCATGTCCTACCACAGAAACTCCCTCTCATTGGACAAGGGCTCACCCATAAAGAGAGATACGATCAGTTGTGTTTCTTTCTGATTCTCCCACATTTAAAACAGTGCTGGCATAGTGTAGGTTCTTCATTTAAATATTTGTATGAATGAGAAAATAAGTAATTACAACCTGTATATTATTCATTTCTTCTACTGTAAAATGGACAAAATATTATCTTTCTAAGATTACTTGGATTTATTAGCACATATGAAAGTAGAGAGCAGAATGCTTACTTTAAAAACATCCAATTTTTAAAACATTTTTATGTAATTCTTTTTTCCTAGACTACCTGCTTCCACTAAAACACAATTCCTCTTCACAGCTTTGTTTGCTAATTTAGTCACTCAAATATATACTTTTGGAGGTTTGCTAACACTATTGTTTCTTGAAATATTTTTCCCTAGATCTAGAACTCTAGCTGGTATACCTTCTAATCCATAAAACCTTTCCTGATTGCATCTAACAGTTATCTTCCAGTTCCTGGTGTAACTTACACTTTCCTCTTTTCAAAGCACTTAAAACATTTAAAAATAATAAGTCCTTATCTTAATTCAAAAGTATGATATATTCATTATAGAAAAATACCAAAAACTACTGCTGAGTAAAACAAAGACCTTAGTCCCTACTGCAATCATGAACTTTCATGATTATGTAACCTCTGAAGCTCTTCCAAATCCTTTAAATTGCAAACATTGCTGTAGTTTGGATAAATGTACCTGGCAGTTATAAATTATGTAGGTAAGAATGTTTGATCATGTTAATCAGTTGATAGCGTGTCCTATTAACATGAATTCTCTTAACACTTTATAATAGAGTATATTTAATTAAATGCATTCTACAAGTATTTTGTTTTAAAGAAATAATAAGACAATACAAGTGATTTGGATATAAAATTACATTGCAATTAGGTAGCACAGTAAGGCCTCTGTTCTGTAAGAACATTTGATCTGCAGTAGATTTCCCATGTATTCTCTGAGCCACTTTCAGCTTTGCTCCCAAGGGAACTTCAAGATGCACACAGTTACTTCCTTTTGCTATTGTAAAAGCAATTAAATTAATTTGTTGGAAATATCATTGTCTACCAGCTACACTGCGCTAGATTAGATTCTCTCTGAATCTTCCTGAGTTTCACTGTGCAGTGTGTATAGCACTTTGAATTTTAGTGACAAGAACTGTAGTTTTTCTTTGCTTGTATAAAAAATAGATACTGAGGCCCGGGCACAGTGGCTCACGCCTGTAATCCCAGCACTTTGGGAGGCAGAGGTGGGCGGATCATGAGGTCAAGAGATCAAGACCATCCTGGCCAACATGGTGAAACCCCATCTCTACTAAAACTACAAAAATTAGCTAGGTGTGGTGGCGTGGCCTATAGTCTTACCTACTCTGGGAGGCTGAGGCAGGAGAATTGTTTGAACCCAGGAGGCAGAGGTTGCCGTGAGCTGAGATCACGCCACTGCACTCCAGCCTGGTGACAGAGGGAGACTCTGTCTCAGAAAAAAAAAGCAGATAATGAGTACTCCTAAGACATAGAGCTTTCTCAGAAGAAGCCTGCATTTACTTTGGGAGACTGTGGCATGTATTTTCTGTCACTTTAGTATCATTTAGGATAGGAAGAAATTGAAAGGATATAGATATTCTTTTTGGTGATGTGCGCATTTCTGAATTTCAAGATTTTTTTTCTGTGTCCCTCAGGGAGAATACATTTCTATATAGTGTCAAGATGCTATATAATGGGATAAAGAATTATAGTTAAGTGGGTGAATCTCATTGTGTTTTTTGTACTGCGTGGCATAATACCAAATTCCTCTCTTCACTAAATAAACATTGTGTGAATACTATCCTAAAACAGCCTGTTGGAGGATACATGGGATACCTAGAAAATATATACATATATATGTATATATACACACATGCACACATATTTAAATATATATATATACACACACACACATACATTATATATACAAAAGTGACAATGAGTCATTTGGATATAAAATTGCAATGCATATACGGAGGAGGGGAGGAATATGTAAGAAGAAGAACAGTTGAGGATTGGGTTGGATTATTTCAAGTGATACCAAAATATTTATTTTGAGGTAAATAGCCACAGAAGTATGGAGCCAAGAGGTAAGCACAGATCAAACATATTTAAGGGCTATCTAAAAATAATGTGGAATTTGGACATTTTTCTGTAGGCAACAGAGCAGGCTTGTCACTTAGGATATTGTCATTGAAGAGTTTGGCCATGATCAAAGTAGAACTTTATGTAGTTAAATGGGGGTCTCTTTAGGCTTCATAGATTTTGCATGCTTGGGTTTCTATTTAGTTTGTTTTCTCTAATGGACAAAGGCAGAGGACCAAATTCTGTGTTATCCTGGAAGGACTGTGGGAATGGATCATAGAAGAACTGAATTTGAACACTGACCTTATCATTAACTAGCTGCATGGCTTCAGCCATATCACCTGTCAGGATTTCTGCCTCCCTGTCTGCAAAATGGGAGGTAGAGGGCTGTTAGAATAGGTAATGTTAAAGCTTCTTAGAATGGTCACCTTTTATGATTTTTGTGACAGTCATGGACAACTCATGCCTTTTGTCTTTTAGAAGATAATCCAGACTGATATTAATCCCAGGAAATTAAAAACCCAAAGTATAATAAAACAGAATTCTGAAATACACTTTCACTTAAAAACAAAGCACCAGGGAAAAATGAGCTGCTACTACAAGTTAAGTGACTTTGGAATTTGGACAACATAGAGGGTTACTGCCCTAATTTTTAAAGTTTTTAAATGCTATTTAAAATTAAATCAATGCCTATTTAACATTTCTAATAGTGCTTCGTACATACTAAGAGCCCAATTATAATTATATTCCTGATAGAGTTGTTAAATTATGTATAAACCCAATTTAGTTTGTAAACTGCATAACGCAGTGCTTTGGAATGTACTGAATCCTTGAAACTCCTAGTTCCATTCACTTATAGACCCTTCTAACTTGAGCATATCAATGCCATTTGGCTATGCTTTATGGATACCTTCCTATAGGACCTGATCCTTTTGTTCACCACAAGTGGCTCTGCCTCAGTAATGGACAGATGAGTGAGTCTGAAGATTGCAGATTATGTTAAGCATAGTGGGGGACAGGGTTAGAGGGTTGTGAGGGGAAGAGCTCTATAGAGGAAGACAGAAATGGCAAAATATACTTGATAGCCTCTCTGGTCCATAAATGAGGACAGAGACACTAATTTTAAAGTACACAGGTGGAAGTGCTTCTTTCAATGATTTTCCAGTTAGCGTGCAATGTTCTCATCTGGTGCATAAGCAGATTTTTTGCAATGGCCAGAGCCCCTGCTAGACATGGATGAAAACTCAACATACACAAGGAAAGATGGAAACTCTCTTTGTGGAGGAAAAAAAAAAACAAACACATACTTACATACTTTAAGATTAGAAAAAATAGGCCAGGTGCAGTGGCTCACGCCTGTAATCCCAGCACTTTGGGAGGCGGAGGCTCAAGCCCAGGCATTAGAGACCAGCCTAGACAACATGGCGAAACCCTGTCTCTACAAAAAAATACAAAAATTAACTGGGTGTGGTGGCATGTTCCTCTAGTCCCAGCTACTTGGGAGGCTGAGGTGGGAGGATCACTTGAGCCCCAGGGGTGGAGGCTGCAGTGAACTGTGATTGTGTCACAGCATTCCAGCCTGGGTGATGGAGTGAGACCTCACCTCAAGAAAATAAATAAATAAATAAAAGAATAGGAAAAATAAGTTTCAACATCCGATAATAAAATTTTGCTTTTTAGCCAATCTAGATTGTCATTTAAGAGTCTGGGAAATAATGTGACGAAAATGTGCTGACCAAAATCTTTGATAAATTAGATTCATATTATTGGCTTTGCTTTCACTTAGGGTGGACTATGAATTCTGGCTCTCCTGTCCCTCAGTAACTCTACCATCTAATGGTAGAAAACTCATCTAATGAAGAAAACTCATTAATACCCCTGAATGTCACCTTCCACATTTGTGAAATGAAGATATAGAAGCCTACTTGCAGAGTCACGCTGAGGATTAAATGAGATAACAACTATGCCTTTGCCTAACACCATAGCTGTTGTTGAGTTGGTAATAAATCAATTTCAATCGCTATAATGTTATAAACTCTGTTCCTTGGACACCCAGTTCACTCTTCATTTCTTGATGTTTCCATGTCTAAAGTGAGCTTTTAGGTGAGAGTATTTCTTATATTTATTACTCTCACATTCTACTCTTTATGTTTTCCTGAAACACTATTCCAAAAGACGCTACCAGTGTTCCTACTTGAAAAAAAAAAATGTAGAATTGTTGAAATTTCAGATACCCTCCCAGTAAATGGAAAAGATCTTAGGGCCAGTATGGCAGTGACAAGGAGTTTTTAATCTTATGTAATTGTAGCATTTGTCTATAACCCAAGCTACTCTCTCCTTCAGGAGATCCCGAGGCCAGAACAGAGAGTGAAGAATTCCAGACATACCAGTCTCTTTTTACAGAATAATCATGAACCATTTTGCAGATATTCCTATATGCTTGGTGTAGGGGTGGTGGATTATTCTAACATCTGTCAGTCACTTCTTGTTCTAAGCCCCTTGTTCATTACTGGGACCCTGATATGGGGAAACGGTGCAGTTTCTGTAGTTTGAATTTTACTGCTTTTTCCTGGCCACACATTTTATGTTTTACCTTGCTTTACTGCTTCCTGCAGGGACATTCCCCAATTGAGTCAGGTCTCTGCTGTTCTACAATGGATACTGACATTTAACTTTATCTGAAATAATATTAATGGGTCTCGCAAGCCATTCGTTTCCCAATTAGTTTATATAAAATGCTCTCAGAATACAAACGATGATGCTAATTGGCATCTACCAAGCAAATCACCCTGCTTCATACTTCATAACATGGGTAGGCTTTTTTTTTTTTTTTTTTTTTTTTTTGCAGCCATATTCACCAGACTTCTCCTGGTGATCAATGCTTGAAAATTTTATACTTTACCTCCATGGCAAGCTTGTAAATACTTTGATCATATGTATGAAGACCCTATGTCTTTTTCGGCTTTATTTCTGCTGTGGTTGACACAGACGATTCTTTTTGCTGAGAACGATGATGGGCCCTTGTGGTGGAATAGATTTATAAGACATGGGGTCTGTCTCAATTGAATCACAGTTTAGCTATGGAGAAAGGTAGATGATCTGAAAAACAAACAGTATGATAAACATAAACACATTAGTAAAGTACTAGCATTGAGTATAGTGCTCAGAGCTTATAGTAGTGTCTCAAAATAAGTATAACAAGCCAAACTGAACTCCTGAGCAACACATAAATGGAGTAAGTCAGTTTTTTTCAGGAAAGAGTAAGGATTACGACATAAAAGAGGTGATACTTGAGATGTACTTTGAAAAAGAAGTTTGGGATGTTCAAGTTTGTTGAAGTTTGTGCTTTTTTGTACTATTTAAGTAACTCTCTGGAAACATGGTTCAGGACATTGTGGCTCAAACCAGGGCCCCCTGTGGTGGAATAGATTATTTCCCCTTTGAAATAATATATTATTCTTTCTCCTTTGCTTCCAGTGAGACTAGAAGATAGCAGAAGAAAAATGGAGGCAAGAGCTAGATCACAGAGAACTTTGTACATCATGTTAAACATTGAGAAGTGACACATTCACTCTTATCTCGCCTGTTGCTTTTGCTGTTAATTTTCTATCCTAAGTTTGACTTTGTTATCAAATATTCAAGCTATGTTCCAATCTACTGAAGATGTTCAGGTCAAACAAACAAAAAAAATTATAGAAGATTCCCCATTATAAATCTATAGTCTCTAGAGTAGGTAATCTTCATTGGAATGTCAGAAAAATAAAGCCAGGGTCACATCATAGGGACCTAAAAATCTGTGTCTCCCTATTTCCCCCCAGTAGTTCCGTGCCAAAAATATAGTTTCATACCAAAAATACAGAGGCAACCAGCTATGGTATGACTGCTTATGTTCCCCCCAAATCCACATGTTGAAATTTTGTTCCTGACATGATCGTATTAAGACCTGTGGCTTTTGGGGAGGTGATTAAGTCATGAGGACAGAGCCCTTATGAATGTTATTGGTGCCATTACGAAAGAGTCCCTGGGGAGCTTGTTTGACCCTTCTACCATGTGAGGACAGAAACAGGTGCTTGTCTATGAGGAATGGTCCCTCGCCAGATTCCAAATGTCCCTTTACCTTGCTCTTGGACTTCCCAGTTTCCAGAACTGTAAGAAATAAACTTCTGTTGTTCAGAAGCTACCCAGTCTATGGCATTTTTTATAGCAACTGGAACAGTCTAAGACACAGCTTCTTTACATTTAACCACAGTCCTGTGTGAACTCTTCTAGAAAACTAAAATATCAAAGAGAATTATGCCTATCAATAATTCAGATCTTGATATAGATCATATAGGCATAATTTATAGGAAATGTCACCAAATCTACAGGAAAGAGGTCCAAATAAAGAGCACCGAGTTAAAACCAGACTGATACCTAAAATCGAAAGTTAGACTATAGATGCCTGCAACCTAAAATAGAGGGGAAAAAATGAGTCTTAAGACAAAATCTTTCCTTAGTAACTGAATTCTGCCACTTACTGTGTGAACACAGGTGAGTCATATGATCCGACCTGACCAGTGAAATGGGGTCATACTGCTCTTGGTTTTATTGCCCTGACAGTTCTCTTTGTGATGACAACCAAGTGTCATATTTTATATAAAAATCCTTGTAAAATCTAAAATGCTTTTTAAGTGCATTATTTAATTTTTAGCTATGTGTTTTCTATGACACTGAAAATATGAGTCAGTCCATGAAAATTTAATAGACAAGCTATTTTTCAAAGCACCTTTGTTATGTGAAGAGAGGTGCTAGCATATTGAGCTAGACAGTGTTACACAGCTGGGAGTTCTTTGAATCACATGTGATTTTTACCTGCCGTGGGTTTACAGTGCACTGGAATTTTCAAGTATAGCCCTTTCGTTTACATTTCATAAGTAATATTATATTCTGTCTTGACATTGAGGAATTGCCATGGCTCTAATAATTCTGATTAAGTATCCTTGCAAATCAACTACAAAGGAATCCAAACTTATTTTCCCATTCGCTACCCAAGCAAAAGGAAGAAAATGTGGCCCATTTATTCCTGGAATAATACTATATTCCCCCCAACTCACAGATGAATAGATCTATAATGAAGTGCAATTTTCCTCAGAAAATAAACACCAATGAGTGGGAAATTGGGGTTACAGCGTGTGCATTGCAAAGTAATAGTCACTTAAGCATTGAATGCAGCCGAAGGACAATTGGAAAAGATGAAGGACATTGAAATAAGAAAGTAGAAATCTGGCCAAGGTTAAAGGGGGTCCAGTGGAAGCTTTAGAAAACAGGGATTGCAAGTATAGCAATGAAATGATTCAGTTCTGCAAGATAGAAGGGGTTGAGAGGGCAAGATACATCTTGGTTCACGGCGTAGACAACAGTTATGTACATGCTATGGCCCAATGGGTGACCTCATGGGAGTAAAATTAAAAATAGGAAAAGAAAATTAGTTCATGGAAATAAACAAGATTAATAACTCAGCACAAAACACACAAGATCGAAACAAACTCAGTCTCCAGCCATACCTATTTAGGGAATTTCATTGTTCTGAAAACACCTAATTCCACATAGACCATTTATTTATGCAACCAACATTTATTAAGTGATTACCATGTGCCAGGCACAGAAATTCACCAGGTAGAGCAGTGAAGAAAATAGATGTAATATCTTTGCTTGTGCATCTTCAAACTAATGATTTTCACCTGCTTTCAATGAACTACACCGTACTTTGTAACTGAGATTACAGTTGAACCACAATAAGCTGTCGTTTTGTAGATCAAATACATTCAGGTATTGGCAATTTAAAAAGGTTCAGCCTAGTATTATCCTATAACCTTTGTATAAATTGTAGAAGTCTTTTAATAAATGTTCTTTTCCCTAAGAATATATTTTTATTTCCTCTAACCAGCAGTTTCTTCTCACTATATTTAAAAGGTCTCTACCTTTGCTATTTCCCTAAAACTCACTTAAAATTTCCAAATCAAATATTGTTTCATGTTATATAGGATGCAATTGTGGTCACCCTACTGTACCAAGGGATAAATATGATGCAGTACAGCTTTCTTAGAAGTAATCACTGTATTGAGATTCCTTATGTCAGACACAGTTTATTGAAATCAGGTACCTTCAATTCAGAGTGGTACCCCTATTCTTATGCAGTTTTACTTTGTTAGAAAACGTTTTACTGAGATTTTTAAAATTATATTCTGGAGTCATTCCATTCTTCCTTTGTCTAAGACCAAGACCTCCACTCTCAGCCTTTGGGATGTAGCTCTCATCTACTCCATTGACCAAGATTGGGTTGCCAACTTCCCCCATCACCACCAGGATATTTGTCTAAAATTTTGAAGTGTGGTGCCAGACCAACGGCATCAGTCTTATTGGGATATTTCTGAGAAATATAAACATCCAATCTTTGTCCCAGACCTTCTAAATAAGACATTCTGGAAGTGCAGCCCAGACATGCCTGTTTAACGAGCCCTCCAACTGATTCTGATGCTGCTAACATTTAAGAGCCACTGATCTCAAGGAGTAGTTCTCAATCTTTAGCCATATTGAAATCAGCTGGAGAATATTAATGTCAATTAGTATGGATTTCTGGGTCCTATCTCTAGCAATCTTGATCTTATTGATAGAGAGTGCAGCTTCCATTGCTGTTTTTTGTTTTTTGTTTTTTGTTTTTTCTAAGCCCTCCGGTTTACTAATGAACAGCTAAGATTGAAAAGCACTAGTCTATTAAAGTGAACTGGTTTTTCACAGTTTCTGTGATTGCAATCTGTGAAGCCAGGCACTAGGCTTCTTACCTTGGGAGTTAGGGCTAACAGCATAGAGATGTGTCAGGAATTTTAGATAAATTACCTGATCAGTTTACCTTACTCATCACTTATGCTAAGGGATGTCAGATGCCTGCTGATGACCATAGAGTAGTATAGTCATCACCAGCACATATAACCATGGAAACCCCAGAATAAGATAAATTATTTATATATGCAAGTATGTATATATATATTCACTTACTTATCTTAGGTTTACTGAAATAGCATCTAAATTACATAGTTGGGAGAGGGAGGATGGAAGGGATTGGCAGTAAGGAGGAACGAAAAATGTTGTGCAAAGACCACATGTCCAGCTAACTCAAGTTTACACAGCACCTACCAATGTGGAACTTCATTTCTCTGCTCTTCAAAGTCTGGCCATGTGGCCCAGTGCATACTGCCCTACACGATTCCCTTTACTCCCCCTCTCCAGGGAACTGAGTGACTTTAACTCTTCGCTTTCCTCCACCATCCTGCCATCTCTAAGTTCTTAACTTTCCTCTGTCCTCTTCCTTTTTCTTCCTGGATATCCTCAGGTCTTCAATATAGACTGTGGGTATGGGAAACAATTATTTTCTCCTTGACTGTTTCAACTACCTGGGAGAGAAAGGCAGAAATGCTGACTCTAAGAGTGGAAGATGTAGAAAGGACCTAGCAGTGGCCTTAACCTTGGATGGAAGTCAAGTAGGATTGAACAGTTGAGTACTGCCTGAAAGATCTGGGGATGGAGAATATCCTATCTGTGAGAACCAAGTGATGTGTGAAGGTTGTATGGGTGCAGCCCTGGGCAAGGGGATGTTTTTTTCTCCAGTTAATCAAAAAATCTTGGAGTTGATGAGGTAGAGGAGGATTTTCTTTGCAAAATGACACCATTAGCTCAGAAGAGACACTGATGACAACTCATTTGGCTTTCCTCTTCGTGAATTTTGTGTTCTTCCCTAGAAATGTCTGGTAGATAACTAACAGTGTGAAGGTCAACATACTACAAATAATCAGGCCTATCTGTGCATAGTAATTATGTTTACATTTCTTCTGCAAACAAAGATTTTAGATATTATTTCACCAGAGAATATCTCTCTCCTTAAAAATAGTCTATTCTAGTGTCATGTATGTGATGCATTATGTGCCAATTTGTTCTCTTCCAATGTCTAGGTTGCTAAGTATTTTTTTTTTTCTGAATGCATTGTGCAGATGGAGGGATCTTTGGATTACATGGGGTTCAAGTCTGGAGGAAACCTTCTGTACTAAGAAAAGTTAGATTCTACAGGAGAGAAGAGAAGCAGGCAGCTCTAGTTTAGAGTTAGGTTGAGGTTCTGAGAATGGGAAGCTCCTTGGCCAGTAGTATAAAATCATCCATGCTAACCATGCTTGTTATTTAACTATCTGTAAGTGGGAAACCAGGATGCCTGAGCATTCCTCATCTCAGTCTTTGAATGAAGTTAGTGGTTTGGGCTGGGATTGGGAAGGGAGAGAGAACAAGTGAATGTGCATAAAATGTAATTTTTTTGGCCATTTGTATAGTATCTAGTAAATTACCTCTTCTAGTTCAGTCGACTAGAAGAATCCATATCTTTCCCCAATGTGAATTATTTACTTCTTTCTCAAGACTAGTTTGTTTAATGGGAATAAAGTAATCTTTTCTATTTGCTTTAAATCCTTTACTTTAACCTTATAAAAAGCTTTAGCTCAGGGAACTCTTTTCAGTCTGTTTGGGGCTGACAGAACTGAGGAAGAAGAAAAGATTCTTTAAATGTTCTTCATTCATTTTTGTTTTTCCTTTTTTTCCTTTTCAAAAGCACAAGTTTCCCAGCTTGCAAAAATTAAGCAGCCAAGAATATTTGATGCTTTATTTTGAAATGTCAGAGCTTAAACAAACCTTTCCTAAACTAACAATAGGTTTTTACCGTAGACAAATTCATAAGAGTTTCTATTAGTTTTCACTCTTTTTAGTGAACCTACATCCTCTAACCACCACCTAATTTCACATAATTTGTGGTGTTTACCCTAGGGATGCTAAACTCCAGAGAATGGGATGGTATCAAGGGTCAGGATAAATGTTTACAGGGAACTTCAAAAAAAAAGATTGTTGCCAAATAGCTTCAGCCTTCCTAAGTGTCCTGAGGGGAGTATTTTACATTTAGATAGGCCTGGGTGCCTTAAGCAGAACCAGTTACTACTGAATCAAGATCATTTTCAATAGTAAGCAAGCTTGGCTTTGTAGACTTATGTAGATGACACAAATGAAATACTTTGGCACTGATGGGAATGTTGAGCTCTCAATTTTCTCGATGCTGTGTTGTGTTTTTATTGTCCTCATTAAACACATTATTTGTAGACAGCTTTTATATTTATATTTGCCAGGGCCTACAAATTGGCATTTATACATGCAAGAGACTTGACAGGCATTTATTAGGATGTTTTCATATCTATCACTGTTAAAATTTGTGTAGGGTCGTCTGAGCCCCTGTGTTTTAAGCGAGTATCCTGCGGAATTTGTGTGGATTCACTGGCACAATAGCTACTAATAATAGCTGCCAGGTACAAAACAAGGGCCCCTGAATTTTTACTGTTATTATTTATAATCCCCCTCCCAACAGCCCTGCAATTTAGGTGTTCTAATCTCCATTTTAGAATGAGGAAGCTGAGGCTGAGAAGTAACTTGCCAACGTCAAAAGCATGCAAGCAAGGTAGAGAAAGAAGTGAGGATTTGGATGTGGGTTGGTGTAATGACAAATCTCTGCTTTTTAATTTGCATCATGAGTCTCAGGTATCAGTGAGATCAGTGTTCGGAGAGAAGGTGAATTTTCTTGAGGTCCACTCACATGCTGCTACTTGCCAGTCTTATTGATGTTACACTGTGAGCCCCATGAAAACAAGGACCATGTCTGTTTTGCCCTCAGTTTCCTCCCTATTCTCAGCACTGTGGCTGAAGTATATATAGTAGACATTTTTTGTTGTTTATAGTGAACAAGGAGTATGCAATAAGCATTTTTGAATGAGTGAATAAATAAATGAATAAATTGGTTTGCCATCTCTGTCAATCAAGAAGGTATAGGATTCAGCCTGGACTGGATTTCCAATTCTCCATTATAGCTTCTTAGCTAAATGAACTTGGAAAAGACACTCTACTAAATCTCAGTTGCCTTATCTGCATAAAGGGAATGATTTCGAAGATCAATTGGAAGATGAATGTAAAAACATTTAGTAAATTCAATGTAAATATTAATTGCTTTAGCTGTGATTTAATTTGCAAAGCCCTGGAAAATGATTTCTTATCTTGATCTTAGATTAAATCCTCCCATCTGGTTTTTGGTACCTAAAATCTGGCAGTGATTTTCAAATATTTTTGGCTTTTTATCTTGCCCCACTTTAAGAAATACGTTTTTTGTCAAAACCAGTCCACACATCATAAATGAAATTGCAACTAAAATTCAAAGAAAGTTGTTATGAAACAATACCTGAACCTATTTATTATGTGTGTTTTTATCTTCTCTATTCAGTTCTTTTTTTCTATTCAAATAAAATGCTGTTTATGACCCACTAAATTGCATTTAAGATCCACATTTTATTTGAAACCCATACTTTGAAAATACTGCCCTAGGGGAAAGGATCATTGACTTGAACTCTTTCATGTTATATTATAGTAAGACTATCTGAGTTAAAAGATGGTCTAAAAGAGTCTAAAAGAGAGTCAGGGTCTAAAAGAGAGGCAGAAGTATGTGTGTATGCATGCGATCGGGGAATAACATTGATGAAGAAACAAATAAATTGCACACTGACTCTATCTATCCATCTGTCCTTCCATCTACCTATCTATCTTCGTTTATCTAAACCTACTCACGTACCTGCCTATATGAGTACAATACTCATATATGTTTTCTTAACATCTCTCTCAGAATGCTTTTTATGAGTTCCCTGCAGTCAGCAACCATACAGGCTTCCGGTAAGATGAAAAGTTCACCTGTTAATGTATAAATGCTGATAGTGACAGATAACAGGTGAATAATGACAGTCTGTAAGATTTTTTGCAGTTTTAAAAATTAAGTTCACGATTTTCTACAATTTGTTACATGAAATGTACTATTTTAAACTTATAGAATGCAATAAACTATATAGAATATTATGTTACTTATAGTTAAAAGCCTTATAAATATTGTCAGCTTATTTCTTAAGCAAACATGTAAAACTGTGAAGATATATAAATGTAACTTACCTGTGTATAAAAACTCTTAGTAAACATGGAAGAGATACATTATATGAAAGTACCACAATTTGTTTAGCCAACCTTCTATTGATGGACATTAATAAATTTTTCTGCAACAAACAACTTTCTATATCAGTTGTTTGATGTATATTCAAGTAATATAGATACATATTTTGCCAAACATTGTAAAATTGTATTCTATAGATGTGCGGATTTTATCCTAACCAGTAATATGAATACCTTTTTCCCTATGAGCTCCTCAACACTGTGAATCATCCAACTTTTCTATTTTTGGCAATTCAGTGGGATAAAGGTGGCATAATAGTTTAATTTAATTTGTTTTTGTTGTTGTTGTTTTGAATGAAGCTGAACATATTTTCATGTGTGTGAGAGTCATTTGCCTTTTCTTTTATGTGAACTGTCTGCTTACTTTCCTTTTCCCATTATTCTCCTAGATAGTGGATTTTTTATTTCTTATCTTTTAAAAACTTTAAACTTTATTGAAGCCAATTTTCTATTTTTTCATGTGATGAGTTGAAAATATTTTTCTCTTCATTTATTCATTTTGTTTGTGGTGCTTTTTGTCATCCAGTTATGTAGGTGATTTAAACATTGTTTTAATGACTTCTGAGTCTCGGATTATATTTATAAATGCCTTTTCCAATCTGATAATATTTTTAAACACCCCAAGCTTTCCATCAATAATTTTATGATTTTATTTTCCAAAAATATTTAAAATGTTTGCTTCATTTAGATTTGTCCTACTACTGTGAGTAAGGTATAAATTGAACCAATTTTTCCCCAACTGGCCATCAAGTTTATATAGAACTTTTCACTGAATAGTTCATATTTTCATTACTTATTTGTAATGCCATCTTTATTAGACAGAAGACTCCAATACATATTTGAGTCTATTTTTAGACTGTCTAATCTGAGACACTGACTCTCTATTTATTTGCCATTATCATACTTCTTTATCAGAGCTATAGAGTATCCTTCCATATTTGGTAGCTTTTATACACTTAAACACCGATCTATTTTCTAAGTTTTTAAATGATCATTGCTTGTTTTTTAATACAAAATTGTTAATCAACGATTTACTTTCAATCTGAGGGAAAGTTGGGTTTCTACTGTATTTGTACCATAAGTTGGTGGGATACCTTAGGGAGTGCCGGCATTGCTATGAAATTGAATCCTCCTATTCAAACACTCAGGATGACTTTTTGTTTCTTCAAATCATCCTTGGGTACTGCAGAACATTTAAAATTTGTCTTTGTATAAATCTTGACATTTCTTGTTAGGTGTGTTATTAAGTATTTTATCTATTTAATTGCTGTTCTGAATGAATGTCTTTTCTTTTATTATGTCCTTTAAGTGGATTTAGTTTGCATATATAAACACTGTTATTTTATGTGTTAATATTTTGTGCTCAGGCCCTCACAAAATTCTTTCATTAGTGCTAATAGTTTTTACAATCACTTCCTTGAGTTTCCACGTTTACAATCATATTTATTAGGTCCTTCTAAATTTTATACAACTCATTTCTATTTCTCAAAATTGTTGGCTGGTATTTCCAAAAAGGATTAATACTAATTGTGATTATAGATATCACAATATTCATTAATTGTATTTTTTAACTATGATATTGACTTTGATTTTGAGATAGATATGCTTTATAATGTTAGTGAAATATATATATATTTGATATTTATTAATTTTTAATCAAAAAATTCAAATGGACTTATAAGCATTCAGAGAAATGCTCATATAATTTATCTTCTATTTTATTAATATGATAAATTAGAAAGATATATTTTTAATATTGATGAATATCTATGTTCCTGGAATAACATTTCTTGTTTATGGGAGAGCTATATATATATATTTTTTTAAAACCAGTAATTATTAGGTTTGATATCATATGTATGCTTACCTCATTAAAATAATGTGGGACTTTGTTTCTGTTTCTATACTTCACGTTTTTTTTTAATGATAATAGGATGAATTTTTTTTTTCTTTTTTTGAGACAGAATCTAGCTCTGTCACCCAGGCTGGAGTGCAGTGACTGGATCTCAGCTCACTGCAAGCTCCGCCTCCCGGGTTCACGCCATTCTCCTGCCTCAGCCTCCCGAGTATCTGAGACTACAGGCGCCCGCCACCTCGCCCGGCTGATTTTTTGTATTTTTAGTAGAGACGGGGTTTCACCGTGTTAGCCAGGATGGTCTCGATCTCCTGACCTCGTGATCCGCCTGCCTCGGCCTCCTAAAGTGCTGGGATTACAGGCGTGGCCACCAATCCCAGCCCGGGGTGAATTTTTAAGGTATTAAGCCTTTTGCTTAATACTGGCATTTTTTTTCCAAATGGTAAGGAGTCCTTTCTGGCTAGTCTGCGCCTATATACTTGGATATTTTTATGATTACCCCAACCACCATCACCCCAAAAATGTACTGATAAAAGAGCTTTGAGCAGGAGCAGTAGTACAGGCCAGAGCCTGATAGTGTCAGTGTGGAATTTTCTGGTGTACAATCCCTCTGTTCCTCAGGGTGACACCCAACAAAATTAGGATTTTGCCATAGATCTCTTAAAGTTCCTTTTCTTCTGCTAAAATAATACCAATATAACTTCAGTATATAATTTCTTCTGGAATTCCTTCAGGCTTTAAAGTTTTTGCCATGAAAAGTCTAAGCTAAAATGGATTTTCTAAGATATCTTGTTTCGTGTAAGAACCTTGTATATATATTTGGATACAGTTTTGGATTATATCAAGAATTCTCTCCTATATGTCCTGAGTTAATGCCTTAAAGGCAATGAGCATAGTACTTGCCACAGGGTAAGTTCTCAACAAATATTATTATTGGTGTTATTATATCACTCAATTTTTACAAAACTCCCTATGAAATAAAGTTGAGAAAGAGTTCTTACACTTTCTTGCCTGAATCATGTCTTTAGAATGTGGTGGCATTAGATTGCCAAGCCAAGTCTTTCCACTCTGAGACCAGGGCTTTTCCCACTAGATGTTCATAAATGGAGCACCATATACATGAATGGAGAAATAATGCCTTTATCATTATCTATTTAGTAATTGAAATGTAAATATCCATTGTTTTATAAATATAGGTAATGAATTCAATAGTGTGAGCTATTCCTCTCACTTTATCAATAGAAATAAAAATAATTTTGTATCATATTAAAGATGCTGCATGTATATTGAGATAACATTTATACTTACCACTATTTTGAAATTGTATTAGCTATTAGACCTGCTGCTTGAACTTATTATTTGAATTGCCAATAAATATTTATAATTTAATTCTATATAATTGGTTATTTGCAATTCTGTAAATGTATTTTATATTATTTTGAGAAGGTGTCCATGGGCTTTACCAGATGGCCAAAGTGGTTGACATTACAAAAGATGGTAAAGAACTCCTGATAAACAATTCTGTGATTGTATGACTCCCTTTTCCTATTCTGTATTTTTAACAATATTTCACAAGGGATACATCATTGAGGGATGAATATTCCCAACATCTCATTCAAAGGAAATTTGAGACATCCACACGTGATAGTTGCTGGCACTGAATTCGCTGAATTCTTCAGCTGGCAGAGTAACCAGATGGATTTTAATTGCCCAGTGAAGGGATAATTTTCCCCAAGAAATGCCACGCATGCCAGTGCAGCCCTGTGAGCGTGTCACAAGGCATCTTCCTTTGCCAACCTTTTCAGCTGGTTCCAAACATGGTGCTTTTCAAAGGAATCCTGTGACAACATAAAGCAAAATTTAGTAAATGTCTTTGCTTGATAGGGGAAAGTGAAATAAATAGCCAGTGAGTGCTCTAGGGAGAAGCTGCAGACAATGCCCTGCCCACCGCTGAGCATGCTTATCAGGGAACACACAGCCCTTCTGCAAAATGGATTGTGCTTAATCGAATCTGACACCTCCCCCTGAGGAGATTGGCGAGAGTATAGAGATGATCAGAGGTTGATGGATTGGGGTATGTTCCATCCTCCTTCAGATCACCAACATTTCCCTTCAATATAGTGCTTATATTTTTACATTCCCTGCATTTGGAGTAATTTTTGATGTTCTGATAGTCAAAACCATGCTTTGCAGATAACTGTAGAATATGTGAAGACAAGAATCATGATACACAGGAAAAGTTTATAAAAATGAAATCACGCTGTTACCAAACAGGCAGGAACCAGGATCAGTCATCTTTTCTATCATCTAAGGCTTCATTCAATTGATTAGAGTTGTCCATTTGTTTTCAAAACTGAACAGGATTATTATTGCTTAGGTTCTGCTTGGGCATTTGTATTTACTAAGGTGTTTGTATCCCATATCTAATTTTGTATAAGAGGAAATGAGTCTCAGGTTATATAACTTCACCAAAGTTACACAGCTACTACAAAACAGGGTTGGGCCTTCAACTCAGTCTATCCATTTCTAAGCTTTCATCGTTCCATTATATGCCTTTACAGTTTTTAGAAAAGACAAAAAATATTTTTTGATGAAATTTTGGAAGGCTTCTTGAACTACATGTTAAAGAGACGAGTCAGAGTTGTATCAGTAGCAAAGAAAATAAATTTTAAAAATTAGAACAATTCTCCTAGAAGCATTTCTCAGCAATGACAATACAAAGCAAAGTTTCCCATTTTAACCTTAAAGCAAGTATTCTACTTTGCTTTAAGTTTCTGTTGATACCTCAATCAAATTAAATTGGTTTTTCCACATAGCAATTTGGAGAAATATCAGGCCCATTGGGATCAAGTGAAAAACAGATGTGAAATAATATGCATTTTTCATGTGCCCCAAGGGCTGTGACATTTTCAATTTACTGACACTCTGGGGTAAGGAAAACATATCTATAAGCATGAAACTGAAGCTCTTAGTCTCACAACTTGGTTGCTAGAATAAGCTTGTTTAGGTGAGTGGAGAACTTCACTGAGTATCTTGTTCAGAAATTTGCAGAGCTTGGACCTTTTTATACAATTGATCATTTATGACAGCCAGATATTTCCTTGCTTGGGGAATAGCTGGCTTTAAAAAATGCTGCAACATTAACTCACTTACTTACCCATACCTACCAGTATAAATAATGTTATGCTGTTAGAGAGTCTGGCGTAACAAATCCTATTTCAGCTTTTACTCAAATATAGGTATTAATAAAATGAAATGATGCTAAGTTATCCAGATCATCTTTCCCATGTGCCTAGTGTAAGATTTATTTGGCCATTCATTAAATTATTAAAAATAACCCTTGGCTATATGGCATAGGGAATCATGGACATTTTGAAGGGCAGAGGGAGGTTTTGATAAAGCTTGTAACAAATGATTAATTTTTCAGTTTTGTGTTTGGTGTTACGTGTTTTTGTATGTTTGCTTGTTTTAGCCAAGTATTAAACACTACGGACATCTTTACCCTTATATACTTCTTGGGACCCATTGTCCTTTGGGGACTCTCTGCAGTTAAGATCTTGGCTCAACACTGGGGATTCAACTGTAAGAAATGAAGAGCAAGGTGTTTGAGACAATTATGTACATATCCTTTCATTAGTTACACTGATGATAATGAAAATGATAATTCCACTCCACCTGAGGATCTAAAACTACATGAGGAAGAAACTAAGCATCCCATGTCTCTTATCCACTGAAAGAGCTCTATCATTGCCTCTCAGCTGCCTTGCTGAGCTGTCTCAAAGCTGTCAATTGTTCCACAACTGGTTGTATGAACTGGAGATTGTTGTTTTTAAGTCACAAAGAATTAAACATCTACAATTTATAATGTCTACTTATCACTTGTCTATGCCAGGTAATATGAAAGGTCAGTACTTTAATTTTCACAACAGTGGTATTTAAAAAGTTGTCAATTTTGTTGCCATTCTGTGAAGAAAGAAACTGTTGGAGTCATGTGACTTGTTCAAAGAGATTAACTTTAACTCCAAAACTTTGTTGGCCGTTATGTTAAAATTAACAGATCCCTTTTCAAGAAATGGCTCTCAAACTTTGGAAAGCTTCCATTGTTGGATCTGCTGTCCCTAGCCTGTAAGCCTCTTGAGAGCAGCCACAGAGTCCTCAGAATCTCTGCATTCTAATCTCTTCACACAGCACTGGGCTCCCAGCTGTAACCACTCCTGATTGTCTGTCTCACTTTGGATAGAGTCACACTTTGGTTCCCCAAGTCTCAATTTCTACATCTGGCCAATTTTCCAACTCATTTTTAAGGAAAGCTCAAACTCAAAGATTTAGGAAATGTAAAAAGGGCTTCTTTGCCCTTCATCTAGAACAGGGGTCAGCAAATGTCTTCTGTAAAGGACCAGATAATAAATACTTTAGGATTTGCCTGCCAGTTATGCTTTGACTGTTGTTGTTTGTATAACCTTTTAATCATGTACAGCATGAGCCACACACAAAAAAAAATATGCCCTAGTTTGACAAATCCTAGTCTAGAATATAATATTCTTAAATGCATTTAAACCTAGTTGTTCAAGAATTTTAATTTGTTTATCTACTTTAGCTCAAGTAAAGCCAAAGCTTTTATAGCAAGGCCATGTTTATTGAAACTGTTCAAACAGGTCTACCAGTAATAACAACAATAATAATAACAAAGTTTTACTCTTTACTGATTATAAAGGAGATTTAACCCTAAGCGTCCCTTCCTGTGTAGCCTTGTAGTCAGCATCCTCTGGAGCTTCAGTTGACATCTCTCCATCTGCACCCTCCACCACTAAAAGTCTGTCTTCTGCCAGCCAAAAATGATCTCATAGCTCCTGCCTTTCCCCTCTCTGGATTCTTGTAGATTTGGTACACTGTCACATGTCACATAACAATGTTTTGGTCAAAGACAAACCACGTATGTGAAGGTGGTCCCATAAGATTACAATGGAGCTGAAAAATTTCTGTCACCTAGTGACGTCTTAGCGGTTATAACCTTGTAGCATAATCACTTTATTTTTTATAAATTTAGTGTAGCCTAAGTGTACAGTGTTTATAAAGTCTACAGTAGTGTACATAATGTCCTAGACCTTCACATTCACTCACCACTCACTCACTGACTCACTCAGAGCAACTTCTATTCCTGCAAACTCCATTCGTGGTAAGTGCCCTATACAGGTATACCATTTGTTATCTTCTCTGCTGTGTTTTTGCTGTACATACTTTATGTTTTAATATGTTTAAATACACAAATACTTACTGTGTGTTACAATTGCCCACAGTAGCATGCTACAAGTTTGCAGCCTAGGAGCAAGAAGCTGTACCATATAGCCTAGGTATATAGTAGGCTATACCATCAAGGTTTGTATAAGTACACTCTGACATTTGCAGAATGACAAAATCATCTAATGATATAGATTCAGAATGTGTCCTCATTTTTAAGTGACATGACTGTAATAGCATTCCCTAGCTCTTTCTCCCCTCCTCTACTTCTCAGATTCTGTCCTTTCAAGCCAATTGTATAGATCGGTGACAAAGACCTTAGGAGCCAGTTGGAAAGAGAAAAAGTCTACTCAGGGTAATGGGAAGGGCTAAATTATTGCTTTCTGTGTGTGTAGTCAGGCTGGAGGGTGAATGGGGCAGGAGACTGAGGACATGTGGTGAATACAGTAATGTCAGAATTTTATCACTAAAGTAATTATGAATTTATATATATTACAAATTATATATAATGTTATCATTGTTTTTATTATATATGTTATATAAGTAGTAAATTGTTTTGTCTCTTCCACCTTCCATAATCTCCCTCTCTCTCTCTCTCTCTTTCTCTCTCTCTCTAAAGGTGGGAGAGACAAAAAAATAAAACACTCAATAAAGTCTTTCCCAGATAAAGAGGAGGTGGTATGGTGGAAGGAGATCTGGAAGATTAGGCAGATCGATGTTCTTGTCCTGGCTTGTCCACCAAATAGCCTGCTTGTCTGTGTAGTCGTCTCCTGGACTTCAGTACCCCACCTGTAAAACAGTGATGTTGAACTAGAAGGACTCTAGTTTCTTCACAATATTGTTATTCTATCAGAGAGAGAAGAAATGCCTTTTTTTCCTTGTCATTTAGTATATTAAAAATTCACTTCTTATTTTTTTTCAAAGAGTAGTCTTAATTTTATCTGTAAAAGTGTAGCAGTAAGTTATTGAAAGTCTATAGACACACACACACACACACACACACACACAGTTTTTTTCCTCAGCTGCTAAAAAAGTTTATGATTGTTAATAGAACAAGTAGTGATGGGAGGTGAGGGATTTGCTATTATCGGAGCTGCTGAAGGCAAGCCTAAACATGGCTATAATAGAGTCAATAGAATTATGTGAATGCACCTTTGGAGAGCTCCATCTAGGATGGGTGAGACTCCCTGAGCATGTTTGCCGGTCTGCCTTTCAGATCCAAGAGCATATTATAATCTTTCGGATAGGTTATTATCTCTTCTTTAGTAGTTTGGTTTGGAGATGGGATTGACATGCTTTTATTATGTAGCTTCTGAAAATATTGGTCAAAACCAATTAAAAGGGTTTTTTAAATGAGACTGAATTCTCTTCATAGTTCATACCATATCCAATTATTTAAAGATGGTTTACTGAAATGCTCATTTAATAGATATATGTCAGTGCTTTCTCTCCTCAGAGTAACAAATATGAGGAAAACAGTCACTAGCCTATACAGGTCAAGAGAAATTTAGTCTATCTAGTTATGCTATCTCCACATTACAATTCCTGGTATGTAGAAATAATCAGAAAAATATTTTGATGTTTTTTCCTTAAAGAGTTAAAACTTAAACTAATAATTATTAATAACCCTAATGCCACAAGTAACTGTTAAATAGGGGCAAAGGGAAAATTACATTCAGGATGATTACATGATGATCAGAATAAGACTTTGAACAATAGTTTTCCCAATTGACAAGCAGATTGTTCTACACAGATGAATGAGTGTGAGGCCAGTGAACAGGTTGCCTGATAGGATTTGGCACAGCAGAAACAGGACTAAAAGAGGAGCAGGACAAGGACTGGTGACACAGGAAGGTACTACGTCTTAGAAAGACTAACAGCCAGGGTAAGGAAGTGAAAGAGTTGTTTGTGTGCATATCAAGCTAACACATATAAGAGAGAGAGAATAAAAGGTTTCTATGGGGGAAACAAATAGGTGTCCATAGGAAAGACAAAAGGGTTTTAGGAGAACAAATTGAAGTTATGAAAGTTGGTGAAAATGTTTTTGTATGCAGATGCAGGTGGTCTTACCACCTTCCTCATGGCCAAAAAAAAAAAAATCCCCTTAGAGGGAATTTATGACAAGTTCATTCTTGGTTTTCCTCTTGGAAGAGGACCTTCCCCAAAGAGGGAATTTATGGTTGCTTCATTCATTTTTGAGAAGTTCCTGTTTTTAGTCAGATAACAGAGCTCTAAGAATGTCTCTTCATGCGTCTGATACATCTCAAATGTCTTCAGCGTAACATAGTCTTCATAACAACTCTTAACAACTCTGGGGTTCCAAATGGGTCACCACAGAAGCAAGTGACATGATCAAATTTTTTCTGCTAAAAAGATCCCTCTGGCTATAGAGGGAGAGATAGACTGAAGCTAGAGCAGTAAGATTCAGATAAGTGAATTAGGAAATCCTGAAATAGCCCAAATGAGGTATGGTGAGGCCCTAAATTAGTACAATAACAGTGGAATTTCAAACAGGAGGGAGAAATGAGACCATTGGAATCAATAAAATTTCGGTTTCTAGAATTATTTTCTAGGTTATATGTAAATGTGAGAAGTGAAAGAAAAAAGAAAGGGAAGTGCATAGGATCTTATCTTTATGACTTGTCAAAAGGTTTTCATAACCTTTATTTTCCTGTACAGAATTTAAGTGAAGTCCACCTGCCGAGGAGGTTTGAGGATGGTAGAGTGTGTTTTGAGTATCTGATTCTCTCAGGAACAGGAAACTATGAGAGATTTGAGAGCAAGTAGGTATTGTAATTAGACCTGTATTTTCAAAAGAGAAACCAATAGCAACATTAAAATTGAAATGGAAGTGGAGCATTGGAGGTAGCATCACCAAGTGTTCATCAATTTAAACCCGGTTAATGTAAACTCATTACTTAATATGAGGTAAAATTCAAGTTTGTGCTAGGTAACTCATTACTTATTCAGTCATGACACATTTAAAGAATCACTAGACTAAAAACAGGAAGTCCCAGGGCTGACTATGCAGGGGAATTTCCTTCGATTCAATAGATAGCCTCGTGCCTATCCACTGAGAATCAAGGACTGCTAGTGAAGCAAAACTTGCCTGCAAATGCATACAGATTGATGGACGAATTGGCAACAAGTAAGGTAACTGTATGCTCATGGTAAAGGATATGTTAAAGTGGGAATAAGGAAAACACATCAAACAACATCTGAAAAAACAGATTTGAACCTGTCTGCTGAATGTAAGGTGGGTTAATGACGTTTCCTTCTCTAGAGTAATAAATAAGAAAAATCAAACGAGGAAAATTTATTATGCCAATTACAACTACATTCATCTAATCATTGATATGCATGTAAACGTAGTGAAGTTAAAAAAATAATCAGTGAAATGATGAAAAGTATTACATCAATGAGGTAGTTAAGTTTATCTTTCAGGAAAGATAAGAAAACCTTCGTATTTGATAGCCATACTTTCTGTAAAACTTGTAGTTTCTGTCCCAGTTACATAGTTCTACTATCCGGTCCATGGAAATTTATTTATAATGGAGATATGTTACTTCAAATTTAATACTAGTTCTTTAGGGATAGTGCTAATTTGTTAGATATATGTGAGTCTCAAAGGCTTTCATTCCCTGAGTCTTTTATGTTGCAAACAAATGTGAAAATAAGGTTTTAAAATTATTATTCACAACTCTAAAATAGTAGACATTCACAAAATACAACCCAACAGTTTAATCAGCACCAAGCTAGTCTATCTTTCCTAAAAGCAAGTTGGTAATTGGTAGGAAAAGAGTTTTAGAATGACTAAAACCACATGCATTTCATCTAAATAAGCTTCTCTGATTAAGGTAAAAGAAGGTTCTGATTCATATAGCTCTCTCCCCATTAAAATGCAAATGTTTGGCACCCACCTACTCCTCAGTGTAAAATTTAGTCTCTTCAATTCAAAACCTTGCTTTCTCAGATATAATTGCCTCCCTACTTCTCCTGGTGTACCATAAATACAGTGGCCTGCTTCAGGAGTACAAAATAATACTTTTTTACCTTGGGGATATAAAAGGCTGGGGTTATCAAATCATCATTTTTTGGAACAGAAACAAACGCACACACACAAAAACACTTCTGCTGCTAGAAATATTTAAAAGCCACTACATTAAGAATATTAGGGTATTTTTAAATTTATTAATTTGTTTACTCATTGTTTCAACAAAAGTCTTTGTCATATCTAATATGTACCAGATGTTGTATTTACATATGATACAATAAACAAAAACTATCCACTTTTCTGATTTAATCATTGACATCAAAACCCACAACTATTATTGCTGCTATTGCTGTTACAAGTACAAGTTGAAACACAGCCCACCTTCAGTATCCATGGGTTCTGCATCCATGCATTGAACCAACCACAGATCAAAAATATTTTTTTGAAAATGCTCCTGTACTGAACATGAAGACTTTTTTCTTGTCGTTATTCTGTAAACCATATAGTATAACAAATATTTACAAAGGATTTACATTGTTTTAGATTTTGTAAGTAATCTAGAGATGATTTAATGTATATGAGAGGCTGTGCATAGATTATATGCAAGTGCTATGCCATGTTATCTCAGAAAGTTAAGCATCCATGGATTTTGGCATCCATAGGAGGTCCTGGAACAAATTCTCCGTGGATACCGAAAGACAACCATACTATTACAACTACTACTGTACTATAGTACTACTAGTAGTATTATGCTAATTTCTTATCATTACATCATTTTATCCTTGCAATCCTATGTATTGATGAATTTTTTTTATTGCTATTTATTTATCCTTATATCAGGGTCCTGAATGCTTTGAGTAAAAGGTGCTTTGGAAAAGCATCTTTCTCTGCTCAGACCATATGACTTGGACCTCACTAGTTTTATCCTTTGACTGAAGGATAGGTATCTGATTGAAGCATAAGAAATCATATCCAGTGAATAGCAAGTCTTGGGGCTTTGGCATAAATAGGAAATAGGGACTCTTTTTAATTTGGATTGCCAAACTGATAGAAGGTAAGCTCAGAACTGTTGATAGCCATTGTTGGAACATTCTGATAACAGAACCATGGAAAAGGAAAATACATTTGTAAGAAAAGAAAAAGAGAGGTAGAGATAGAGATAGAGAAATAAAGGGAATATATCAATCGTTGAAGTCCATGAAATACTTACACCTTTTCACTGGCTGTTCCAATTACGCACCAATAAAGTTATGTTTTTATTGTATCAGTTTGTGTTTAGTCTCTGTTATTTGCAACTAAAATAACCGTGATAGCTAAAAATGGAAATTTTCATTGCTATTTTACAAATAGTGAAAATAAGCCTTGAAACAAAAAGCCATTTTGGGGTCACATATTTACAAAATTAAAAAGCCAGAATTCTAACCCGGTACTTCCTAACACCAAACTCTGTGCATTAACACCTCAATTTAATGATTCACTTATTCATAAATTTGTTTATTTATGTATGCCTTTATTCCATTTACAATATTGGGAAGATGGAAATGGGACTCCCAAGTATTGTCACATTTATGTTCTACACTGCATTGAAAGATGGGGAAAGAAAATATATGTTAATCAGTAAAACAAATGAAAAAAACATTTTGATTATGTCTTAACTTGAGTGCTACATAAAAAATTAAAAATGAAGAAAACAACTCCCATAAGAAATTGTAACCTGAGTCAGATTTAGGGTTCGAATTTGCACCACTTCTAAAGTGTTTGAATTATAAGCCAATGAAAGCAAATACAAGCTTTCCAGATTGGAAGTCTATGAGTGCAATTGGAAAAGCAAAAGCAAAATTTATCAAGAAGAAGATAATTTTATCTTTTTATTTCTACAGTTTTTTTAATAAAGAAAACACAGATGTGAATATAAATTCACAGTAAAAGTTACAAAACACATGAGGAAAGAAAGAGTCAGCATAAACAACCAAGAAAAGAAGAGATCACTAATCTGATGGATTGGTAAAACACTAGAATAGAAAATGCTAAAATGATAATTAGGAAATATAAACTATAGATTGAAGAGAATTACACAGATTACAGCACAGAGAGTAAATGTGTAGAAAGTTAGCAAGAATGTTTAAGTGACAGTGGACAGAAGGAAAAGCTCCAACATCTATATTATCAGAGTTTCAGAAGTGGAGAATAAAATGAAAGAGGGAGAGGTAATAACACTCTAATAATCACTTTATTTTTAACACCTTAATAATAAAGCTAATAATAATTTTACAATGAACACTAACAAAAATGTAATGGAGGATGATTTTCAAAATTGATCAAAGACACAATTTCTGACTTTAGGGAAGCCCAATAGATCACAATTAGAATATAGAGAAATATACAGCAGGGCATATCATAGATAAACTAAAATACACCAAACACACACAAAAAAATCTGAAATGCAGTCAAGAGAAAAATGGAATTAATTAGGATAAAATGAGAGTCTTAAATTTTGCTTTGCATTAGCAATAATGGAAAAGAGAGATCTTCAAAGTGCTCCAAGAAACAAATGACTACCAGCTCAACTATTATTCAAGAATAAGGATCAAATTGAAATATAGGAAAACAGCATTTACCACTTATAGCACTTTAATAAATGCATTTCTAAAGGATGTATTTTTGAGTAAAATTTAATAAAAGTATTCCTAAGGAATGTTTCCAGAAAAAGACATGAGATGCAAGTAGGCATGGAGAGCAAAAAGAAAGCAGATAAAAAATTAATTAGATGAAATGAATGTATAAAATAATACTTCATTGGGTACTTAAAAGTTATAACCACCGTATAGGAAAACAAGAGTGGGTAAAATAATAGGTAGTAATAATTAAAGTCTTCTAACATCTTTCAATTTTTACAATTTTCCAAGGAGAAAAAAAAGAGATAGGAGAGCCAATAAAAAGATAAATATAATGTTGAGGTGTAAATATTAATATATGTCTACTGATAAGAAGAACTGAGAACATGAAGTGTCTTGTGTTTAACTAAGGAGTTATAAGCATTTTTTTCCGGGAAAGTAGGGAGCCAGTGGATCCTGCAACTATAACTCTATCTGCCTATACTACCTTGAGTTATTTACAGGCAGTTCTTTCTGATTCATCCATGTCTCAACATGGACAACCCCTTGCTATGGTGATATATCTCAGTGCTGCAAGAGACTTAAAATGAAGCCCATATTAGAAATGCTGATCAAGAGTAGATTGATTGCCTCTTGAAGACAAAAGCAATCTTTCCTTTGACTCTTATTTTTGTAATTGCCCCATATTCAGTAGATGTTAATGAATGAATGAATGATCTCACCTGTTTTCTAGAATCTTAAATATTTAATCTTTCTCAGTTAATAAGAATTTCTAATAGATTCTGCCATAATTCTGAATATGTTCCTCAAAATTCATGCATTAGAAACTTGCTCTCCAGTGAGGCAGTGTTGGGAGGTGGGCCTGGTGAGAGGTGTTTAGGTCATGAGGACTCTGCCTTTATAAAAAGGACTTGCAGGGGTGGGTTCACTCTTCTGCTCTTCTGCTATGTGATGTCACAGCATTTGTCTGCCTTTTGTCCTTACACCTTAGGACAAGTAAGAATAGAGCAGGAAGGTCCTCACTAGATGCCATTGCCTTGATCTTGGACTTCCCAGTTTCTAAAATTGTGAGAGATAAATTTCTGTTGTTTACAAGTTGCAGTCTCAGGTCTTTTGTTATAGTGGCACAGATGGACTAAGACAGTTTCATACCAGATTTTGTAACCATTATAGAAGTCATTTTATTACTAATGAGAGTAATATAATAGAAATAAATCAAATTAACCTTTATCAAACATTTACTATAACCAAGACACCATATTAAAGATACAGTATCTATTTGAATCCTCCTATATGCTTTATATGTAATATATACTTATTAATCCTAATTTATAGATGAGGAACTATAGGTCTTGACAGATTAAATGCTTGCTAAAGTTTATACCAAACGGGTAGTGAAGCAGAAATTCAAATTCAGGCATTTTGACTTCGGAATTTATTCATTATGCTATACTGTGCCTCAGGCCTTCCCAAACATTGTTCAAGTTCATTGAAAGTCCATTTGGCTGTTTTTATGTTGACAAAGTAAAGAAGATTCATACATTCAAAGAGAAATGGCATTTTATTTGCATAGTTGATGAGAAAAACAACAACAGAAATCAAAGACCTGTTTGTTTAAAATGCACATATTCTGTTGTTTTCTTTACTTTAGGTACATTTGTGATTGTCATTGAATTACTGCTTTCTTTTATTCTCAGCCTTCAAAACCTCTTTGAATATCACTCTTCACTAGAAGACAAAAGCACTTAAAAATAACCTCACTATGAAAAATCAATAGTGGCACTTAATGATTTAATCACCTATTATTTATTAGCACCCTCTTCTGTGTAGGCAATTGTGTAGGCTATGAAATGTAATGATAAAGTTCCTGACCTGAAGGCTCATATTGATTAGTAGTGGAACAAGAGGAAAGCAAGAAAGTATACTGCTTGGCACATAGTCACCATTTAATGAAATTTGTTGAATGATTGAATAAGGAAGAGGGTGTGAGAGGGTGTGTGAGTTTCTTAGAGCTGCTGGATCAAAGTGCTGCAAACTAGGTGGCTTAAAACAATAGAAAAGTACTTTCTTACGGTTCTGGAGACTAGAATCATGAAATCTAGGTATAGCCAAGACCGGGATCCCTCCAAAGGCTCTAGGGAAGGATCATTTTTTGTCTCTTCCTAGCTTCTGATAGTTTCTGACTGTCTTTGTCATTTGTTAGTTTGTAGATGCCTCATTCCAATCTCTGCCTCCATCATCATCTAGCAATCTCCCTGTATGTCTGTCTGTGTTCAGATTTTCCTCACAAAGATACTCTTCGGCCAGGCGTGGTGGCTCACATCTGTAATCTCAGGACTTTGGGAGGCCAACGCAGGTGGATCACCTGAGGTCAGGAGTTCTAGACCAGCCTGGCCAACATGGTGAAACCTGGTCTCTACTAAAAATACAAAAATTAGGTGGGCGTGGTGGCAAGTGCCTGTAATCCCAGCTACTTGAGAGGCTGAGGCAGAAGAATCACTTGAACCTGGGAGGCAGAGGTTGCAGTGAGCCGAGATTGTGCCACTGCACTCCTGCCTGGTCAACAAGAGTGAAACTCCGTTTCAAAAAAAAAAAAAAAAAAAAGATACTAGTCATTGGATCAGGCCCACTCTAATCTAGCATGCCTTCATCTAACCTTGATTACACCTGTGAAAATCCTGTCTCCACATTCACAGGTACCAGGTTTCAGATCTTGAATGTATCTTTTTTGGGGACACAATTCATCCTGCAACAGGGGCTATGACAAAGTCTGAATAGAAGATAAGAGCTCCCAATGTGTGTGTGTGAGGGTTGGGGGGGAAGTGGAGATGACTTTCTAAGGAAGGTGAAGCTTAGCTGAGATTTGAAATATAAGTGAAGTTTTTCCAGGAAATAGTGAAAAGTGGGGCAGGCATTGCTGGCTGAGGGAAGCACCTGGAAAGCTGTAAATTTCTGTTAATATTATTGTGGATAATGAGCTTTAGCCCAAGAGGTTACCATGGCATCAAAAGAAGGAAGCCATATTCTCTTTTTATGTTAATTTTCTCAGCTGATCATCTTGTCCCTAATTATATGTTTAGGTTTTGCACATCTATCAATCTTTATGTGAAATTTATGATGATGCTTTAGCATAAAATCTTATAAACCTCACATCCTAATGAGAGGCCTTTGATACTCTGTCTCAAGTGCTGAGAATCAGAAATAACAATGCTTGCATCATGCTGATAATGAAGCTCTGCGTGTTGAAAGTAATCACATTACTGCCATTTGTATCATTATTCTTTAAATAATTGTGCCAAACTAAAATGAATTGTTTTTTTGGTGTCTTTAAATGAGAAAAAAATAAAAGTGAATTGTAGGTACAAAAAATATGAGATAAGGTACAAACTAATACAAAAGCAGTTAAATTTCTAAAATAGGTTGTACTTACTGTTATTTTGAAAAATCAACAAACTTTTATTTATGGATTTCAAACATCTTTGACCTAAATGGTTATCCCTTTGCTTTATAAAAAGGATTATAAATGTTACCACTAATTTCTCACTTAGTGGGTCATCTATTCAACAATATGGATTTGGAATTGGTAAAATAAATTATGGAATAAACCTTATGAGGGAAGAATAGTGCTCCATTAAAGCATTTTCAAAGGAATATTTCATAGCATATGAAAATATTACTATGTTTATTTTTAAATATTTTTAAATATTACTTTGTATATTTATTTATTGTATTTTTAATATATTTATTGCAAAACTAACATTGGATCTTTATTTTGAAGTAATGTTTCATAGCATATTACATATTTTCTTATGCCATAAAGTGTTACTTCAAAATAAAGATCCAATGTTAGTTTTGAGTTGTAAAGGTTTGCAACTCAAAGGTTTGCAACTCAAAGGTTGAGTTGCAAAACTAGCACTGGATCTTTATTTTGAAGTAATATATGTATAAAATTAAATATTACAAATAATAAAATATTATAAGTAATTTTTATTTTGTTTGTACTGTTCCATATTTGTCAAATTTACCACAAGAACAACTTACACTTCAATACGATTTAAAACTCCAAAAGACATTTAAAAATACAGAAAATGGAAACTGAAAAATGAGCAAAATTCCATCAATTTTAGCTGATATCTTGCTTATGTTAATGGGTAATGCAGAAATTAAACAATGAAGACCTAGGTAGGAATTTTGCTCATTTTTCAATGACAGTGAGGGACTTCTTTGCTAATTTATTAATACAATTCAACTGCCGGAGGAGTATTTCCTCCATTTATTTTTGCTATTCATGATGTAAAGGCTACAGACATTGTGCATTTTAAAATGTATTCTGCTTTATTAATATATTCTTTAGCACTTTTTAAAAGCTACACAATTAACAAAACAGTAAATCACACACTGATTTGTAGTCTTCACTGATGACTTTGATGAAAATGCTACTGCCACACCAATTTTCAAGCTCTCAACACGACATAGCTGACTTCAGAATTAAGAAAAGATGAGCAGTGGGACACACTTATAAAGTATTTCTACTATACAGGGATAATAGATGTAAATAATCTTCATCACATTATAGTAAAATTATTATAAAATAACGAATTTTGAGTATTTATCACTTGTATTTATTTTTAAATTAATATAACTTAATTTTAAATAATGTCTCACAATTTTGAAGAAAATTTAACTGCTGACTCTCATGAATTGGTACTGGCTGTCTCTAACACAAAACTGGGTCTAGTAGAAAACAAATAGATTCACCAGTCAAAACTTAGGCAAAAAAATTTACAACTAGTCTATACTTTGTTTCCTTGGCTATAAGAACATTGTAAAAATCAGAGATATTCAAACAATTGGTGTATAAATATATATGTTATACACAGACACATATATTTATACATACACATACACGTGTGTGTGTGTGTATATATATATATATATAGTTCTACGTTTTTACAAAGTTGTTTTGAGAATAGCTGAATATCATCCATTATGGACAATTAGAACAACAGGAAAATTAAATTGGAGTTAGAAGTGGAAAATAAATAGAAAAGGAACAGCAGACCAGTATCTTGTTTCTCACACTGTCTCTATTTTCTTACCTATAAAATGGGGTGATAATAATGGGACCTAACTTAGGCTTGTGGTTAAGGATTTAATGTAGATGATGTACAAAGAATGGCCCATGACACACAGTCAGAGTATTATAAGTAAATTAGTGTTTGCTCTGATGTATTATAATTTTGGTTGTTTTATTGAAAAAAAATCCCCAAGTAAAATAGCTTTACACTGTCTTTTGTGTATATTTTGACAGCACTCTCCCCATAATGTTGGATCAATTTCAACTTCCATAAGCTGTGTATGAGAATGTTTAGTAGGTTATACTCCCTTTCACATTCTGAGTTTTCTTTGTTCAATTTTATAGGTGAAAAATCATATTTGATTGCCTAATTTATATCTTCTGATTACTTATCAAGGTTGATATATTGTTTATTTGTTTTCTTAATTGAGACAGGATCTCACTCTGTCACTCAGCCTGGAGTGCAGTGGTGTGATCATAGCATTGTAACCTCCAACTCCTGGGCTCGAACAATCCTCCTGTCTGAGGCACATGGTAGATGTGTGCTACCATGCCTGGCTAATTAAAAAAAAAGTTTTTTTTTTAGAAAGGTGGGTCTGCCTGTTTTGTACAGGCTGGTCTCGAACTCCTAGCCTCAAGTGAGTCTCCTCCCTTGAACTCCTAATGTGTTGAGATTACAAGCATGAGCCATTGCAATCAGTCCCTTGTTAATGTTAGTTACTTAAATAATTATTTATTTATAAATTGCTGTTCCATATCTTTGCCCATACAGGTATGAAAATTTAAAAAGTTTATATAATTTTAGAAACTTTTCATCTGTTATTCACATAAAAAATTTGATTGTTTGGTTACATTTCTTGTTATTTGAGTTTTGATTTTATTTATTACTTATGAACATGAAGCAGTCACATTGAACAGTCAAATCAATCTGTATTTTACTTGTTTCTTCCTTTATATAATGTTTGTAATGACTTTCTTACCCCCAAAATTATAAAAATAAAATCTCTATATATTGTAAAGTACTGGGGCTTTATTTTTTCAAATGTACATTTTATCTTAAAATTATTATGACGTGGTACAAAATTTGACTCACTGTGTTTTCAAAATTTCATATATCCATACACCTACAATTTTATTTTTGATTAGTTTAAAATATCAGTTATTATGTATTAGAGTTTTCATTATAATATTTTGGTAACTTTCTATTGAGTTCTATTACTCTGCCAGTGCCATCCTAGTTCTCCCTAACTTTGCTCTGTTTATGAGGCCTTTGTAACTTAAGTACATGGCAATACAAGCAAACTCTAAAGGCTGAAGCACAATGCAGTTCATTACTGGATAACACTGAAGCACTTCATTTTAATACAAGCAGACTTGTTTGTTAAGGTATTTCGGTTTTTATTTTTGGTGTTGATTTTCTTTTTTTCTCCCCCTGAAAAGAAATATTCATCTAAGTTAGCAAATGATGATTGAGTTTTGGAAAAATAGACAGAGCTATTACATTGACTCATAGCATCTATCATGGTATGCCTTTCACTTATTCATATTTAATGTTTTAATTGCATGGTAGAATACTTTTCTGTGTTAAGTAGATATTGAATCTCAACAGAATTTTTTCTTCCCTCAGTAGATATTTTAAGCTGAAAAGATACTTCTGTATTTGGCTAAAAAGAGTAATTAAAACTTTCTTTAGAAAAGCAATATGGTAAGAAGAATTCTGTTTTGTAGACTCCCAAATTATCATTTCTTATCTCAATGAATTAGTCTTAGAAGCTTTTAATCTAATTAATCCTTAACCAAGTGTTATACCACAGGGTGATATTTTGTGTTGCTGCCAGTGTGCATGGATTTAATAATTATGGATTTGCAAACAGATTTAGATAAAACCATCTCCAGCTGACCTACGCCTATTTGGGGTTTAAGTTGAGGAACATTTTAGTTAATTTAAATGTCTTATATTAATCTGTGTTTGTGTGCATAGTGTGTCTTCATTCATGTACGTGTTTATGCACATTCATTTATTCTTTCATCCTAGTTGCCTAGAAGTTCTAATGTATTCTTCAACATGGTGTAAATAAATCTATGTGAGGAAGAGAAAGAGATTATGTTTGTAAATTAGGAGATGTGGTCTCCATTATTTATCTATTTTCTCTCTGGGATTAATTTTCTTAAAATATAGGAAAACCGGATATCTAGGGCCTTTTCAGACTCAAATATATCATAATTCTAAGTTTAAAAATGATAAAATTTATTTCAGGAAGAAATCATTGTTACATTATGAATGTTTATGTCTTCCATATCTAGATCTGAGTTCTAGAGTCTTACCCAAATGTGATTGTGGACATTTTCCTTTTCAGATGTTAACTCCAGAAATGTGTTCATTTGTGCCTCATCACCAAAAGTCCCAACCACTGGGATCACATTTGATGAAGGGAACCTTTGTTATTAATTGAATGACTTAAATTCTAATATATTCTAAAACACTCTCACAGACATACCCAGAAATAATGTTGTACCAGCCACCTGTGCATTTTTAACCCCAGTCATGTTGACAGATAAAATTAACCATCAAAGGAATCCTGAAAATACATATTTAAAATGTATATGGAACACATCATAAGAATAGAAGAAATAGTTAACATATAATAAATGGGAAACATTTATTCATGGTAGTTACAAGGTACATATGTAATAGAAGATAGAAAAATTTAAAAGAATATATATATATATTTAAAACACAACATATATAAGGCTCCAAGTATGGATTTTGGCACAGAAGAATGGTAATTCTTACTTTATTCCTCATTTTTGCAACTTTTTACTGTGAAAAATTTCAGAGGTATACAAAATAGAGATAAGAGAATAAAGAACCTAAGGTATCCATCGTCCAGCTACAACACATATCAGGTCATTTCATTTCTTAACCGTTTTGAATTATTTTAAAGCAAATCCCAAACATCAAAGCAATTTGTATATAAACATTTTAGTATTTATCTCTGAATAGGTCCCTTTTCCACAAAAACAACCCCAAAACAAAATCACATCCAATTAATAATACTTTTTGGCTTTTTAAAAAGATTTTACTTTAATTTCCGGGACACATGTGCAGAACATGCTGGTTTGTTACATCGGTATACATGTGCCATTGTGCCATGGTGGTTTGCCGCACCTATCAACCTGACATCTAGGTTTTAAGCCCCATATGCATTAGGTATTTGTCCTAATGCTGCCCCTCCCTTAGCTCCCCATCCCCTGGTGTGTGTTGTTACCCTCCCTCTGTTCATGTGTTCTCATTGTTCAGCTCTCACTTATGAGTGAGAACACGTGGTGTTTGGTTTTCTGTTTCTGTGTTAGCTTGCTGAGGTTGATGGCTTCCAGTTTCTTCCATGTCCCTGCAAGGGACAAGGTCCCATTCTTTTTATGGCTGCATAGTATTCCATGGTGTATATGTACCACATTTTCTTTAGACAGTCTATCATTGATGGACATTTGGGTTGGTCCCAAGTCTTTGCTATTGTAAATAGTGCTACAATAAGTATAAGTGTGCACGTGTCTTTATAGTGGAAGGATTTATATTCCTTTGGGTATATACCCAGTAATAGGATTGCTGGATCAAATGGTATTTATGGTTCTAGATCCTTGAGGAATCAACACACTGTCTTCTACAATGGTTGAACTAATTTACAAACCCACCAACAGTGGAAAAGTGTTCCTATATCTCCACAGCCTCGCCAGCTTCTATTGTTTCTTGACTTTTTAATAATCATCATTCTGACTGGCATGAGATGGTATCACATTGTGGTTTTGATTTGCATTTCTCAAATGATCAGTGATGATGGGCTTCTTTTTCATATATTTGTTGGCCACATAAATGTCTTCTTTTGAGAAGTGTCTGTTCATATTCTTTGCCCACTTTTTGATAGAGTTGTTTGTTTTTTTCTTGTAAATCTGTTTAAGTTCCTTGTAGATTCTGGATATTAGACCTTTCTCACATGGGCAGATTTCAAAAATTTTCTCCTATTTTGTAGGTTGCCTATTCATTCTGATGCTAGTTTCTTTTGCTGTGCAGAAGCTCCTTAGTTTAGTTAAATGCCATTTGTCAATTTTGGCTTTTGTGGCAATTGCTTTTGGTGTTTTAGTCATGAAGCCTTTGCCCATGCCTATGTCCTGAATGGTATTGCCTAGGTTTTCTTCTAGAGTTTTTATGGTTTTAGGTTTCACATTTAAGTCTTTAATCCATCTTGAGTTAATTTTTGTATAAGGTGTAAGTTTCAGTTTTCCGCATATGGCTAGCCAGTTTTCCCAGCACCATTTATTGAACAGAGAATCCTTTCCCCACGGCTTTTTTTTTTTTTTTGTCAGTTTTATCAAATATCAGATGGTTGTAGATGTGTGGTGTCATTTTGGAGGTCTCTGTTTTGTTCCATTGGTCTGTATGTCTGTTTTGGTACCAGTATCATGCTGTTTTGATTACTGTAGTCTTATAGTATAGTTTGAAGTCAGGTAGTGTGACACCTCCAGCTTTGTTCTTTTTGCTTAGGATTGTCTCGACTATATGGGCTCTTTTTTGGTTCCATGTGAAATTTAAAGTAGATTTTTCTAATTCTGTGAAGAAAATCAATGGTAGTTTGATGGGAATAGCATTGAATCTATAAATTACTTTGGACTGTAAGGTCATTTTCATGATATTGATTCTTGCTATTCATGAGCATGGGATGTTTTCCATTGTTTGTGTCTTCTCTTATTTCCTTGAGAAGTGGTTTGTAGTTCTCCTTGAAGAGGTTCTTCATGTCACTTGTAAGTTGTATTCCTAGATATTTTACTCTCTTTGTAGCAATTGTGAATGGGATTTCATTCATGATTTGACTTTCTGCTTGTCTATTGTTGGTATATCAGAGTGCTTGTGATTTTTGAACATTGATTTTGTATTCTGAGACTTTGCTGAAGTTGCTTATCAGCTTACAGAGTTTGGGGGCTGAGACAATGAGGTTTTCTAAATATAGAATCATGTCATCTGCAAACAGAGACAATTTTATTTCTTCTCTTCCTATTTGAATAGGCTTTATTTCTTTCTCTTGCCTGCTTGCCCTGGCCAGAACTTCCAATATTATGTTGAATAGGAATGATAAGAGAGGGCCTCCTTGTCTTGTGCTAGTTTTCAAAGAAAATGCTTCCAGCCTTTGCCCATTCAGTTAGATATTGGCTATGGGTTTGTCATAAATAGCTTTTATTACTTTGATATATGTTCCATCAATACCTAGTTTATTGAGAGTTTTTAACACAAAACAGTGTTGAATTTTATCGAAGGCCTTTTCTGCAACTGTTGAGATAATCATGAGATTTTTGTCATTGGTTCTGTTTATGTGATGGATTATGTTTATTGATTTGCATATGTTGAACCAACCTTGCATCCCAGGGGTGAAGCTGACTTGATTATGGTGGATAAGCTTTTTGATGTGCTGCTGGATTCAGTTTGCCAGTAGCTTATTAAGGATTTTCGCACTGATATTCATCAGGGATATTGGCCTGAAGTTTTCTTTTTTACTGTGTCTCTGCCAGGTTTTGGTATTGGGATGATGCTGGCCTCATAAAATGAGTTAGGGAGGAGTTCCTCCTTTTCAATGGTTTGGAATACTTTTAGAAGGAATGGTACCAGCTCCTCTTTGTACTTCTGGTAGAATTAAGTTGTGAATCCCTCTGGTCCTGGCCTTTTTTTGGTAGGTAGGCTACTAATTACTGCCTAAATTTCAAAACTTGTTATTAGTCTATTCAGGGATTCTATTTCTTCCTGTTTAGTCTTGGGAGGGTGTATGTGTCCAGGAATTTAACCATTTCTTCTAGATTTTCTAGTTTCTTTCAATATAGGTGTTTATAGCATTCTCTCATTGTAGTTTCTATTTATGTGGGGTCAGTAGTGACATCCCCTTTATCATATTTTATTGTGTCTATTTGATTCTCCTGTCCTTTTTTCTTTAGTAGTCTAAGTGATAGTATATCAATTTTGTAATTTTTTTCAAAAAACCAGCTCCTGGATTTATTGATTTTTTGAAGGGTTCCTCATGTCTCTATCTCCTTCACTTCTGCTCTGATCTTAGTTATTTCTTGTCTTCTGCTAGCTTTTGAATTTGTTTGCTCTTGCTTCTCTAGTTCTTTTAATTGTGGTGTTAGGGTGTTGATTTGAGATCTTTCCCACTTTCTGATGTGGGCATTTAGTGCTATATATTTCCCTCTTAACACTGCTTTAGCTGTGTCCCAGAGATTGTGGTAAGTTGTTTCTTTGTTCTCATTAGTTTCAAAGAATTAATTCATTTCTGCCTTAATTTTGTTATTTACCTAGGAGTCATTCAGGAGCAGGTTGTTCAATTTCCATGCAAGTGTGTGATTTTGAGTGAGTTTGTTAATCCTGAGTTCTAATTTGATTGCACTGTGGACTGAGACACTGTTTGTTATGATTTCCATTCTTTTCCATTTGCTGAGGAGTGTTTTACTTCCAATGATGTGGTCAATGTTAGAAAAAGTGCCATGTGGCACTGAGAAGAATGTATATTCTGTTGATTTGGGGTGTGGAGTTCTGTAGATGTCTATTAGGTCCACTTGATCCAGAGCACAGTTCAAGTCCTGAATAGCCTTGTAAATTTTCTGTCTCATTGATCGGTCTAATATTGACAGTGGGCTGTTACAATCTCCCACTATTATTGTGTGGGAGTCTAAGTATCTTTATAGGTCTCTAAGAACTTGTTTTATGAATCTGGGTGCTCCTATATTGAGTGCATACCTATTTAGGATAGTTAGCTCTTCTTGTTGCATTGATCCCTTTTCCATTATGTAATGCCCTTCTTTGTCTTTTTTTGATTTTTGTTGGTTTAAAGTCTGTTTTATCAGAGACTAGGATTGCAACCCCTGATTTTTTGTTTTTTATTTTTATTTTTTTGCTTTCCATTTGCTTGGTAGATCTTCCTCCATCCGTTTATTTTGACCCTACGTGTGTCTTTGCATGTGAGATGGATCTCCTGAATACAGACACCAATGGATCTTGACTTTTTATCCAATCTGCCAGTCTGTGTCTTTTAAGTGGGGCATTTAGCCCATTTGCATTTAAGGTTAGTATTCTTATGTGTGAATTTGATCCTGCCATCAAAATGTTTCCTGCTTATTTTGCACACTAGTTGATGCAGTTTTTTCATAGTGTCATTGGTCTTTATATTTTGGTGTGTTTTTGCAGTGGCTGGTACCAGTTTTTCCTTTCCATATTTAGTGCTTCCTTCAGGAGCTCCTACAAGACAGGCCTGATGATGACAAAATCCCTTAGCATTTGCTTGTCTGGAGAGGATTTCATTTCTCCTTTGCTTATGAAGCTTAGTTTGGCTGGATATGAAATTTGGGATGAAAACTCTTTTCTTTAAGAATGTTGAATATCGGCCCCCAGACTCTTGTAGGGTTTCTGCTGAGAGATCCACTGATAGTCTAATGGGCTTCCCTTTGTAGGTGATCTGACCTTTCTCTCTGGCTGCCTTTATCATTTTTTCCTTCCTATCAACCTTAGAGAATCTGATGATTATGTTTCTTGGGGTTGATCTTCTCATGGAGTATCTTAGTGGTGTTCTCTTTATTTCCTGAACTTGAATGTTGGCCTGTCTTACTAGGTTGGCGAAATTCTCATAGATAATATCCTGAACTGTGTTTTCCAACTTGGGTCCATTCTCCTCATCTCTTTCAGGTACTCCAATCAACCATAGGTTTGGTCTTTTCAAATAGTCCCATATTTCTTGGAGGCTTTGTTCATTCCTTTTCATTCTTTTTTCCCTAATCTTGTCTGCATGCCTTATTTCAGCAAGGTAGTCTTCTAACTCTGATACCCTTTCTTCCACTTGATTGATTTGGCTATTGATACTTATGTATGCTTCACAAAGTTCTCGTGCTGTTTTTCAGCTCCATCAGGTCATTTATGTTTCTCTCTAAACTGGTTGTTCTAGTTAGCAGTTGCTGTAACCTTTTATCCATGTTCTTAGTTCCTTTGTATTGGGTTAGAACACGCTCCTTTAGCTCAGAGGAGTTTGTTATTACCCACCTTCTGAAGCCTACTTCTGTCAATTTGTCAATCTCATTCTCTGTCCAGCTTTGCACCTTCCCAGAAGAGGTGTTGTGATCATTTGGAGAAGAAGAGGCATCTGGCTTTTGGAATTTTCAGTGTTTTTGCACTGGTTTTTCCTCACCTTTGTGACTGTATCTACCTTTGATCTTTGAGGCTGATGACCTTTGGACGGGGTTTGTGTGGGGAGGTCTTTTTTGTTGATGTCGTTATTGTTGCTTTCTGTTTGTTAGTTTTTCTTCTAACAGGCCCCTCTTCTGCAGGTCTACTGCAGTTTGCTGGATGCCCACTCCAGACTCTGTTTGCCTGGATATCACCAGTGGAGGCTGCAGATCAGCAAAGATTGCTGCATGCTCCTTCCTCTGGAAGCCTCATCCCAGACGGGCACCAGCCTGATGCCAGCTGGAGCTCTACTGTATGAGGTGTCTGTCAACCCCTGTTGGGAGTTCTCTCCCAGTCAGGAGGCACAGGGGTCAGGAACCCACTTAAGAAGGCAGTCTGTCCCTTAGCAGAGCTGGTGTACTGTGCTGGGAGAATCCCCTCTGTCAGAATCAGCCGCTCTTTTCAGAGCCGGCAGGCAGGAAAGATTAACTCTGCGGAAGCTGTGATCCCAACAGCCCCTGCCCCAAGCCAGATGCTCTGTCCCAGGGAGATGAGAGTTTTGTCTGTAAGCCCCTGACTGGAGCTGCTGGATTTCCTGCAGATATACTCTGCCCAGCGAGGAGGAACCTAAAGAAGCAGTCTGACCACAGCCTCTTTGCTGGACTGCAAAGTCCAAACCTCTCAGTCGCCTTAGCACTGTCAGGGGAAAACTGTCTACTAAAGCCACAGTAATGATGGTCATCCCTCCCCTGACCAAGCCAATAGTCCCAGGTCAACTCCAGACTGCTGTGTTGGCAGTGAGAATTTCAAGCAAGTGGTTCTTAGCTTGCTGGGTTCCATGGGAGTGGTGCACACTGAGCGAGACTGCTTGGCTGCTTGGCTCCTTGGCTTCAGCCCCCTTTCCAGGGGCCTGGACAGTTCTCCTGTCTCTCTGGAGTTCCAGATGCAGCTGGAGTATAAAAAAACTCCTGCAACTCAGCGCCTGCCTAAACAGCCACCCAGTTTTGTGCTTGAAACCCAGGGCCCTGATGGTGTAGGCTCATGAGGCAATCTCCCAATCCATGGATTTCATAAATCCATGGGAAAAGTGTAGTACCCGGGGTGGGTAGCACAGTCCCTTGCCACTTCCCTTGGCTGGGGGAGGGAGGTCCCCGGCACCGTGCACGTCCCAGGCGAAGCGACGCCCCACCCTGCTTCTGCTCACTCTCCATGGGTTGCACCCACTGCCTAACCAGTCCCAATGAGATGAACTGAGTACTTTAGTCAGAAATGCAGAAATCATCCGTCTGCATTTTGTCTCACTGGGAGCTGCAGATGGGAGCTGTTTCTATTTGGCCATCTTGCCAGTTAATAATAATTTATTAGAAATTAAATCTCTACACTAGAGGAGAAGCAGCATAAGAAGAAGAAAGGAAAGTTGATCATTCAATATAAATCTCTATTTCTTTTTGATTTATGTGTGTTTATTTTTTCTTTGTGTTTTACTAGGTTTTGAGTGAAATGTAGTATTTGAGTCTGAGTAGACAAATAATTAGGTCAATTATGAGCCTGTAGCTAAAATACTCACTTCTTGACTCTTAGGTCAGTCTCCCGGCTCTACTCCACATTAATACCTGTATTTTAAGTATTTATAAACTTAAGTAATTATAAACTTCCTGTACAGTCAATTAATGTTATTTGAAGTAGTTATGTTCTATAAATTAGCCAAGAATATTGAATTACTGAAGGCTAGGAACCATTGTTCCTAGGGGAAATATAGAGTTAGGTTCTGATGAGACTGTGGTGATATACTGTCTACTGATCAATATTTGACCTTGTCTTAGGTGTGTTTTTGTTTAGAGATATCTTATTTAATATATATTTTTGATTCATTAATATTGACCTCATGACCAATAGCACTGTAACTCCTGCCTGACAAACACCATCTAACACATGTATTCTCTTCATAGGCACATTATAACCTTCTTGCACTTAGGAACACTAGACGGCACTTCTCCACTATACCTTGGGCCCAATTTAAACAGGAAAATCACCAATAAAGAAGGCACAAAAGTTCCAAAACTTTGCCATTAAATAAGTATACTGTGAGAAAGACATTTATTTACAGTATGAGGGCTAAAACAAGAAAGCAGGGCAACACCTTGTTCAATCTGGGAACTTACACATCATATGACTCAAATTTGTTAAGCTGGGAACTTGCATATTGCATAACAATCTTTTCCATGCTCTATACATGTATGTGAATGACCTTGAAAGCACAAATATTGATTTTGGACTTAAAAATAAATGTTAGCAAGTAGGCAAATTTTCAAATATGGTATCCATGAATAATGAAGATTGCTTTTACAGTATGTGCATTTATATATGAATATATTTATACACAGATAAATTTAGAACATAAAAATTGACCTTTGAAAATAATTATAAATATTGGGTTAGGTCAAAGAAGGGGGAAAAATAGATAGAACAACAGATAAATATTCTATGCATCTTTGAGTGAAATAGAGTAGGCTGAGATAAATCACATCTGGAATTGTTGAGTGACATCTCTGAGTCTGTTGATGAAGAAGGAGCTGGACGTTTTAGCATGGTGTGATGGAAAGAGATCACAGAACTCTGCTATGTTGTGACCTACCCCGGCATGTATTAATCACAACAGAGTTTTACTATCTATAGCTGTTCATTGCACACTGAAATTTCCCCTTCGGTTCTGTCAAACGAATATTTCATACAGGCTCCCTAAAGCTTTTACCATCTTAACTATCCCAGCTATCTTTTCTAAGATCAGGGTAAACAAGTAATTTTCAATAGGACAAAGAGAATTTACATGATAATTCAAAAACTGCATAGCAGTTTGAGAATAAAACACCTAATCAGTGCAATTAGAATTTAATTCTCATGAAAATATTTTATCTTCACATAGAAAACTGAGAATTAACATTAAATAATTCTTAAGTGAGACAGACCTGCTAAATGCCAGAAAACTTTTGGACTCCACAATGGCAGAGAGAAACCCACCGTAACAGCAGCCTTGAAAGACAAAACCATAGATGTACTTCACTTAAGGTATTTCTTATAAAGTCAGTGGATCTCGTTTATCTTCCATAAAGTTAGTTGGGAGAGAGAATAGTGGCCATGCAAACTGACCAGGACCTCATGCAAAATCATTTTAAGAGAGCAGGATTTTGTGTCTAAGAACGGGAGACATGGAGGCGAACATTAGACTGACTAATTCCAAAGGATTTAATACTGAAGTTTGTTTCATGGAATGACAACTTGAAAATGTTGAGGAGGTTTTTCCTGGAGATCTTCAAAGGCTCTTTGCTTCACTAATCTAATTCTTTGGTTGAGTCATTAATTTTTGCCCATAAGAATAAGGGGTGTTTGAGCTCATAAGAAACTCCACAGTCACGAAGCAGCAAGTTGATGTGATTAAAACAAGCTCTTTCCATGATAGGCTCAGCTGAAGAATTTGGATAAATGCTAATTCTGTGATTTTCATATTTCAGTGATTTGGCTCTCTTATCAGTTCCCATTATGCTGACTTTTTTTTTTTTTTCCATGAAAATGAAAAGAAAATGAGGGATTGCAGTTCAAGTTTCCTCTTAATGTGATGGCTGCCTTCTGTGAGAGTCATCAGGAAGTCAGCTCACTCAAATTTTCAAAATTGACTAGAATCCATAATTACTGGTGTTGTCTGAACCCTATACTCTTTTGAGGATGTGAATTCTCCTTGGCTTTTACTTAGTCAGTGGGATTTTCTATGCTTCTTTTCTTCCTTCTCCAAGTACTCCCAATAGACTGAATTTATGGATTACCCAGTTATTTCCCCTTGGCACAAAACATTTTATTTTAGACTGTTCTGAGTATGTAAGAAGAGTAAGACCATCCCAATTTAATATAGAAACATGACCTAGCATGAAACAGAGAGAAAATAATTCTCATGTGGTTTAAGATACAAGTTTGATGGAGATTTCAAGGGGATTCAAATGCTAGAAGCGACTACAGAACTATAAAGACTGTGAAACTAAATAGACATATGCAGCCTTCTCAGGATGGGGTTAAGCTCTTTGCAGCGCTGTGGTGGGTGTTACGTAATTCTAAAGGGACAGAGTAACCATACTTGTCACTGAAGCCTCTACAGTGCACTCTTAACAACAGGCTCCAGTTTCTCTTTCTAAAGAATGGACATTACTGTTCAATCAAATAAAAGGATTATGACGTTTAATTATATGTATCAACTTATCTGGGTTAAGGGGTACTGAGATAGCTGGTAAAACATTATTTCTGAATGTCCCTGTGAAAGTGTTTCTGGAAGAGATTAGCATTTGAATCAATAGAACTAGTAAAGAAGATCCCCTTGCCAATGTGGGTGTGCATTATCCAATCCTTTGAAGTACCACCTGAATAGAACAATGGAGTAAGTGTGAGCAGGTCTTTAGGTTTAGATTGAATTATATCACTGGCTTTTCTGAGTCTTCAGCTGGCATATGACATATCATGGCACTTCTAGGCCTCCATAATGGCATAAAGCAATTTCCATAATACCTGTCCTTATGTATATATACCCTATTGATTCCATTTCTCTGGAAAACTCAGACCAATACAGTCTATAATTCTGGTTGGTGTAACTAAGAAAACAACCCCTATCTGGACAGACAGAATCCTTTTCTGTGTGTTTCTGTGTTAGGGTATTGCTATCACTTATAACTAATTATGCTTATTAATTCTAGGAAAGTTTTATGAACACAACATCTGTCTTTCTAAACTAGGTGAATTGTCCCTGTATTTTCCCAGTGTGAATGCTTTATTTTTTGCAATTTTGTCTCTACTTTTCTATCCCTTTTATGCTAGTAGAAATTTAGTTCTCCTTTATTAAGCAAAAAGAAAAAGAAATAAAAAAGTAGGGAAAGAAGAAGGAATGTAAGGAGAAGAAGAAAATATTAGAAATAACTATTAGTTTGGTCAGGCAATTTTCTTGACATGGTCCATTGCAGTGTGGCTTGTTTAATCTTGGATGGCTATACCATTGGCACTGTGGTGGCTTTAAAATATGTCCAAAAAGCTGATACTCTTCCCCTGAAGGAGTAGAGTCTAATTTTCCTCCCATGGAGTGGGGGTCAGACATAATGACTCACTTCTAACAAATATGGTGGACATTATTGTGTGTCATTTCCAATACTGGATAATAAAAGGCATCACACCTTCTACCTTGCTGGTTCTCTTTTATCACTTGCTCTTGGGAAGCCAGTTGCCATGTCATGGAAAGACTCAAGTAGCTCTGTGAAGAGGCCCATATGATGAGGAACTGAGGCCTCCTGCCCACAGTCATGTGATTAGAAATGAATTCTATAGCCCTAGCCATCAGCTTGACTGCAACTTCATGAGAGACGCTGAGCCTAAACCACCCAGATAAACTCTTCCTGAATTTCTGACACATAAAAATTATGAGATAACAGTTTGTTGTTTTAAGCCACAAATTATTGTGTAATTTGTTACATGATAGTAGATAACTAATATACATACACACACAATTTATAGCATCTATCCTAAATTTGCCTACAACATTTTCATTATCTATTTGGACCAGCTCCATGAATTCTAAAGTTCTGACTTCATTATTTTTCTTCAAGCGTTTAGTTTTACCGGTACAAAAGTAAGCCAAACTTTTCTCTTCTCCGTGACTTAAAAGCTTCCTCAACACTGCTGCCTCAGGCCTCCCAGGCTTAAGTGCAGACCACGGGAACAATACAATTCGGCTATTTAAATCTCATCCTCAAGACAGTACCTGAGCAGATTCCAATTAAGATACTATTAAGACAAAGAAAAGTGGCAAATCAAGTAGATTTGAGTGAAGATTAGATTTATATTGAGAAGATCTAAGTAAATAACAAGAATCATAATAGTTAGATTTTGCTGAACATTCATTATGTGTCAGTATTGATGCTAAGCATTTTATATACTTTATTTACTTTAGTCTTCACTATAACCTTAGGAGGGAAGATACTATTTTATTTCATGTGTGAGGACATTAAAGTATAAAAGTAAATAATTGATCCAAGGACATGGTTTCTATTAAGTAAAGCACAGATTCAAACTATCTTCTACCTCGTTCTAGTCTGTGTACTCATTATCACTATACTTCCTTGCCCTGAATCCACTATTAACAACTGTCATAGCCTTAAACAAATAATAAAAACAGTGTTATGGACTGAATGTTTACAGCTCTCCAAAATTCATGTGTTGAAGTCCTAACTCCCAAGGTGATGATATTAGGAAGCAGGGGCTTGGAAACATAATTAGATTTTATGAGGACATGAGGGTGGACTCCCCAAGTTGGAATTAGCACTCTTACATTAAGAAGAAGAGATACCAAAGCTTCCTATCATGGCCGTGTGAGGATAGAGAAAGAAAGTGGCTGTCTGCAAACTGGGAAGAGAGCCCTTACCAAGAACCAAATGTGCTGGCACCTTGATCTTGAACTTCCCAGTCTCTAGAACTGTAAAAAATAAACATTTGTTGTTTAAGATACCCAGTCTATGGTATTTTGTTATGACAATCCAAACTGACTAAGACAAACAACAATTATAATAATGAAACACAATAATAACTAGTGTATCTCACATATCATTTAATAGACTGTTGCAAGAAAAACATGGGACTCTAACATTTTCCCCCACCCCAAAACTGGAAAGGAGTTGAAAGACCAAAGAATGACTTGGACAAGTCCAGCTTGATGAGTAGATGAGTTTATTAGGACTTACATACAGGGCACACCTGGACAGCAAGCAAGATATCTCTAAAGATCTGTTCTGCGTCCCATCTCTAAACTGCTTTAAAGCTAATTTTCTGGCTCTTTTCCAACTATGTTTGAACAATGAGACTGTTTATCCTAGTAGGTTCTCAAATGCTTTCTGTTTGTTCCTCAACTGGGCAGCATGGCCCAGCCTTCGGGGTTCAGGCGGCAGACATACACCCTTAAGAAACCTGGTAGGGAATCTATCACAGTATAGAAACTGCCTTCCCTGTGACCCCCACCACTCAAGTTCTTAATCTGAACCTTCTCCTATTCTATGGACTGTTAAAAAAATAATTTCTCTCTCCCAAGTTTTCTCAAATGATCTTTCTCACATTGTCATGGCATCCATGTTTTCTTGGCTCCATGTCTGTAATGCTGTTCCTTGTCCCGTATATGAATCTTTGTATTCCTTTGAGTATAAAACAAATTCAAACCCATTGAGTGAAGCATTTGTAGGTATAATTCACTTTGGTGAAGTTTTGTTTCTTGGTTCGTTCATTTTCTTTAAGAAGGAGAATGCCAAAATGAGATTAATAGTGAAGCAATGCAAACAATGTTAAAATCCATATTAAACATCCTATTTCTAAAATCTTTTTGTGAAACAGTAAGAAATTTCACCATTTGTATTAGTTTTCTGTGACTATCATAACAAAATACTACAAACATTTTAGCTTAAAACAACAAACAACAGATATTTATTATCTTATATTTCTAGAGGCTGGAAATCCTAAACTAGTATCATTAGGATAAAAATCAATGTGTTGGCAAGGCCAAAATCTCTCCACAGGTTCGGAGGGGAATCCATTCCCTGCCTCTTGTAGCTTCTGGTGGCTTCTGGCATTCCTTTGCTTGTCGTAACATCACTCCAATCTCTACCTTTATCATTACATCACTTTCTCTTCTTCATGTTTGCTCAATACCATTTGCTCTTTTCTTATAAGGACATTTGTGATTACTTCAGGACCTACCTAGATAATCCAGGGCAATCTTCCTATGCTGAGATTCATAATCACATATGCAGAGAACCCTCCCCATTCTTCCCCTCTTTTTACTTTTAAGGTAGCATTTATAGGTTCTAGGTATTAGGACAAGACATCTTTGAATGGAAATTATTCAGCCTACTATACTGTTCTCTCATAATTCCAGCCCATTTCTACTTTGTTGTTTACTGTTCTTGCTCTTACCCCTCTTCTCTTTTCTTAGCAGCTTCTCTCAAGAACTATTTGAGGAGAGCTAAATCCTTTTCTACCTATTATACAAAACAAGTAAATTCTCCCCAGTCGTTAGGATCAAATGCTCATCTACTGAGTATTCACGATAGTCAATGGACAAAAACAAAACAAACAAACTGTTATAATACAAAAACAATGAATAAACAAAAGCCTTTTATTTAACAGAACCATAATCCCTACCAAGTTAAAATTTATTTTCCTTTCATTACAAGTAATTATATCTTCTATTATCTCATACCTCATTGCAATTTAAAAATAATTTCAATATATTAATATTCTCATGCAAATTCTAAAATGAATGTGTTAATTTAACTGTTTGAAAGATGATACGATGGGCAAGGTTGTATAGATAGGAAGAGGCAAAGCTAGAATTCTAAAGCAGAGATACTTCCAAGGCCTTGTCTTATCACTAAGATTTACTGTGCCTTCAGGTTCAGTTTCCTAGTCTGTAAAAAGAGATTAAAGTATTGTTAACCAAATATTTAAACCTCAGAGTGAAATAAAGTAATTTAAATAAGGCAAAGCAAAAGTACCTTGTATATTATAAAGCATTATGCTAAAGTGACCGCTGTTATATCCATAACCATTATCAATATCACTATCACTACCCTCACCACAACTACTCCACTATCATCACCATTAGTACTAACATCACCACTACCATCACCATCACCATCTACTACTGTTATCACCATCACCACCATCTCCATCATCATCATCATCACTGTTTGTGTCATCTGCCATCACCACTACTGCTGCCATTAGTACCATTACCACTATTACTACCATCATCACTACCACACCACAGCTTCTAATGCCACTATTTCTTCGTGGGTTGCTGAAACTGGCTTATACCAGCTCATAAGATATGATTGTTAACATCTCTTCCCAATTCAGCATTCACTGACATATTGGCAGCTCAAAAATAGGCCATGGTAGGGGTGTTCACTGCTTGAAAAATAGGCAAATGCTACAAACCAGGGATCTTAATGCTCAAGCACACCAAGAATGTCCACAACCAACACTACTTAACTCACTACCATTACTGAAACCACCACCATCACTATCAGCACCTCCATCACTGCCTTTATCTCTACCACCATCACCACCCCAATCCAGCTACTGCCAGTTATCATTCTCAACATCATCAATCCATTGTTATCATCATCATCGAAAAGATTAATTTTTATTTAAATATTTTACTTAAATGAATCAGCATAGCATTCTGATTATTTAGCTGGTTATGCATAAGAATATAATGTAAATTTTGGCCTTGGTACATGAGCCTATTGTAAGAGAGCATTGTAAAAACTTAGCAAAGAGTATGTTGGGAAGGGAGGGAACAAGGGCCAAGCTCAGCATCCTTCCTGGCTGTGAACTATGCTGTGAGGTTTTGCTGGATTTACTGAGCAGGCAAAGTCTATCCAAACCAAATTCATTAAAACAATCCTGCTGGCACTCTATTACTTTGACATCAATTAAGCTACAGATTGCTTGAAAAACATTCATCCCATAGGAGGAGGCGTGATGGATAAGACTGACACATGTACATACCAGGGGAGGCTTGTGGCTGTGTGTCAGAAAACTCTCCCTTCATTGTGGCATTCAAAAGGGCCAAAATGTGAGTTGACTGTCACTTAGGATGCTGCAAACAAAAACTTTTTAGTTTTCCCTTGGAAAATAAAAAAGGAATAGAAATCAAATCATAAGATAAGTAAGACTATTTGTTAAACACGAACTCTAACTTTATAATACTGTATGATTGATATTATTTACATTTTACATGGACTGAAGCTAAGCTAAAGTTACAATAGATGGCAGGGTGGTGTTTTCCAGTTTCAAAGGCCATGCTTTCCACTTCATCTTACTAACTCATGTATGGGAGGGGAGAAAATATTTCGTAAAACTCAATAGGTACCCAAAACAAAATTAGAGTTTTTCATGTTTATCTCTATGTTATTTAAAAAAACACATTGTGAAGTCATTTCTATCTCTACACTTCAGAAAGCAGAGATTCAGAGATATTGTTACATTTACAAAGCAAATCAGCTAATAAAAGCCAAAACTAGGATTCAGATTCATAGTGCAAACTTCCAAACACTTCCTACTATCCTTCTCCCTCTACTCAAAACTTTGGCGATGCGGGTACATGTACATTTACTGGGAATTGGGTCAGACTCTTTCGTAAGATGATTTAAAATGTCGTTTGCTCAATAGTAACCTAGAATTTCTATTTTTATGTTATAGGCTATTTGGTTTGCTTTTTTTCTTTTTTTTTTTTTTTTTTTGATTCATTAAGTGCTTGCACTAATGTCAATTTGTGTTGTGTGGGTGGCACTTAGGTTGATCACAGAACGATATACTCTTGAAGATTGTGCTTAATCAAATGCATTTGAAATCTTGGGCTTACTCATTATTGTGAACATTAAGACAAATTATTTAGTTGACCTTTTCAGGTTCTTTTTAGACAATGTCATTAATTGTCCTAATTACATAGGTTTTTTTAAACTCTCTTTAAAAACCCTATATTGATTCTAATTACCATTCCTTATACTACTTGTATCTAATGTCTCAGTAAAGAAAATTGTATATTTTCTTTATTTATTCCTTTACCTAAAGCAAGATTTTTTAAGTGACTCATCTTCCCTTTACTCAGCTATCACCTTTTGAATAATGCCAGTAGGAGAAATAAACTGTCAATAATCACATGGTGGGAGGTAGTAGAATCAATTTAATTCCAGACTAAGGAATTCCCAGCTGCTAACAATGTACATGCAAGATGATGTTTTAGCAAAAATTGTTTTTTGTTTCCCTATATCCTCAGTGTTTGTTCAGTATATTCCTTTCCCTCTACTTTCATTGCCATTGACTTCAAGAGACCTTTATTTCTTTCAAAGGAGTCCATGTTATTACTTAACATGGTCCTTATATGTGTTTGTATTCAATCAGAATTATAGCATAACCAAGCTGGAGGTTCAGTCTTGAGCCTTTTCTGCATGAGAGCAGGAAATGGCAGTATAACTGTAATAATGTGCATGTGTTCCTTCCTCGTGTACCATTTACAGTTATTTAAATGCCAGCTGCTCTGACACATGCACCATACTTTGTGCTGAAGATAAAGAGAAGATAAAGGCTCACTTTTGCCCTCACAGACAATGTGGAAGGTAATATAAATAGAAATTCATTAAAGCATAACCAGTACTAAAATCATTTACATTTGTCCTTTTGTGATTACACAGGTCAAGTGGGGACTAACTTGTCTCTCTGTTTATGGGGAGTGTAGTGCATGTCAGAGAGTTTGGGAGGCTACTAAGCCAAAGTTTCAGATCCTTCCTAATCATTAAAGGATATAGTCATTAACTAGGTGGAAAAGGGCAAGAGAGGGAGGAAAATTAATTCTGAAACATTTTATGTATGTGATATTATTTAATTTTCACATAGACCCTATTAATTAAACATCAATTATTACAACTCTAAACAAAAAAACCAAGCTCAGAGAAGCTAAGTACTATAACTTGCCCAAAGCCATCACTTTGTAAGTGGTCAAGCTATGATATAGTTTTATATCATTGGTTTGAGTCTCAAGCCACTTTTTTTGCTGTTCCAATGGTTCCTAGTTTTTTTAATTTCCTGAACAAGTAAAGTTTCTAAAAATGGGAATGTATTATAGGGTATCTAGCATTGTATTTTAGAAAATAATCATGTTAAAAATAACCATTATCTATTAGAAATCCCATTTAGCAAAAAGGTTTTCTTTTAAATTAGCACAGACCTGTATAGAACAAGAACACAATCCTTTCCAGAAAGGATAGTTGGCAACCTTTCTCTCATACATACTTAAACACTACAGTATTCTAAAATTCATTTTCTTCAGACCTGAGAGCTATTTTGTGGATCAGCATTTGGGAATCACTGCAGTAGACTAGTGTTACATACAAACTCAGAACACTTATTTTGTTAGAAGACAGCCACCCCTTAGAGGGTGTCAATGTGCTAGCCCAAATGGCAGACCCCCCAGGGGCCCTGTGTTCAGATGTCCCCGGACTCCATGTTATTTACAGATAAGCCAACTCTGTCTCTCTGACAAGTGTGTATTGTGTGCATAGCAGGGGAGTGGCAATCTTGAAGGAGGCAGTAAGCAGCCAGCCCTCTTTTTCTCCTCCTTAAGAACTGATGGTCAGAGTAAAAGGGAACAGAACTCCTACAATTAGGATTAGAAATGCCAGCTTTCCCCTATGGTTTACTGGGAGGAAGAAATAAAACTTGCCATGTGCCCCATGGAGCCTCTCAATGTGAAGTCCTAATTCAAAGTACTTACTGCCTGCTGCTCTCTGAATTTCCATTTAAAAATAATTATCAAAACCATATGGGTTAAAAGGTGTTGTGGGGGGAGTCTCAAAATGGAAATATGTAAATTGCAATCACTTTGGCCTTTTGCATTTGGCTGAGTATCCCCTAAGCACAGAGCTTCCCTCTGTGCCTTTTGCAGCATGGTTTCTCATGCTGCTGCCCCAACAGGACCCAGGCCACCCCTTCCCTGCTGCCCCACTTGCTATCCCTCACTACAGTTCAGAGCAGTAGAATAGAGTGGACTTAGTCCTACTGGCTCTCCGCTCATTTTCCAACATCATTTTAAGTTCTTCTCCTCCATGAGAAGTCTTTCCTACTCGCTTTCCCCACCTCCAGCTAAAATTACCATTGACCCCTGTGTGCCTCCAATGAGTCCTATGCTAACTTCAGTCAGAAAAATCTCTATTACTTCATAAGTCCACCTGGCTGGCTGTTCCACTAGACTCATTATGCCATAAAAGTTAAATTTACATAATAAAAAAACAAAAATAAAAACATCCTGAATGGAAAGGCAATCGTATTGAGTGCTAACGGGATCTTGTACCATAATGATACTAACATCTTCATCTTTGGGCATTCTGAATGCATAGCTTTTAGTGTGACAAGTAGTACTTCTGGAGAATTTAAAGTAATACCAGCACTCTTTTACGTGTAGTGATAGTACTGTGAGCTTTTAATATAAATTTCTGAAAGACTGGTTTTCACATGAAATTCTATCACAACTTAGCTTGTGGAGAATTATTTTTACACATTGTCATGTAGACATAGATTATGCCCAACTCTGAGCTGTCCAGTATAGTAGCCACTGGTGAAATGTGGCCACATAATATGTGGCTAGTCTGAATTAAGATGTGTTGTAAAGGTAATCTTTCATTAATATTTTTCTATGGATTATATGTTAAATGATTTTTGGGGGGCATATTGGGATGCATACAAATTAATTTCACTGGTTTATTTTTATTTTTCTTAACATGTCTACTAGAAAATTTTGAATTACACGCACTGCTCAAATTTAACACTCATGTATTTCTTTTGGACAGTGCTGCTCTAGACAGACTATGTAAGTGGGCCAAGTTATATGGCTACATAGTGAATTGCCCTTGAACCTTGGGTACCAAGCACAGAGGGTGGCGGTACTTAAATTTCATTAATGCATGTTTATTTAGAATCTGCCATGCACCAAACACTGTGCAGAGTGCTGGAAATGTTCCTGCGTGCACAATGTAAAACCTAGTAAGAAAGACATATTAAACAAAGAATTATTTGAGTACCTAATATGACCAATGTGATGCTGGCATAGTGAGGTATAAAGAAGTATCTAAGCCAAAGCATGCAGCTTCAAAGTTTTTTCAAAATAGCCAAATGTATTTTCTAATACAATGTGGAAACGTTTATTCCACAGTGTGTTTTTTCACTCTTGCTATTTTTCTTTCTGAATATTTAAAAGTTTGTACTTAACTACAATTCTTCTAGAAAGAATATATTCTAAATATTTTGGAAATCTTAGAGCTTCACTTTAATTACTGTGGGACCTTGGAATGCCAGCATGTTGCATGGCCAAGATCAGTTAGACTGGGTAGGCAGAATCCTGGACTCTAGGCTTGACCTTGTCATGAGCCAGCTATGCCATCTTGGCCAAGTGCTTTCTTTCTTTCAGCCTAATAACCTGGTCTGTAGCATAAGAAGCTTGGGTGACTTCTGCAGCAGTTAGAATGTTTATTGTTGCAAGTGGAAGAGTCAAATTTGATTAAATACTGGAGGTTATTTATGGGCTCAAGTATCCGGAAAGTCCAGAACCCTCCACTGCCAAAATCATCAACTTGATCCAGTAGATTAACCAAGGACTCCATCTCCATATCTGCCTAATTCCTTCATTTACAGGCTAGGCGACCCTCACATGACTGCCAGCAGCACTCCTTGTGCACAACCGGTTTAAGAGACTGTCATTGCTTCAGCCTTCTTACCGCAAGTTCTTAGATTCTCCGTGAATGGAGTAGCTAAGATGGCAGGCCCATGCCTAAACCAAACCCCGTGAGTAATGTGATACCCCGATTGGCTTAGTTTAGTTCATATGTTTCACCTAGGGAGCCAGGGATAAATTCAGTTTCTCTGAAATCACAACGATCCCTAAACAGAAATTGTAGCTGTTAAGAAAGGGAAAGAGAGAAGTGGTTGATGTGAAGGCAACTCACAAATGATCTTGATTGAATTATTTAAACTCTGTTTCACTGCATTATCTCATTTGCAAAATAACAAAGAAAAGGTGATACTCACTGCACAGGGTTACCGTGAGAGAGAAACAAGAAGCACATGTGAAAGTTCCCGGTGCAGTGTGTAATTTACAGCAGGCGTTTATATAAACGTTTCAGGCACTCATTTATTCTGTGTGTCTGTGAGCCTATAAGTTCCTCGTTTCACCATTCCTCACTATATTTGTCTCTAAAATATAAATATGAAAGCTTCTCTTTTGGACATTTCTGAGAACTCTAATGAGAATTCATGGGTAACAAATGTAAATTATGTGAAACTCTTTATATATATGAACACAATTGCACTTATTTCTCTCAGAAGCTAAACTGCTTTGGTCTGGATATTTGTTTTAGTGTGACTTAATGTCTGAAGATATATTAGTTTCCCTACATTGACTAATTGCCATTTCTAGCGACACATCCTGAGAAAAATGTTTTCACAATATTCAGCTAACATACACTGATTTCTCCTTCTGAACTTCCTCGTAAACAACTTATCAAGCCTTCCAAATTCAGACTGTCATTAATAGAGTAAAAACAGGGTAGTAATTTTTTAAACTGCTGATCTAGAGTAAACACCAAACATAAACACACGTGCCTTTCTCTGTATCTGCAAACGTGCAGTATACACCCAAATATGTAATCCGAATTATAATTATACCAAAATAACCAGAAAATACATATTAGTTTTCCCTGAATTCTGTAAATGAGCTTCGGTTACACATATTGTTGCCCAAGATGATTCTATTTCAAAATGACTTTGAATTCATCTCCATTGAGATGACCCAATGTCTCCTTAGTTCATTATGTGCAAAAGGAAACTCAATGTTTCCCCACCCTTACCTTATTTTTCTTTTACATTGCTTATTTTGATTCATGAAACCACCAGATTCCCAGGTCTTGAGACCACAGAGTTATCACTGACACTTTTTTCCTTATAATCCATATCTTATACTAGCACCTTCACCTCTATAATACAGATCACAGATCTATTTTCAGTTTCTCATCGCAGCTGCTACTTTCCTGGCATGTTGTAAAATGAATCGATAGGTCGAGGTGTATCAGAATGCCTCAAAGTCTAGTGGCTATTTGCCAATGTATCTCCACAACTGAATTCTGAAAATTGCCAGATTTAGCTTTATATCCCAGCATCTAGCACAGGTTCTAACACATAGTACATGCTCATTAAATGTTGGCTGATGAGAAAAAAATGACGAGACATCTGATTTATCCAAGTGCCCCTGGTCTTTCTCCATTTGAAACCACACTGGATTTTGCTGTCGGATTAATTTTCTCAAAGCACAATTCTGTTCATGTTACTCCTTTAATAAACGCATTAACAGCTGCCATTTGTTTAAAGCCTACCGTGTGTCAAGGTAATTATTCTCAATAATCCCACAACAAACTGTCATTTCCATTTTCACTGATGAGGAAGTTGAGGTGCAGTGAGGTGAGGGCACAGGTTAAGCTCACAGTTCTCTAGGTATGGGACTGTGTATTCCGATCTGTCTGACACCAGAGCCTGCGGTTTTCACTGTGCTACTTGCCTTTCTCTCCTGAAACACTTCTATAATGTCTCTCTAAAATGACATGTTCTTTTAGGACAGGAACTGATTATGAAAGAGCTAAGTCGTGAGCAGCTAGGGAGGTTTTGTTATTCATAATTAGGTGGGTAGAGGAGAAGTAGGTAGACAGCTTCTCAGAGCCTGTTAGTGATGCAGAATCTCAGGCTCCAACCCAGACCTACTGAACCAGAGTCTACATGGTGGCAAGATCCCCAGGTGACTTGTAAATACATTGAAGGTGCAGGCTCACATGTCAAGAAAACACTGATCATTGGACGCTATCATTGATTTACCCAGAACAAGTCATGTTAACTTAGCTCCTTTTCTTCATAGAATTGTCAAAGGCATGTTCAAGGAGACAATGAGGATTTTAGCAATGAATTGCATAAATATCTAGTAGCAGATTCTAATAATTAAACCCATTTTTATAATAGTCATTACTGTCTGTAATCACATGTTTACTAACTAGGCTGGAAGTTTGAATGGGCAGGAAACCTGTGTGCTGTGTTCATTATAATTCCCCAGCACAGTGCACAGTACCCAGGACATGGTAGGAATATAGAGGTGCTGAATAAATTAATGAATTATAGGTGGTGATCTTGGGAACAAAATTTGCTCAAAATATGGGTGTGCTGATAAAAATATTTTAACTAATGAATGGGTATTCAAATCTGAGAATAATTTTTAGTGTTCAGTGAGAAGACTCTCTTCTGCCCTATATTTATTTAATCACTTCATCAAGCACATTGTAATCACATTTCTTAAGTTCTTGGATTATACCAACATGGGGGAAAAGTTTAACATGTTGGAGGGCAGAATAAAAACCCAGTAAGGGCCGGGCGCGGTGGCTCAAGCCTGTAATCCCAGCACTTTGGGAGGCCGAGACGGGCGGATCACGAGGTCAGGAGATCGAGACCATCCTGGCGAAAACGGTGAAACCCCGTCTCTACTAAAAAGTACAAAAAAACTAGCTGGGCGAGGTGGCGGGCGCCTGTAGTCCCAGCTACTCGGGAGGCTGAGGCAGGAGAATGGCGTGAACCCGGGAGGCGGGGCTTGCAGTGAGCCGAGATCCGGTCACTGCACTCCAGCCTGGGTGTCAGAGCGAGACTCTGTCCCCTCCCCCGCCAAAAAAAAAAAAAACCCGATAAGGTATTTTAAAGATTGGAAAGATGGCCTGAATCACTGAAATAGAGAACTTGTGGCTTATGAGAATGAGTGAAAAGGTAACTTTGTGTAGTGGATATTATTCAAAAGTGTGATGTTACTACCTATAAAGATTATATAAGAAAAGGATGAAATAAGAAACGTAGACCATCCAAAGCGAAGGAGATTTCGGTTGCCTTATTTCAAGGCTCAGTGAAACTCCTCTGAAAAGGACCAACTAGTAAATACTCTCAGCTCTGTGGACGCTAAGGTCTTCTCTGTCGAAACTACTCATGTCTGTGGTTGTAGCGGGAAAATGGCCATAGGTTATACATAAACAAATGAGGGTGGCTGTGTTTCAATAAACCTTGCTTATAGACATTGAAATTTTAATTTTATGTAAGTTTTTTTTTTTTTTTTTTTTTTTGAGACGGAGTTTCGCTCTTGTCGCCCAGGCTGGAGTGCAATGGCGTGATCTCAGCTCACTACAACCTCTGCCTCCCGGGTTCAAGTGATTCTCCTGTCTCAGACTCCCAAGTAGCTGGGATTACAGGCGCCCGCCACCACGCCCAGTTACGTTTTTTTGTATTTTTAGTAGAGACGGGGTTTCACCATGTTGGCCAGGCTGGTCTTGAACTCCTGACCTCAGGTGATCCGCCCGCCTCAGCCTCCCAAAGTGCTGGGATTACAGGCATGAGCCACCACGCCCGGCAGTTTTATGTAAGTTTTATGTGTCATGAAATATTAACTTTTCTCGATTTTCTATTCAACTATTTAAAAAATCTAAAAATCTTGTTTAGTTCGTGATTCATACAAAAACAGGTGGCAGATCAAAGTTAGCACACAGGTCAAAGTTTGTAAACCCCTGCTCTATTCTATTGTAGTCTGATTCCACCTAGCATTTAGTTCTGACACCTAACACTTACATAGTGATGGATATATTGTTAGGTCTTCAAATGGAGAGAATACCATGTGGATAAGAACAGAAGGCACATTACATGAAGAAAACTAAAAAGAAAATGGGATGTCTAGTTTGGAAGATAAAGAAATTTGAACCACATGGTGGTCACCTTTAAATACTTGAAAGTAATTATAGAAACTGTGAAATAATTTAAAGAAGCAGTGTATCACTGTGTCTTTCGGCATGAAATTTGGATTCAGAAGGCCTGGATTCAAATTCTAGCTCTGCCATAGAATATGTATGCTCTTTTGGACAATATACTAAATATTTCCCTGTCTTATTCTCCTCAGTTATAAAATAAATAAAACTATAATACCTACTGTTTGAATTAGCCTTTGTTATATAAAAAACACTCCAAAACTTGGTGGCTTAAAACAATAATTTATTATTTCTCTAAGTTCTATGGATAATCTGGCCAGTTTTTCTGGTGTCTTTGCCTGGTCTAACTCCTGGTGTGACATTTGCCTGGAGTGTTAGCTGGGCTGGAACATCCAAGCTGCATTGATCCATATGTCTGATAATTGGTGTTCGCTATAAGGTGAGGTGCCCTACATTTTTTCCACTTCACCTCTTATCTCTCAGTAAGCCTAGGTTGACTTCCTTATTTGGTGGCCTCAGGGCAGCATTCCGAGAAAGCAGAGAAAGATCTTTTAGGGACCTTAGAAGCCTAAGGATATAGACCACGCTCATTGTTACTTCTGCCACATTCTATTTCTCAAGATATGAGATTAGTCCCAGTAAAAGTACATAGGAAAAGAAGTCCCTATATCTGAATAGGAGGAACAGAAAAGCCAAACAGCAAAGGGGTATGGCCAGAGGGATTAGTCATTAAATATGGTCATGAAACAATATACACCTACATACTGCAGTGTTGTGAGGGTTGAAAAGGATAATTTGTAAAGACTTAACATACTCCCCAAACCACAGTAATCCTTTGATAAATGGTGGCTATAGCATTCTGGATCAGATAGATTTTTAGATAAAGCAGGGAATAAAGAATAGAGTTAGAGATGACCCCGTTTGGAATGAGCTGCATAAGGATATAGTACTTTTGCCATCATGGCAGGTATTGAGACTGGTTGGATTAAAGATGAGAACTCAGAACTGGATGTGCAGCTAGATAAGGAAATATCCAAGATGAAGTACTCAAAATTAATGTTTTAAATTTTTTATTAAATGTTGACAAATTATAATTATATATATTTATGGGATACAAAGTGATACTATGATATATGTATACAATGTGGAATAATTGAATCAAGCCAATTTTTATATATATATATATATATGTATCACCTCAAATATGTGTCATGTGTTCCCCTGTCTACCTGAAACTTTATGTCCTTTGATAACATTTTTTCGTTTCTTCTGGCCCCCATCCCTTGGTAACCACCATTCAGCTCTCTGCTTCTATGAATTCAACCTTTTTAGATTCCACATATAAGTGAGATCATGTTGTATTTGTAGTTCCATGCGTGGCTTATTTTGCTTAACATAATGTTCTCCAGGTTAATCCATATTATCACAAATGACAGAGCTTTTTGAAGACTGAATAATATTTCATTATGTATATGCCACATTTTCTTTATCCATTCATCCATTGATGGCCATTAGATTGATTCCATATCTTGGCTATTGTAAATAATGCTGAAATAATCGTGAGACTACAGATATATCTTTGACATACTGATTTCAGATGCTGCGTTAGTCCATTTTCATGCTGCTGATAAAGACATACATGAGACTGGGCAATTTACAAAGGAAAGACGTCTAATGGAGAACTCACAGTTACATGTGGCTGGGGAACCCTCACAATAATGGCAGAAGGCAAGGAGGAGCAAGTCACATCTTATGTGGTGGAGGCAGGCAAAGAGAGAGCGTGTGCAGAGAAACTCCCATTTTCAAAACCATCAGTTGTCGTGAGACCCATTCACCATCAGGAGAACAGCATCGGAAAGACCCATCCCATGATTCAATCATCTCGCACCCAGTCCCTCCCACAACACATGGGAACCATGGAGCCACAAGATGAGATTTGGGTGGGGACACAAAACCAAACCACATCATTCTATCCCTGCCCCCTCCCAAATCTCATATCTTCACATTTCAAAACCAATCATGCATTTCCAATAGCCCCCTAATGTCTCAACTCATTTTAGCATTAACTCAAAAGTCCACAGTCCAAACTTTCATCTGAGTCAAGGCAAGTCCCTTCCACCTATGAGCCTGTAATATCAAAATCAAGTTAGTTACTTCCAGATACAATGATGGTACAGGCATTGGGTAAATACAGCCATTCCAAATGGGAGAAATTAGCCAAAACAAAGGGGCTACAGGCCTCATGCAAGTCCAAAATTCAGCAGGCCAGTCAAATATTAAAGCTCCAAAAGGATCTCCTTTGACTTCATGTCTCACATTCAGGTCACACTGATGCAAGAGGTAAGTTCCTATCATCTTGGGCAGTGCCATTCCGGTGGATTTGCAGGGTACAGCCTCCTTTTCAGCTGCCTTCACAGGCTGGCATTGAGTGTCTGTGACTTTTCCAGGTGCACAGTGCAAGCTGTCGGTGTACCTACCATTCTGGGGTCTGGAGGAGGGTGGCATTCTTTTCACAGCTCCACTAAGCAGTGCCCCAATAGGGACTCTGTATTGTGTGCTCTGACCCCATATTTCCCTTCTGCACTTCCCTAGCAGAGATTCTCCATGAGGGTCCCTCCCCTGCAGCAAACTTTTGCCTGGGCATCTAGGCGTTTCCATACATCTTCTGAAATCTAAGCAGAGGTTCCCAAACCTCAATTCTTGACTTCTGTACACTGACAGACTCAACACCATGTGGATGCTGCCAAGGTTTGAGGTTTGCACCCTCCAAAGCCACGGCTTGCACTCTGCATCAACCCCTTTCAGCCATGACTGGAGTGACTGGGATGCAGGGCACAAAATCCCTAGGCTGCACACAGCATGGGGACCCTGGGTCTGGCCCACAAAACCACTTTTTCCTCCTAGGCCTCCGTGCCTGTAATGGGAGGGGCTGCCACAAATGACTCTGACATTTTCTGGAGACATTTTACCCCAAATCTTGGTGATTACCATTAGGCTCCTCATTACTTATGCAAATTTCTGCAGATGGTTTGAATTTCTCCTCAGAAAATTGGATTTTCTTTTCTATTGCTTGTTAGGCTGGCTGCAAATTTTCCAAACTTTTATGCTCGGTTTCATTTTTAAAACTGAATGCCTTTAACAGTGCCCAAGTCACCTCTTGAATGCTTTGATGCTTAGAAATTTCTTCCACCAGATACCCTAAATCATCTCTCTCAAGTTCAAAGTACCAAATCTCTAGGGCAGGGGCAAAATGCTGCCAGTGTCTTTGCTAAAACATAGCAAGTCACCTTTGCTCCAGTTTCCAGCAAGTTCCTCAACTCCATCTGAGACCACCTCAGCCTGGACCTTATTGTTCATATCACTATTAGCATTTTTGTCAAAGCCATTCAGTAAGACTCTAGGAAGTTCCATCCTTTCCCACATTTTCCTCTCTTCTTCTGAGCCCTCCATACTGTTCCAACCTCTGCCTGTTGTCCAATTCCAAAGTCACTGCTCTATTTTCAGATATCTTTTTAGCAATGCCCAGCTCCCAGTATGAATTCACTGTATTAGTCTGTTTTCACACTGCTGATAAAGACAGACCTGAGACTGGGAAATTTACAAAGAAAAGAGTTTAATGGAGAACTCACTGTTCATGTGTGTGGGGAGGCCTCACAATTGTGGTGGAAGGCAAGGAGAAGCAAGTCACATCTTACATAGATGGCAGCAGGCAGAGAGAGAACTTATGTAGAGAAACCCTTGCTTCAAAACCATCAGATCTCACGAGACCCACTCACCATCAGAAGAACAATGTGGGAAAGACCCTCCCCTATGATTCAATCATCTCCCACTGGGTCCCTTCCACAACATATGGGAGACACAATATGAGATTTGGTTGGGGACACAGAGCCAAACCACATCAGATGCTTTGGATATACAGCCAGTAGTAGGATTACTGGATACAATGGCAGTTCTATTTTTAGTTATTTGAGCAACCTATATACAGTTTTCCATAAGGGCTGTAGTAATTTATATTCCCACTAACAGTGTGCAAAGATTCCTTTTTCTCCATATACTCTCCAACATCTATGTTTTATCTTTTTGATAATAGCCATTCTGATAGGTGTGAGGCAGTATCTCATTTAATTTGCATTTCTCTAATGATTAGTGATGTTGAACATTTTGTCATGTATCTTTTGGTCATTTGCATGTCTTCTTTTGAGAAATGTCCATTCAAGTCCATTTCCCCATTTAAAAATTCTGTTATTTGTATTTATTCTATTAAGTTGTGTTAGTTTCTTATATATTTTGGATATTAACATCAAATGTATGGCTTGCAAATATTTTCTCTCAATCTGTATGTTGACTCTGTTAATTGTTTTCTTTGTTGTGCAGAAACTTCAGTTTTATGGAATACTATTTATCTATTTTTACTTTTGTTGCCTGAGCTTTTGGAGTCAAATCGAAAAAATTATTGCCCAGACAAACGTTGTGGAGCTTTTCCTTCAAAATTCTTAATTGGAGCTTTTTCTTGTCATATGGAGATCAGTATCAATGGGGTACAATTTAAGGCAAACTGTGTGAAGAAATATGTGTGGATTTTATTGCCAGTCTTAAAAATGAAGTTTAGAGGAGGATCATGCAGAACCATGTGAACTTTTCCTAAGGGTGGTAGTGAGCCATTCGGCCTCTAAAGAAAATGAAGTGTTGTATTAAGTGCTTTGGGTTTATATTACTTGTTTTGCCTTTTAAATTTCAAGAAGAAATAAGAAAGGATCAAAAAACCAAGAACAGAAATATTATGAAAAATAACTGGTACACATAAGAAAAACAACTTTATCCATGATATGAGAGTATAAGAGAGAGAAAAAATTTTTTTCTCATTCTCCTTGCTAGAATTGTTTCCTCATTGCTGAGATGAGGAAAGGAGTTCCCTGACAAGCAAGGTGATTGCAAAGAAACATCTGAATCTTTCAGTCCTATAATGAATATGGAAGAATAGAGAAAACAAGGCCAGACAGATATCTTATTCAGATAGCTGTACCTACTTTGAAAGGCAGATTTCTTAACTTTTTTTTTTCAGTTTTTTTCAGTTTTTTGCATGTGCTTTTTGGAGGCCAGAGTCCACACAGGAAAGCATTACCTACTAAAGGCAACTTCAGGCTTTTAGGAAATAAGTAAATAAAAATTAATGAAGAAGCAAACAAATGACTGTTCTACGTGTCATCAGTTTTGTACAATGTACTGGAAATTTTCATTTGTTCCTTAAAATCCATTCTTTCCATCCTTCTTTTTGCCCAGGGAAACTGCTCTGTACAGGCTGTAACAGCAGGCTCTCTTTTTCTGTCTTCTGATTGGGTTTAGTAAATGAAGATGACAGTTAGCAAACTGACGGGAGGGAAGACAGTGATCTCCCGTCCACTCTGACTGCTATTACTGTCTCTTGTGATTTCTCTATACCCATCTCACTCCTGTGTAAATCCTTTCTTATTAAATTTTCTTCAAATTTACCCAGTTTTAATATGTCATCTCTTTTCTGCTGATGTACATAGAGTTCCTAAAATATCTTCTAGTCCATCCAAAAACTAAAAGTAATTTGTGACAGCAGACAGAAACTATAAGGGAATCAACCACTATAGCAAACATCAAATCCATGAAACATTTTATTTAAAGATTTTCAATCATTTACCAAAAAATATTTTTAAGTGTCTCCTATTTGCTCAACAGGCTGAGCTAAATAGGATCTGTGAAAGCAGTTCATAGTCCAGATGTGTAGGTAGTCATCAACCAGTTAACCACACAAAGAAATATATACCATTTATCAATATACCATGTTAAATGTCACACAGAGAAGATGTGCCATGGCAGTCTAGGGGCGAGGGAAGGTAAGCCTGCACAGCTTGTATTTTAGAGGAGATTTGATGGATTGTAGTCATTAACTACATGTGGAGGACTAGAAAGGAAATTCCAGGCAGGAAAAAGGTGTGCAAAGATACGATTTTAGAGGTGAAGAGGTCACAGTCTAAGGATTGAAAGGTTAGTATGGTCAGAGTTCAGAGAGCAAGTGAAATCATAGTGTAGAACACGGCTAATAGAGTCAGGACCAGATCATAGAGGACCTTGTTAATCATATTGAGGATTTTGGTTTGTATCCAAACAACAGCAGAAAGTCTTATGCTTAAATAAAAGAATGATATGGTTTTTAATCTTTAGAAGGCTGTTCTGGCTAAAATGTGGAAACAGGTTGAAATATGGCAAAGTGGACAGGAGCATTAATTAGGAATCTAGCCCAGAGGCCAAAATGAGAAATGCTAACAGCTTGAACTAGAGAAACAGTAGAAAAGGTAGAAGAAAGATGATAGATTTGAGAGGTATTTAGAGGTAAAGATGATAGGTATTGGTAATCGTCTTAGTCCATTGGACTGCTGTAACAAAATACCATAGACTGGATGGCTGATAAATGCAAAAAAATTATCTCTGACAAGTCTGGAGGCTAAGAAGTTCAAAATTAGAGAGACGACAGATTCAGTGTCTGGTAAGGGTGTGCTTCCTGGTTTGTAGAAAGAAACTTGTAGTTGTGTGCTCACATGATGGAAAGGGCAAGGCAGCTCTTTGGGGCTTCTTTTATAAGGGTACCTAATAATCACCCAAAAGGCCTCGCCTCCTAATTCTATCACCTTGGGGGTTAGGGCTTCAACATATGAATTTTGGGATGTATAATCATTTAGATCATAGCAACGATTGATTAGATTTAGAGAGGTGAAAGATAGAAAAATGCCATGAAATGTCCTTAAGTGTGTGATTGGCTAAGCTAGAAGGGATGGTTGTGCCAAGTTATAGAAACTAGATGGAGGCCTAGAGCTCTTAGGAGAATTCTGTATTGGATATGCAAACTCATCTGTATGGAGGAATCTATCGGGCCCAGGTATATAATTTTGATCCTATAGGAAAAATAGAGAGTTAGAAGAGGACAAAACTCTCTGTGGTGTCACAACGTATGGTGACAGAGTAAATGAATATGAGCATGCAAATAAGACTGAAAAGGAGAATCCAGAGAGGTAGGAGAGAAACCAACAGTAACATCAGGGAAGCTAAGAAAAGAGAGTGTCAACAATAATTAATATGCAAGAAAACAAGTAAAATGGAACAACAACAAACATTTTATTCTACTTACCAATATTGGGTAGTTGATAAGAGTATTAGTTCGTTCTCATGCTGCTAATAAACACATACCCAAGACTGGGTAATTTATAAAGGAAAGAGATTTAATTGATTCACAGTTCCACAGGCCTGGGGAAGTCTCAGGAAACTTACAATCATATCAGAAGGGGAAGCAAACACATCATCCTTCACATGGCAGCAGCAAGAAGTGCAGAGTGAAGGAGGGGAAAGCCTCTTATAAAATCATCCGATCACATCACAACTAACTCACTATCAGGGGAACAGCACAGAGGTAACTGACCGGATGATTCAAGTACCGCCCACTGGGTCCCTCCCATGACAAGGTGGGGATTATGGAAACTACGATTCAAGTTGAAATTCGGGTAGGGACACAGCCAAACCGTATCAATAAGGGAGCTGAAACCAGTTTGAAATTAATGAAGGATGGAAAAGTAGATCATATATATATATATAGAACATTTGTTCAATGGCTTTAGATATTGAAGAGAGAGATGAGGGTTGCTAAGTAATGTGTCACTGAAAGACGATAATTTTTTTATTTTTTTTTTCCAACTTTTAAGTTCAGTGGGTATTTGTGCAGATTTGTTCCATGGGTGAATTGTGTGTTGCAGGAGTTTGGTGTACAGATTATTTCAACACCAAGGTAATGAGCATAGTACCCGATAGGTAGTTTTTCAATCCTCACCCTGCTCTCACCTACCTTCAAGTGGGCCTGGTGTCTACTGTTCCCTTCTTTGTGTCTGTGTGTACTCAATGTATAGCTCCCACTCATAAGTGAGATTATGCAGTATTTGGTTTTTTGTTCCTGTGTTAATTCTCTTAGGATAATGGCCTCTAGCTCCAGCCATGTTACTGCAAGGAACATAATATTTTTTAATGGCTGCACAGTATTCCACAGTGTATTTGTACCATGTATTCTTTATCCAGTCCACCTCTGATGGGCACTTAGGTTGATTCCATGTCTTTGCTATTGTGAATATAGTGTTGGAATGAACATAGGTGTGCATGTGTCTTTATGGTAGAACAATGTATATTCCTTTGGGTATATACCCAGTAATGGAATTGCTGGGTTGAATGGTAGTTCATTTTAAGTACTTTAAGAAATCTCCAAACTGCTTTTCACAGTGGCTGAACTAATTTACATTCCCACCAGCAGTGTATAAGTGTTTCCTTTTCTTTATAACCTCACCAGAATCTGTTATTTTTTGACTTTTTAATAGTACCCAGTCTTACTGGTGTGAGAATGAGATGGTATCTCACTGTGATTTTGATTTGCATTTCTCTAATTATTAGCAATGTTGAGCATTTCTTCATATGCTTGTTGTCCACATGTATGTCTTCTTTTGAGAAGTGTCTATTTATGTCCTTTGACCATTTTCTAACAGTTGTTTGTTTTTTGTTTGTTAACTTAAATTCCTTATAGATTTCATAAGAATCAATATTGTTAAAATGGTCATACTGCCTGAAGTGATTCACAGATTCAATGCTATTTCTATTGAGGTACCAATGACATTTTTTAAAGAATTAGGAAACACCATTCTAAACTTCATATGGAACCAAACAAGAGCCTGAATTGCCAAAATAATTCTAAGCAAAAAGTACAAAGCTATAGGCATCACACTACCCAATTTCAAACTATACTGCAAGGCTATCATAACCAACACATCATGGTACTAGTACAAAAACAGACACATAGACCAATGGAACAAGTTAGAGAACACAGAAACAAAGTTGCACACCTACAACCACTTGGTCTTTGACAAACTCTGCAAGAGCAAGCAACAGAGAAAGCACTTCATGTTCAATAAATGATGTTGGGATAACCTGCTAGCTCTATATAGAAGATTGAAACTAGGCACTTTATTTTGCCATACAAAAACTCAACCAAGGAGGGTTAGATACTTAAATGTAAAATCTAAAACTATAAAAGCCCTAGAATAAAACCTAGAAAATACCATTCTGGACATTGGCCCTGGCAAAGATTTATAACAAAGACTCCAAAAGCAATTGCCACAAAAACAAAAATTGACTAACAGGACCTAATTAAACTGAAGAGCTTCTGCACAGCAAAAGAAATTATCACAGAGTAAACAGACCACCTATAGAGTGAGAGAAAATATTTGCAAACTGTGCATCCAACAAAAATATAATGTACAGAATCTGAGATTTATTTGTTAAGTGGAAAAATGAGCATCTTTAAATTGTGATGAGAAGAATAAAGGGAGAAAGGTAAGGGTTGAATATAACAAAACAATAATATAAAATTCAGAGAAGGCAAATGTAACAAGATCTAAAATCTAAAATATAAGTAGAAGAAATAGCTCCTTAAAATATAAATGGAAGGATAATATTTTATATCATCGGATACATAATGAGGAATGAGGAATTCACTTATATAATTTCAGAACAGAAGATATACAGAAAAATTAGACAGTTATAAAACAAAAACAATTAGAGATAATGTAAATAAAAAAATCACAGCTACAGCAAAATAGATAACTGAAAAGTGGACTTGATCCAGTTAAATAGTGAACTAATGCTCTGAAAGATTGAATTAACAATTCTCCCAGATAACAGTGCAAAGAGAAAAATGGAAATTATGAAAGAAAAGTTAAACACTACGGAGGACAGATCCAGAATTTCTATATCCATCTATTTTAAGTTCCACAAAAAAGGAAACAAACAAAAAAAAAAAATGAAGGAGAATCAATATTTAAAGAAATAATGGCTGAGAATGTTCCAGAACATTAAAAGACATGAACCTACAGATTTAAACATTCCAACAGTTCAAATAGTGCTGAACAAGTCCATATGCATGTGCATGTACACACATGCACACACGACAGTGAATGTTCACAATTCAGGGCATTTAGGAAACTCTAAAAATGCACAAAAGGAGAAGACAGACATACAACAAATGAATACAAATTGTAGGCATTTGTCATGGATCTGGGTTCTAAGAGAAGAGTAAAAGAAGGTACCTATCCTTTTGGCCTTTACTAGATACTAAGAGGTACTGACATTCATAAAACAGCAGCATGTTAATCTGTGATAAATGAGGGTAGAAAGATGCAAACCCAGGATATACAAGTGCAATTTTTTCAGTGCTCTAAATTTTAGAAAGTTGATTTTATTCACACATTAACAAATAGTTATGAAAACCTTTTTATCTCCAAAGAACTGCTCCTGATCCTCAGGGTAAATAACAAAAATAAAGAATGATATTTTCTGCTCTCCTGGAAATAATATCTAGCATGTGTTCGTTGTACACAACCTAGCCTGCTATAGGATCTCTTCAAAAAACGTGGTTAATGACTACTGTATAGAAAACAAAGCCACCCTTTAGTATTTACAACCAGGTAAAAGAGAAAGTAGTTCAGCTTTTGTCACTACCATCTCGAAATGCTCACACACTGAGTTTGGACCATGCAACCTGGCATTCTGAACATCTGTGTTTCACTTTCCCGCTTTCTTATGTTAAGTGCGCCTTTCCAGATGTGCTGAGGCTATCTCAGATGATTGTGTGTTTATTTACATGGGTCTAGCACAGGGCAGTATTCAAAAAACCGCAATCACATGACTAAAAACACAGATGCATTGAACAGTTCATTGAAGTTGTTTATTTCAAATAACTGATATTTAAAACTTTTACCTAATAGACGACAAATAGTGTATTTCCCCTTACATTTATATGAATCTTCAATAAACATTATAAGTACCATTTATCGAGCACCCATTGCATACAGAGAATCTTGTTTACATATTATATGCATTATATTATTTAGTTATCACAACTCCTAATGTTAGGTTTATTTATTTGAGAAATAAAAATAATGTATTTAAGTTACACCGCCCATTTTTGGCAAAACTAGAACCCAAGCCAACTTCACCATGAAGACCCCTTTGCTTTTTTTTTTTTTTTTTAACATTGCTCTGTGCTCCCAACTTTGTACTTTGCAAAGTGCTTTTAAAATAATTGGTTCTTATAATTTGCATGAAAATCTTTTATGGTTGATATTGTTCATGTCATTTTACTAAGACAAATCTAATAATACATTTGGGAAGTAACATTTATTTAATACCAGTTGTTCAACATTTTGCTTTTGTTTGGTTGTTGCTATATTTTTGTTTCAAGGTCATTTACTATATTCTCACACTCCTCACTTTCTTAGGTATTATGGATACAAAAATTAGACCATGTTCTCTTTCACAGTTATTCATATAAATATTATATGAAATACACACATTTTAAACATTCTCATTCCTATTTGTTTCAGAAAATATTTAAGCCCTATCTATCCATCTATCCATCTATCTATCTATCTATCTATCTATCTATCTATCTATCTATCTATCTATCTATCTATCTATCTATCTGCTATATAATATCTCTGGAGTCATCCAAAAATGTATAATTCTTTCAAAGAATGAATGATTTTGCCCGCCAAGTATTTTTTGTATTATAGCTAGAAAAATAAGAGATGTTATAGAAGGGGAAATATGAACAAATATTAAAATCTGAGGGTCAGAAAGGTATGGCTCAAATCTGTCATTCTTATTGCATGTTTCTTTAAACTAGGTAATAGCATCACTGAGTCCTGCCTTCTCTCTGGTCCTTTTCTCCATCTAGAAGAGATTATTCTCTAAGGTCTGAAAAACAGCAACTTAGAAAAGGATGTATAGACAGACTGTTGCGCATTGAGCTCCTGTCTGGCCACAGTCAGTCCACTGTGCACAGGCACTGTGCCTTTGCTTTTCTCTCCAGAAGGGCCTCCTCCTCCATCTTTTGACAGTGATTGACAGCTACAACAAGTTGTTGTGTCAAAGCTCCTGCAAGTCAATTATGAAAATGATGTGCACTTGCTTAAAGATGATTGTAAATTGCTTCTGGCTGATCAGAATAATGAGTTGCAGTGATGCTAATCAACATTGGGCATATATAGTACCTTGTTCCTGCCATCAGGTTTGCAGCTGCAGCTAGTTCACCTAAATGAGAGTGTTTTTAAATTTCTCATGGGCTGAGGCAGGATGCTCACAATGAAGAAATCAAGAGAAGAGGTGAGGTTGGCCTCAAGGAAAAAAGGTAAAACAAAGCAACAATCATTTTGCACAGTTATATAAGCCCTATTTCTATCAGTCCTTTACGACTCTGGCTTATGGAAGCAGGAAGGGAGCCAACATTAGCTAAAGCCAGATCCTTTACATGTATGTAATGGTATGTAATGGGTTTTATCAGTGAATCTTCACGGAAGCTCTGTAAAGTGACTATTGTTAATGAAACTGAAAATTTGTGCATCTGTTCTATGAAACTGTCCAGTGTTACCAAGCCAATGGGTAAGCAAGAATTTACATTTCACCTATTTAATTTCAAAACTCAGTCTATCCTACCAGTATTACCAAAAAATACTATTCATAGAATATCTGATTTAAACAATCCCCATGTACCTGTTGAAAGTGCGCTTCCTTGGTTGGCCCCACCCCACACATACTGGGTCAGAATCTCTGCAGGATGCATGTCACAGGTTCCAGAAATATACAGTTCTAACAAGTAAGTCCAGGTAGTATTCATATACACTAAAGCTTGATAATAATTTCACCTCACCTTGAGTATTCTTGCTCTCTCTCAAAATCTCAAAATTCTATAAGACTCACCACAGCTAAGCATTTCAATTCATCACAAAGACTTACTAATTTGGCTTTAATCACTATATCTGAGAGGATTTTTTTCTTTAGAAATTGGAGAAATACCATTTTAGTTTATTATTGCACAACTTGAAACTTTCCTATTCTGTCCTCTCTCTTACAAATGGCTTTGTATATCATACTGGGTCCTTTTACACAATTTAAATGAGGCTTGGAACAAAATAAGGTGAAATGACCTGAGCAACATCATCATACATTGCAATATGCTTGGTTCAGAAAGTTATAGGTGGAAGAACACAGGACTAGAGGTTAAAAAAATAAATTTTAACACTGGACTTCTCACTGTTTCTGTAACCTGTTGTCAATCCCTCTGGTTCATCTTTTTCTAATAATAATAAAAACCACAATTTATTAAGCTTATAAAATTAACTTTCTTTTCTACTTCAAATGAGGCATTGGCTTGCAAAAGCCAGTTCAGAAATTGTTTGGCAGTTCCTCCAAATATTAAACATATATCCACTCAAAAACTTGTACATGTTATTCATTATTTCAAAAAATGGAAACAAATATACATGGACTGATGAATGGAAAAGTAAAGTGTGGTATATCTATACAATAGGAAACTATTTGATAGCAAAAAAGAATGTAGTATGGATACATGGTAAAACATGGATAAACATTTTGTTTAGTGAAAGAAGCCAGTTCTAAAAGATCACAAATTGTGTTTCCATTTATATGAAATATTCAGAATATGCAAAGCCATAGAGAATTAAAGTAGGTTAGTGGTTGTCTAGTTGGGAGGGGGATGACAGAGTAGCTGCTAATGGGTAGAGAGTTTCTTTTTGAGGTGATACAAATCTAAAATGAACTCTGGTGGTGGCTGCACAATTCTACAAATACACTAAAACTAATTGTACATTTTAAAGAGATGAATTGTAAGATATGTTAACTATATCTCAATAAAGCTATTTTTAAAAGTAAGGTATTAGAAAATAATGTATTTGACCAGGCGCAGTGGCTCACGTCTGTAATCCCAGCACTTTGGGAGGCCGAGGCAGGTGGGTCACAAGGTCAGGAGTTCAAGACCAGCCTGACCAACATGATGAAACCATGTCTCTACTAATAATACAAAAATTAGCCTGGTGTGGTGGTACGTGCCTGTAACCCCAGCTACTCAGGAGGCTGAGGCAGAAGAATCACTTGAATCAGGGAGGTGGAGGTTGCAGTGAGCCAAGATCATGCCACTGTATTCCAGCTCGGGTAACAGAGCAAGGCTCCATCTCAGAAAACAAAAAACAAAACAAAACAAACAAACAAAAAACCAATAGATTATACAGGAATTGTGCCTATGGCTTATGTTGTTTTTACTTGAAGCAGTTGTTCATGGCATCAGTAAGCTCTTTTATTATTTTTAGAAAAGAAACTTATTACAAGAGGAGCAATTTACAGTTCTTCTGAGTGTTGACATAAATAAGAAGTCTGGAAATTAGAAAATATGCTAATAAAAATATCAGGGTCATTATATATGGTTTTGGAATCTGGGCCAATCAGTATTGGTGTGATATAAATCAGTTCGTGAACGTCATGATAAAGGAAACTGAAGAAGGTCAATCTAGAATGATACTTGCTGGATGGACTGAAAAAGTGAAGCTTTAGCAGCAAGTAGAAAAACTGAAGCATCAGGTACAGTAACTCATCCATTGAGTGAAAAGGTTCTTCCCATGTCCCTACTCTCAGGAATGCATTCTGAAATTTGGAAGAAACAAGACATTACACAAGTACATAGCTTCACTACCAAGGGGAAGGGCAAAATGCCATCTTTGATTTAATTCCAGGCTTCAGTCTCTAATTCTGTGGCACAGATAGCTCATGAATTCTTTGTTCCTCTGCCAAGCTCAACAGGGATAAGTAGCCTTGCTCTGGGAATATGAGTTTGATGATTGGGTTGCATGAACCCTGGAAGCCTGGAATATTCATCTGTTTCCATTTGCACATTCTTCTGTCCCTCCTGACTGCCGCACTCCCCAAACCTACATGGAAGAGCTAAAATCAATTCTGGTAAATCTTAGCAGCTTCTAGCACACCCTGGTAGATTTCCTTCAGTTTAATATCTAGCATTAACTGGAAGAAACATGTTCTTACCCAGTCACTACATTTGTCAAGAAATAATGCTATGGTTAAATGCTGCATGAAATGATAGAGATTAACAGTAGCACAATACTAGACATTTCTTTTTTGCTATTCCAGTTAATGCCTGATGTAACCTCATGAGGTAGATGTTGTACCCCTGACTTTAGAGATAGGAAAACTGAACTTTTGAGAGGTTAAATAACTTACAGTCACGTAGTCAAGAAATGGAGATGGCAAGAGTTCAGGTCTAGGTTTGTCGGATTGCAAATACTATATCCTTTCTATCGTTTCACTCTGTTTGGCTTTAAAGGCAAGCTTTATAAATAAGCTCATAACAACCTTAAACTTTCAGAGTCTTAGAAAATTATGGTTCAGATGGCAAGAAGGGCATGAATAAAGGTTTTGACATTGAAAAGAATGCTAATGTTGACTAAACACTAATTAGGTGCCAGGTGATTTCACAACAATAACAATTGTGAATGTTACTTTTTGTTTAGGCTATAGATGGGGAAAATGAGGCATAAGATAGCAAATTAACTTGGTAGTGTTCGCTTTTTTGCTTAATGGTATTCTGCCTGTCCCTATGTTCATTCTAATATTCATGCTGCATGTGTAGAAAAAGAATGAAAAGACTTGAGCTGGAAAAAAAAGAATTACAAATCTAAGTAAAGCCACAACAGTTGATAGGATACATATTGCTAACAGTCTCAAAGGCCAATGTGAAGAGCTTTAATTTTAATTTGTAAATACCTTTTCAAGAAATAAAGGGGTTTGATCTGCCAGAGTAGTTATTTGAGAGTGTAAAATTTATGTTAGATTCATTGCCTCCATGAAGTCTATGAATTTTGTGATTCCATGCTCCTTATTCTACACATTTCTTTGTAGCGGATACTGATGTGTTCAAGAACTGAATTAAAAGCCACATACCATTCAGAACTATGTACCATAGTACCATAGGAGATAAGATTCTCATTCAACCTGATGGGTAGTGTGTTTCTGGGAGATCTTCCGGTGCAGACCATGTCTTAGCTATAACTTCAAGATCCAGTCAAAATTAGTAGGGTCCAAGACAGGGGATGGAGAGAAGATGATAAGGAAAGGGAGGAGTGTAAGGAGATAAGATTATTGTTTAGTTACAGCTTTACTCATCTATCAATAGGAGCTTTCTGGTCAAAAAAGGGTGGCACCACTTCCATTAAGATAGGCTTTAGAAGGTAGAGTAATTAAGCAAGTCTTATATACAGGTAAAAAAGTAGACAATGGGAAGTCAAAGAGACTTATAATTATTGACTCAAGAGAAAAAAGCATGGCAATATTTTCCAAAGTGGGTGATGTATAAGATAATTTATAGAGAATACATGCTTTTCCATGCTCAAATAAATTAGGAAAATTTACAGATAATCAAAATTAAACTGGTTTCTTGACTGTATGCCTTTTTAGAACTTTCATTGCCCTAATATGCATTTTAAGTCTCCAAGGGAAAAACATAATATGCAGTGTTTATTAAATTTATTTGATCTCAGATCACTTATTTATTTATTTATTTATTTTTGTGGAGCAACCTAAGGAATTAATGTTCAAAGAGACAGAAATTTGGGAATCACTGGTTAAAAGAAAGGTCTTTGATATCTAATGATATTAGGCTAAATCCCAACCCATTAGGAATAACTATAAAATCATGGGACAGTTACTCATACCTTTACCTGATTCCCCAGCTGTTAGAATGACCATGATACCCCAGAGAACTTTTGTGAGGATTAAATGGATATGCAAAAGCTCTCGGCATAATACTTGGCTCAAGGTAAGCACTCAGTACATGGTTTGCTGCTATTACTATTGTTAACATATTTTAAAAAAAGAAACAGAGGCTTATTGTTATATTCAGTGAAGTGACCCTAAGGAGAGGGGTATGAATCTTATAAATATCCATTTTGAAGAGATGCTATGCATTATTTTAATGCTAGCAAATTTAAGGTAGAGGAGTGAAGGAAATTGTGTTGAGATTCAGAAGGAAAAAAAAAACAAAAAACAGTCTCCCAATAAGAGACCAGCCAGTAGCTGCTTTCTTACCAGAAGTGCTGAGGTGGTTAAATAGTGTCCCTATTATTGCAGAACTTAGTGCAGTTGGTGAAAAGACAGTTAGATAATGGAGATGTTATATTTTAATCAAGAACAGGGTAACTGCCAGAATCCACAACTTTAAGATGTCATTTCCAAAGGCTGACCAATATCAGGTTATACAAAGTGTGGCAGGAATTGCTGGTTTTCTCCTTACCGACACTCTTTCCTCTAACCCACCTCTCCTTGTTTTCCTCACTTGGATTGGATGGCATTGAAGACAGGGCTTTATACCAGGGAATAACTCTTGGATACATTAATTATACTTTATCTTCTTGAAAAAAAAAAAAGATGGGTAGAGTTTGATGCAGCAAAGATAAAAAATGATGGTTCTATATAGAGTATAAAAATTTCTTTATGATTTCTGCATTCATTGCTTCTATAGTATTAAACAAATGAAATCAGTATTCTACCTTTAATGTGTGTTGATTACTAATTTGAAAATTAAAATATTCTAACCTAAAGAGTCTTCAATCCAGGAAATCTATTATCTGTTTAACATTACTATTTACTGGTTCTCTAGTTTCATGGCATTAGCTCTCTGAATTGTTCTTTTTCTTCCTACCTCCATACTTTCAACTGAAAATCACTGGATTAGTAGGCAATCTTTCTAGGATATACTATGTAATTTCCAGTCCTATTAGTGCTCATATGATAATGCTGCAGTGTGTACAAGAGCTCTTTCAAACCAGAGGACACACATATTTTTGAGTGTTCAAATCTGTTCCAGGAGCTACCCCAAGAATGCTACATTTATATATCAACCGTTATCAATATAAGTACCTTTTAGATTACTGCTTACTTATTTTAATTTTTTATGCCTAGTTACCATAGTTTCCTTTTTATTATAATAAAGATCACTTCACCTTGGAAAGTTTCTTAGGATAGCCACTCTGTGGGCTCAAATCCATTAGTTCTGTTTGCTAACTTGGAAACCGACCAAGTTCTTGGCCATAGTTTGAGCATTAAAAGTGCGTCATCTTTGATGAGGAAGATAAAAGTAGTCATTGTTGTGGCTTTATAAAGTTGTTAGACTAGAATATCAAACTGTTTCACAGCTATTCTATTACAATCACAGACTAAAAATATCTTCTTTCCTTCTTCTAAATGTTTTGACAGGCAGTGATGTTTTCACTAATGCACTCTTGTATGATGGCTTTACTTTTACTTGTGTCAGTCTTGGAAATAGAAAAGGAGAATCAGCATATTTCTGTATATATCATATGCCTGTCAACTTTTACACTATGCCTCCTTTATAGACATACAGTTTAAGAATTTTAGAATTCATCTACTTCTGTCACTTAACTTTTTCCTACTCATCACCAAAATAAAATTCAAAACCTTTAGTTTGAAATTTCAGCTTATTCACAATGTAGCCCTTCTTCTGCCCTCCATCTCCTCAAATCCCATGCTACAGACAAATGGAATGCCCCCTGTTCTCAATACACACCATTTAGTACCAGCATGCCTTGATAACTGGTCATTTTGGTCTGAAATTCCTTCTACTCCCTTCTTTTGTCTGACTAAAATCCTACTGAGCTTTCTTACTCGAGCTTATATAATAGTTTTACCCAAATGAGCTCAATTGTTCCATCTTCTATTTCTTTTTGTGTGTGTGTGTGTGTGTGTGTGTGTGTGTGTGTGTGTGTGTGTTTACATACCTGACTCTTCAACTGGACTGTATTTTATTTGAAAATAAAGATCAAATCTTGTCAATTCTTCATGATCCGTCTCTAGTTCTAGGATGGAAATAAAACATTTCCAAATTTAAATCTCGGTTCCAACACTTATTCTATGTGCTTTTGAAAAGGACCACAGAACCTTCTCCTCATCTGTAAAACTGAGGTAATATCTATATTGCCAAGGAACCCTTTCAAAAAGCAGACTTTCCAGTTCTCTTAGATTAAAAAAAACTCATTATTCCCTTATGTGTAGAGATCAACTGTCATCAATTCTATGATCTTCTCTTGTTATAAACCCCAGCTTTGAAAATGCTGTTCTCTTAGTTCAGACCCTTAAAGAGCTACATAATAACTGTGTTAAGGCTCTATAATAAATGAACTGATTATCAAATGGATTGGTTAAGTGTGAACTGTCTGTTAGAGATTAATACTTATTAGCAAAACTACTACTAGTAAAACAAAGACATTTTACAGTAATTAATAATTTACTGAAGATATCACTTTGTATCATTATCTAGATTGTTTTTACCATCATACACTAAGATGTTACAATGGATTTAACTTATTTGGATTGATTGTTTTCAAGAGAGATGGTACTGTATACTAGATAAAAGCATGGATGCTGAAATTAGGCCTAGGTGTGAATTCTTGCTTAGCCACACTAGCTTCATGACTTTAGATAAGTTACTAAAACCCCTGAAACTTCAGTTTTTTCATTTCCAAAATAATAATCCTTATGATTTCTATTTTAGAGTATGTTGTGAGGATTATAAAGAACATATAATTATAGAATTCAGAACAAGTTGAGCACTCAACCCACTGTTAGATTTGCTATAACTAAACTCCTTCTCAAGCTCCACATTCATCAACTGAAGTTTACTTTGCACCAAACCAAAGATATATATGTATATATACATATATTTTTTAAAATAGAAACCTTTATCTTTTTGTTTGTTTGTTTTTTCTTTCTCTTTGAAGGATGCTATTACACAGAAGGCAAAAACATAAGATTAGAGTTAGCCCATCCCTTTCCAGACCATAACTCAAGAGTTGCCAAGATCTGCCAGTTCTCCTTTGGCCAACTCTGCTCCCGCCCAGTTAATCCAGCCTCCGTGAGCAGTACCATATCAGGGCCACCTGTCATACCTCACTTTGATTATTCTGACACCATCAGCCTGACACTCTGCATTCTACTTCCTCCCTTTCAAATCAGCTTACATCCTACCATCAATTATATTCTGTTTCACAAACACATTTCTTCCTTTTTTTTTTTTTTTTTTTTTTGCCTTCTATGTTTGTACTCATTTTGTCCCTGGAGATTTTGATTGTGGCCTCCCATCCTCCATGCTGCTTATAAAAAATATTAATCCTTTTGTCTTAAATTTTAATCTTTATTGAGTGTTTGCTTACTTTGTGTCAGCAGGTATGCTAGGTACTTTGACAAATGCTATCTAGCGTATCTGCTTCTCACAACCACAGAAAACTCATTAGGTGAAAATATTTTTATCCCTTTTTGACAGTGAAGAAATCAAGGCTGCAAGAGGTTAAGCACTTTGCTAACATTCATAATAGCTGTAAAGCTAGGATGAGTTCAGGACATTCTAATTCAAGATTGCTGTCTCCCAAGCTCTAAGAGAAACTGCTGTATTGCTCAGGATTCTCTAGAGAAACAGAACCAGTATGAGACACACACACACACACACACACACACACACACACACACACAGAGAGAGAGAGAGAGAGAGAGAAATAGTTATTTTTGGAACTACAACAGTTGGCTCACGTGATTACAGAGGCTGAGAAGTCTCATGATCTGACATCTTTAAACTGGAGAACCAGGAAAGCTAGTGGGGTAATTTAGTCCTAGTTCAAAGGCCCAAGAACAAAGAAGAACAGTGTTCCAGGATAGGAGAAGATGGATGCACCCACTCAAACAGAAAGGAAATTTGCTCTTCCTCTGCCTTTCTGTTCTATTTAGACCCTCAAAGAATTGGATGCTTCCCAACCTCATTGGTGAGGGAGATCTTCTTTACTTGTTTACCAATTCAAATTTTAATCTCTTCCACAAACACCCTCATAGACACACCCGGAAATAATGTTTTACTAGCTATCTGGACATTCTTTAGCCCAGTCAAGTTGACATTCAAAATTGACTATTAATACTCCCTTGCCTTGAGTGACTTGCTCAAATTTTCCTTTTCTTGATCTTCTCTGGCAACTTTTCTTTTTTTCTGTCTGTAACCGATTTATGCTATTTTACAGGACTTGTCATATCTTGTTTTCTAGTGCAGCTTTTGCATGTATAGCTAATCTTTTTTACTGTGTTCTTAATTTGATGAAAACTTACACCATTTCCTTTTCAACTTTTATTTCTTGTGGTGTCTTGCACAGTCTTATATAAAGCAGGTATTCAGTAAATGTAGAATTGAACTAAAATGAATTAAATTGATTGCATTGATCCAGTGTTCACAGTTATTTAAAAGCAGAACCTAGAGTTGAACTCATTCTCCTAAAGCACACTGTCCTTAAAACCTCATACTGTGCAAAGAAAACAGATGTGGATTTTGATTTTACCTCTGCCACTTAGCAGGACTGTGTCTTTGGGTAAGCCACTTTATCTTTCCTGATACATAAAATGGGAAAATAATATCTATACTGCAGGCATGAAGCGGGAATTAAAATAAAAGGTGTATGTTAACATATGCTTGACCCCTCCTGGCAAACAATAAATGGTAGTTGCATTCAGTCTCGCCTTTGTATTACATAACAATATAAGAAATAGAAACCACAGCCTTGTTTCCAGTGATTTTCTTTTTTTTTTTTTTTTTTTGGAAACATTGAAATGAGAATGAGAAACTCTGAGTGAACAAACAGAATTGCTTGTAACTAGAGTGACTGTCAAGTCTTCTGTGAAGCATCAGCAACCTTAGAAAGCTCTCCAGGTATATTGGAAGAATAGTTGAAGCAGTTATAAATTACAACTAAGACTGAAAATCCCCACTTTAGTTTCATTCCAATTAAACTTTAAGTAGTTGGTTGACAGATAATGTTTGGGTAAATTAAATAAATAAATAATAATTAAAAAAAAAAAAGCTTCATCCAGAGCAGAACATTAGCGTGAGTCCAAGAGCATTGGGATTCAGATATGTGAGGCTGCCTGTGAAGTGGCCGTCTTAGGAAGGGTGACTCAGAGCAACCCTAACCATGAAAGACAAAGTGGCAACTGAAACAGGAGATAGTATTCAGAGACGTATGTTCATGGAAGAGCCATCCCACTCTGTGTCTTACCCTGGCACTTAAGGCTCTTTGGTCTTCTCTATGAAGTAGGTATTCTGGCCTTCTGCCCCCTAAATTTTATAAGAAAGGAAATAGAGCTTCATTTTGTTAGTACAGATCATCTAATCTCTGCTAATAGGATATCCATAAGATAGTTTCAGGTAGGGACTATAAGTTTACATTTTAGACGAATGAACAGTGCACTATGAAACAGAATAAGGTATCAGATGTAACTTAGAAATCTACTAAAGATATATTTATTCAACAGATATTTGTTGTATTCAAGTATCAGAGGAACAGATTCTGACTTATCAGAGGAACAGAGGTCATAGCTGTTGAATATATGTCATGTATCAAGAATAATGCTATAAATTTAGATATAGTATTTAAAAAGATATGCCACATTCTCAAATATCTCTTGGTATGTAGGAAACAAAGATAAATGAACAATTACAAATCATTGTGAGAAGTCCTCTGCTACAGAAAATTACTAAAATACCCTTTTTTTTACATTACCTTAGGTACTATAGTAAAGCTTCTGTTTTAACCCATTTAATTTTTCCCAAAACTTTATTGGGTAGGTACTATGTTTCCCCTAGTTTAAGATAAGAAATTCAAACAGAGAAGGGAATCAGATTTTGTATAAGCAACACAATGTCAGAGGTGAAGTTTGAGCCCAGCTTCAAAGTCTGTACTTCTAAATTCCATATATACCATACCCTTAAGATGCTGTTGGAAATTGCGTTGCCAGAGAAAATACAGCATATCAAACTAAATTAAATGCAGATAAACAGCAAATAATTTTTAGCTTATGTATGTTCCATGCAATAGGTGGTATATGTTTATATTTTTAAATATTTGATGTTTTGCTGAAACTTAAATTTAATTCTGTAGTCTCTAGTTTTATTCGCTGAATCTGGCAACCTTACTTGAATTAAAAAGAAGTCTGGCCATGGCATGGGAGAGACCAAATACAGAGATAAAATGTTTAAGCCACTTTGATTTGAGAGTCATATTTTTTTTTCTGGTTTTATTCATCGGTTGCATTTTACATTTATGCAGTAAAGATCATGTTGCACCATGTATTGTTGCCTGCCTGATTTCATTATTATATCAAAAGCTACTCTTATGCCAAGAAAAGTGTGTAAATAAGAAAGATAATGGAACGAAGATAATAGAGCTTGTCTCATTGGTTACTCTAAATTAAATGATGTAATGTAACTAAAGTCTGGCTATAGTGTCTGGCATCTGGCAAGTCCCCAGTAAAAGATGATATTGGATATAGTGGAGTTGTTATGTTGGTCATGAATATTAATGTTTTTGCTACTGCTGCTACTTCTATAGTTATTACTGAAATAGTAAAGTGATAGTATTGATTCTCACAATAAAATCCTGATATAGCCAGGGCTGAAAAAATGATGATCATTTTCATGATGAAAAACTTATCAGAGGAACAGAGGTCATAGCTGTGACTCAGGTCTTCTTCATCCTAATTCAGCTCTTGATCTACTTATTATCATAGATCTAGCATATATGGATATAACAGTTAATTTTATGTGTCAACTTGACTGGTCTATCTCTGGGCTATATCTGGATGCCAGATTTCTGGTTAAACATTATTTCTGGGTGTGTCTGTGAAGGTTTCTGGAAGAGGTTAGCATTTCAATTGATAGACTGAGTAAAGTCAGTGGCCCTCCCTAATGTGGGTGGGTGTTATCCAACCCCTTGAGTGCCTGCATAGAACAGAATTATAGAAGGTTGAATTAACTCTCTTGAGTGCTTGAGCTGTGACATCAATCTGAAGCTATCTATAGTGGTCTTGTTCTCAGGTCCTCAGACAAACTGAACAAACTGAAATCTATACCACTAGCTCTCTAACTCTTAGGGATTTTTTTTTTTTCTTTTTTTTGAGATGGAGTCTCGCTGTGTTACCCAGGCTGGAGTGCAGTGGCACAATCTCGGCTCACTGAAAGCTCTGTCTCCTGGGTTCAGGCCATTCTCCTGCCTCAGCCTCCCGAGTAGCTGGGACTACAACCACCTGCCACCAGGTCTGGCTAATTTTTTTTTGTATTTTTTAGTAGAGACGGGATTTCACCATGTTAGCCAGGATGATCTCGATCTCCTGACCTCGTGATCCTCCCGCCTTGGCCTCCCAAAGTGCTGGGATTACAGGCGTAAGCCACTGTGCCCAGCCAACTCTTAGGGCTTTTAACTACACTGCTAGCTTTTCTGCTTCTCCAGCCTACAGACTGTAGAACTTCTCAGCCTCCATAATCTCATGAGCCTGCATCTTACATTAAATCTATCTATCTATCTATCTATCTATCTATCTATCTATCTACCTACCTACCTACCTACCTACCTATCAACAAGTAAAAGGTCAAACAAATGAACAAAACCCAAACTATCTATACATAAATTACACAGGATTTAATATGAATTACTCCTATACTGACAGATTGTTTACTAGTAAAAAACTGGTCAAAGTATAATAAGCCTATTAAATTCAACTGGTCCTGAAATAATCCATTGTTTCACAAAAATTCCAAGAGAATGGGAGATAGATATTAAAGTAATCCTGGAAAACATTTTATTAAAATTAGAATGTTTAAGTGAAAATTCACTCATTCAGAGAATATATTTGAACATCTTTCTGTATTAAAAAATTCATTACAAATGGGACCTGTACACAGAACCATCAGTTTGGTTTGTTATCCTTGAGGAGTTTATAGTTGGAGGAATGGAGAAACACGAAAAAGAGATAAATCATGTCACCTGCATGACGTCAAACGCTGCAGCTTTCCAAGTACTCTTTCGTTAACTATCACTATAGTAGTCCCAGCACTCTTAGGTAGTCCAGTTCACCCTTCACATACTTTCTGAGGATCCTGAGACATTTGCACATTTTCTCTTCTAGAAACTCAAAATCCCAATAATACTAAAATACATGCAGCTCCCTGGCAAAGCAAATGGCATGCCTCAGAGCCTTTGCTTATACTGTTTTGTCTGTCTAGAAAGCTCTGCCCACTCCACTACTTGGCTAACTTTGTCAATAAAGTCTTATTCAAGCTATTTCCTGTTCTTAGCCTATTCAGTCATTGCTGTCATGATTGATTTTTAATTATTATTTATCAGATAATGTACATAAAAAGTAGCATGAAACAGGAGGGAGGATATTGATTGGTTTAAGCGTTCACTCATCAGTGTGCCTATCCAGGTGATGCTAACTGCTAGGTAGGTTCCCTAAGCCTAAGTTTTCTTATCAGTAATTTAAAAAGATATAATAATATATTAATATAATTATTATAAAATCAAATTAGAAAACCAGAAATGCTCCCATGAGGTGTATAGTACAGATTAATTCAATAAACAATAAATATTATAATTTATTTTATTAATGAAGTCTAGTGAGGAAGCTGATTGAAATTTATAAAATTTTGAATAGGCTGAATTTTAAGCAAAATAATTTTGTAACATTCATATAAGGCATAGAAATTCTTCTGAAATTGGCCAACAATCTAGTGGTAGCTCTTCCTACAGAATAAACAAAACTCTGTTGTATTGTTCTAGTAATCTATTGCTCTGAAGCAAACCATCTCAAAACTTACTTGCTTTAAACAATACCTGTCATTTATCTGCTCACAAATAGAGTTTGGCTGAGACAGCCCTTCTTGGATCCACCAGACATCCAGGGAGGCATACAACAGGGACTTGCAGGAATCACTTTCAATGTGGCTCACCCACATGGCCAGCAATGCAGACCACGACCAGCTGTTTCTCTCCACATGGGTTTCTTCAAGGACTTATTGGGCTTCTTCATAGCATGCCAGCTGGATTTTGTGAGTAAGCATCTTAAGAGACAAAAAATGGAAGCTGCCAGTTTAATAAAGCCTGTGCCAGAAACTGGTACAGCATCACTTCCTCCACACTCTTTCAGTCAATCAGTCATAGGACCCAGATTCAAGGAGAAAAATATAAACCCTACCTTTTGATAGAAAAAAATTTAACTTGAAAACTTTGGGAGTATTTTTTAAAAGTACTACATCTCCCAAACCTCCTGGCAGTCAATGCCACAGCCAGGATTTAACTGCAGGCTTATTTGATGCCAAATAAGTCATTTTACAAAGACTATAAACAGACCTAAGGAGAAATATAGCAGGTTTAAGTAATCTCCCATGGGGAAATGAAAACTCTGAATCCAAAGTCCTTAAATTAGCTACTACACCATGGTTCACAAGATGAAATGGATGGGTGCATGGCAGTGCATTTTTCCATTGTGATGCTTTCTATCAATAAACTGTTTGTAAACAGAAATAAATTTTGATGTAGACTTGTGGTTTTAGCAGTATGGGCTAGACTACTACTATGAGCTAGAGAGGTAGTTCCTTTGTGGTTAGATTGGTCATATGACTGAATTGTAGCTAATAGAATATGATCAGAAGTGATATACAAAACTTATAGGCATAAACATAAAACATTTCCATATGTTCCTCTATGGGTTTTGCTCCTTTCAACTTGGGAAAGGAGATGATCTCAAGGGCAACCTTGGGAACTATGAACTGAGGATGCCAGAGCTGTCATAGTCTTGAGAAATAATCAAATGGTGAAAATAATAACTGAGGAGTAGCTAAATGATATTCAGGTTAAATCAATTCAGAAGCATCTGTTTCTTTGCAAGCAATGAGTCTTTTGAATATGTACATGTTACTTGGATTTAGACTTCATTGGGGTGTACTCCTTCTGCAATTATAGCACATGGCTTCCCAGTTAAATTGGACTTTTCAGTGCTAGGTCATTGATATGATTTGACTGTGTCTCCACCCAAATCTCAACTTGAATTATAATAATTCTCACGTGTCAAGGGTGAGACCAGGTGGAGATAATTGAATCATGGGGGCAGTTTTGCCCATACTGTACTCATGGTAGTGAAGAAGTCTCATAAGATCTGATGGTTTTATAAATGTGAGTTCCCCTGCACAAGCACTCTTGCCTGCTGCCATGTAAGATGTTCCTTTGCTCTTCCATTATCTTTTGCCATGATTGTAAGGCTTCCCCAGCCACATGGAATTGTGAGTCCATTAAACCTCCTTCCTTTTAAATTACCCAGTCTCAGGAACGTCTCTATTAGCAGCATGAATACAGCCTAATACAGTTCATGTATGGATGGAGGATAATAAGCAGTTATCTATGGTTGGTCTCTTAAAGATATTAGGCTAGTGTGTGAGGCAACTTATAAAAAGAATAATTTTCAATAAGGTTTGTAAAACCGGACAAAGAAGAAAACTGGGATCTGGTAATACCTGGTGGATTTGAGAGTTTGGTTTGACTCTGAGCTTCCTAGCAGCTAAAGAGAGAGAGAAAAAATATATTTATCTTTTATTAGCAAAAATTCATTTAAAGAATAAGTAACTACTTTGAATCTATCACATCAAGCAACTTCTCTTTTTTGTCCACGAAACTAATAATATCAAAATATTAGTAATGTAGAAATGATTCAATTTTATGATTTATTCAATATAAATGCTGTAGAATTTGTTTAAAAATTATTAAGTATTCTGATCAACTTTGGATATTTCATACAAAGTACACATTCTGAAATGAGGTAAGGGGAAATATTTGCTATAATTTTGTGTTAAAAAGAATGCTATTTTAAAGGCTTTTAGGATAACCCCCAACCCCGTAGTGGGTATTTTTTTGGTACAACTAACAATAAATAGTAATATTATTGAGGTATATATTAAGTACCTATTATAAGCCAAAAAAAAAAAGTGAATTTGTTAAGCATTGCCTTCCTTACGAGGTAAGCATTATTCCCCTTATGCAGAGGAAATGGAGGTACAGAGAGTTTAAAGGGATCGCTCAGTGTGTTGTCGTAAGCTTTAAAGGATAAGCTGTGGAGTAAGCTAGATCTTCCTGTGGAACCCACAGGTACTTTTATTTTGTGTGTACACAACATGCCTTTTCTACCATAGAGCATAGAGTACATGAGAGCATAGAAGTCATAAGAAGAAGAATGAAAGAGAGGAAACAGGACAAGGAGTGACTTAAGGTGGAGAGGAAGAACAAATAGTGTATTTGCAAGGGAAGCCAGAGCCTCCTTCTTATCCCACCCTCTTAGAGGGCTGTGTTTTCCACCAACTCATCAGTCCAGAACTCATCACTCCTTCTTTTCTGTGATTATTTCCAGGGTCTTACCTTGGGGGTACTTCTCAGGGAGAACAGCTGCTGGCTCTGTGACTGTGTCCTAACTAGCCATGAGAGTCATTTGGACACTGTGTTCCCTTCAATGACATGAGTATCCAATACGGCAGTATTACAGCCTTCCTCACACCATCTTCCCTGTAAACTCATGTGTTAACTGTCTGCATCGACTGTTTAACTCTGGACTTCTGCTGTCTTGTATTACTATTGCACTGGGTAAATACTTCTCCCTCTCCCCTCCCTTTCCCTTAGGGAGAGAATCATGGCATATTACATATATTGTTATGTATTGTTATGTATTCCTATGCATTCCTGAGGCTTCTAGTATATATACTCCATGTAGTAAATGCTCACTGGGTGGAACTGTGTAAAACGCTACATAAGCAAGACAGGATTTTAAGATCTTAAGGTTTCCCATTTCACTATCCTCTCAGCATCAAAACTTGAGGATTCACATAGTGTTTTAGAATGTACAAATGATTTCACTTTAATAATTTGATGCTATCCTCACAACAATCCTGCCAGGCAAGTCATAGTGATTATATCTATATTACACAAAGAGGAAACTAAATCTTAGTGTGGTTAATTAACTTGGCCAAGGTCCCATAGCTGGCTTATAAAACATTTCTTGCATGAATGAAGGAAAGAAAGAATAAGGCACAATTAGGACTTGAGATCAATTCCCTGTGACTTCATATTCAGTGCTCTTTCCAATACGCTGTTTTGTCACCTTGACATCTTGGTTAAACTAATGTCACCGAAGAATTTATAGCTTAAAATAATTTGAAATGACACAACTCAGTGGTGGTAGGAGGGACAAGGAAAAGAATAAATCACATTTTTATTTCAGTAAAAGATATTATCTTTCAGGGAGCACAGATGGGGCAAGCTGGTATGAGGCATATGTTTGGCAACTGGAATGTACATGTTGTCACACCCTAAAAGTAACACAGCATTGTCACTGCCTCCTCCACTTATTAGGTCAGCCTTTGAAGAACACATTTTCAATTTTCCTTATTTTCCCCTCATTAAAGGCCTTGAAAATATAAGGTGAAAAGTGCTCATAAACCATTTCTGATCTTTCTCCCTCTCTCAGTTCTATGAATAGAATTGTCTTTTTCCTAAGCTTTAATCAGTGTCTCACTGAGTAAGTAGAGATAATCAAACCGATTTTTAATACTTTAACCCATTATACTTAATTGGGCTCTTAAGTTACAGGAATAAATAGAAACGGATGAACCTTTAAATCCCTCAGCACTAAACGCTGTTTACCTGACTCACTTCAATGAATCAATCTCCCCATGTAACTCTCCCCCTCCCTGCAGCCCCCTTTAAAAAAGTAAGACCGCAATTAAATGTATGGTGGTGGATCATTTCTTGCTGGCAATAATTATATGGGAGAATTTGAATCTCATCAGAAGGTCTAATTTGAAGTAATAAACCTTCTTGCTAATCTTATACCTAAAGTCAACGATCCCACTCTAATGATGATAACGCAGCAGCCTAAAATAACAGACCGAATGAACGAAAGATAACCATCACTGGAACTTACTTCTGTGGGTGGGTATAAAACACACTTATGAGAGAGACTGTTTCTAACTCTAACTGTTAGAAAAATAATTTGTTTAACGTGTTGAGTGTTAGAAAATGTCACTCAAAGCCCCAGACCAACCTTGGAGAGGGAGAATCTGGGCTGTGGTAAGTGAAGAAGTTCATCTGGCTGAGACTGATGGTATTCCAGGCAGAAGAGATGGCAGAGGCCAAGTCAGCAAGGTGAAGGCCACACAGGAATGGTAATGAGTCTCACAGGACTCAGATATCTGAAAGGAAAATGAATTGAGGTGAAGGCAAGCCTTTTCATTTTCTCCACTTTTAGAAGGTTGCCTGAGGTGTTTCAAAGATGTGGCTGCAGGGCTGAAAGGCCTTGCGTGGTATTTTTTTTTTTTTTCTTTCTTAGTAATAAGAACAATTAAATGTGGCCCAACTGGAGAATAATATGAATAGCTGTGTGCTTTATACAGAGCTGCTTTGGCTATAGAGTATAGCATAGAGAAGATAAAAATTGGAGTGGGGAGGAAACGGTTGCAATTATCTGAGAGAGGTGAGAGGCTACGCGTAAGAGTCTGTACTATGCCGTAAAGTTAAAATTCTCAAAATTGAGTGAATAGACTGCGGGAATGGAAGAATTTTTGGAACCAGAAAATGATTATAATTTCAAAGAGGAAGGTAATAGTCTTTCTTATGTACCTAAGAGGAGAACCAGGTTGAAAAAGGGGGCAGTAAGAGGATTTGTCTTTACTACAGTGATGTGGAAGAATGTTCCCACTCTCATGCAGAGATGTCAGAGGACGCTGGGCAGGTGGTGTCAGTCATTATGAAGAAAACAGGGCTAGTTGTCAGTGGCTACTGGGAGACTAGAACAAAGCTGTGAAACCAAGTCTATGTAGAATTATGGAGAAAAAAAGGAGAAAAAAGTATGTTGCTTTGAGAAATGTCTAAATGTAAGGGACCGACAGAAGAGGAGGCAGGGAACAACAAGCTTTCATTTTCTTAAGAGTTAGGGAAGAGACCAAAGACTGACGTGCCATGAAAATCATGGAAAGAGAAAGAACTTCTTGCTAAGAGTTCTGGTAAGAGAACTCTTACCAGAAGAATAGATTTGGCAATTAGAAGACCACTTATCATAAAATGTTTAAAAATAAATCATTATAAAGGGAATTTTAGAAGTAAGGGCCTGCATGTTAAGATTTGAAGCATGTCGTTTAGAAAGTTGGTGGTGAGCTTAGATCATTTTTACCAGATGTTCGACAGTGACATGGAAGCGATAGGCCAGTGCAGGTGAGGCATGCGGGAGGTGAGGGATTGCAGGGCAGATTTGGTTGCTATTTTGATTGCTTCCTTTGTTTGGCTCTTTAATAGGATATTGAAATTTGTATATAGGAGAAAGAGAATGATTTCTTTTTTAAAAAAAAGGAATTGGAAGCAACATGTATTACATATTAAAGATGTTTTATCAGTTAGGCATTTGTACTGACTCACATAAACAACCCAATTTAATCCTGACAGTATCAAAAGGAGTGTAGCACACACATGTTACAGTTGAAAATGATATGCTGTGATGTCAAGCACTTTCCCAAGGAGATACAGCTAATAGTCACCAGAGCCATAATGATATTAGGTCAGTAATCAATTTTTCCTCTTATTTATTTAATCCACAAATTTTCAATGAGTACCAATTGTGAGCCACATGCTGTCCTGGGCCCTAGAAGTACAGTGGTTAACGAGGTAGAAATCATCTTTGTCCTCCTAATAAGTTAGTCTTAGGGGACCACCAGAGGGTAAATGCAGTAGCTACCTCTTTATTATTCACACAAGACAGGTTGAAACTGAAGGTATGTGATTAAAATGTGGCGTGGGGAGAGGATGTTTTCAAAGAACTATCTTTCTAAAAGAACCATTGTTACAGCTGTGACTCTGTGACCTCAGAACTTGAAACACAGCCCATCCTTCTCCACCTTCGGATTCAGTTTTAGTTCTCTGAACCCTTCTCTCCTTCTCTTCCCTCCGTCTGCACTTGCATACCTCTCTGCTTTGTGCCTTTGCAGGTGCTGTTCCCTTTGTCTAGGATGCCCTTTCCCTATGTATTAATCTGGAAAACTCCACTTATCCCATCAGCTTCAGCTCTCACCTCCTCCGAGACCTTCCCTGACATCACTAGGCAAATATAAATGAGCCCTCTGACCATCCCCTTTGTGCAGAACTCAGGTTAAAAAAATGACCCCATGCCCTCAACTAGAATCTTGAAGTCCAGAACCGTGCATTTCCATCCTTGTATCAGAATGTCTAGCACACAAGAAGCACTGGAAACTGTATGTGGAATAAATAACTGAGCATGCTATAAAGGAGATATATTTTTAATATCCATAGAAGTGCAAATCTTTGCTGGGTAGCATTGTGGGAATGTTTTTCCACGTGTCATGACCACATTTGTTTTACATTTTAGTCCATTACCATAATAATAACTCTCCATTTGCAGCTTATGAATTTGAAAATAAATTGCCTTCCCTAGGAAATAGAAGGAGAAAATACGATTAAATGGCCATAATTGTTATTGCTTTAATAGTCACCTGTATATTATGAAATCTGAATAGAAAAATTCAACTAAAAGAACTGAAATGCTTAATTCATTATTGAGTATGCTTTCTTGGTGGGATAATATTTTTACAGAAAATATTTTTCTATTCCATTAAACTGTATTTAACAAGAACATGAATATACTGAGGTAGGATTAAATATATAGCAGAGAAAATCAAATGCCAAAAATTATCCCAGCTCTGGAACTAAAAGTACACAAAGAAGGGAGTAATGACATTGGGAACAGGGGCTGGATGTGGCATTGATTGCTCTCTGATACACATCGGTGCAAAAAACAGTCCAGTATGTTTAGAATGTCTTCCTTTCCTCTAAAGGCTTGGCTAATTCCCCTTCTACCTATTCCTCAAGGCACAACTATTCTGTGAAGCTTTCCTCATGTTCTCTCAGACAGTACTTCTATTATTTTGCATCTATCTCATTTTGCTACAATAACTTATAGGTCTATACTTTATATTAACTGATGAGCTACTCAAAGTCAGGGACATAGTCTTATCCATCCTTATGTTCCCCAGTGCCTGGTATATTGCCTGCTCTATGGAATATGCTCAATAAATATTGAAGTTACAAAGCCCAACCATGGTTCTAATGATTGGAAGTAACTCAACCATCATAAAGTTTCTGACCTTATTCTGAATTATGTATTTGGCTGGTTATAAGAAAACACTATATAATAAATTGTAAATTCCTTGGAAATGTGGATCATATCATATTCAGCATTAAATTGCTATTATTAATTTTTTAAGAAAAGAAAGGTCCTCCCTGTACTATATATAACTATAACATCTATAAAATATTATTAATACTATAAAAGAACTTTCTCTTTCCTGATTTTCTGAAACTCCTACCTCTCTATTTCAGTTGGTAAGTGAATTATATTCTCACATAATGCATATATATGAAGAAAGATATAAATATTCATTTTTCTTCTTTTTTTAGTATTTGAGAATTGTGTTTTTGGAAGCACCTACTATGTGCTGAGTATTTTGCATAAATTACTAGTTTTCACAACACTGCAAGGCAAGTATCATTTTGGAGGTTAAGAAATCCTGGCTAAGAGACATTAAATAATTTCAGAATCTGAAGTGTCAAAACACCTCTGAAAGAATTCAGTATTGAATTCAGCTGTGAGAATAACTGTTAATAAAAATACCAACAATTGGTATGGTAGAGATATCAACAAATTACAATAGAATGCTGCCTATCTCAGGGTCCTAGAGCTAACCTTATATTATGAGGAGGTATGAGGCATTGAGAGAGGGTTAGGCAAGGCAACCAGGGTTGGCATAGCTCACTCAAAGGTCTTGAAGCAAGAGCTATTTACCAACCTACAATATTTAGACCATATGTGTGTGTTCTGCTAAATATCAGTTATGGTTAAGAGAAAAAAAATAAGATGCAAATAACTTTTAAGTAATATAGAGGAAAAGAGATTTCTTTCCTCATCTAGCTTTCGTAGCTGAGGCACCAAGAAAAAAGGCAGATTAACAAGAGGAAAGCAGATACATTTGTTAAATATTAGTAATACAGTTTGGCTGTGTTTTCACCCAAGTCTCATCTTGAATTGTAGCTCCCATAATTCCCGCATGTTGTAGGGACGCAGTGGGAGATAATTGAATCATGGGGGCAGTTTCCCCCTTGCTGTTCTCATGGTGGTAAATAAGTCTCATGAGATCTGATGGTTTTATCAGGGGCTTCCCCTTTTGCTTGGCTCTGATTCTGTCTTGCTTGTTGCTATGTAGGAGGTGCTTTTTGCCTTCTGCCATGATTGTGAGGCTTCCCCAGCCACGTGAAACTGAGTCCATTAAACCTCTTTTCTCTTTATAAATTACCCAGTCTTGAGTATGTCTTTATCAGCAGCATGAAAACAGACTAATACAATTAATTTTACATAAGACAGGAGCCTTCACAAATGAAGACCTAAAGAAATCGGCCGGGCGCGGTGGCTCAAGCCTGTAATCCCAGCACTTTGGGAGGCCGAGACGGGTGGATCACGAGGTCAGGAGATCGAGACCATCCTGGCTAACATAGTGAAACCCCGTCTCTACTAAAAAATAACAAAAAACTAGCCGGGCGAGGTGGCGGGCGCCTGTAGTCCCAGCTACTCGGGAGGCTGAGGCAGGAGAATGGCGTGAACACGGGAGGCGGCGCTTGCAGTGAGCTGAGATCCGGCCACTGCACTCCAGCCTGGGCGACAGAGCGAGACTCCGTCTCAAAAAAAAATAAAAAGAAATAAAAAAACTGTATATTTTTATATTAAGTTTGATGAAGAGTAAATGATCATATAGATGATAATTGGAGGACAAAAGATCATGTAATAAGCTGGGAGGAAATTGGTAAGGCCTATTCAGATTTCTCTTGGGGTCTTCAAGTCTTTGACAATAACAATGTTATTTTCCTCCAGATATAGGAAGGAAATCTATGGCATGAAGCTTGTCTTCAGAGAAAATTCAGAAAATTCTTTTAGGACCTGCCTCTGAGGAGAAAATGAGAGCAATTTTCTTGCTTCTGCTGTTTCCTCAAATGCCAAGGTGCCAAATTTTGGTATAGTGTGTCCTTAACTCCATCAGTAATTAGGCTACCCCCAACTTCTGAGTGGTAGTCATTTGAAAGCAGTCAATATCTAGATTTGCACATGTCTTTCAACAACTTTTATTCTCTCAGCTATCTTGGGGAAAAACCAAACAAAACAACACAAACATATTGTACTCAAAAAAGAACTCTTCAAATCAAAGGCTTAAAGAATAGTAAGAATCTGATAATTCAAAAATCCTGAGGACAACTATGGCAACATTTGACCCGACTTGATGTAAGAGATTGGTACTGCTTTTTTTTTTTTTTAAGAAAAAGAAGAGAAGGTAATAAAGAATAAAAAATTGCTTCACATATTCAAACTTGTACACCTACACTGTTGTGCAAAATTTATTATCCCTATAGAACTCATAAATTTTAAGCTACTCACCATAAGAGAAAAAATAGCTTAATCATGAGACAGTTGTTTGTCTTACATTTTTTTCACGGAATCAGACAAATCTTTTTACTGGCACCTTTTCCATATTCTACTCCAAGATCTCTGGTTGGAAGTTAGAATCCTTATGATCTAGTTCATAGCTTTTTCATTAATAAACAGTATAATTGTCAGATGAACACTACCAATTTTAGCCTCAGTATCTTTCTTATCAATAATTCAAAGGAATGAATTAGACAATCTTGCGTGTTCTTTTTCTGGTAGAACATTTTTATTCTTTTGGATTTTTAAATTTTCCTCCTTTCATTCCAGGAAATTACATGTTCATTATTTGTGTTAGATATTCTTCCTAGTGCTACGAACTGAGAAACACTACAGTGATGTAGACAGAGTCGTAGGCTGAGAGTCACATGACCTAGGGTTGAGTTCAAATTTTACAGAACAACGAATGTGTAGATTGGAAAACTGTATTTCTAAATCAGCAATGTAGAAGAGCATATGCAATAATCAATGCCTATATGTAGGAAATTTTAATAATATTCTTTATCATTGGCTAATAAGAGAAACATAACTTCATTATTTATTCATTGCATGCTATCTAATGAGAGATGGAAAATAAAGCTAAGGTTGATGTCCAGTGTGATAATTCCCAGAAACATTTTATGCACGTAGTCTTCTGGGATTATATGGGGATGTCTAAGGCCTTTATAAACCAGGTATCAGAAGACAATGAATTTGAAAAGTTCCAACTGGAATGTTGTACAGAGCTTAGAAGATAAATAAAAGTTCGCTGGATAGGTAAGGAAGAAAATGGCATTCCGGGAGAATACCTACAAAAAACTGGAAGTATGAGACAATTCTAAGTTCAGGAGACATAAAACAATTTGATTATTTTGGATGGAAGAATCATGGGATGGTATAGCAGTATAACCGGAGATAAAGTTATATTACAAAGAAAATTCTAAGCCCTTTATATAGCCAAAGGTATTGGATTCTATCTCCATGATTATAAGATATTGAAAGATTTTAAGCAGGAAAGTAACCTTATCTGGTGTTTCAAAACAAGAACTACAAAAGAAGGAACCTGGTTATGTCTATGTCTGAAAAGTCTCCCCCCACTCGCCCCATTATTAGGTAAAAGGAATGTTTTATAGTTCTGTATTCAAAATTAAAAATTTTTTGAATGTTTTGAATACATGTGAAAACATTTTAATATATTCATATTTAGGAATAAGAAGAGTTATAGAAATCTCCCATGCAGAAGCATTCTTATGATCTAGTTCATAAGAATTCATAAGAAGAATTCTGCCTAATTTATGTAGATACTCTGCCCTCATGGAGGTGGTATAGAACTCCCCATTTCTTAAACGTAGGCTACACATAGTAACTTCTTTTCAAAGAGTACAGTATGGAAAGGAGGGGAAGGAGAGAGTCACTTTACAGTGAAGAAATCTGACAAATGCTACCTCAACCAGGTAGTCTAGGTGATCATTAACAATGATAAGTCATTCAATAAACATATACCTTTGATATGATGTAATGAGAATGGTACTTTATCTCTGTGTTCTTCCTCTCCCAAAGCCACAACCCCATATCTAACTATGAAAAACAGCAAAAAATCCAAATTAGAGGACATTTGATGAAGTATCTGACAGTCCTCCTTAAAACTGCTAAGGTCATCAAAAACAGATAAAGTCTGAGAAATTGGCACAGCCAACGGGAGCCTAAGGAGACATGACAACTAGTTATAATGTTAAATTCTGGATGGGATCTTGGAACAGAAAAAGATCATTAGGTAAAATGAAGACAATATGAGTAAAACATAGACTTTAGTTAATATTAAAATATAGATATTGGTTCATTGGTTCTAACAAATGTACCATACTATTGTAAGATTTTAATAGTAGAGGAAACTGAGTCTGGGGTATATGTGAACTCTGTACTATCTTTGCAAATTCTGTAAGTCTAAGGCTATTCTAAACTTTTGTTTTGAAAAAGAGAGTTGCACTTGGACTTGCTTCACCAAAACTCTAAATGCCATTTAGTGATCCATTAATGGTTGAGAGAATAGAAATTATTATCAAGAAAAACAAAATTAGCATTATGAAATTATGGCTGTAGAATATGGTATTAGAATGTGTCTTGTTTCCTGAAATAAATTTTTAAAATTTTGGATGCTCGGGGCTTTTCTCAGAGCATAATACTTTGTGTGAAATGGGCACTAGACCAGGAGTCCCAGATCTTTCACTGTGTGGCCTTGAGAAAGCTTAGTTTATGGTTTATCTGTACTATAGGGATGAGAAATTCTCTGTCCATCTGAAAGTGATCTCATGTCAAAAAGTAGACCTTAGAAACACTATGCCTATTTACAGAGAGTGTTTGAGGCAAATAATTTGAAAACCTATGTAAGGAGTTTACAAATTGTAAAATGTCATAGAGATATAAGAGGAGACCTTCTAGATTTCAACGTCTGTCTCACAGACACCTTTACCAGTAGTTTGAAAATCCAACCCATAATTACTTTTCCAAATTGAATTCTGTATAGACTGTCAAAATATGTCTCTCATTTTCCTCATGCCAACTGCATACTTCAGAATTTATTAAACTGTCATAGAAAATAGTGTTACATTTAACTTAATTTCAAGGAGATCTTCTAGTCTGCCTAAAATTAGGCCCCTCTCCCTCCAAGGTATTCCTATCTCATAGGTGCACCTTGGGCCTCACGTGTGCTCAACAGCAGTTGCTCAGGTTTGCTGTCCTTGCTCTCTGCTTCTTGATGACCCTCCTTTATGAAAATGAAACTCCAGTGTACACAGAAGGATTTCTTCTTCACTTATTCCAATGAAAGGATGCAAACCACCCCAAAGAACCAATGGTCAGGTTATAATATTAATAATTATTTTATTGAAAGTCTGACCATAACAGAAAAGAAGTGCAATGCAGGGAATAAGTTATAGCTCAGACCCAAGCCAGGACACAGCTTGACCTGCCTTCCCCACTCAGATTTTCTGCCTCACCCCTGACCTGCTTCCAGTGACTGGGCCTAGTTTACCAGCTTTTTCTGAAAATGCCTTAGAAATCTCAATAGCTCAGAGTGAAAGTCAAACTAACTCCTGGCTGCAGAAGGAAAAGGTGACTTTTCTTCATTTTAATCCGGAGCCTTCTTTATCAGCTTGTTAGGGCCATCATAATATAATATCACAGACCAGGTGGTCAAAACAACAGAAATGTATTTTCTCTCAGTTCTGGAGGCTGGAAGTCTGAGATCAATGGATTGGTTTCTTTTGAGGCCTCTCTTCTTGGTTTCCAGATGGCTTCCTCGCCGTGTCCCCACTGGTCATCCCCCATTCTGTTTTCTGTGTCCTAACGGCCTCATCTTAAGGGACACCAGTTATATTGGATTAGGGCCCATCCTAATGATGTAATTTTACTTTAATTACTTCTTAAAGCCTCGGTCTTCGTATACAGTCACATATATGTGGGGACATAATTCAGTATGTAACACCTGTCTTCTGAGTGTTCATTTTCTGTGACAGGATAGTTTTTACTAGGATGTCTGATAGTATTAATAGGAATAGCCATTCCCTTCAGAGTTGACCTTATCCTCATGTATATGAGTATGCTATAGCCCTGTAGTTTCAAATAAAAAAAAATAGCCACATGATAGTCAGACATAAGTATGTTATCCAAAGCTTCCAGTCTTAACTGATAACACATTTTGCTATGAATTGCTTATTTTGGCTACACTACAACACATGAAGGCCTGTTTCTTTCTAGATTCTCAGTTTCAAAGTTTTGTAGCATCTCTGGTTCACCTCTTCACCATTGCACTTATCATGTAATATTGTAAGTATCTGTTTACTTGCGTGTTTTCTTAAGTAAACTGTGAATTCCTTTAGTGAGACTGTATTAGGCCATTCTTGCATTTATGTAAAGAACTACCAGAGATTTGGTAATTTATAAAGAAACGAGGTTTAATTGGCTCACAGTTCTGCAGACTTTATAGGCAACATGGTGCCAGCATCTGCTCAGCTTCAAGGGAAGCCTTGGGAAGCTTACAATCATGCAAAAGGCAAAAAGGGAGCAGGCACATCACATGGTGAAAGCAACAGCGAGAGAGAGAGAGAGAAGAGGTGGCGAGGGAAGGTGCCACGCACTTAAACAACCAGATCTCAGAAGAACTTCCTCACTCTCACAAGGACAGCACCACCAAGGGCATGCTGCTAAACTATTCACAAGAAATCTACCCTCATGATGCAGTCACCTCCCACCAGGCCCCACCTCCAATATTGGAGATTACATTTCAACATGAGATTTGGGCGGGGACAAATACCCAAACTATATCAGGAACTGTGCTTTATAGATTGCAGAGCACTTAATGCAGTATGCAACACACAATCGGTGCATGGTAGTGCTTAGTGGGGTCACAACACTGCATTCACTTAATGCTTCATTCAGTAAGCACATATTGAACACCAACTCCTTACTAGGCAGCATAATAATGGAAGAGAAAAAGCAACTCATCGTTTACCTGCCCTTATCTCTCATAATACTCAGTCCAACCACCCCAAGACAAGTTAATGGGTACTGTCTCCTTCTTTTGTATCTGTGTTTCCTCATGGCATTAGAATTGTCATAGGTATCAAAATTCAGTTTGAGTGGCATAAAGGACAGAGCTATCAAATCAGAATAAGGAGATTAACTATCTGTTCTAGCTGGACCAAGAAATCTCTAAATTCTAGTCTCCACCTCCGCAGATTTAGGAGCTGGCCATCTCTTTTTGTGGCTTCCAGCTTGGACATTCTATGTTATATAGAAAAGGTTGACATTATTGTGAGATAAGTTCTTGAGCAATTTCATCTGTATCACCTGACTGAGGGTCTGAATGCTAAACACTAACCTATAGAGGGATTCTTACAATAGAATCCCTACCCCAGCAGGAGCCCACAGGTTTTGTTATTCTTTTAATTGAAGATATTTCACAATTTTCATGCAGTCATTTGTTTCACGCCTGAGTGATTTAGAATAACTCTTTTCTGTGTTCCCAAAATAGGAGCAAAAAGAGAAACAAACAAAAAAATCCTCCTCTGCTTGTCCTATTGAACAACCTGCTCCTATTATATACCAGAAAGAATCAAAGGCTATATTATTATTTAAGTTTCAGACATAAAGTTTATTATTGCAGTTTTGCATAAGATGTCTATAACTTTTAGGGTAGAGCAATCTAACCCAGACTCCAAGATCTTTCCTATCAGGTCTTCTGAGGTTGGCCTCGATACCCTCTTTCATATCACCAGGCCCAGGTGGTTTGAGATACTAGAAGGTTCTGGTCTGAGTTGGAAGAACATCTGCCTTGTATTACCCCAGCTTCAAAAGATGTCAGATGTCAGAGAAAGAGCATGAGTTATGAGGCTTGTGTGACAAACCTATAACTCTAAGAACAGATAGCAAACTCATGATAATCATGTTCTGAAAGTATGAGACAAGATTTGTGGGAGATAAAAATATGACCAGCTTATGAAGTCTTAAAAAAATTAGGACACTGGCATTTTTTATCCTACCCCCAACTTATCCCCCATAGAGCAAGTCCATCCATAAAAGTCTGTGATCCATAATATAAATCACGTGTTTCTTATATATAACCCAATGCTTTTTTTTAAAAAAAAGAAAAAGTTTTACTTTTCGGTTTGTAAATAATTTTAAACTTACAGAAAGGGTGTAAAAAAAAAAAAGTAACACAAAAAGCACTCAATACCCTTTACCCAGGCTAAGCTATTGTCAACATGTTACTATATTTGATTTATAACTTCTGTATACTTTCTGGACACTTATAGATAAATTATACAATTTATGGACCTTTAAACCTAATGATATCAATATAGTTTTTGAAGAATAAGAAGATTCTCTTAAGTAATGACAAGACCGTTATTAACTTCTATAAAATTAATAATGATGACAATATTCTTATTTAATTTTACTTTCTATATTCCCTTTTTTTCAAGTGGTCCAGGTTCAGCTTTGATAGTGTTTTTTCCCCATCAATACAATTTTCAGTCTTGAGTTGGATATTACATTTAGCTATCATGCCTCCTTACCTCTCTTTTAATACCTTTCTTTTAATAGAGGGGAGTATCTTTTAATAGAGGATACTCCCCTCTATTAAATAGAATGATCCCTATTTGTTATTTATCTAATGTTTTCTCATGATTAGATTCAGGTTATGTGATGTTTCATCCTTCTCAGGGTATCATATCTAGAGGCATATAATGTCTAAATTCTCCTTAGTCATATTAATTTTGATTACCTATTCAAGGTATTTTCCAGTTTCCCCCATTGTATGATTGCTAGTTTCTTCCTTTGCAACTAATAAATAGCTGGTGAGGACATTCTTTAGGATTATAAAAATACCCTGTTTATTATGAGAATTTTCACATAGATTTAGCATCCTTTGATGATTCTTGCTTGATACAGTTTTTTTTTTTCTCCCAATGATGGGTGTAAAATGGTGATTTTGAAATGCTAGCACTTTATCCATATACATTAGTTGGCACTCAGCTTTCTACTGTAAGCAAAAGTCTTCCCTTTTCTTTTATATATCTATCTTCTATCTTATTTTTGTATCTATCCAGTTAAATGGATTTGAACTTAAGTGCCCTCTTCCTCTAGTCCATGTTATATTATTCTTATATCAAAATGCTGACTTATTTTTGAAAAAGGAAAAAGCTTTTTTTTTTTAAAAAAAAAAGGGCTAGTCAATTTGTAATCTAATTTATACATTAATTTGATAATTAGCTCATTATTATGGTAATTAATGTGTAGTTTATTCCATGAAGTGACTTTGTGCTATAGATTGTGCTTTCAAGGAGCTTACATTCTAGGGAAATATATAAGTATTCTAGAAAACAATTTACCATCACCTTGTATTTTTATTAAAGATCAATTAAAATGTATGGCTTTCAGACTATTGTGTCTGACTTAATAGGAAAATATTGATATTGAGTTGAAGATCTTATCCATAATTTTCATAAATAAATAGAAACATTGCAGTCAAACTCATCCTTCTCCAAAAAGATGAGGGAAAAAATGCTCACTGATGTCTTTCTGTATCTTTCTTAAACTGTACAGTCATGTACTGTATAACAATGTTTTGGTCAACTATGAGCCACATGTATGATAGTAGTACCATAAAATGATAACACTGTATTTTACTGTACCTTTTCTATGTTTAGATGCACAAATACTTACCACTGTGTTACAGTTGCCTACAGTATTCAATACAGTAGCATGCTGCACATGTTTATAACCTAGGAGCAATAGACCAGACCATATAACCTGTGTGTGTAGTAGGCTACACTATCGAAGTTTGTGTATGTACACTCTATGAGGTTTGCAACCATGATGAAATTGCCTAATGACACCTTGCTTAGACTATATCCCATCATTGTGCAACACATGACTGTATTCAGAAAGAAGAAAGCTCCTAAATAAGATACATGGATTATAAAGCAGCTGTGTGTTAGTAGGATTTATCTTGATAATTTACATGATAGAAATTCTCTTTATGAAAGGTGTAAATGAGCTAAGAATTGGACACATACATTTTATGACACTATATCTAAAAAGTTGAAACTGGGGGTCTCTGCATTTTTACAGCTGTGATCTTGACTAGTGCTGCCTTCCCATCTTCTGGTTATCAAATGGCTTAGAACATTGGTATAATAGTGTAGAGTTTGGGAAGCTGGGATCAGAACTAACACAGACTGAGCAATTCTAAAGTGCTAGGCTTGACTATGATTTCTTCTGTAACTATGTGAGATAGACATTTGTACCTATTACATAGATGAGGAATCCAGGGTTCAGAGAAAGAAGTGCCTTGGCGTAAAACTAGTAATTGACTTTGCCCAGGACAGACTCAGTTCCTGCAAGAACTCTGACTTTTCTTCACCACAGAGGTGTGTGAGATTTGGTATATAAATCCATGGTAACTAGGTATTAACTCTTTTGCAACTGTCTTGCCAAGACTCCAGGCCTATCATCAGAGAAGAGCCTATAGATGAAGATTGTCAAGGGGCACCTGTCCCAATTCCAGAGACAAGCCTAATCCAAGGCTTACAAATCAGTGTGCATTGCACATTATGCTTTGAAACTGCTTTCACATTCATCATTTAATTTGATCAGCATTGAATTTTATTAAAAAGAAAATTGTTTTATTAAATAGTTAACTTGATTTGCTTTCATTAAACTAATAGACAAGAGGAGAGCACAGAGGATAATATAAAACTCTACCATGCTAAGGCCCTGACTGGTTAACTCGTTCTGTTGCTTTTGATCTACTTCTTTTTGAGCTCCCCCAAAGCAATCATGTTAAGCTGTGCTGTGTATGATGCCTTGAGTCTCTCGGCCGCTGTAGCCAACCATGTGCCGCCTGCCACTTGATAATTGGTCCAGTGTCTGCACATGGGGCTTGACAGATCCAGCCTCATAATACAGTAGCACTTAATTTCAATGAAAAAACAAACTGGCAACCAGTTCAGACATGCAAGGGCCGGCCTCTCTTAGGTAGCAGCTGCTTGGTAGAGCCTGTCAGGAGGTAGATGGCATTGGCATTTGGGAGTGGAGTCACCTTCTGGAGAAGTGGCTGTGTTTTCTCCATATGAGTTCATGAAATACTGGCATGTATAAATGGTTTACAGAAACTACTTTATCTTTATGCATATGATATTTGTGATCTAGGAAACATTTTTTACCTTTATTGAAATAGGGAGGAAACTAAAGTAAAAGAAAAAAATAGAAAAATTAAAAGAGGGTGTGAATACTTTCTGTGGTTAGATTGTTATTTTGAATATATTACTTACATACCAAATGCCATGAAATCTGTTTAAAAATGTTCATTTGACAGCCATTTGGTTTTAAGATGGTACATCTAATTAACAACAACAAAAAGCAGCAATGTCACAGCAGAAGTTTGACTAAGTGTTCTAACCTGTACTTATTGATAAGTGGGTGCACTGTAGTCCAGGCCTTATGGGACAACACTCTTCAGAGGCTAGATTGAACACTGAGGATCCAGAAACATCGTCAGTATATCCAGTGATCATTATGTTAATGAATATTTAAGTCACAGAAACCAAGCTTATTTCTTACAAAGTAAATAATGTGGTTAACCAGCTATACCTATATCCACACAGGGCTAAAACTGTAAAGTGACCAGAATTCATACCGCTAGTCAGAGCAATGACAGCTCCTCCAAATAATGCTTAAGATGCAACACCATTTTTTATTTGATGTTTAAGTTTCCTTTTGGTAGTTTCTTGGCAGAATACTTTCGTGACATTTCTTCCAACGGGTACGGTGGTAGTCTATTACATCCACTGACTGTGGAATCAAAAAATATCTAAATTCTAATTCCTATTCTTCCAGTTATTAGTTGTTTCACTCCAAGCAAGTGATTCAAACTACTTGAACTTTAGTTTCTGGAGAACTCAAATGGAAACAATATCTTTGTATGTATTTTCAAAGCTGTGCAGATAATGTTTATAAAACATCTACTACAGATCCCAGCACATAGTAAGTATTCAATAAATGATGGCTATCTTTATCACCCCTGTCTTCATCATCATCTTAAAAGCTTTAGTCTAATTTTAGACATATCTTTGTTAGATTTTTAGATTCTACCTTCCTATTCTAATTTGGGAGACATTCTATCCCTTAAGGCAACTTCTGCTAATCTAAAGCATTGTATGTAGACTTTACAAACCTAACTCTCAGAGGGAAATGCATCACCTAGTTATAGGAAACCTTAATGTAATTAGACACACGTATGTCGGTCTATGTAAGGAGAGACAGAGAGAGAGAGAAACAGAGTCTTATAATGGAAGCTTATGCTGCTTATATTGACATTCCTTTATGGTAGATCAAATTTGACCAGATCTAGACATTCATTCACTTTGGAAAGAGTAGAATAACTACTGTTTACGTACACTCCTGCCTGCTATACATGCTACCTCATTTTAATCTTCACAATAGCCCTAAAAGATTATTTCAGTTGTACAAATGTAAAAATGAGAAAAAGCAAAGTTAATTAAATTTGTAACTTCATACAATTAGAGTATTTTAAACTGGGATTCAAACCCTAGAAAAGATGCATTGTAATGCTTATTCTGTTCATGATACTCCACTTCTTGTTTGTTTGTTTGTTTGTTTGTTTGTTTGGTTTTTTTTTTTGAGACGGAGTCTCGCTCTGTCGCCCAGGCTGGAGTGCAGTGGCTGGATCTCAGCTCACTGCAAGCTCCGCCTCCCGGGTTCACGCCATTCTCCTGCCTCAGCCTCCCGAGTAGCTGGGACTACAGGCGCCCGCCACCTCGCCTGGCTAGTTTTTTGTATTTTTTAGTGGAGACGGGGTTTCACCATGTTAGCCCATGTTGACGGGCGGATCACGAGGTCAGGAGATCGATACTCCACTTCTTAGAAAATACAACCATTAAGCTTCGATGTGCATAGTTAATAAAGGGTCCTCATTTTTAACAATAGAGTCCAGTGAGGCTTCATTTCAGTTTGATATCAAGTTATGTTGAAACCTTGCATAAGTTGCCGTGTCACTTCTGTGAAATAGAATACTATTGGTCTGTATTATGGATTTGTATCTGAGGTCCAGCTCCACAACCCTTACAATGTAAGCTCTACTGAGAGACTGGCCAAACTCATACCCTTGACAATTTTCATTATATTACTAACCAACTAGTGGCAACAAAGAAACAGGAAATATAATTCTTGTCAAATAATCATTGAATATGACTTTGTTGTAAAAGAATTGATGTTTCCGTTAACATAATGGCAACTCTCCTATGCTTTATATCAACTGTTCTTTACACCAAAGAGCCAGAATTGCAGTGGATCTCTTTATTTGTTTGTTCCCTGACAAACTGGTAATATTTTACAAGTGGGAATTTTCAGGTCTTAAAATAAAAGAGAATTTTATGAATATAGCACTATTTTAATAATAACTCTAGACTCTTAAGTGAATAGTTTACTTTCCCAAATGGAATAGTTTATACTTACTAAATGTGTGATCTAAAGAAAATATGGCATTTCCCTCTGAGACCATTAAAAATGCTATTTCTATGGTCATACCAAAGTATGAGCATATCTAGACCAATAACATATAAAATCACTTAATGTTTTTGATGTGCAAGGCACTGTCCTATGGACTGCAGATTCAAAATATGAATAAAAGATTGTGCCTGATATTAAATAAATCATACTGCAGTGGGAATAAAAATTAATTACAGTATAATACAGTAATTGATATGCCAAAGATAGCTTAAGCTATAGTGAAATATATAGAGGAAATCATGAGTTTGGAATTAGATATTTTGGTTTGGGTTCTTTTGAAATAACTAAGTGTATTAAACAAACAGCCATTGACTGAAACACAGGAAGAAGCAATACTTACATTAAGACATTTTGGGGAGTGTTACTTTTATCAAATTGAGAAGGTTTTTAGAAAGAAACAGTTTAATTGGAGTAGCATCTAGTATTTGTTGAACACTTAAAGTCCATTAAGGACTGTGTCAAGTGCTTTATGCACATGATATTAAGTAATTGTAACAGCCCTGTGGAGGGAGTGCTTTTGCTGTTTGGGTGCAGGAATATTAACGTTTCATAGCAAATACATAGAGAGGCTGAGATTTCAACACATACCTGCCTGAAGTTGAAGTTTGGCCTTTAAACAAAGTGTTCCAATGTGCAACTTCAGATAGAGGTAGAGTTTCCTCTGTAATGGTTCTGAATGAAAGGTTTGGAGGCTAAGAGGAGGTTCACTAAATTAGGGCTTCATGTGACTCCTTAGGATTCCTGCAAATATTGACTTTGAAGCAGCATCATCAGATCATATTCAAACTTTGCGACTTGCTTACTGTGTGACCTTGGCTACATTATTTGTTGTCTCTGAGAATCACGGTTTTGTCTATAAAAGAACGATAATGGCCAGGCGCTCTGGCTCACACCTATAAACTCAGCATTTTGGGAGGCTGAAGCGGGTGGGTCATTTGAGGTCAGGAGTTCAAGACCAGCCTGGCCAATATGGTGAAACCCCATCTCTACTAAAAATACAAGAATTAGCCAAGTGTGGTGGCGTGCACCTGTAATCCCAGCTACTTGGGAGGCTGAGGCAGGAAAATTGCTTGATACTTGGAGGCGGAGGTTGCAGTGAGCCAAGATCCTGCCACTGCACTCTAGCCTGGGTGACAGAGGTCTCAAAAAAAAAAAAGAAGAATGACAACAGCATACACTTTATAAGAACACTGGGTGGATTAAAGTAAAATGCGTATCAAAGCACCTACCCTGGGCTTGGTACATAGTAGTTGATCTGTAGACGTTTGCTTCCTTCTAAGTGCCCTTTCCTGAAGATAATTCAGAAAAAGAGCTCCCTGCCTACTTCAGTGACTATGCCAAGGGTTTTAGAGCAGAGCATCTCAAATTCAGGAATCACTTGAGGATTTTGTTAAATGCAAATTCCAGTTCAGTAGGTTTTGGGTGGGGCCTGAGATTTGGCTTGTCTAATGAGATCCCAGGAGATAGTTATGCTGGTCTTCTGTGACTACATTTTCATCAACAGGGTTTGTATTGTTTATCTTTTGTGCTGTTATTAAGTACCTCCAGTTCCAAGTCAATTTCTTCCTGCTTGCTTTTACACCAAACAAAAAAACAGCTGTTTTCACAGTCACAGGTGGTAGTGATATTGGACACCTTCCCAACACACTGAATGCTTATTATTTAAAAAAAAATTGAACAGGAGAAAAAACCTATATAAACAATTACAGTTACAGTAGTGAGCATGCCTCTGCTGCTGTAGAGTTTACAGTGTGCAATCCCAGAATATTATGGCAGATATTCTTTGAGAGTCTACTAGGTCTAAGGCAATGAGGGAGCAGAACTTCATGATGCTCATATATTGGCAGGAAAAAAGAACAGGAAATTTAGTGACAACAGGATTATTTAATAGGATCTAGAGTAGTCATATAGTCAAAATCATACTACTAATCAGTTAGTAGGCTTATTAATCAATGATTAGGCTACTAATCAATTGACCTTTAGTTCATGGAAAGGGAGATTACTTCATTAAATCAGCCAAATCTAATCACATTACTCTTTAAAAGCACAGAAGTGTCTAACTGGTAGCAGAAGAGGAAATCAGAGAGATCCAAAGAATGAAAAATGCTTGCTATTGCGGGTTTGAAGGTGAAGAAAGCCATGTGAGAAAGCAGCCATTCAGAGTACCTTTTTAAAGATTGTATTGATATGACTCAGTTCAGGATTGAGGTACTTCACCAGAAGCAGATAGATAATATGCTATCTACCTATACTGTGCCTAACAAATCTTAGAGCATCATCACTCCCTCCATCCTGTCAGTACCATTATTTAACAAAGATCTATAGTGGAAGTATGTTCAAAATCATGCAGTCACATAGAGGTGGACATTTGTATCTCCTGCAGAGGTAAGAATGAGGTAAGGGAAGGCTTCCCAGAGGATATTATATTCTCCCCAGCATAACCATCATGATTATCTTTGTCACTGTCATGCATTGTCGTCATCCTTACAATCATCAAATAGCATTTTTTGACAACTTACTGCTTACCAGGTACTGTGCCAGGCAATGATATGCATGATCCCAAACAATTCCCATAACCTCCTCATGACTTAGGTGCTGTTATTATCCCCATTCTAGAGAGAAGAGAATGATGCTTACCAAAGTAAAACAGTTTGCTTAGTGTTAAACAGCAGGTCCTTAATTCAAACCCAGCACTTACCAAACAGCCAGTGATCTTAATCATGATGCCACTACTACCTCATTTCATTTGATTCAAGATAATTGATCATAACAAGTTTCATAGATATGACTGGTGTGTTGTTTCCATTTTACAGTGGAAGACCCTGAGGTTGATATAAATTATTTTCCCAAATAATTGGGTAAAAGGTGAGATCCATACTCAAAGGTTTCTAACCCCAAGTTTTACATTTCTCTATCACATTTTGTAGATCCTCAAATAAAAGTAAGAGGCAAGTTATGAAGTCCATATACACATGCATTTATATTTTACATATGCATGCCAGAGAAACAGATCCCTTCATTTCACAGCCCACAGGTCTATAAATATTATTCTGCTCATTTCAAGTCTTTGAGTTAGTAATAGCATGGTCTGATTTTTATCTTTGGTTCTATTTTCCCTTTGAGCTTTATTTTATTTCTCCTGCTTTTCTTGATTTTGGGGAGTGATTTTTTAACATTATTAACTCTACAGCTTTTAGTCACCCTTTGAAGAGGTCCTACTGAGTAATGATCTTCTTTCACCTTCTGAATGCTGGAGAAGAAATTTTTACAAATATTATTGGCTGGAAGGGACGTTTATCAGGAAAGCATTATCACTTGTATCTCTTAGTTCTGTTAACTTTCTTTCCTCATTCTTTCTACTTCTTTGCATTCTCTTTCTTCATACCTTTTCCTGTCTCTTTTTTTTCTTTCCTCTTCACCATCATCCCTTTTTTCTCCCTGTCCTCTCTTCCTCTCTTGAATTTAGCAGGTAAACAGTGTATTCTCATTTAAAATTTCAAAATTGGGTTTCTGCATTTCTAAATAGTGTTATATAATGAACTGGGCTTTGCAGTCCAAATATGACCAGCTAATATTTTATCTTTACCTTTTGTTGACTTTGTAATCCTAGGCAAATTGAAGTCTCTTAGACTTAGTTTGCCCTTTTTTAAAAATGGAGGTAATAATACATTTTCCATAATACAGATACAAATCTAATATTGCCTGAGATAGAGAGAAGGTACACAATGGAAAACTCTCTTCCAGTTAAAGAAAATATTTTAAAATTGGGGCCAGGCGTGGTGTTAGGCATTCCTTTTTATGTTTGTCTCCATAAATTGGTATGGCTCAATCTTGCATTAGATTGTAAAATTCCCATTGGCAGAGACTGCTTCTCAGTCACATTTTGTCCCAATTGCCCAACCCAATATGCGATAGATGCTCAATAAGTAGGATGTTTGTTAAATGGAGCCACAAGTGAGGTCAGATCAAGCCAAGGATGCAGACTTCACCGTCAGACAGCCTGGGTGCTCTTGTTTCACTTTCACCCCCAAAGCAGCCTCTGCTACAAGGAAAGCATCCAGGTTGGTCCCTCTGCTGGTGAGAGATTGTTGGCAGCATTTCCCTCTAAATTGGAGAGTAGAAGAAAAGACTGCTCGACCAGCTGTCGTCAACAACTTAGAAAACTTAAATGTTTAGGCAATTATAAGTTTCCCATGGTGTTCTCTAATGCTCTTTTCAAGGATACTATTTTTTTTAATCAACTGAACAAAAGCCTCACAAAAATAGCAGAGTGCTGCAACTCCAGCCCACAAAGATGCAGAAGAACATGACTATGCATTTCCTCTCTGGAAGCTTCTACATTGCTTTTGAGGCACTGCTGCCCACTCCTGACACGCTGATGTGCCCAGGGTCTCTGCCCTATGTGCCCAGAGTCTTGCTGACTCTACATTCTCTCCTTGGGCAAACAACAGTCGCTCCATCTGACACCTCACAAATCTCTACACTTCTGATCTGGCTGTCCAAATTTACCCTACCTACCCATCACCTTTTAAATATTTTACAAATGTCCCATAGGCACCTGAGTTCATCACAGGAATAAAGTTTATATTCCCCACCTAACCTCATTCTCTTTCTTTATTTTCTACCTTAGAGTGTAGCATAAACAGCCGCTTAATTCTCACAGCAGTCATACAAGTAGATATTATTATCTTTATTTTTGCTGAGTAGAAACCTAAAACTTGAAGACATCAGTTAGATGTAAAGCAGAAGAGCCTGCCTTCAATCCCAGATCATCCTACTCCGAAACTGTGTCTCTTCCAGTAAGCTTTACTAGAAAGGGAAGAATAGAGAGGAAGAAGGAAAAATGTATTTGTTCATCAGTGGAGCAATTAACATCCTCTATCTATTGCTTCTAGTATCACTCAAATGAACCTATTTCTTTTCCTAGGATCACCCACCCTGCTAAATAAATAGCATACATTTAATGATATAATGAAATTGAAAATACTTGGTTATTTTATTTTATTCAATCACATGACATACCTTTTGAGATTACATCTGCAAGTACTTTCTGCTTCAGCCATTGCTGAAACAAGTCGTTATTAATAGAAAATAATTTCATAATTCTAGGGTAGTGTAATCAAAACTAATAGAAAGAGGAAGTGACAAATTGACTTTGTACTCAAATAAGTACTTATTTGAGAACTTTCTATGAGTAAAACACCATTCTTGCCTTATATGCAAGGCACAGATAAAATAGCTAAGAGATTTCAATATTATTTATAAAGATAAGGCAGTTTAAAAGTACATAGAACTCCTATTATCCTCTTTTTGTCATTGTCTAGATCATGAATCATGTTAAGGTTAGATGATCTAGAGTCAGCCTAACATGGTACACTTAAAGGAGGAAAACGTTAGGAGGATTTATAGGGCTTTGTTTGTGTTGCTAAGGGTTTTGTCAACTGTAAGAGATTATCTTGCCTTTTTGAGGTGGTGATTAATTTTTTGAAGACTTCGCTATTATCTAGGATTGCTATAATGTTCATTATTTAAAATATTAAGTATATCTATTTTCATAAACTTTGTATTGAGAGTCTGATGGAAATAACTCTTCAAGATCCAAATTGACTTTATGCAATGCAGAAAGTAATGGGCAACATTTTCTCTGCATAATCTGCCTAGTAAAGGGAGAGGAGCTGCAAGACACTCAGATGGTTCTTCCTACAGACAAAACCATGAACGAGATCTCCATTGCCAGAAAATTTTCTGCAACTTTGAAGGTTCAAAAATATAGATCAATGGAAAATGTATGGGATTGAGAGTCAGATAGATCAGGGTTTGGACTTCATTCTGTACCCCTTTCTTTTCTTTTTCTTTTTTTTTTTTTTGGCTTGAAACAGAAATTTATTCTCTTACAGTTCTGGGGGCCAGAATTCTGAAATCAGTGTGTCAGCAGGGCTTTCTCCCTCTGAAGGCTCATGGGAGAATCCTTCCTCGCTTCTTTGAGCTTCTGGTGACTCCAGGTGTCCCTTGGCTTCTGGCAGCATCACGCCAATCTTTGCCTCTCTTTACATGGCCTTCTCTGCTGCTTCTTCTCTTTTGTCTGTCTTCTTTTCTTATAAAAACACTTATTTGACTTAGGGCCTATCCTGTTAATCCAAGATGATTTGGTCTTGGATCCTTAAATGAATTAGATTTATAAACACTCCTTTTCCAAATAAGGTCACATTCACAGGTTCTATGTTGGCATATCTTTTGGAATGCCACCATTCAATCTACTACAATTCTAGAAAATTTATTCCACTTTCCTTATTTATTTTTGTTGGATCTCATGAACTTTGATTTTTTTAAGCTGTGTGAGGAAACATTTATAGCAATTTAAGTTTTGTGTTGCATCAGAATTTAAGGTTGTTTCAGGAAATTAGTTACTTTGGGCAAGTATAATCATCTCTATGCCTAAGTGTCTGCATTTTAAAAATGATATAAAAATTTCTCAGTGACAGAGTTGTTGAGGTTTAAATACTTGTTGTTGCTATTGTTAAGACCTTACCAAGTTCAGTGCTTCATACTTGGAAGAAACGTAATACATGGAAGAAACTTAACTATAGCTCTTACATTGCTATTTGTCTGTCAAATTCACACTGGCCAAGCTTGAGAGATTACTATATAAAGCCGTCAAGGTATTAAATAGGGGCATATTCCATTCATGTAAACAAAATTTATTTTCTTTTATGCAAAATGTTTTCCTCCCCAATGTAGAGATATAAGCCAGGTTAGCAGACACATATAAAATATTAAGCATATAAAATATAAAAAGCAAGACAGACATTGAAGTCCAGTTCCTAGGTATTTACTCAAGAGAAATGAAAATATGTGTCCACACAAAGACTTGTGCTCAAATTTTTGTGACAGATGTATTCACATTAACCAAGCCAAAAACAATACAAATGTCTATGAACTGAGGCATAGAATTTATAAATAAATTTGGTATATCTATACAATAGAATAATATTCATTGAAAAGAAATTAACTATTGAGATACACAAAGCATGGATAAAACTCAAAACATCACGCTAAATGGAAGAAGCCCCACATAAAAAAAGCTTTATGATTTCATTTATATGAAGCTCTAGAAAAGGAAAAGCTGCATTGACAGAAATAATACCAATGGTTAACAGGGCCAGGGGTGGAATGGGAATATATTGACTGCAGAGAAACATGAGGGAAGGTTTGGGGTATTGGAAATACATATTAACATTATCTATTATGACTACCATTACACTACTATATACACTTGTTAAAACTTATCAAATTGTACACTTAAAATCATTGAATGTTGTCTATAAAGCATATCTTAATAAAGTTAATGTAAAAAAAAAAGAATAAAAATTTTAAGTGACTTTTTAAAGTCAAGCTCAAAGGTATTTTATTTCCTATTTTTCTAGTGACCAGATTGTTCTAATATGAGCAGATGTGGCCAAAACACAGAATCTCTCTGACATCATATCTCATGCCAGACTGGCCTTCTAGTGCCTACATTTTACTGCCCTAATTTGACTGATGAGGAGACTAAAACTTGATGAGGCTATGTAGCTGAAATGTAGGAGAGCTGGCTGGATTGCGATCCCAGTTCCTCTCACTCCAAAACCTGTCTCTTCCTATAAATCTTACTAGAGCAGAAAGGACAGGAAGAAAAAGATGAAAAGTGCTATAACAAGAAATACACACACACACGGAACGCTTTAGGGATAACTTACAAAACCCTATTTGACCCCTAATTCCTTCTGTAACATTAGCTGATCTACAAGTAGAATTTCTTTTGCCCAAGTTGATAATGAATGATGTTGGCAAATCCTTTCTCCTGTTTTTCCCAGAAGCACAGCCAGGCTACATTTTCCAATGTCCCTTATGGTTAGATTGGTCATATGACTGAATTATAACGAATGAAATATGATCAGAAGTGATATACACAACTTATAGGCATGAACATAAAACCCTTCCACATGTTCCTCTATGAGTTTTTCTCCTTTCAGCTTGGGAAAGGAGATGATCTCAAGGGCAACCTCAGAAACTATGAACTGAAGATGCCAGAGCTGTCATAGTCTTGGTTCAAGACTGGCTGTGCGGAAAAGAGCTTCTCCCAGCAAAACAAAACTCACACAAACACTACCACCAACTTATTCCTGTCAAACTAGGACCAGTCATTAATATGAGCAATAAACAAACTTCTATTGTGCTGAGCTAACCACATTTAATTAGATCTATTTGTCACCATAATCTAGCCTACCCTGACTAATATAAATAGGTTAGAGGCAGTCCAAGTCCTAGTATTAACAGAAGAAAACCTTAAGCAAGTTAAATTTGATAAAATTTAATGGATCAAGGAACAGTTCACAAACCAGGCAGCCCTCAGAACCTAAACAGGTTCATAGAACTCTGGTCTGCAATGTGGTCAGACAATATTTACAGATAGGAAATGGAAATGAGGTACAGAAAATGAAAGTGAGGTACAGAGACAGCTCGATTGATTATATTTCAGCGTTTGCCTTATTGGAACATAGTTTGAACAGTTGGCTGCCTGCAATTGACTGAAGCTCAACTGCTGTGGTTGGCTGACCCTCAGCTGTTTGTTATAAAAGTATGCCCCTAATTTAGGCTTTCAGTTTATGCATTAAGTTAGGTTGCAGTTTGTTATGTCAGTACTAGAGTATGGAGATATCCTCAGGACAAATTCAGTTTGATATAACACTAGTGTCATAGCAGGCTGAGTATTTTAATTAAGCCCTTGCCGAATGTTGGATTGTATTATTTCAGTTTCAAATTATGGCCCACTCTGAACATTCCATTCATAGTGAAGGAGATAGTTTGCCCTAAATCCTAGAAATATCTGAATTTTGGCACTCATCCATGTAGAATTAGCAACACCTGACCCAAGATTGTCTTACTAACTTTGTGCAAATAAATTATTTCAAGGAATAGTAGAACACTGATAAAGACTTACTCTTAAACTAAATCTGTTAATGCTCTATCTCCTAGAAAATCAAGTCAATTCAACATTATCAAATGTGACTGCTTCTAGTAGCAGGCCTCTTCCTCAAAGGGGGCATATGTAAAATAAGAGGATTGGACTGCAGAGGGACACTAACTCCTCTGAGACAATGCTCACATCACCCAGATTCAATTTTTCTTTCCTTAGACACTGTCCAGATACGCATTGCAAACATTGGTTTTCCTCTCTCTGCATTTTTCTCAGCTGCCATTGCTGACAACCTATTTTCTCTTAACATATTTTTCTTCTTTAGCTCAGCTAATACCAATGAGTCAAGTCTTGTTCTGGCTTGGGAACTATTCATTCTCTTTGAAGAGACTCTTCATATTTCTAAACCCATCCATTATATGTTGATTTTATCAGTCAAACATTCTGTGTTCTCTGGAGACATTCAGGCATTATTCAGTCAACGATTCACGCCAGCTCACCAGTATATAGATTAAAACACACACACACAAAACAAGAACTTAAAAAACAAAAACCTCACCTCATTCAGTCTGTGTTACAGAAGTAATCAGCAAATGATTTGCTTACATTTTCCTCTTGTTAGATAATGTAATATGAAAGAAAGAGCCAGTTAGATCTAGGTTCAAAAACTTGCACAAAACCTACTGGGGATGTGCTACTTGGATCAATTTGTTTGGACTCTCTTTCCTATAAAGTAAGAAAATTAAAACCATATGTTTTGGGTAATTATTAAATGTGCTAATTTCCTCTTTTCTCAGTTCAACATAGGATAGGCCGCATTGAGTTTGCCATCCCTGTGAGTACATTACATTCTGTACTCTAGGTATTGGGTTGGTACAAAAGTAATTGTGGTTTTTGCCACACTTACATTCACTTGTAAGGCATTTCTAGAGGGTTCTTAAGTATCAGATAAAATCTCTGATGAAATGACCTATTAAAATCCCTTACAAATTTGAGGGCCTGATGGGCTTTTGATAAATTTCATAGAAGTAGACCAAGTATGAGAGAAACCTGCAATGTTGATCTTGCCAGAGTTTTCAGATTGTGAGTGACATTGAAATCACATGCCTATAACTAAAGAGGCAGTGGGCGAGGGCCATGATTCATCATGGCCTGGTTCAAGTCCACAGTGCAGGCAAAAACAATTATTTTCTTATTTGCTGTATTTAATATTGGAATACTTGAACTCTTCTTACAGAATTAAAGGTTGTCTGTGGAAGAGGGAGTCACTGAGACTATATTAATTCAATCTTACAACAAGCTGTAATTTTAATTCACATTGAAGAACGTGTTTTACAGAATATCTGATAATAAATCATACTAAGTACACAGAAAGCCTTCTAATCCTAGAAGTGTATAAATAGGACCTGGATGACAGTTTCTTAGGGTAAAAATGGAGACGTCACAGTTAAAAGATAGGACTTCACCTTGTGGCAAGGCTGTTCTAAAACTAATTGTGTGACCTTGTGAAAGTCACTTAACCACTTTGACTTTTAGTTTTATTATCAATAAGTCACACTTGTAATCCTTACCACAGAAGATTGTTATAAGGAATAGAAATATCTGTAAGGTACCTAGGCAATTTGTGTAATATAGCAGGCAGTAAAATATGGTAGCAGTAGTTATTATTAAAAATAAATTCCGGCCGGGTTCAGTGGCTCACGCCTGTAACCGCAAAACTTTGGGAGGCTTAGGTGGGTCGATCACAAGGTCAGAAGGTTGAGACCATCCTGGACAACAGGATGAAACCCCGTCTATACTAAAAATACAAAAATTAGCCAGGCATGGTGGTGGATGCCTGTAGTCCCAGCTACTCGGGGGCTGAGGTGGGAGAATCGCTTGAACCCAGGAGGCAGAGGTTGCAGTGATCCGAGATTGTGCCACTGCACTCCAGCCTGGTGACAGAGCAAGATTGTGTCTCAAAACAAAATAAAATTCCTGCAATGAGTTGTGTCTTCAGAAAATCACTACCTCTGGGATCCTCGTGATTGAGATAGTGATAATGTCACCTGCTCTGTGTTGTTTTCGTGTGCATCAAAAAGATAACACAAATGCAATTGCTTTGCAAACTGTAAACATTCTGTAAACCTAAATAAGTTTTGCATTATATATGTCATTATTATTATCATTACAGTCACTTTAAATTCTAAATTTGTAACTTTGTAAAAAAAAGAAACAAAGGAGTCACTGATTCACATGGGAAATGATTATTTCCTCCAAGATTAGAGTCTCCTTTCATAAAAACAGTCAACAAAATATTGAGCCAAATCGTAAATTACTTGAAACAAAAAAGCCAAAAATCTTAGCGACATGTCTCACAGCAGTTTTCAAGGTGTAATCTATACTCTAATCGTCATGAGCAGGTTAGGTCACTACTGATCACCTGCTGAAAAGTCTCCACTTAATAACCCCATCACATTTCACTTGTGATACTTATTGAATCAGCCTAAATATCTTTCCCCTCCTCCTTTGACATCAGTGCTTAGCAAATACATATAATAGCCCTTAACCAATGTGGCTATTCTGGTATTTTAGTCTTTGGCAGTTTATGTTTTTTTTTTAATTGACATGTGTTTGTAACTTCCCTAATGTCTTATTTCTTGCTTAACAGAATCTTTGTTTCCTTATTTAGAGATAATATTCAATATTCTTTATGCAGTCTCATTGAAGCCTTAGGGGATGCTATCATGAATATATTAGCAGTAAAGCAGTTTTATTTCCTATGGCATCAAATGTATACTCTATTCCCCAACATTTTAAAAAGTGAATATTATAAAGCAGAACAATAAGAAAAGGCAATTGATTTATGTAAGACTCAGTCTCAATACATGGGCCATAATGTGTTAATTAATATGAGACTGACTTATCAAATGAGGGTTATAAAGTAAAATTTTAAATACCCTTGCCCAGACTGCGGAGTTCTAATTCAATTAATTGTTCCGCAGATTTTAACTGACCAATAGTCATCTTTGACATTTTTGAGTCCACAAGCTATAAACAAATTTTAAAAACCCAAAAACCTATATGAAAAACAGCAACAACAAGAACAGTCCCTTGAGGTTGATATTCATTTAGGATGTTGAGAAATATGAAGTATTCTCGACTGAGAATTCGCTTCTCTGTTAAAAAAAAAAAAAAAAAAAAAAAAAAAAAAAAAAACCCAGCAATCTCTCCAGAGATAAAGGTTAAACCAAGGCTGAGTTGAAATCTTCCTTTTTCTCCAGAAGAAGGGTCTCATTGATGACCTCCTCAAGGCTTGTGTGTCCTTTCATTACTAGAAGCCTAAAATGTGAAGGGTGAATATTCCCTCAGGCAAGGAATGGAAACAGAACAGAAAGCCACAGACGCCTGCCACTGTCTCTCTACACAAACTGTTTTGTTAAGCATACCTTACTCTGTAAAGCAGGGGTGTCCAATCATTTGGCTTCTCTGAACCACACCAGAAGAATAAGAATTGCCTTGGGCCACACATAAAATACGCTAACACTAATGATAGCTGATGAGCTTAAAAAAAATTGTAAAATAAAATCGTATAATGTTTTAAGAAAGTTTAAGAATTTTTGTTGCGCTGCATTCAAAGCTGTCCTTGGCCACATGCGGCCATGTGCCGCAGGTTGGACAAGCTTGCCGTAGAGCTTTTCTGCCTCATTGTCTAGAATAATGCATGACTGCAGCCTGTTAGTTTACCATCCCCCATCCCTCCACCCATTCTGTCATCAGGTATTCACTGAGAATCTACTGTTTGAGAGGCATTGTATGTAATGGGGATATAGAGATACAGAAAGGATAGTACCTGTTTTAAAGGGTATAATTTGAGGTATTTCAAGGGTAACATTTTTTCGCATATGCTCTTACAGAGACCAAACAACAAATATGTGGTAAGGCGTACTACGTTGTAAAGAATGTAAGAGTGGGTAACAAGAGAAGAGGCTGAACATGTGTATATAGAATTAATTATAAGACACTTGGGCCAAACTGAGTCAAGCAGGTTTTCATATGGCTCAGTTTTGCAAATATTTTGACATACCAATTGTTTAAAGGAAGCTAAATACACATTTCCAAGCTTACTGAACAATGGGAATTTAGTTTGTTTTAAGTTTACTTTTGTTTATCATGGAGCAGTGACTAGGAATTATGTGGAAATTAAATTGCAGATGATAGGAAGTCATTGGGTGATTAGAAACCAGGGTAAATCATGCACAGATTTAAATTTTAGCAAAATACTCTTACATCAATGGCAGAATAATTGTTATAAATAAGAGCAGATAGGGAGGAGAGTAGTTGAAGTATCTAAACATTAGTTCAAATAAGGAACAAGAAAATTCTTCACTGAGGTAGTGATAGTTGAAAGAAAAGAGAATACGTAGAGAGCTGGTTGATTTTCAGAACTTCTGGTAAGGTTGAACTATATAGGAACTAAGAGGACCAGAAGGAAAATAGAGGAAAAGATAATGTGTGCACTTGGACACATTGAATTTGAGGAGCCTTGGGTATGCATGTTCAGTAGGACATCCTGGCATTCTGAAGAGGTGTAGGTAGAAGTGAAAACTATGGTAGTAGATGATATTTTCTGGAGTTATAAAGGCAGGAGTCTAAACTACTTTGTGATTTTTGCAGAGTATTCAGGACTCTGATTAAGGAGTCTACCTGTTTTACACTGGGCATTTATGACGTAGTGTCTCTAGCTGTTCCCTTATACAGGTGCTTTATCAAACTCACCTCCCATTCCACATGTGCAAGAGGGAAAAAAGAGCTAATACATCACTTAACCACTCGCTCCAAAAAGCAGAATAAAAGGCTAGGTGCAATATAAAACTCATTTTATACGGTTTAAAGCATATTATCTCCATATGTTCATATTCTACTAAAATTTTTCTTATACAATGATCTTGAAAACAATTTCTACATAGAGTAGGCCCTCTGTATTCATGGATTCCATATCTGTGGATTTAATGAACCATGGATCAAAAATATTTAGAAAATTTGCCTCTGTATTGAACATGTATGATTATATCCTATTAAGTATTATAGGTAACCTAGAGATGATTTACAGTATAGGGGAAGATGTACCTAGGTTATGTGCAAATACTCTGCCATTTCATATCAAGGACGTGGAACATCTGTGGATTTGAGTGTTCATGGGAGATCCTGAACCCAACTGCCCACTAATACAGAGAAACAGATGTACTGTAAAGTCTAGGGAAGAAACAAGAACAAGAAAAATATTTCTACAGGCAAAGGATCCTTGGAGACTTCTTTTTTCAGTGACATATGAAACTTGTTTTATAAACATCATATTTTGCTGTGAATTCAGATTTCAAACAAGTGTTTTATGTTAACTAAAAAGATAAATTTTTCCTTAAAGTTTCACCTGGGAAATGAGTTAAGTAAAACTGAGCATCAGAAAGTAACAGCAATATTTGACTATTAATTTATCGTCCTTACTTTTATTTGTCAGTGACTGCCTCCAACTGCAATTTATGGTGGTGATGAAGGAAGAGGTGAGGATACGATCTCTAGCACAGGGGCAGGTTGCATGTGTAGAAATAGGAACTCTAAGCTGCTAATATATTTTTGCAGTAGTGGAATGAGGTCTATTTCTATTCTGGTGTTGCGACCAACTATTGGTTATGACTGTAGTAGGGTTACCTCATTTCTCTCTCTCACTCCCATTATCTGTAAAATATTACACTACAAAGGTCCCTTCAGCTTTATGCTCATATAATTTAAACATAGCATATTTTCTTTGAGGCTTCTATAAGTATCCCTGAAAACTGGTTTAGAAAGAAATGTGATCAAAAAGAGCATATTTAAAGGGAAGAAACTTTTCTAATTCCTAACATTTCTCATTCAGAACACAAGACCCTACTGTACTTGCAACTATGGACTGCACCTTTTGTCTTAATAGTATTAATCCAAAGTAGTACTGACATTCAAAATATCCATCCCAGAAGAGCCATTTGCATTTATTCTTAAACTTCCATTAGCATATTTCTGATTATTATGATTGTTGAATTGTACCTTTCTAAAGCTGGAGTGTAGACATTATTGCCGAGTTCCTACCTCTGTTTGTTTCAGCTCTATCATTAATTATAATTCTAATTAAATCAAAACAAACTGACTTACTAAATTCTAATTCTTATCTGAACATTTTCTTGGTTTAGTCTTTGACAGCATCAGAAACATACTGTGACATTAAAAATTACTGCAGACCCCTTCTAATAGTTCTCTTTTTTGTTGTCTGTCCTCCACTGACTGCATACTGTATTATTTATGGCAAATGGAAGGCTCACAGTGGAATTCTTGATTGTACTGTATCAATACATAAGGTCAGTTGAACATCTGAATGTTTCTAAAATCCTTCGAAATAATTTCTGCCACATCAAAGGAATGTTGCTTGAGAAAAATGATAGTAACTATCAGTAAGCACCAACATTCAGTCCCCTTTTAAAGATTTTACTTTAAATTTTCTAAGCAAAATTTGGTCTGCATTTATAACACCAGAAAATAATCGCTGAGTCTGAAGAGCAGGTGGAGCAGGAAAACACTTTAGTTGGGGGGGTGGGGGTAAGAAAATATCTAATAAGGTATGATTGGCATTATTACTAGAAAAGGGGTAAAAGTTGGAGAATTGTGGTGGTGGATGTTGAGAGAAATGACCATTCTCTTTTCCCAAGAACTCTGGTCAACTGGGTAATAAATGAATCATAGCTGGTGGCTGGAAGGAATGTTCTCATATATATTTTACTGAGAGAGTTCTGTCTATCTGAAAGAGCATATATTATTGAAAATGTTATTTTTATACCATCTACAGCCCCTGCACACATACATCAAAGCTAAGTGGGAAAAAAAAAGGAGTTAGTCTTAATCTTCAGAAAAGACAGACAAAATAAGAAACAAAATTAAGTTGAAAAAATAACTGTCTTTCAGATGACAATACTTTCCTGTTTTCTCAAATGCATTTTTATTTGGGGTTAGTGCAATTAATTCATGCTTTTTGGTCTGAAAAGATTCCCACACAAACTGAATTCCTGAGTGATGCAGAACTGTATCAAGTATTTAGTCTAAAATCATTCACTACTTAAATATCATCTAGCAATAGGGGTTCTAGACATATTAATGGGTGTTGAACCCATTATAGATTTTTGTAAGCAAGTCTTATTCTGAGTTTTAATTCCATTTTGTTACCTAACTTTTTGTGATTCATGTATTTCTTGCTTTTAATTGGTTGCGAGTTGTTTGAGGAAGGGGTCTTTTCCTTCACTGTTCCTGTGTCTCCAAGATTAACCAAAGTGTCTGGCACCTGGGGTGGACCTACTAAGTGTCAGCGGTATTCATGCACAGTAAGAATACTGTACACATCATCTGTATTTTTACCTCTTTCTGTCATACAGAGAAGTAATTTATTTTCCTGGTATTGGTGACCAAGAATCTGTAAGCTACAAATATTTTCCCTCAAGAAAGTGAAAGGAAGAAAAAAATGCTGAGCACTTACTGTCAGATTATGCCAGGGGTTATCAAATATATATTTTATATTTAAATTCTTGCAGCAACCTTGACAGGGAGGTATTATCACTCCAGTTAGCAAATGAGGAAAAATTAATGCTTAGAAAGATGGATTAACTTACCCTTGACCTTTAAATTCTTAAATGGCAGAATCAAGATATATGTCACATGCAGTTTTCAGACTATGTGGCAACATAGTCATAGAAACCACCAGGATTGCGTGAGTGTGTGTGTGTCCGTGTGTGTGTGTGACAGAGAGATTCTGTGCGTGTATGTGGTGTGTTGAGAGAGAGAGAAAGAGATAGAGTTAGAGAGAGCAGTTATCCTTTATGAAGGTCCTTTAAGTGATTTTGTTCCATCGATGGTCAGTCAACCAGTGCATCCTGTACTGATACTGATCCATCATGCTCTAAGAGAAATGAGGCCATCATCATGTCTTTCCAAACGGCCCTGAAGCAATCTTCCTCTGCTCAACTTCTGGAATACTAGGGAGGACACAATCAGATGCTACCTAGCAGTTTAGACCATCCCATAAATTCATGTCTTTTTAAAATTTTAAATTCAGGGCTACTTGTACAGGTTTGTTATATAGGTGAATTTGTGTTATGAAGATTTGTTGTACAGATTATTTTGTCACCCAGGTATTAAGCGTAGTATCCGTTAGTTATTTTTTTTCTGATCCTCTCCCTTCACCCTCCAATTGGCCCCATTTTCTGTTGTCCCCCACTATGGGTCTATGTGTTCTCATCATTTAGCTCCACTTATAAGTGAGAACACGGGGTACTTAGTTTTCTGTTCCTGTTAACTATTCGTCCGTTTGCTAAGGATACCATCTCACACCAGTCAGAATGGCTATTATTAAAAAGTCAAAAAATAACTGGTGCTAGCGAAGTTGTGGAGAAAAGGGAACACTTATACACTGTTGGTGGGTGCGTAAATTAGTTAAACTATTGTGGAAAACGGTGTGGCAGTTCCTCAAAGACCTAAGAACAAAATTACCATTCGACTTAGCAATCCCATTACTGGATATATACCCAAAGGAATACAAATCCTTCTGTCATAAAGACACATGCATGAGTATGTTTATTGCAGCACTATCCACAATAGCAAAGACATGGAATCAATCTAAATGTCCATTAATGGTAGACTTCAGGTTGATCAATCTTCCCACAAAACTTCACTCAGACACATTGTGGTGTCTTCATTTAAGAGGTTCACTCAAAATAGAATGTGTCCTATTTCCCCTCTACATTGAAAAAGAAATGCCTGTTGATCCCTTAAAACCTCTCTTAAATATGATCTTCCCATGACATCCTCCCCAGCATTCTCATAGTGCTGGTCATTTCCTTAGCACTTTGTACTGGTCTCCATTGTAGTATTTATTACAGTCACTGAAAATATTTCCTTACTTGCCCCTCTTCTACAAGACATTCTGGCATGATGTTTGACAGTATTCTATCTACTAGGTAATATTTTCTGAAAGAAAGTGTGGACTGGTTAGGACCTCAACTTGACAAACAATGGTCAGTGATCAGCATTTTATTAACTTTTTCCTTAGGCATGACTAACCCTTATGTAAGTCTCTATCTTGGTCTTAGGAAAAAAAGAAAAATTAGTATGAAAAATTCTAATCTCATTCTTACTGCTAGAAAGAAAATTTAAGGCTTTTATGCTTATTTCTTCTTCCATATCTGGAAGAAGAAAGGAGCTGAAAAAGAAAGAAGTGTTAATATTAAGAAAATGAAAGAAAGAGAGATCAGGATGCAATTGAATTCCAATCCTGACATTACCATTTAATAATATTGGGCCTCTGTAGAGCATACATAAAAATGAAAATAAAATAAGAGTGGGACAAAATAATATGTATCTCACTGGATAATCAACCTTTACATAACCTAATATATTTAAAAGGCACTGACTTCAAAATTTGAGCTGAATGAAATTTTACTTTTACTTTTACCTTTTCTTTGATTCACTCTTTCATTTGGCTCTGTTTCTCTGAATCAGCCATTCTCTTCTCTTTTAAAACACAACTCAAGGATCACCTCATTCAAAACATCTTTCCTAGCTGAACTAATAGAATTAGTGTGTGTGGAGAGCAGAGGGAGAGTCTTCTCTGTACAGCTATATGCCCAAGGATTCCTTCTGAAGTATCATCTTGTGTGGTCCTAATAGCGTATTATTTCTTTTCTCTAAAATCTATCTGATTAGAAGAACTGTAGCCTAAACTCTCACAGTTCCTAGTGCAAGTTAAGTATTGAATCAATATATGTTAGACATAACTAAATTCTGAGCCCCCACAATGCATTTTATCTTTATAGAGACACTTATGAACCACCTCAAATTTAACTTCTTTTGAGTATTTTGTTTCTCCCACAGCATTTCCTAAACTACCCAACACAAGGTTTATATACTATGGCTGATCAGACAATGTTTACTGATGGAAAGGAATCTAGGGAGCTATAATCAAATGAGTCACTTCTTCAAACTACCTAAACAAATTGTATTCTTAACCATTTTATTCCATGTGTCTTGATGTGTTTTTTTTTTTTTTTTCCATTTTACAAATAGTAATAGAAGGCTCCAAAACGTTTGAATTTTGAATTGTAATAAAGAAAGAATCTGAAGATACATACTCCTGGCCCTCCCCTACGCAATTCAACACCACAAGCATTTATTGCACAGTTACAGGATGCAATTGTCATCATCCATAGTTAATTATAATTTTAAACAAATTGAAGATGCTTAATCAAATGACAAAACTAAGTTATTAGTACAGAAATCATTTTTTATCCCAAGTGGATCACCTTTACCGAATTCTACCAAGTTTTTTCATGACTAGCATGTCATTTTTCTCATATAAATGACATGCGGTAATAACCATCTATAATCACAATTCCTGCTTAGTTGTTTGCAGAGCATTTACACATTTTCAATCTTTTGAAGGAGGAGAGGGATTGCTTTAGTTCCATTTTATAAATAAAGCAAACGAGTCTGTGGTACAGTTATTTACAGAAAATTTCTATGAATTTAGAGAGCAATATCACGCTGGAAATCTTTCTTTAAATAATCTTGCTGAGATCATAATCTGTTTCACCAGTAAGTGAATATCTTACTGTTTCTTCAAGAGTAATGGGAGCATAACCACACAATTTTGATATATGTGGCCGATTTTTTCTGTTAGAAGCTTTCTTTTTAAATACCATTTTATTTTCATTGACCTTTCCGCTGTTGAAGATTGACATATGTGAACAATTAATTTTGTATTAATTACTGTCTAATATCATTATTGAAAATAACCATTGTTTAAATTGTGATTATTATCTTAATAAAATACTCATTTGTTCTGCATACATTTGGCTAAAATTTTGCTGATGCAATGCAGTTGCAGAAATGTAAATCCAGGATTATCCCTTCAAGGAAGTAAATTAATGCCTTGATAGCAAGGCATTATTTCATTTATCGTGACCATCTCTCATCACTTATAGTAGCTCCTGTTGCATTGTGTGAGGAAGAATTATGAGGCTGTGTTTAGTCCTAATAAGAAAGGAGGTTATAATCAACTAGTAATATCTGCAGTGGGAAAAGTAGGAAAAATAACGGAATATAAGTTAAAAAAATGCCTGGTATAGTGGATAATAATTCTTTTGATTTGTTAGTAATTTTGTTTTGGTTTTCACAATAAAAACATATGAATATTTTAAATTTTGTAAATAATACGTGCTCATTGAACAACAATATAAAATACTATGTTTAAGAATAAAATGGAAACATATTCCTCCACCACATTTCACTCTGAGATGCCTACCATTAATGTTTGCTGATTATCCTTATATAGTTTATGTCTATAAACATAAACATGCAAACAGTATTTATACACCTCAGATTAACATAGATTATATCACACACATATACTTATCTTGGATATAGATAGTTTTTATTTTCTGGAAATTGTTTTGTAAGTTTTTTGGTTTGTTTGCTGTTCCAATGCTAATCTTTTCTCTTCTTCCACCATCCCTAGTTTACCTGGCCCATGTAAGCAATGCTGGTATTTATCCATGCTGATGGACGTACACCAATACATATCTACAGATATATATAGATATAAATATATAGATACAAATATACTATATAAATATATTTTATATATGGGTATATGTATAGTTTTTATCATTATTTGTTTAAAAACAAACATTTTTTACATGTTTCGCAGCATATCAACATTTTTTATTTAACAAAACAACCTGAAAGTCCCTTCCAGTTAACTGCTGAGCTATGTTGTTTAAAGACTTTTTGATACAGTTTACAAAGCACTTTGAAATCTAGTTTTTAATTTAATGTCAACAGACTAATTTAACAGAATTCTTCCTGCTGGAAAGAATTCACCATTCTAGATGACACTAAGAATATTTGTAATTCAGTGGGGAAGGTAAAAATAACAATATTGGCAAGAATTTGGAAAGAGTTAATTCCAAACCTCATGGATCGCGTGGAGGGATTCAAGACTTCAGTGGAGGAAACTAGATACTATTGTTTCTTTCTTTCTTTCTTTTTTTTTAAGTCTTATAATGAATAAACTATAGTTTTGGGGGATTAAGTGACTTGTCCAGGTGAAACAAACATTAGCTGATAAGAAACAAAGTTGTATGCAGTTCATCCTATCCCAAGCCCATTGCCCTTCCCATTCCTATAGTAATTGCCACAGTTAACTTGACAACACTCAAGGGAAAGGAGGAAAGGTTCTGAATGAGAAACTTTTCAGTGAACTCAACCAAGGTCACTGTCAGGATGATCTATGTGGGAAGTACTATTCTATTCATATTACAGAATAAGACTTTGAAATCAAAGTCTACACATGCTCAACTTTTCCTACCAAGGTAAAGGCAAGAACTAAGCCTACTGTGTGCCAAATCCTACATTCTTTTTATTATAATATATTAAATTTGAGTCTGAACATTATGTGTCATTTATAATAGTTATTTAAAAATCACCTTCTGAGGCCAGCCTTTTTATAATTATTTACTTTTTTACCTCTTTCTGGGAAATGAAGATTTCAGAAACATACATGCAACAGAGATGGAGATTTTCTCTGACTGATTGCCACTTGGTGCCGTAGGAATAATAATAGTACTATTGATGAGACAGAGTACCATCCATACTCACATTGTGGTTACATTGGATCTACACTGAATTAACAAGAAAATATTTGTGGTCCAGAATTAGGACTTCTATGACTAAAGATAGTACATTTTATCTGTGCTCTCCTGATTTTTAAGGACCAGGCTGAGTGAGACTGAGGCAAAATCCTTGGGCAACTGCAATAATATCATTTATTTACAGCATATGAATACTTTTTAAAAAGCCACATATATTATATAATTCTATTCATTACATATAAGCCATATACAGTGATACAGATTTTCTCCAGATAACCAATGTTACTATGTCAATTTTTCAAGGGCTTGTTAATAGGTGTGTGTGTTCATGGGTATATGCGTATAATACCAACAGACATTCTGGCTTTGTATTAGATGCCTGTGTTTTGTATTATGCAAAATGTATAAAATTCTAAAAAACAGTAGATGGGTGGTAAAAATAGTGTTGTTTCACCAGGAAAAAATGTTCTGAACCTTAGGCTATAGGTAACTTAACATATGCCACTATAAATTGTAGCCTGTTTGACCAATTTTTAAAATAAGGTATTTTAGACTTATAAATACCATAAAATGTGCTCTATTGTATTTATTGTTTACCATCAACAGAGTACTCGACCCTTTAAAAAACATAAAATTACAACAAACTGCCCAATTGTGTATATTAGAATGTGAAGCTGAGTACAAGCAGTTGTGCTAGGCATTACATCTGTGTAAATAGGTCAACAATCTAGTGTTCAAACTTTCTTCATTTTTTTCTTTACTATTTAAATACACAAGTCTACATCCACAAAAAGGATAAAGGTGGTAGTATTTATGCATGTGCTATTTAAAACATTTATTACTCTGTTACCTACTGTATCTAAGGCATTAAATTAGGTGTTGCCATATGCATTCTCTCATGTGATGACAATATTAACTTCATGAAGTGATCATTATTATTCTCACATTACCAAGGAGTTAACTTACTCTTCCAATGACTTGTGGCAGAATTAGGATGCTGTATAACTCCATTTTCATACTGCTATGAAGATATACCTGAGACGGGGTAATTTATTTTAAAAAAAAAAAAAAAGAGAGACTTTGCTGGGCATGGTGGCTCATGCCTGTAATCCCAACACTTTGGAAGGCCAAGGTGGGCAGATCATCTGAGGTCAGGAGTTCAAGACTAGCCTGGCTAACATGGTGGAACCCTGTCTCCGCTAAAATTACAAAAAAAAAAAAAAAATTAAACAGGCATGGTGGCAGGCTCCTGTAATTCCAGCTACTTGGGAGGCTGAGGCGGGAGAATCATTTGAACCTGGGAGGCAGAGGTTGCAGTGAACTGAGATCATGCTATTGCACTCCAGCCTAGGCAACAAGAGCGAGACTCCCCCTCAAAAAAAAAAAAAAGAGGTTTAGTGGGCTTACAGTTTCACCTGGCTGGAAAAGCCTTATAATCATGGTGGAAGGCGAAGGAGGAGCAAAAGCACATCTTACATGGCAGTAGGAAAAACAGCATGTGCAGGGGAACTGCCCTTTATTAAACCATCAGGTCTCTTGAGACTTATTCACTATCACAAGAATAGCAAAGGCCAAACCTGTCCCCATGATTCAATTACATTCTGCCAGGTCCCTCCTATGACACATGGGGATTATGAGAGCTGCAATTCAAGATGAGATTTGGGTGGGGACACAGCCAAATCATATCAGATGGGAAATTAAGTTTACCTGATTCAAAGACAAGTCCCCTGTTCTGCACCTGAACCTGCCATTCGAAAAGCCCTAATTGTTACATTGCTGACTGCTGATGTGAAGTTGTTGTTATTCTAAAACATGAAGGGTCATCCCTTTTCAGATACAAATGTAATTCCTAAATAGTACTGTCTTTTTTTCTCTCTCTCTCTGCAGGTGTAGGGGACAGAAGATAATAAGGCAGTTGTAGTTGGGTAACATTATTAGTATGTTGGATGTTTTACACAGCCCCAAATTACTGGGAAAATTCTAACACAACCCTCATATGCTCCTTGGTAGAAAAGAATTATAAATAATTTTTACAAGTTTCTATAAGAGCTAGCATTAATTGAGCAATTTCAGTATATGGAGTGGTTCAGGATTATATTCAGGATCTTTAAATGTTTTCTTTAATATAGTTCCTTTTTAAAAAAGTATCTAAGATTTAGGGATTTTTGAAATTCTGAACTTCATTAATAAGTCTATTTTTTCTTTCCAACTTTTAAGCTCAGTGGGTACACGTGCAGGTTTGTTGCATGGAAAAATTGTGTGTCATGGGAGTTTGGTGAACAAATCATTTTGTCATCTAGGTAATAAGCATAGTACCCAATAAGTGGTTTTTTGATCCTTTCCCTCCCTCTAACTCCACTGTCAAGTAGGCCTTGATGTCTATTGTTCCTTTCTTTGTATCCATGTATACTCAATGTTTAGTTGCATTTGTTTTTTTGTTCTTGAGTCAGATCATTTAGGATAATGGCCTCCACCTCCATTAATGTTGTTGTAAAGGATGTGACTTTAATCTTTTTTATGGCCACATATTATTCCATGGTGTATACGTACCACATTTTCTTTATTCAGTTCATCATCGACATTTAGGTGGGTTCCATGTCTTTGCTATTGTGAATAGTGCTGTGATGAACATATGCATATGTGCATCTTTATGGTAGAACAATCTATATTCCTTTTGGGTGCATACCCAATATTGGCATTGCTGGGTCAAATGGTAGTTCTGTTTTAAGTTCTTTGAGATATCTCCAGGCTGCTTCCCACAGTGACTGATGGCTTGTACATTGGTTTTGAATCCTGAGACTTTGCTGAAGTTGTTGATTAGATCTAGAAGCTTTTGGGCAGAGACTATCAAGTTTTCTAGGTATAAAATCATATTACATTCAAAGAGAGATAGTTTGACTTCCCTCTTCCTATTTACATGCCTTTTACTTCTTCCTCTTGCCTGATTGCTCTGGCTAGAGCTTACAGTATTATGTTGAATAGGCATACTGAGAGTGGGCATCCTTGTCTTATTCTCTCAAAAGGAATCCTTTCAGTTTTTTCCCATTCAGTATGATGTTGACTATGAGTTTGTCATAGATGGCTCTTATTATTCTGATATATTTTCCTTAAATGGCTAGTTTGTTGAGGGTTTTAAACATGAAAAAATGTTGATTTTTATCTAAAGCCTTTTCTGCATGTATTGACATGGTCATGTGGTTTTTATTTTTAGTTCTGTTTATGTGATGAATCACATTTATTGATTTTTCTATGTTGAACCAACCTTGCATCCCAAGAATAAAGCCAGTTTCGTCATGGTGAATTAACTTTTTGATGTGCTGCTGGATTCTGTTTGCTGGGATTTTGTTGAGAATTTTTGCATCTACGTTCATCACGAATGCTGGCCTAAACTTTTATTTATTGTGTGTCTACCAGGTTTTGGTATCAGAATGATGCTAGACTCATGTGATAGGTTAGGGAAGAATCTCTCCACCTCGATTTTTTGGAATAGTTTCAGTAGGATTGGTACCAGCTCTTCTTTATACATCTGGTAAAATTTGACTGTGAATCTATCTATCTGGTCCAGAGCTTTTTCTGATTGATAGGTTTTTTATTACTGACTCCATTTTGGAACTCATTATTGCTGTGTTCAGGGTTTCAGTTTCTTCTTAGCTCAGTCTTAGGAGTTTGTTTGTTTCCAGGAATTTATTCATTTCTTCTAGGTTTTCTAGTTTGTGTGCATAGAGGTGTTTCTAATAGTCTCCGAGGGTTTTTTGTATTTCTGCAGAATCAGTGGTACTGTTCCTTTGTCATTTCTGATTGTGTTTATTTGGATCTTCTCTCTTTTTTTCTTTATTGGTCTAACTAGTGGTCTATCAATCTTATTTATTCTTTCAAAAACACCAACTTTTGGTTTCGTCAATCTTTTTATGGTTTTTCGCATCTCCATTTTATTCAGTTCAAGCTCCAATTTTGGTTACTTTTCTTCTGTTGCTAGTTTTGCAGTTGGTTTGCTATTGTTTTTCTACTTCCTCTAAGTATGAGGTTAGTTTGTTCATTTGAGATCTTTCTAACCTTTTTATGTGGGTATTTAGTGCTATAAACTTTTATCTTAATACTACGTTAGCTATCCCAGAGATTCTGGTATGTTGTATCTATAAAGCTAATTTAAAGGGTATCATTTATTGAACACTAAAAATGTGTAATCTATCTCTGTAGTTGAGGGATAAAAGATATAATTTCATAAATTTTCATACTCACTGTTCATTGTGGTATATACTATTTCATTTTGTAGCTGAGATACTGATGTTCAGAGAAGTTAAATATTTCCTCCAAGGAAACATGTCAGTAAATTGCAGAACCTGGATCAGAATGCAGGATTTTAAGCTCCAAAGGTTTGTCCCACAAAATGTGTGTGTGTGTATGTGTGTGTTTAGGTAGGGGGCTTGATTTCATCTTGGTTACCTCAATGGTCTTTTAAATTCTTCACTGCATATTGATTACATGTTCAGTATTCTAATACTGTTATGTCAGAATGGGACTGAAACCTACTGTACGTTCCTAAACAAAAATCAAAACCACTTCTTAGTTGGATGATGCATTGCCAAAGATCGGTGTATCTTTCACTAAGTTACAAACTCAGGTTCAGGGATAGAATGGAGGTGTTGGTTTCCTTACATTTACATTTTGGTATAGAACTTCACAGAAATGCATTTTAGTTAATCAGCCACTTAACTACATATACCTTTTTTATATTACTCATGTGATAGTTATTTCTGATTGAACAGACCTGATGCTTAGTTATCCTGGTGTCAGAGCCAAAATTACAACAACTTTGAAGAATTTTAACCTTCCTAGATCTTCAGAATCTTGAAATTGGGGGTAAAATTATGACTTTGTCCACTCCACACATTTTACAGATGAGTAAACTGAAGTACACTCCTGTCTTAGTCTGCTTGGGTTGCCAAAACAAAAATACCAAAGTCTGAGTGGCATGAACAACAGAGATTTATTGTTTATTTATATTTATTTATTTATTTCTCAAAATTCTGGAGGCTGAGAAGTCCAAGATAAAGGAGCCAGAATATCTGGTATCTAATGAGGGCTCCCTTCCTACCTGTAGCTGGCCATCTTCTTATTGTATTCACACATGGTGGAAAGCAGAAAAAAAGAGAGAGAATGGAAGCTTCCTTGTGTCTTCTTAAAAAGGCATTAATCCCATTTATGAGGGCTCCACTCTCATGATCTAATGACCTCTCAAAGGCCTTATTTCCAAACACCGTAAACTTGGGGGCCAGGATTTCAACATATGAATTTTGGGAGAACACAAACATTCAATCAATAACAACATTCTTGAAGTAAAATTGTAGGCTTTTCAGTACCTCTCTCATGATTTGACCTTATCTTCTATTCTTGTCTCCCTACTTTCCCATTCCTACCACTTAATTCTTGTGAAATATCAAACTGCATAAAGTCCTTACTCCGTAAGAGTCCACCAGACTGACACCCCCTCTTCTGTCCCAGCGGTTATCCCAGTGGTCCCTCTCTTTGAAGGCTTTCCTTGTCTTTCCCAGGACTCCATCTCTACCCACCTCCATCTTACCCCATTTTCCCTTAACACCTTCTACTGATTACTATGATAGCCCCATAGGGCTGTTTTTTATTTTCTCATTAATGTCTCAGTTCCCAACTTCTATGTCAACTCTCTGATGGCAGGTCTATGTCTTTCTATTATTGTTATCCCAGCCCAAATGCAATATAATTACTGAATCAATAGTTGATAAATGTATAACTCGATTCCAGTGTATCACAAATTAGACAGTTAAATGACAGGTAAAGTATATTAGTTTCTTCTATGGCTGCCATACCAAAAGAGAACAAACTTGGTTGCCTAAAGCAACAGAAATGCATTTGTTCACAATTCAGGAGGCCAGAAGCCTGAAATCAAGTTATTGGCAGGAGTTTTTCCTTATGAAGGCTCTAAGAGAGAAATGCCTCATGCCTCTCTCCTTGCTTCTGGTGATTGCCAGCAATACCGGGTGTTGCTTGACTTCTAGGTACATTACTTCAATGTCTATCTCTGTCTTTACATGACCTTCTCCTCTCCATGTCTCTCTGTGTCCTATCCTTTTCTAATAAAAAACTAGTCATTGAATTTAGGGCCAACTCTAAATCAAGAGTGACTTAACGTCGAGATCCTTAACTAATTAATTATATCAACAAAGACCTTATTTCCCAAAAAGTTCAAATTTTTAAGTTCTAAGTAGACATAAATTTATGGGTACAGTATTCAACCCACTCTACAGAGCTAAAATGGTATGCCTAGTCACTTTTCTTAGTGTCGGAGCTGAGACTATAAATCCCTATTTCCTTGGAGCACACTCTCTCTTAGATGATTCATACATTTGATTTAGTAACTAAAACCTGCCAACCTGTTTGCTTTAGCAATTTGAAAGACAGAGACCGTCTTCCACAAATATCCTACTTTTCTAAATGAAATTAATGGAATTAATTTCCCATGCTCTGTCCTCTGTGTCTGACTCTTAATGATTTTGCTAGGATGAGAAAGTTTGTAATTAACTATACAAACTAGGAGAGAGATGGGGTGAGTTAGAGCTGACTCATACTCTGGAGGTTATGTATGGCTGTATGTACCTCTTAATACTTCTAATTCTCGAGGGTTGTAATTATCTCAAGATAGGTAAAACTATTTTTAGGAAATGTCTTTTTCCTTTCGTCACAAAAAGAAGCTCTTCCTTCCCCAGACTGTTTGCTAAACCATGAGACTTAGCACCAGCCTGTAATTTCTCTCTTCTCTCCCTTCCTTTCTTCTGCTCTCCTCCTCTCTCTTAAACAGAAGTATAGAAATTGAGTCAGTCTTGCAGTGTTCTTTTCATCCCGAAGAAAAAGATTCTCAAAACAAGCCAACAGATCAAATAAGCCACCTTAGGTTAAAATATTTTCAATTATTTACCCTTTGCTGTAGTCTGAATATTTGTGTCCCCTCCTGCCCAAATTTATGTGTTAAAATCCTATCCCCCAAAATGATGATATTAGGAGGTTAGGCATTTAGGGATGTGATTAGATCATGAGGGCTAAACTCTCATAAATGGGTTGAGTAGTTTACAAAAAGGCCCAGAGGAGTTCCTGTGCCCTCTTTACTATGTGAAGACCCAGCAAGAAGTCAGTGGTCTGCAAAGAGGGTCCTCACCAAAATCAGACTATGCTGGCACTCTGATCTTGGACTTCCCAGCCTCCAGAATTGTGAGAAATAAACTTCTGTTGTTTATAAGCCACCCAGTCTAAGGTATTTTGTTATAGTTGCCCAAATAAACTAAGACATTACTTGATCCATTTATTTTCTGTGATGGCATTTCTCTTAACATTCTCGCCGGGCGCGGTGGCTCAAGCCTGTAATCCCAGCACTTTGGGAGGCCGAGACGGGCGGATCACGAGGTCAGGAGATCAAGACCATCCTGGCTAACACGGTGAAACCCCGTCTCTACTAAAAAATACAAAAAACTAGCCGGGCGCGGTGGCGGGCGCCTGTAGTCCCAACTACTCGGGAGGCTGAGGCAGGAGAATGGCGTGAACCCGGGAGGCGGAGCTTGCAGTGAGCTGAGATCTGGCCACTGCACTCCAGCCTGGGCGGCAGAGCGAGACTCCGTCTCAAAAAAAAAAAAAAAAAAAAAAAAAAACATTCTAGTCACTTTAAATTTTCATTTATATTAGCCTCATCCCATCTCTTTAAGGTATTTTTTATTATGCTCATTTTACAGTTGAGGAAAGTGAGATTCAGAGAGTTGTACCATGTGTTCAGAATCGCATAGCTAGTAAGTGGTAGCGCTAGGTTTCCAAACAATTTGTCTGATTTCTAGTCTCAAGCTCTTGCTAGTTTTCTGTGTCTGTGTTAAGATCATCTCATTTAGAAGCCTCATTAAGAAGCCTTAATCCTTCTACATTTTTATATTACAACCAAGATAAGAACAATACCAAGAAGGTCAGAGTTGGTCTTGGGATATCCCTGGTTTCTCCCTGCTGCTCTACTTATGAGCTTTAGATATTTCTTGAACCTGACATAAGAATTGTTGATAATAGTACTTAAATGACCATCTATCAAGAATGTTCTTCAGGGGGTGTTTTGCTCTCAGTAAGTGGCCTGAAGAAGATTCCATGATTTCCTAGGCCAGTTTGTTTATTGAGGAAATACAAGATGTCAGTCACTTCCACTTAATTTAAGCCAAAACAAAATAAATCTCTTCCATTTTCATAGAGATTTTAGTTTGGAAAGGATTCATTTTATTGGCACAGCAATTCTATGAAGTAGGTACAATTCAGTACAATTTTTAAATGAGCAAACTGAGTTTCCTTTCTCAGTTATTTTTATTTTAAATAAGCTTCCTAACATTCAGATGAAAGTCTCTGTCTCCTGTTCTGTGAATTCCATTTACTGGTAAGCATCTGTAGAAATGACTAGGTTAAGTGCAGAAGCCCTTAAAATCATAACAAATTGTGACTGTTTATATAACCTGTCTGTCATTATGGATTCTGGTAATATTGGTAGTAAAATGAAAGCAAATGTTGAAGCAAGAAAGGCAAAGAGAGAGAGAGTGAGAAAGAGAGAAAGCTGAATCAACAAACTTGAAAACAGATTCATAAAGTCATTCACTTGATTAATGTTTATCACGTGTCAAAAATTGGGCTAGGGATTGGTGATACAGTGGTTAATAAGACATTGTCTTTCCTTACACTGTAGAGGGAAATACAAACAAATAATAAATTATAACAATGTGTGGTGAAGGATGACAAAGAAGTAAGTGTATGGACTCATAGAAATCCTTAGCTGGGTGTTCAACCCAAGCTTGGGAACTGAGAAATTGCCCTGTCACAGGAGTCCTCTTGAAGAGACCACCAAACAGGCTTTGTGTGAGCAATCAAGCTTTTTAATCACTTGGGTGCAGGCGGATTGAGTCCGAAAAAGGAGTCAGCAAAGGGAGATAGGGGTGAGGCAGTTTTATAGGATTTGGGTGGGTAGCGGGAAACTACAATCAAAGGGGGTTGTTCTCTTGCCGGCAGGGGCCAGGGTCACAAGGTGCTGGGTGGGGAAGCTTCTGAGACTCATTGTCCAGGAGAAGGAATTTCACAAGGCAATATCATCAGTTAAGACAAGAACCGATCATTTTCACTTCTTTTATGGTTCTTCAGTTGCCTCAGGCCATCTGAATATATACATGCAGGCTTGGGCTCAGAGGCCTGACACACCCCTCCTTTTACAGACAAGGACACTGTGTTTTAGAAAACGACACAGAGAGTACACCAACATAAGATATTGAGAGACAGGACTAGCTGGATTTCCTAGGCTGACTAAGAATTCCTAAGCATAGCTGGGAAAGGAGACCTCACCCACCTTTAAACACGGGGCTTGTAACTCAGCTCACACCCGATCTATCAGGTAGTAAAGAGAGTTCACTAAAATACCAGTTAGACTAAAAGCAGGAGGTAAAGAAATAGTCAAATCATCTATCGCCTGAGAGCATGGGGGAGGGACAGTGATTGGGATGTAAACCCAGGCATTTCCAGCCTGCAGTGGCAACCCCTTTTGGTCCCCTCATGTTGTTTGGGAGCTGTGTTTTCACTCTATTAAATCTTGCAATTGCACACTCTTCTGGTCCCTGTTTGTTCTGGCTCTAGCTGAGCTTTTGCTTGCTGTCCACCATTGCTGAATGTCGTCGTCGCAGACCCGCCATTGACTTCCACGCTCCGGATTCGGCAGGGTGTCCACTGCACTTCTGATCCAGCAAGGTGCCCACTGCTGCTCCCGATGGGGCTAAAGGCTCGCCATTGTTCTTGTGTGGCTAAGTGCCGGGGTTCGTCCTAATGGAGCTGAACACTAGTCGCTGGGTTCCACAGTTCCCTTCTGTGACCCACGGCTTCTAATAGAGCCATAACACTCACTGCATGGCTCAAGGTTCCATTCCTTGAAATCCGTGAGGCCAAGAACCCCAGGTCAGAGAACAAAAGGCGCCCCCATCTTGGGAGTGGCCCACCCCCATCTTGGGAGCGCTAAGAACAAAGACCTGCTGGTAACAATATCTGGTATTTATGTTACTGGACCATAATTTATATAGATGTTACAGCTGGGAATTGGGGTTTGTTACTCATTCTAAGTTACTTTTACCCTGGTGCTTGAAAGCTTAGACCTTGTTTCGTGGGCATAATGGAACTTCTAAAATTTCTGAAAATCCTAGTAGCATGGCTCTACTGCTACATGCTCTGGTTTCTAAATTCTATCCCTAGTTATATAAAGGCAGAAATAGTCAGTGGATAAAGCTAGTTTCAGTACTAGGTCTTCTTTCTCCATCTACGGCTCTTTCAGCTCTACAATTCATTCTATCCCAGTGGCTCTCAACTGGGTGTGATTTTGCCCCCCAGGGCACATTTGGCAATGTCTGGTAATATTCTTGTGATCGCAACACAGTGTGGGGTGGAGGTGCCATTTGCATCGAGTAATTGAGCAATGGAAGCCAAGAATGCAGCCAAACATGCAATAATGCACAGAACAGTCTCCACAAGAAAGACTCACCAGTCTGAAATATATAATTAGTGAAAGAAAAGGTAAAAGAAAGTTTTATTCTGTTAATGTGTATTTTATGATAAGTAGAGCATTATGCCAATATTCAAATCAGCCTCTGTTGAAAAGATTTATGTGGAAGCTGATATATACACATATATATCTAGTATGGGTGGCTTCTGCTTCAGTTTGTTTTATTAATTTTTTTCTTTTGGAATACATATAGTATAGTGCCTAGCACAGTATGCAACACATATCAGGCCCTTTATATATATTTCTTGAATAAATAAAACATTATTGGATAAATTATTATTATTGTCTACTACTCTTTAGCCAATTTATATATTTACTCCCTAAATTTAAATATAATCATTCAAAGAAGGTCATATCATCTGCCCTTTTTTTTTTTTTAGACAGAGTTCTGCTCTTTCGCCCAGGCTGGAGTGATGTGGCACAATCTCAGCTCACTGCGACCTCTGCCCCTGGGTTCAAGCGATTCTCCTGCCTCAGCCTCCCAAGTAGCTGGGATTACAGGTCCCCACCACCACGCCCAGCTAATTTTTGTATTTTTAGTAGAGACAGGGTTTTGTCATGTTGGCCAGGGTGGTGTCCAACTCTGACCTCAGGTGATCCGCAGGCCTGGGCCTTCCAAAGCACTGGGATTACAGGCCTGGGCCGGCGCCGGCGCATCTGCAATTTTTTTTTTGTTTTGTTTTTTTCCAGAAGTGAAAGTCAGTTTATTAAGAAAGTAAAGGAATAAAAGAATGACTACTCTATAGACAGTGCAGCCCCATCTGCACTTTTAAGATTTAGTGTCATATCCCTAAAAGTGGCTGAATTGCTCTTGGAATTTCTCCAAAATTTGGGGAACTGATGAAAAGAGTTCCTGATGATTTCCTGGGAGACTGTTTTGTGTATTATCCCTTACAAATGTAGTTGCTAGGCCAGGCGCGGTGGCTCATGCCTGTAACACCAGCACTTTGAGAGGCCAAGGCGGGTGGATCACGAGGTCAGGAGATAGAGGCCATCCTGGCCAACATGGTGAAACCCTGTCTCAACTAAGAATACAAAAATTAGTGGGCACGGTGGTGGGAGCCTGTAGTCCCTGCTACCCAGGAGGCTGAGGCAGGAGAATCGCTTGAACCTGGGAGGTGGAGGTTGCAGTGAGCTGAGATCGCGCCACTGCGCTCCAGCCTGGGGGACAGAGAGAGACTGCGAGACTCCGTCTCAAAAAAAAAAAAAAAAAAAAAAAAGTAGTTGCTACACCCATAGAATCTAGAAAGTTGTACAGCATTAGTATTTTTTTTTAACTAAAGCTTATTGGTTTACTGCTACCATAAATATTTGTTACTTTAAAATTTACACAAAATTGGACTTCACTACCCTTACTCTCATTTAAAGTGTATCTCCACTGTGATTTTGGACTCAGAGCCTCTCCCCCCACCAAAAACGTTAAAAAAATAAATAAATAAACAAAGCCCCTAGAGTTTATGGCATTTCTTTTTGGAATACTTTCCTCATTTGCCAAATTCTTGTTTACTTTTAAGTTCTTTCTCTGTGTAAAATCAGATTGCAAAACATGAATATAATAGGACAACTTAACTTTAGCTTCTTACAAAAATGACTTTAAATATTGGACAAATGGGTTTTGATGTGTGTATATGTGTGTGTGCCATACGTGCACTCTGGAAGCATTTCTTTGGATAACATTTTGGTGCTTTTATTGTTAAAAGCATTAGAGGTAGATGTTATTCCTCATTTTATCAAATAGTTTTCAATTGTAAGGAGAATGGGGACTAGTGGTAGGTATTGATAAGTATTAAACACCAGTTCTGTACCAAGACTTGTGCTGGGTACTTTAGGTTCATATATATTTTCTTTTTTTTTTTTTTTTTTTTGAGACGGAGTCTTACTCTGTCGCCCAGGCTGGAGTGCAGTGGCCGGATCTCAGCTCACTGCAAGCTCCGCCTTCCGGGTTTACGCCATTCTCCTGCCTCAGCCTCCGGAGTAGCTGGGACTACAGGCGCCCACCACCTCGCCCGGCTAGTTTTTTGTATTTTTTAGTAGAGACGGGGTTTCACTGTGTTAGCCAGGATGGTCTCGATCTCCTGACCTCGTGATCCGCCCGTCTCGGCCTCCCAAAGTGCTGGGATTACAGGCTTGAGCCACCGCGCCCGGCCTATATTTTCATTTTTTTAATAAGCATGTATGAAATATGTTACTGTTTGAGCTTTAGAGATGAAGTTAAGAAATGAGTAGTCAATAAGCATATAAAAATATGCTCAACTTCATTAGAAAAAAGGTAAATTCATATTACAATGACAAAGAACATTTTATCCATCAGATTTAAAGAAATTAAAATATCCAACTGTTGTCTAGAATGTGGAGCAATAGAGACTGCTGGTAAAAATGTAAATTGGCATTAACATTCTAGAAAACAGTTTGGTATTATCTAGAAAAGTAAAAAATTGTGGATGCTTGCAGGGATAGTTTTTTTATCAGTGTTTCATTGTGATTAATCCAATATGAGTATCTGTCATGTTGTCCATCAGGCCTGATTGGTGGGGACGGGATTTATATACTTTTGACCTAGCAACAGCTCTCCTAAGAATGTACCCTGTAGATGCTTTCACACATGTGTGCCACGAGAGATAGAGAAGAATGTTCATAGAAGCATTTTTTGAAAATAGCAAAACAAAACAAAACTGGAGAAAAAAACCCAAATGATTATTGCAGTCAAATGGTGAAGTAAAGTGTCTTATTATAGATATATACAGAATGCTACACAATAGTGAAAATTACTGAACTACAGTTAAATGTATCTAATGGGATAAATCTCAAACTCAAAATTGGGTGTAAAAAGAAATTTGTAGAAAAATGTGTTTTGTATGATTATATGTATGTAAATTTCATAAACACGAACACTTAAACCATATCTTGCTTAGGATACACAGTTCAGGGGAAATCTGTACAGTAAGGGAATGGCTACTCTAAAAATTCAGAAGCTTGATTATTTCTGAAAGTGGGAGGAGCAGAGGGGCTGGGACCTGCAGGAGACATCCAGGGTCTCCAATGGTATTGGTCACGTTTTGTTTCTAAAGGTAGGTAAATCTGGACTTATGTTGGCATTTTTATTTTTTCTTTCAACTGCATTACATATGCTCTTTTGAATTAGTTGTTAAACCCAAACTAATTTTACTGAGGTAAACCTTAGAATGGTAGAATAATCTAAGTTTATGCGTGGAAAAGGCCCTATCCAGGACTGTGTAATCCAGAGGCCATGCTCCTCCATTTCATTTTTAGTTCTGCCCAAGGTGAAATTCTCGTGGTGTGGGACACAGGGAGAAATTGCCTCTTCTGATGATCATCTGGTTTTTTTGGGGTTTTTTTTTTTGTTTTTTTTTTTGAGATGGAGTCTCGCTCTGTCGCCCAGGCTGGAGTGCAGTGGTGCGATCTCGGCTCACTGCAAGCTCCGCCTCCCGGGTTCACGCCATTCTCCTGCCTCAGCCTCCCGACTAGCTGGGACTACAGGCGCCCACCACAGCGCCTGGCTAATTTTTTGTATTTTTAGTAGATACGGGGTTTCACCGTGGTCTCGATCTCTTGACCTTGTGATTCACCCGCCTCGGCCTCCCAAAGTGCTGGGATTACAGGCGTGAGCCACCGGGCCCGGCCCTGATGATCATCTTATTTTCATTTATCAGTGAAGCCACCAAGTGTCTTTCTTTTTTAACTTTGCCACCAGAAAAATTCATTCTAATGTAAATATTCCTTTGCAGCAATTAACTTATCATAAACATTTAATCCCTGTATTTTCTCTCTTGAAGTGATTTCTGATTTCTCACCTTAGGAATTGATTCATTGCAAAAATATTATTTCACATATAGTCTAATATTGCAAATGATCTAAAACATTTTCTTATGAGTAGTGATTTAGATATTTTACATAAGAAAACAAATAATTTAGAACCATTACATTTTCTTTAAAGATATAACCTATTACCTTAAAGGCAGAATCCATTAAGTTCCTTTTTTTTCTTTCAATCTTTCTGTAAGTCTAGCGTGGATCTAAAACCAGTAAGTTCTCAATTTGGGATAAAAGAGGTGTACAGAATTTGTCCTGAGAAAATGTACATATGCCAGCTGCAGTTTTACCTTTGGAGAATATGCCAAGTTGGTAAACACAAGAAAGCCTCCCCAAAATGAATCACCCACTGAAAAATATGTTGAGCTATAAAAGGCCCTACATAAATACATGATTATCTTTCTATGTATGGAGAAGGAGGTGGGAGGCAAGGAGCAGATGATAGATTGCACTGAGTTATTTAGGGGGAAGCACTTGGCTCTATTTCACCACAGATCTTCAGAAAGCAACTGAAGCCAGTTTAATGAAGCAAGTTATATGTAATTGAAGATTCAGTTTTTTCCATACTTTTAAATGTTTTTCTCAAGATGAGGTATGGTCACTCCAGTAATATGTCTGATTAGTAAACCTCAGTGTCATTAGGAAAGTAGGAATTAGTGGTTTACATATAGCACAGGGATTCTACAATCCATATACAAAGGAAAGAGCAGACAAAGGAAAGAGCAGACAATGAAGAATAAGAATGGCATGGTTTCAATCTGAGCTATGCTGTTTCACAGATTATTAATTTCTTTATCCATTGAACTTAAGCTCTCTGATTCTTTATTTGCATATGTCTGAGATGGCATTACAAACACCTACCTTCCAAGACTATTATAAGGATTTTACAATTTGGTGTGAATAGAAGCTTACCATTGTATCTGTCACAGAGGCACATTTGGGCAGTGGATATGAACGCTGTTAGTCATAGTCCGAAATAAACATGAGCTAGTAAGTTAATGCCTACAGTTTCTATATTTGAGCATTGATTAGTTGATTGATTGACCAAGTGTCCTTCATGTATTCATTTTTTATTGATTCATTAATTCTTTTAACAGTTATTGGATTCCTACTCTGTGGGAAGTAAATCTACTTTTCAGGAAATACAAACCTCACAATGTCACATGCATTATCTGGAATAATATATGAGAAATTAAAGTACTACTGTCAGTGATGCATTATATAAGCACTCCCAGTGATAAAAATTGGTATATAATAACAGTGGGTGAAAAGCAATCAGAATATATTCATATTCCTGAGTGGTAGCAAAGGTTGAACAAGGCAGGGCTGAGGATGGTGAAGCCAACCTAAGCATTCAATCTTATCTCCATGTTAGATCACAAGTCAATCTACAGATATTAGGTTTTTTGTTTATTTTGGTCATTCATTTAGTCATCTCCCTCTCTTCACCAACTCATCAACCCATCCATCAAATACTTACTAAACTCCAGTTAGGTTGCAGACACTAAGAATACAATAATAGGTTAATTTCTGCAAGGAACTCACTACCTAGATACAGAATGACCATGGGATAAATAATTCTAGAAAAATGAGTTAGTTTGTTTTAACAACATGTTGCATAACTTGTGGCTATGAACTCAGGGTTTGCAGTCCTGAAGACCAAGATTTGAATCATAGCTCCTCCACGTAGTAAATTCAAGCACATTAACTAACCTTTCTTAGCTACCTTTCATTTCACCAGAAAATAAGAACTATAAACAGTAAGGATTATTCACACAACTGCTGTGCAGATAAAATAATAAAATCCATGAGAAGCTTGGGCCAATACTTGGAATGTCATAATTATGTTGGGTTATACAAAGTCCAGAGGAGTAGGGAACTTGACTTTGGTGTAGTGACATTAGAGACATTCTCCAGATTGGACCTTTACAACTGTATCTTAAAAGTGAGTAGAATTTATTTTCCAGGGAGCAAACCAGGAAGTCATTTGCAGGAGATGAAAGAGTATTGGTAAAGGCATTGAGGAGTCTAGAGGCTTGGGTATAAAATTCTATTGCCATTTTGGCTTTCGTTTTTCAAAGTCGTTTGTGGAAGAGTAAGGAAAGCAAGTATCTGAAAAGCATAGTCGAGAGGGAGAGACAGGGCTTGCACTTAGAAATAGGGACTTAACAAGGTTCTGACTGAGTCCAAGTGATCTCTAGAAGAGCGTCACAGGGTTAAACACTAACTTACATAAATCAATGGTCATTATAATTAAAAGGGGAATAAACTTTTATTCCAAGCAATGAGTTTTCTGATTTGCTAAATGAAGTAAGAAAATATTAAATATAATTAGACATTTTAGTTGGTTTAATTTTTTAAATTTTATGTACAAGCTTGTCAGTGCATGCTTTTAAAATATCTGATTACATATAAGGTTTCTGATATTTAGTGAACTGTAAAAATTTAATAAAAAAGTAAGCTCTTCTCTGTGAGATGAATTGCACAAAATATATTGTATACAGACAAGTGGAATGTATCATTTGATATTAGAACAGGGTTTTTTTGATGGATCATAAAAATATATTTAAAGTGTGGTTAAGGGAGAAGAATGACATTAAACACTTGTAAATTCCTTGAGAGCAAATGTCTAATTCTGAATATTTACCACCAAATCTCTACCATAAGGCAATGAAGTCTATAAATACTCGCTGAGTGCTTAACTGTTCTGTTAAATTAAGATTTTAGAGAGTGGGAATATATTTTGATTTTTATAGTATCTCGGATTGTAATAGAAGTTTATGAAGTTATATTTTACCATTACAAGGTTTCTTATTTCTGAAGATATTAGCAGTGGTTCATGGTCACAGAACCCAATTTGAAGGAGAACAAATCCAGTTAACCCTTGTATAGTATCAGACTTGCTACTGTTTTTTTTGATTCCTTGCAGATTTGTTTGTGTGTTTTCATTTAGCAAATACTTCAGTTTTTGCTGTACAGCAGGCATCTATTAATTACTAAGAAAGATGCAAATGAATATGTGAGCTGAACTTGCTCTTGGAAGGTGCAAAACAGGAACACTAGAAAACTATGAGGTGGAAAGTAGTAAGTGCTGTGAGAGGTCTAGATGAGGTACTATGAAGTCCATTTATTCCTTACGCAGAAGTATTCACAACTCTTTTAGAATCCATTACCCTCATTTTTTGTTATCAGTGCAGAAAATAAGATCTAAATGAATTCATTTATTCTGTTAATCAGGCTTCCCTGTCATAGGCAGTCAAATTAGTTAGCCCAACTCACACTGAGAAACTTCTATGTGCCCAGATGTCTTTGTAATTATTTAACAAAAATTAACATAACTAAGTAGTACTTGCACTACTTAGGTAGGTACTTTGATTATTCTTATTTTACAGATAAGGACACTGAGGCACAGAAAAGTTGAGCAACATGCACAAGGCCTCTTAGATGGCAGAAGGTGGAGTCATGATTTGAACCTAGTTAGACTAGTTCCAGGGTCAATATTCCTTCTTTATGTCACATTAACTCTCCTAGAAGAAGGCAGGTTTCCCACACTGGAACGCAGACGATTTCTGGCCAATGTGGAAATGCCATCATAGATAAATGCCCAAGGCCCCATCAAAGCTTAGAGGAAGAAAACCTGATCCAGAATATGTGAGGTTGCAGGAGAGAAGTTTGGGTAACATCTAGGTTACCTTCAAGGACAAGTGGTAGTTGAGAAGAGAACAACATAAAGAGCTTAGCATAGTGTCTGGCACATTAAAAGTAGTTGTAAGAAGATGTTGGTCTGGACAGTCAGAGAAAAGCTGGGTCATGGCAGATTTTGTGTAACTTGCTGAGGATTATACATTCATCCTGAAAGCTGCATGGCTCCATCTAACACACTGAAGTAGTAAAGAGACAGGGTCAGATATTTGTTTAAGATGGACTCTGCCAATTCAGTCGAAGATGGTTGGGAAGTGAGCAAACTAGAGGCAGAAATGTAGGAAAAAACATGGGCCCAGCAGTACATTTAGTGTATGTGTTCAAGTTTCTTGTAACCCCAACTTACCACATACGGGATGCCAAATTATGGCAAAGACAATGTTAGAAATTTTAACACATAAGGTCCTGATCCCTAGTAAGATCTCTTTTAGCAGTTACCCTGAAACAGAAAAAAGAAAGAAAAAAGGTTTTAGTCATCTCATGGCTTCCCTGAGGACCATTAGCATGATGAAATCTTTTACCTATAAATGTACAAATTTTTATTTTTAACTGAAGTGAATATAAAACTGCATGCCACTAAAGGCCAACCTGTTATTCTTTAAAGTCACATAGATGTTCTGCTGGAAATGGATCACCTCTTCACACCCAAGTCTTCCACACAGGTTCACACAGCCAATATTTTAATGTTAGGATATAAATTCAAAGGTGCTATATATGGATGTGATTTTCCCCACATTAACCCGTATGCTTGGGGCATAGTTTTCATCACAAGTTCTTATGGTAAAAAGATGATGAAATATGTGTATCTTTTGCTCCTCAGAGCAGTAGAAAAACTATAGATCGCAAATGCCAGGGGAACATGACACAGCAATATATTATCCTTCTATTCTAGTGCCTTTTTGAGGTCGACAGACAAGATGCCTTTCAATTCTAGCTAATACAATAGATGCAGACATTTATCTTGTATATTGTACCACATGATCTAATAATCATGATAAGTATATTAGTAGGGCTATGATTATATCTCGAGTACCTTATAATGCTGAAAGAAATTGTCCATGTTCTCTGTATAAATTTTTACAGTAAAGTTCGACCCTATGAAATAGAAAGGGTAAAAAAATGGTACACCTATTATACAGATAAGAATATTCAATGTGTTACACAGATTTTTTAATGTGAATTTTGGAGAGCATAGATTATGTTCCTGAAGTCATTTTGATAAGCACAGGATACCGCACTCAAGGCTCTTTCTAATACATTGTGATTTAACTTCATATTTTTATCATTCATTTTTTTTAAGTTTTTAAATTTTAAATAATTTTAAAAAACTGTCTCCCCAAACCTAGTCCTACTGCTTAGAAGGGACCGCTTTAACTGTATTAATAATTTCTCTTATTACTTCTTGTCATTAATTCCACATCACTAGGTAAAATAAGCATACTGGTAATTCTTCAGTTACAAATTTCAGACATTTTTATTAAATTGTACTATGAAAGGTGAGGACCGATTACACTTATACTACCCCTATCTCCCAAGATTAACAGGATTCCCTTGTGGAACAAGGTCATTTAGGCCTCCTTTGTAACTTTTTCTTTTTAATTCTTAATCATGTTTTAAATTTCTTTATTTTCTGTTTTCTTAATAATAAAATGAAACTAATACTATACTAAGTTGTATTTCCCAGAATCTAGAAACCTAAGATTCTAGAAGGAGTGTCGAATTATGTATACTCTTCCCAAATCCAAGTCCTCTCATTTAGTTCAGATCGACAAAAGACTAGACATTGCCTGGGACTTAGAAGTATGTATCTTTATCTCTCTTGACTCTGGATTTCACACATACAATTATGAAGGCACATTCTAGGCAGAATACAAATCAGGCAGAGAGGTGGTCCTTGTTCACCACCATCTTCTACTTCTTTAGACTTCATACCCTCAGTTCTCTGATGGATGTGACAGTCATTGTATGAAATTCCCATGATGTCCAGCAGTATTCCTCTGAGAAGATTAAAATAAATAATGTCTGTGCAAATGCTTTTTAAACTGGGAAGTTATTTACCATAAGCAAGTGATGATCAAGCAATTAGTAGCATTGTTACAGTCATTGCTTCATCCAGAATTTTTCTGGGGCTGTCTTAAAATTAAGGGCTCACACTCCAGGTAGGAACCAATGTTCATACTTTCCTGAGGGCTGGGCCATAGATTATCGTAGTACACTGAAGCCAATTCTAGGTCAGCTTCCGATTTCCTACCTTAAGTTAAAATTATGAATTATACTTTTTCTGCTTCCTTTGAAGACTCAATAGTGAAACATGTCTTTATCTTCTCATATCATTATGAGGAAAGGCAGAGGATTTGATAACATCTTCAGTAAGTCAATATTGGCTGTGGAGTATCATCCGATCTTCCCTTTAGAAATGAGGTAATTTCCTGGGGGAAAATACGTGAGGATTTGCCTGGTTTGCTTTTAAATGATTCAAAGGCTTGCTCTAAATAAATCTCTCTAGAGAAAGCTCCAGCTTAAAAATCATACCACCAAGGGCTGGATTTGCTGTTAGTTTCCTGCAAAATATCCACTTACAAATAACAAATGCAATACCAGATAATTTTAAAGAATAACTGGGGAATTGCTGCTGTTACTTCTTAGTTCTTATGATTCTCAAGTCTCTGGTTTGCTGTCTGTTTTATTCTCAGTACCTGGGTCAGTCTCTGCCGCTTGCAAATGGTCTAAGCTCTTGGCAAAGCCCTCGGGTGTCTGCGATGATTTTGAGCACTGTCAGGTTCCTTCAATCAAGGCATATGCCACCCAAGTCCTCACAAGCATAAGACCATGGCCAATGCTTCCCTCCCATGCAAGAAATGTTATCAGTACTAACTACCTTCTCAAGTATTCTACTAAAGAAGGCTGCCACACTTTGTTCCACAATTTCTGTGGAGAAATATAGACTTTTGCCTTGTAATTATGAAAATATTAATTATCCATACAATTTGTGATAAGCATGCTTCTCAGACACTTGTATGTGATTTCCGTATGTTATTTCTAGCCTTCATAATAATTACTATCCCCATGTACAGAGGAAGAAATTGAGATTCACAGAGGTACAATTACTTGCTCAAAATGACCGATAAAGTCCTAGAGCCAGCCTTTGAGACTGGGACTATCTGGTCTCCATGCTGTCGTTCTTTTCCATTGCATCACACAGATACTAGAAATTTCCTTTTTATTTCAGTTTGGTTAAGAAAAAACTGTTTAGCGGATAGAGGATCTTTGGTGTCATTTGAGAGTAAATGATACCTTAGAATTTGGAAAAGTATATCATTGAAATTAATAATTAATTCACGGCACACCATATGTATCAGGGATTACACTAGAAACTGAGGATGCAAAATTTGAATCAGCCATGACCTTTGCCCTTAGGAGCTCATAGTTTGGTGGGGGAGGGGTAAGGGATGTCATGTGCTTTCACTAAACTATTTGTGTTAGTCAAGATAGGCTAACTGCTATTACAAATAACTCCTCAACCTCAACAATTTAATGAAATAAAAGTTTCCCACTCAAATCACAGTCTAACATGAGTGCTGGATAGGGAATAGAGGCTTTACCCTCATCAGTCATTCAGGGGCCCAGACTTCTTTTATCTTGTGGTTCTACCCTACACAGATCCTCATGATTGTTCTCCAGTCACATATTGTCACATGAGCATTCTAACTGTGAAGGAGACTGGGATATATTAGTCTAGCTATATGTCCAAGAAAAAAAGGACATGAACATTGGTGAGCACCAGTAATCTCTGTCATACCCTTCCATAATCAATTACAGTGAGAAATAAAATATGGATATTAGTTGACCAATATGAGGAAATAAAGGTAGTTAGCCAGAGGGGCTGTTCTTCAGTCATTTGTTACACACAGAATTCAAAGCATTTTATTTTCCAGTAATTTTGTAGATAGCTGGCCTAAAAATAGGACATAAAGCTGTTTTTTTGTTTTTTTTTCTTTGTTATACTTTCACTCAATACAACACTTCTGACACCAGATATGTATGGTGTGTGTGTGTCTGTATGTGTCTGTGTTTCCCACACACTGAGCAATTTTCCAGCAGATACTAACTGGATGTCCTCTAGTTCAATTAAATTCTGACACTGTCTACCTGAGATAGCAACAGATCTCACAGGTTGAAGGCACAGTTCCATAAGACTGAAACCCACTTCAGATGCTAATTGCAAATAGTTGGTTGTCACCTATACTTTGACCAACTGGCTATAAATCAAGGGTTCCCATAATTCAATTAACTTGCTAGAGAGGCCCCCAGAACTCAGGAAAACACTTATGTTTACCCACTTGTTATAAAGAGTGTTACCAAGGATGCAGATGAACTACCAGATAGAAGAGATGCATAGAGTAAGACATGTGGGAAGGGACGAGGAACTTTCATGCCCTCTCTGGGCATGCCACAGTCCAGGCACCTCTACAGGTTCAGAAATCCAGAAGCTCTGTCGTGGTATATTTTTATGGAGGTTTCCTTACGTAGACGAGATTGCTTAAATTGTGGGCCATTGGTGATCTAACTCAACCTTCAGGCCCTCTCTGCTCCTGGAAGGTGGGGGATTGTGTTGAACAACCCAACTCTCTAATCATGCCTTGGTATTTCTGGTTACCAGCTCCTATCCTGAGGCTGTCTAGAGACTGCCAGCCAAAAGTCATCTCATTAGCATATAAAGGACACTTATCATTCAGGAGATTTCAAGGGTTTTAGGAGCTCTGTGCCAGAAAATGGGGGATGAAAGTCAAATATGTATTTCATAATATTACACTAGGATTAAATGATCGAACAAGACAAGATCGTGGCTCTTATGGGGTTTATACTATGGCAGAAGGGGATAAGTCAAACAAATAAGAAAACATCAGTTAGAGATATGTGAGATGAAGGAAATAGAGTGATGTGATAATGTCTGAAATGCTACTTGAAACTGATCAGTCAGGAAGTAAGATGTAAAGACGGAGGTGAAGGGCATGTGAGGGCGTGCAGTGGGTTCAGAGAAATCAGTTGTAATTGGAATATGGTACATGGAACATAGAGAGGGGCGGTGGAAAACAGGACCACATACACAGGTTAAGACCGGATCTTTAAGAATTGAAAATTATAGGTTAAAAGTTTGCATTTTATTTCATTTTAAAATTTATCCACTATTCAGCAAGAATCCATTACTACAGGCAAAAGCACAATCAGATCTTGAAAAGCATTTACAGTTGAAACAAATGAATTGGAGGAGTTAAGATTGGAAGGAGGAAGGCCAAGCTGGTAAGTAAGCATGCTGATTTGTTCAACTGAGGAAAGAGCAGTGTGGGCTTAGGAAGGGAGATGAATTACAGAGATATTTCTGGGTAAAATAGACAGAATTTGTTAACTAACAATCTCATTGATGAAGAAGACTCAGAAGTCAAATGCCTCTTAGATTTCTAGTTTAAGCAACTCGTGGTCTTAGTAACTGGATAGGTAATATAAGGAGTAAGAAGGGGGCAGGTTCGGGGTGCATTGGAAAAAGTTGGAGTTGGCTATTCTGATACTCTTATCGTTTTGTTATCTATTTTACATAGAGGATGAGAATTCTTGAGAGTATTACAGCTGGAAACCAGGCCATTTTTTATTTAAATATTGTTTCCAGTGGCTTTCAATACTACTGCTTTCATTCTACTGTGTCCTAGAGGAGAAGAGGGAACAGAAACAAACATAATACAATACTTACTGTGTGCTTGATACACTTGGCATATGACCTCTCATTTTGTCCTCATTAGGAACTTCTGAAGTGGTAATATGTCATTATTTTAGAAATGGGGAAACAGAAGACCAGAGAAAATCTCGTCCTGTGTCCCAAAAGAAGAGATATGATTGAGACTTGAGTATAGGCCAGGTAGAAGGAGAGGAAGCTTTTGTGGTACCAGACAGAAAGATATCAAGACGATTTGCCCAAGAGTAAAAAAAGCATCAGATCAAGAATCCCAAACTGATTTCTAGGTGCCCTGTGATTATCCTCTCTCCCTTGTATGACATTTTAAATACTCATTGGCAACAAATTAACATGTTAGTGGTATCAGATCTCACAGGTATTTGGATTTTATTCCTCATTGTCATCACTGTAAAACAAATGCTACAGAGGTTATTTTTGTTGCTTATTTAATACTTATTAATTTTTATTAATAATACTTATTTAATACTTAATATTTATTTTTGTTCCTTATTAAATACTAAAATGAAGGTACTATTTAGTCTTTATAGATGTTTCACAGTACTATTACTGTTTTCAAACCAAAACTTTTTTTAGCCTACATAGATGAAATGTGGTAGGCTTGCAGAAAAGAAAAGTTTGACTTATTATTTCAGTAGCAAATCGATTTTGCAAATAAATTTAGGCTAGCTTTAGAAAAATGAAGGTACATAATTACACAGGAAAGAAAATCGTGCTGGCTACCAGGAAGAGCACTGGAATGAGAGTCAGTAACTTAGAGCTGTAGGACTGTCTAAGCTCCTATTTTGTTCTTACTCATTTGTTTATTCATCATCTTACTTCTTCAGTACCTTTCATATGCTAGGCACTGTAGCAAGTCCTGCAATAACGAAAAGATAAAAGACATAGATAATCTACAAGGTTTTACAATCTAATATGGGCTATAGGCCATCAATACAATGAAATAATCTGTGTATCACTTCATTCCTTTTTTAATTGAACAAATATTTATTGAGCACCAACTATGGCTCAGACACTGTTCTAGGCACTGGGAATACAATGGTATCTAATAGAGAAAATGCCTTGCCCACATTAAGCGTAATGATTTTTTTTTTTTTTTTTTTGAAATGGAACCTCACTCTGTCCCCAGGCTGGAGTGCAGTGGCACAATCTCGGCTCATGGCACGCTCTGCCTCCTGGGTTCAAGCGATACATCTGCCTCAGTCTTCTGAGTAGCTGGGACTACAGGCACGTGCCACCACACCCAGCTAATTTTTATATTTTTAGTAGAGACAGGGTTAGTCTCGATCTCTTGACCTCGTGATCTGCCTGCCTCGGCCTCCCAAAGTGCTGGGATTACAGGCATGAGCTGCCCCACCCAGCCATAAATTTCAATGAATAAAGAAATAAAGAATCCTTGAAGAATCGCCTCGTCTTCCACGATGGTTGATCTAATTTACACTCCCACCAACAGAGTAAAAGTGTTCCTATTTCTCCATAGCCTCACCAGCATCTGGTGTTTTCTGACTTTTTGCTGGGTATATAACCAAAGAATTATAAATCATTCTACTATAAAGACACATGTACACATGTGTTTATTGCAGCACTATTTACAATAGCAAAGACTTGGAACCAACCCAAATGTCCATCAATGATAGACTGGAAAAGAAAATGTGGCACATATACATTATGGAATACTATGCAGCCATAAAAAAGAATGAGTTCATGTCCTTTGCAGGGACATGGTTGAAGCTGGAAACCATCATCCTCAGCAGACTAACACGGGAACAGAAAAACAAACACCACATGTTTTCACTCATAAGTGGCAGTTGGACAATGAGAACACATGGACATAGGGAGTGGAACATAACACACCAGGGCCTGTCGGGGGTAGGGGACAAGGGGAGGGAGAGCATTAGGACAAATACCTAGTTCATGCAGGGCTTAAAGCCTAGATGATGGGTTGATAGGAGCAGCAAATCACCATGGCACATATACACCTATGTAACAAACCTGCACATTCTGCACATGTATCCCATAACTTAAAGTAAAATGAAAAAAGAATCAATAGATATATATCCTAGGGTCAGAAAGTGACAAAGTAATGTGAAGAAATATAGTGGATTGCTGTTTTAAATAAGGTGGACAAGAAAGAAACCTGAATAAAATGCTCAAGTGAATCCCAAGGATATTTAGGGGAAAATATTACAGTCAGGCAGAACAAATATAGAAGCCTGGAGGTGGGAGGAACAGTAAGGATGGCCAGAGTAGATTTAGCAAAGGAAAAAGTGATTAGAACAGTAATTTGTAGCTGATTGTTATAAAATTTCATGAGCACCATCCCATTCTTATTCCATCTCCATGATGAGGATATTAGATTTTATTCTAGGTGGAATGAAATTATTAGAAGATTTTCATTCCTCACTCAAATTGTCCAGAAAAAGACTACTAATAATGGGTATATATGTGTATATAAATAACATACACGGCCGGGCGCGGTGGCTCAAGCCTGTAATCCCAGCACTTTGGGAGGCCGAGACGGGCGGATCACGAGGTCAGGAGATCGAGACCATCCTGGCTAACACGGTGAAACCCCATCTCTACTAAAAATTACAAAAAACTAGCCGGGCGAGGTGGCGGGTGCCTGTAGTCCCAGCTACTCGGGAGGCTGAGGCAGAAGAATGGCATGAACCCGGGAGGCGGAGCTTGCAGTGAGCCGAGATCCGGCCACTGCACTCCAGCCTGGGTGACAGAGCAAGACTCCGTCTCAAAAAAAAAAAAAATAACATACACACACATGTGTGTGTGTATGTATATATGTGTGTGTGAAGAAGAGAGAAGTATAGAAAGGAAGGGAGGGGAGGGAAGAAAAGGGGAGGAAAAAAAGGAAATACCATGGAGCCAATGCATTGAGATGTTAACAGGGAAACTGGATTCAAGGATATCGGAGGTCACTATACTGTACTCGCAACTTCTCTGTGCATTTGAATTCTTTCATAATAAATTATTAAAACATTTTTAAATTGTGTTATATTCAAATGCTCATGTTTTTGGAATCAGAAATAACTTGGGTCAGGTGCCACTTTCAGATGGGTGACTTCAGATAAGTCACTTAACTTCTTAGCATCTCCACTTCTCTTGTCTGCCAGTTAATATGTACTTTGTTTTTGTGGGAATTCAATGTAATAAATATATAAAGAGATTACCTGACACATAGTTGACATTCAATAAGCAATGGCTCTTATTACAATGAAAAAATTTACAAATTATCATAAGAATTTGCATTTTTTTCAGATATCAACATCTGCAGACAGCAACTAAAAATATGAAGCATACATTTCCATAGTGTAGTTTCAGGCATCTGAATAATAACATAGGGAGAATTTGAGGATTTGATTAAAACCAACAAGGATCTATTAAGCATTGTCTATGTTACAGTCACTGTGCTTGGGATAGGAGATTCAGAGACAAAGGAAACACTTCCTCAATCCACATAGATTTTACAGTATAGTGGATAAAAGAGAGAAAAAATCAGCTAATTTTTCTACAGCAGGAAGTAAGATATGACAGCAGTAAACACCCAATGCAATGAAAGCAAGATTAAAGTTTTACCTGAACAACTTGTTGAGAATGACATCAGTATAAATGAATAATATTAACTTATCAGGAACTTACCAGGAAGACACAGAAATTTGCAAAGGATTTTATAATCAAAATGTTTGTCTTGTTATTTATGTTGACAAACTTCTGTCCCCCATATGTACTGAATGGAAGTTACTTTATCTTTATCTTTTTTTTTTTCTATTCATCTTTTTCTTATCTCCATATACTGAAAGAACTCTGTAGATGATATAAGCAATTCCACTGTCACCTCAACATCAATTTAAGATGGAGGTCATTGTTTAAGAAGGATTTGGTCTTAGTTTTTGCAATGTCTATTCATACATTGACCCACGTATGTGCCCTGTGGGTCATCCTAATTCTGTCCTCTAGAACTGCATGCATGACACATAATTCCTTTCACAGTACAACCATTTGGAAACTGCTGCCATCTCACAAACCAACCAACCATCTTAACCCCCTAAACCTAGTAACTTCCACCACATCTGCATTTTTCTTACTTTATATTAAAAATCCATAGTTTCTCAATTTAGTTATTACACATAGTTTCAAGATTTCTATTACTATGCCCTTTGTCTTTCTTTGAATGCTTTTCAGGATATTAGTAACATGTAATAATACGGGATCAGGTTAAATATGACTCCCCAAACTGAATACAATCATTAAATTGGTTTCTAATCAATATCAAGTGAAGTAAGAGTAACAACTCCCTTAGGTCTGAACATTGTGTTTTAGAATCAAATTCTGAATAAACAGAAACATGGCAGTGAGTCATTTAGTACAGCCAAAGTTTTCTTTGGAAGCCCCTCGAATATATAAATTTCATAAATTAATATTCTTTCATATATTAATTTTACTTAAATTGAAGAAAACCTGTCTTGCTTTCATTTTAAATATTAATTATTGTGTGCCACACTTTCTCCATGGCAGGCACAGAGTGAAATGAGTATGAAGAAAATGAGACTTTTGTTATTATGCTATGCTCAGTCCACCAGTTTTTGTAATGCCATAGAAGTGTTTTAATTACATAAATGTAAGCAAATTATTATTGATATAATTTATAATTTTATTTGGAATGGCATTCACTAACTTTGTATTTACTTTAAAAATTTAAGAAACCATCAACTTTAGCAGCTGCTTATTCTACTATACTTATTTGTTCTATATTGGCAAGTCTACTTCACTGTGTACTATTTCCCTAGAATCTTGTATTATGACAAATATTATTTCAAGATTTGGTTAGGGATGGTGGTACTATGGTTTGAATTTGTCCCCTAAAAAAAATGTTAAAGACTGAATCCCAATGCAACTGTGTTTTGACAACTGACCTAATTGGAGGTGTTTATGTCATAAGGATGCCACCTTCATGAATGAATCAATGCTGATTATAAAGGATTTGAGGCTATGAGTTCAATCTTTTGTTCCTTTGCACCCTCTCTTGCCCTTCTACAATCCAGTATTGGATGATGCAGCATCAAGGCCCTCACCAGATGCTGTCCCTACAATCTTGGACTTCCCAGCTTCCAGAATCATGAACCAAGTAAATTTCTGTTTATTATAAGTTACCCAGTGTCAGGTATTATGTTATAGTAGCACAAAAGAGACTAGGACAAGTGGTATAAATTCTGTTCCTTGTTCATAACAGTGGCCATCGGAAATCTACAAATAATAACAAGCCATAAGAACTTAATTCCTCTCTTTAGTCGAAATTTCCATTATATGTAATAGGTCAAGGTATTTCTAGGGTCACACAAAAGTACACATACAGAAACATCTTTCTTTCTGAGCTACACCTCTCTTTGATTCATCTTGTCATTTACTGACTCTTTGATCTTTGAAAATTTAACTACTTCATGGCCTTCTTCTATGAACATCTCCCATTGTCTAACAGAAATAATAATAATAGCATACATTATCAAGTGCTTAGTATGGATCAGTCACTATGTTAGATGCTTTGGCTGCATCCTTACTGATCTTCATTAGAGCCCTACAAAGTAGGTATTAGAGTTTTCATTTTATGTATCAAGAAAACATGACTCAAGGACATTAACTTTCCAAAGGTGGTCCATATAGTAAATGACTGACAATATTTGAAACTGCAACTTTTATACCACATTCCATGGCATTCAAGAGCCTCCGTAACACATTCAGTAAATATGCTCTGAGTTCACAATATGTCTCAGGCACCAACCCAGTCACTAGAGGTAGAACAGTGAACAAGGTTAAGGACACACACATTCAAGAAGCTTAGATTTTAGCAGGAGTTGGAAGTGAGATGATATAGACAATCTAGTAAGTAAATGAACAAGATAATTTCAGATCATCATGAATGCCAAGATGTAAATAAGATATGGTGTGTCTGAGGAGGCTACTTTGGAAACAGTAGCCAAGGAAGACCCCTCTTATAAACTGAGACATAATTGACAAGTAGGCCAAACCATGCAGGCATCAGGGTCCTAGATGTTCTAGGTACAAGGGATGGTAAGTAAAATGACTATAAGGAAAAAAAAAAAAAAAGGTGGGAATGTTAAGTGAAAAAGGAAATAAAATAGAAGGGCGGAATTAGCACAGGATGGGCACTAGTTTCTACTGAACAAGTGTTATGACTGATAATGATGCTTGAAATAGGGGTGGAAGGGAGCAGTAGAGATGAAAAGCAGTAGATATATCAAGAATAGACTTTGGAAATTCTCTATTAGAGTCAGTATGTTATCCTAATTTTAGTGTTTACTCTTCATGCACTCTAATTTACACTTATGCAAAGTAATTCTCCAACTCCACAATATTCTTGTGCTGTTCACAACTCGTTTGTTTGTAAAGCCTCCAGTACTCTGCTTCCAGAGCTTATTCTCAGATACTTCTACTTTTAAGTCACAAATTGTAAGATATTTCTATTGTGAAGTCTTTCCAAACCTCTCCTTTCCCCAGTCAGAAAGAACCAGTGTGTTTTTCTTTTGTCTTTTTATTATGACAAAAAGAATGGCTTCACTACATTTTAATCACTTCTACCTGGGAGTGTGAACTTCTTAAAGACAAAATTATATCCTACAGCTTTGCAATGGAGTGCTTTGCATATGAGAACATGAGCACATGAGAGTTATACAATGAATTAAACTTGGTGCTCAAAAGAAGGAAAGCTGTCATAGACTGTCTCCAAATGATTCCTTTGCACCATTCTCTCACATACTATTATGTTCTTAACCTTTTATCTCTTGGCTTTTGTAGTCATGACTTCTCCAAATCTACTACTTTTAAAATCACTACTGATCTCATAATTTGTATTTTGGACTAGTTTCCTGTTGCTACTGTCACAAATTATCATAAACTTAGTGACTTCAAGCACATAAATTTATTACCTTACAGCTTGGGAGAAGAGAAGTCCAAAATGAGTTTTACAAAGCTAGAATAGAGTTAGCAGGATTGATTCCTTCTGGAGACTCTAGGGGAGAATCCATTGTCTTGCCTTTTCTGGTTTCTAGGGGCTGCCTGCATTTCTTAGCTCATGGCCCCACATAACATCACCTTTTCTCCCTTTGTTTTTCTTGTCATATCATCTTCTCCCCTGTCTTTAATCCTCTTACATCTCCTTTATAAGAACCCTGCTTCCACCCAGATAATCCAGGATAATTTCCCCATCTCAAGATACTTAGTTAATTCATATCTACGAAGTCCCTGTAACCATGTAAGGTAAAATACTTCCAGATGCTAGGGATTAGAATGTGGACATCTTTGAAGAGCCATTATTCTGCCTGTCACATATGTCTCACAATGTCATCAGGCTTTAATTACACTGAAATGTTTAATCAGAAAACTTCACTCCCTACTTTATTAGATTCACTCTTTCTCTGACCTTTGTGACATATCCTGGATCCACTTAGCAGATTGTTCTTCACATTCCTTTGCAATTTTCTTCCCTTTCTCTACTATAGTAAAAGTTCATCTTCATAAAATTTTCTCTATCAATGACTTATAAAGAGAGTTATAATAGATATTTGACAACTAAGATGACAATAATAACTAATTTATTAAACATCTTATGAGGACCAGGCACTATTTTCTGAATGTTTTACATTCATAATAATATTTCATACATGCAATAATTTTATATTTTATAGAGTCTGTCACTAATTTCATTTACCTGATGGAAAAAAACAGAGGCAGAGAGATTGCATAACTTGTCCAAAGTCAGAGTTAATAACTGGAAATACGAAGTTCTAATCCAGGAGTTTGATTATAGAACTTGTGCTCCAGAATGCTGTGCCACACTTCCTTCTTGTGTGAGTGGATAGCTCCTCAACTATCATGGCTTTATGCCATCAACTGAAGATCCACAGATCTAGTTCCAACCTGTCTCCCATTCTACTACAATGCATGCTCAACCTTTGCATTTAGATACCCCTTTTAGTTAAAATTGCACAGAAGTTATCATGACAAGAATGAAGCTTGAAATGGTTACCATTTATGGTATCTCTACTTTGTTTTGAATTCTGTAGTAGGTGCTGTACCTAAATATGTTTTTTCCTTCTTAATTTAGTTTCCTATATTATCTGGCAAGGCAATTGTCATTGGTCCCATTTGACATCCAAGGAATCTTGAAGCTGAGATATTTTAAGCAACTTATTACCCTACTAAAAAATATTCAAAGTCTATGTTCTTTTATTTATGCCTAGGAACCTCACTTATAGTGTATCTATTCACAATTACTCCTCAATTTAACTGTCCTGTTTCTATCTTTCTAGTATTTAACTCAAAAACTCATGGTCATGTTTGCTTTTTTTTTCCCCCCCCCATGACACAAATATTCATTTCTCAGACCGGTCATGTTTCCTCTACAATATCGCTTCTACAGGTACATGTATCTCCGTACTTTCTCTCTTGACAGTCAAGCACCTAGTGAATGATCTAGTTTCACCTTGCCTTCCCACTCCAATAGCTTCTAACTGCTGTCTACATCTTATTCCCTTGCCTCCCCTCAACATGACATTTTTTTCTTTACTGCCACGTTTATATTCCTAAAGCATAAGTTCTATCATTTTAGTTTTCAGACTAAAAAAATGTATTAAGGTTTATTTGATACATTTCTCCCACAGGTCCCTATGTCTAGCTAAATTGGACTTATCAAATTGGATCAACAGTTACCTTTTGGTCTTATTACCAACCTTATTCCTTTTCTCATTTAATTTCTTCCTCCTGTATAAATGAACTTCTGTGTTTGTAGTTGTTCTACATGTCTAGAGCCCTATGAGACTAGGGCTCGCCATCAGATTGCTGCTTATATTGGAAGTGGCACCAAAGTGGTGGTTTGGTAATAGTGGTGATGATAATAGTAGCCACAGATAACTTGTGTTGAGCACATTGCTATGTTCATATTCTATATGAGACATCTGTTTATATCTATAATCACTCCATAAGGTATAAAACTAGAGAGGTTGAGTTAGTTGCTCAAGGTTAAAAAACAAAAAAAAAGGAATAGTATTTTGCAGAGGTTCAAGCCTGTTTATTTCAATGCTTCACTTCAGTTAACAACTGTATGATGTTTCCCTTTGTAATCCCAGGGGCCAGGTGATATTACATAGGCTATCTATTCAGCATGGCCAGAGGCAGTTCAGTTAATGATAGAAATTCTCAGCAACAGAGAATGAAGCAAAATTTATTACCAGGCAAACAGTACCAGATATTAGGTGTGAGGATCAGTAAGAAGAAAAAAATGGCTTAACATCTTCACAGGTCTCATTATGTGCCAGGAGCTGTTCTTATACTTTGCATGTATTAATTCATAATGCTCAAAACTAACTTATGAAATGCATGCTATTATTATTCCCATTGTATAGATAAAGATTCAGAGACAAAGAAAGATGTAGTAATTTTCCCAGTGTTTTATCCCAGGCAAACTGGACCGAGAATTCACGCTCATGATCACTATTGTATATTGCCTCCCATTTAAGTTGAACACAGAAGCACAAGAAAGGTCGAGTGCTGGGAAAGCGGGAACATTTGGGATTACAAAATGTGAACTACATCATGGAACATGGTTCATTACTTACGCTGTGATGGAGGTAGAAAACTGGAGGGCTAGTTTTGTATAAACTCTAGAGGAGAGTCAGAGAGCTTACGGGGCCTTGTAGAATGCACAGTATTTAGTCTTCAGTCTTGTTTTTAAACTTTATTAAATCCGCGAAGTTATGCTTGATCCCCTGAACAGAATACAATTTTTTCTTCCTTTGAACACCCTTTGTAGTTTCATACAGTTCTTATGGCCAAAGTATAACATTCCTTTGTGGAGAAGAAAAAAGAAACTGAAAGCAGCATGGCAGCCCAGAGGCACAGTGGCTAGAGAGGGGAGGATTACACAAACGTGATTCACAGAGGGGTGAGAACCAGGAGGATGCTTCTAACTTCTCAAGTGGTTAGAAATAAATATAGTCTTGCCAACCCAAGGTAACTGGAGTTAGGAGGGTAGGTTGCTCTGGTTCGGGATCATGTATCTGTCTGTCACTAAGAAGGTCACTAAGTATGTCATTAAAATGCCATGAAAGTTTTCAGGGTCCCAGTTAAACAAGTGTGAGTAGTGCTCCAATAACATAAGAGAACCAGGGAATTAACACTCAGGAAACAAGAACTGGACAAGACTGGAATATAACGCTGGCCAGGCATAGTGACTCACGCCTATAATCCCAGCACTCTGAGAGACTGGGGCAGGAGGATCACTTGAGGTCAGGAGTTCAAGACCAGCCTGGTTAACATGGTGAAACCCCATCTCTACTAAAAATGCAAACATTAGCCAGGCATGGTGGCATGCACCTGTAATTTCAGCTACTTGGGAGGCTGAGGCAGGAGAATCGCTTGAACCTGGGAGGTGGAGTTTCAGTGATCCAAAATGGCACCACTGCACTCTAGCCTAGGTGACAGAGTGAGACTCCATCTCAACAAACAAAACAAAACAAGAAGACTAAAACATAATGGGAAAAATCAGCTTAATTGCAGGTCAGGTATCAGGTCTCAAGTTAAAAGTTAGGTGCTACATCTTATTAGTAAGACTAATATTAGATCCTACCACTTGCTAAGATGATGCAATAATTTATAATTATTATTAAAAAGTACCCAATTTAAAATGGGGAAAATATTCAAATAGGTACTTCACTAAAAATGATATAGGAAGGGCTCATAAACACATGAAAAGATCTCAACATTATTAGTCATCTAAGAAACGCAAATCAAGACCACAATAATATACCATTTAACATCCACTAGAATTACTATAATAAAAAAAGACAGTAACAGTGTTGTCAATGATGTGGATAAATTGATACCCTTTATAACACTGCTGGTAGAAATATAAAATGGTACAAGTGTTTCAAAAAAATATTTTGGTAATGTCTTTAAAAAGTTGAATATAATTGTATCATGACCCTTTATTTCCACTCCTAGAAATCTACCCAAGAAAGTGAAAACATGTCCAGACAAAGGCTTGCATATAAATGTCTACAGAAGCATTATTCATAATAGTCAAAAGTTGAAAACAACTCAAATTTATATTTCTTAGTAGTTAGATAAACAAAATTTGATATATCATAAAATGGAATACTATTCAAGTAAAATAAATTAGTGATACAGCTAAAACAGGAATGCATCTAAAATATATCTGTGCTAAGTGATAGAAGCTAGACATACAAGACCACATACTACAAGACTCCATTCATATAAAAGGATCAAATCTATAATGATTAAAAGTAAGTTAGTGATCTCCTGAGACTGGGGATGAGAAAAGAAGTGGCTGCAAATTGCAAGAAAGAATTTTGGATGTTAATAAAAATATTTAAAATTACGTTGTGTTAATGGTGGCAAAACTGTATTTAATATCAAAAGATAATTGAATTTTATAATTCAGTTAAAAATGGGTAAATATAGAATATAAATTATTTCTCAATAAACTTTATGCATATGTGTGTGTGTATATATACATCTATTTTAATAGTCTAGATTTTGCAGATAATAAGTGACAGGACAAGGACTCACATTTAGTGTGCTGGATTCAAATTCCAGATTCTGTAAACAAAAGTGGAATCCATTATAGGCATCTTTAACTTATGTAAATTCATATCAAATACTCAGAAAACCCAATAATCATACAAATAAAACAAACATGAAGTGTTAGAATTTCTTAATTTATTCTATTATTCTTCTAGGCTTTGGCTCCTACTGTGTGTGGTGGAGAGAGGGGAAGAAACTGTAGCCAAAATGCAATTAAAAATAAAAATACTACATTTTCAGGAATATTTCAATCTTTCAAAGAATAATTTTGATTATGCAATGATTTGACATTATGTATGAATTTAGAACTCAAACTTCATGTAATATGATTTCATTATATTAAAAATTCTTCAGACTTTAGGACAAACCTATAAAAACTATAACTATTTATCTTTAAGATATAAAAAGTCCATTAAATTGCTTGAAAATATGGAATACATATGTGGTGGAACCCTAACTGTTGTTCAACTAAAACTACTTCTGCTTTCTACTGTAGGGAAAATAAATGTACCTTTTAGTGCTATTTATACCGTGGTTCACAGAATAATGGCTCCGAAAGATGTCCACATCCTAATCCCCAGCACCTGTGAATATGTTACTTACCATGGCGCAAAAAAAAAACAAAAAAAAAAAAACAAAAAAAAAAACATTTCATATCTGCTTAAGTTAAAAATCTGAGATGAGGGGATTACAAGGACAAAAGTCTAAATGAATAAAATAGGGAGGCAGGAAACTCAGAGGAAGGGGAGAAGATATAATGACAGACCCAGATTCAGAGAAAAAGAAGGAGATTTGAAGGTGCTACACTGCTGGCTTTGGAGATAGAAGAAGTGGCCATGAGCCAAATAATGCAGGCAAATTCCAGAAGCTGGAAAAGGCTAGGAAATGTATTCTCTAGAGCCTTCAGAAGGAATGCAGCCAACACCTTTATTTTTACCCCATAATAACCATTTCAGACTCCTGGCCTTCAGAACTGTACAATAATAAATGTGTGAAGAATGTATTTCATTGTGTGACAATGATGTTCACTTTTACCACTTTCATTTAATATAGTACTGAAAGTTCTAGCCAGAGCAATAAGAAAAGAGATAGAAATAAAGTCCATCCAATTTGGAAATGCAGAGGTCAAATTGTCCTTGTTTATAGACAATTGATCTTAAATGTAGAAAAGCCTAAATAATTCATCAAAAAACTATTAGAATTGATAAACAAATTCAGTGAGTTTACAGGCTATAAAATCAATATGCAAAAATTAGAAGCATTTCTACATGCCAACAGTGAACAATCTGAAAAAGAAATCAAGAAAGCAATCCCATTCATAATAGCTACAAAAGAAAAAAATACCTAGGAATAAATTTAACCAAAGAGGTGAAAGATATCTACAATCAAAACCATATACCAATGATGAAAGAAATTGAAGACACACAAAAAATAGAAAGATATTCCATGTTCACAAATTAGAAGAATCAATATTGTTAAAATGTTCATAGTATCCAAATCAATCTACGGATTCAATGCAATCCCTACCAAAAAGCCAATGACATTCTCAAAAAAAATTATAAAATTTATATGGGACCTAAAAAGACCCAGACTAGCCAAAACAATCCTAAATACAACACAACAAAACAAAACAAAACAAAACAAAACAAAAGTTGTAGGCATTTCACTACCTGATTTCAAATTATACTATGAAGCTATAGTAGCCAAAAGAGCACAGTACTGGCAGAAAAACTGACACATAGACCAATGGAACAGAATAGGAAACCCAGAAGTTAACCCATGCATTTACAGTCAACTCATTTTGGACAAAAGTACTAGAAATAAGTATTGGGAAATGAACAGTCTCTTCAATAAATAGTTCTGGGAAAACTCAATATCCACATATAGTAGAATGAAACTAGACCCTTATCTCTCACCATATACAAAAATCAAATCGAAATGGATTAAAGGCTTAAATGTAAGACCTGAAACTATGACACATCTAGAAGAAGACATTGGGGAAATGCTTCAGGACATTAGTCTCAGCAAGGAAATTTCTTGATTAATACCTCAAAAGCAAAGGCAAAGAAAGCAAAAATTGACAAATAGGATTTCATCAAGCTAAATAGCTTCTGTACAGCAAAGGAAACAATTAACAAAGTGAAGAGACAACCCACAAAATGGGATATAATATTTGCAAACTATCCATCTGACGAGGGCTTAATAACTAGAATATATAAGGAACTAAAACAACTCAATAGCAATAAAACAATAATTCAATTAAAGAACGGGCAAAAGATCTGAATAGATATTTCTAAGAAGAAGATATACAAATGACAAACAAGTATATGAACACATTCTCAACATCACAAATCATCAGGGGAATGCAAATATAAACTACAATGATATACCACCTCACCCCAGTTAAATGGCTATTATCAAAAAGACAGAAAATAAATGCTGCTATGGATGCAGAGAGAGGGAAATGCTCATATACTGTTGGTGGCTATAAATTAATCAGCCACTATGGAAGACTATGGCGATTTCTCAAAAAACTAACAATAGAATCATCCATTCCACTGCTGGGTATATGTCCAAAGGAAAAAAAAAAAAAAAAAAAGGAAATCAGCATGTCAAAAAGGTATCTGCATGCCCATGTTTATCACAGCACTACTCACAATAGTCAAGATATGGAATCAACCTAAGAGTCCATCAACAGATAAATGAAAAGAAAATGTGGTACATATACACAGTGGAATGATATTCTGCCATACAAATGAATGAAATCCTTCATTTGCAACAACATGGATGGAACTAGAAGACATGACTTTAAGTGAAATAAGCTGGGCACAGAAAGACAAGTGTTGCTTATTCTCACTCATGTGGGAAATAAAAAAATGATCTCATGAAGGTAGTGAATAGAATGGTGGCTACCAGAGGCTGAAAAGGGTAATGTGGAGCGGGGGACAAGGAAGGATTGATTAATGGGTACAAAAATACAGTTAGACAGAAGGAAAAAGATCTAATGTTAAGTAGCACAATAGGGTAACTATAGTTAGTAATAATTTATTGTATATTTCAAAATAACTAAAAGAGGAGATCTGAATGTTTCCAGCACAAAGAAATGATAAATGGTTGAGCTGATGGATATCCCAATTACCCAGATTTGATCATTACACATTATATACTTGTATCAAAATGTCACATTTACCCCTAAATATGTACAACTATTATGGATCTACAAAAAATAAAAATAAAATAAATAAAGGAATATCTGATCTGGTTTTCGTCACAAGTCTCCACCAAATATTTTGTCAGAAAAAAAATTAAACAAAAAAAGCAACTAAGAAAATTATAATTCAAATTAAACTTAATTCAATGTGGTAAGTTAAACAATGATTTCACATAATTTTAAGGAATTGTCTCGGTAAAAAAAAAAAAAAATCTCCAATTGATTTTCTCTCCTCCTGTTTTCTCCCTAATCCAATATTCATATGTTCAGTTTAGAAAGCCTTCAGCTCCAAGTGTTCAATTATCATGAAATTAAATAAATATTAACATGAAGTTAGGAGGTTGGCACCTTTTGGCATTTCATAAGTCCTCAAATAATGTCACGGTTTGGCCCTGGGTTCATGGTAACAGGAAGGCTGGGCACATATCCAAAACAGGAAGAATAAGAATGTAGTAAGATAGAACCAGAAGCATCTGTCTCTTGTATTAGAAAAAGCAAAAGATTGTCTAGAGAATACCATCATAGTTCATGACCTTAAGCTGGATCCATTTCTATCTGAAAAAAAGAAGTTGGGGAGGGTGCAGACAACATGAGGGAAAAACTGTGGGGCTTCTGTGAATTCATGGGGGAGGGGAGTCTCAGGGTTCCCAGGCAAGGCACCCTAGTCCCTGGCACAGTGGCCGTGGTCCACTTGCTGCTTGCTTGCCCGCCCACCTTTACTACTAAAACCAGGGCATCTCATTGTTTAGTTTCTTCCATGGCTCCACAGAACTGTGGCTCGGATCTGCAACTCCTCTAGTAAACAAAAATTGTATCATCAATGTAAGCAACCTGAAAATATTTGAAAGAAAAATATCAAAAATTACAGTTTTGTAGATGGCTCCAAAAGACCAAATTCTCCCCAAATATGAAGCATCTGCTTTCAAGTAATTGTGCCTATACACAGATATATTTATAAGCCAAACAAAGTTTCTAAAATGTTTTTTGTTTTACAATGAAATCAAAAAGTGGCTCAACATGATGTAGGATCAGTTGTACCAATGGCTTTTTTTCCTTGCAGATCCCTACAGTAGAAGGAGAAAATCAATCAACCAATCAATCAATCAGTCAGTCGATCAAACCTAAGTTTGTCAAAGTCTGTTCCTAAAACAGCTCATTGTTAGGATTAGAATATGGGCTACACAGAGTTCAAAGACATTTCTTCTTCATTCACCCATCTTCAACAGCAGACTGGGAGTGATCAGAAGTGTGAAAAGTTCACTCTTATCAAATAATATTAGTGACAATTACTAAAAAATGATTTTTTCCTCAGAAATTAAAACAAGATATTTTTTCTTCCCCCACTTTCTCCAAACTGACAGTCATGGGTGACAGTAACCCATGTCAAAAAACCTTTTATCACCAGAACGAAAACTGTTAAAGAGAGTCTGTCAGTTTCCTTTTGTTCTCTATTTACAGTTATGAGGGAAAAATGATTTATGATTATTATAATTATATCTCTCCTTAGGAGAGCTGCACTAATTACATAATTTTTTTAGCCATTTTTCTTTTTACAAGCTCTTACTTAGCCTAAATTGAAATGTATTTAGCAATTTTGTACTCAGTTACTTTTCAAACCTCTGTGTGGGTCACAAATTGAATGATCTGAGATCACTTAATGCATCAAATTTGTTCATGATAAGCATAAAGCTCCCGGGCTTATATATTCACAACCGTGATAGAAAGAGTTTCGCTCACTAGATAGGATCTTCATAGATGTTTTGAGAGAGTTTGCAGGAAATGAGTTTTGGGCAAAATGTTTTTTAATCGGTAGTTATATGGTAATAGCCATGAACCTTAGGAGTCAGCCTGGTATGTATTAGCTGAGTTAATATTAGCAGCAACCTATTCCTTTCATTTTATGACTTTATATCACATTATAACTCAGGCTTTCTCTACTGTCTTTTGTGTATTCATCTTTTTTTCTTTTTTATGATTCTATTCTTCTGTTGTCTTCCCTGCTACAGAAACTACCAGGGGTCATAGAGATAATAGAATACTGTTTCAAATTTAACATTTCCTTGGGATAAAATTTCTAGATTTAAATTTGTATTGATTTGTATTGTTGCTTGATTTAAAGAATGTATTTTAAAAGTACTATTCTTTCTAAAAATAGTTTTATTTAGACAGCATCATAGCAATTGCATCTAGAAATTTAAAATGTTCGGCATAGTAGAAATTGTTGAGAGAGGAAACACAATTCCACACCCTCCAACAGACACCTCCCAAGATAAGTAGACCTTGTTGAAGAAATTGAATTTATGTTTTTAAACACTGTTCTTTATCTAGTATCTAAATAATTCTGCATTCTCAGAAAACATTTAAGTGTATTATTTGTCATCCTATTGAATCTTCTCATCTATAAAATGTGTGTTGTTATATTCACTTTATGTAAAAGGAAACTGAGGCTCAGGAAAGTGAATGAATTTTTCTGGCAGCAAAGAACTATTAAGTGAAGAAAGCATTTCAATCTTTCTGTCTCTGCAGTACCCAAGTGCCTCTCTTTAGTCCTCCTAAAGTCCATATGAACTTGGTATTAAGCCCCGTTTACAGACTAGAAAACTAGTGGTAGAGAGATGGAGTTACATGCCAGTAACCCCATGAACCACCCCCCTACATTTTTTTTAAACAATAAGTGTTAGTAACCTTTATTAAAGTATACCTGAAGGAAAATGTCCATGTGTGTCTCAAATTTAAAAAATAATTCAAAATATATGAAAATTTTCAAAGAACGCTGTCCCATGCAGGGACCCAGGATTATATCAAATTTAATGAACGATTGAAAGAAAGAAGGCAGCAGGGGAGAAAGTTTGGATTATCACAAATAAATGAATTGTTTAGTTTACTCAAAGAAAAAGGAAAAGCAAAAGAGGGGATAGGTCCAAATGTTGTCAAATCAAACAATGATAAAGTGAGGTTGATTCCCCATGTTGTCTAAATGACCATATCATCTTGACTACTTGAGAATAACAAAATCACATGCTCATGAATGTATTCATCCATATGAATTAAGTATTGAAAATATTAAGCTTACCACAATATTTCATGCTAACAAATAATAAGAAAATCAGCATGTTTTTCTTTTCTCTGGTTTTTACATTACCTTTTTGTGTTTTTATTTGCATTTACTTAAGACCTTGTAGATCCCACCAAATGACTGGCTTGAAATGCTAATGGCCGAGCGGGGTGGCTCATGCCTGTAATCACAGCACTTTGGGAAGCCGAGGCAAGTGGATCACCTGAGGTCAGGAGTTCGAGACCAGCCTGGCCAACATGGTGAAACCCTGTCGAGTGCCTGTAATCTCAGTTACTCGGGAGGCTGAGGCAGGATAATTGCTTGAACCTGGGAGGTGGAGGTTGTAGTGAGCTGAGATTGCACCATTGCCCTCCAGCCTGGGTCAACAACAGCAAGACTTCGTCTCAAAAAAAAGAAAAAAGAAAAATGCAACTTTTCTTTGAGATTGGGAGGTGGGAATGGGATCAGTGGGGTATTTTATATTTATCTATCATTACAAAACAAGAGCTATATATACAATAGTTATTTCTCATAGTTGTTTCATAAGAAACTCACAGAAAGCAATTTATTTAGGGCAGTTTTCATTGCAAATAAATAATGATTTTGGCTATTCATGTTGAAAAAGGGTAAAAGGACATTTGGCACATAAAGAATTTTTTTAAAAAAGAATGAGAACAAATTCTAAAACTTGTGGAAAATATTTCTATACATACGTATTGACAGAGTTAAAGTACAAAATTTGGGAAAGTAGGAATTTAATTTAATTTTACATAAGTTGAATTCCCCAAATAGGTAAACCTTTAATATTGATGTTAATAGGTTGCTCTGGGAAAAGGGAAAAAAGAGTAAAGGAGAAAGAACAAGAATGAGAAAGAAATGATACTAATTCCCAAGTCATTTATAATCTAGCAGGGGAACAATAATACTCTTCTCAATAATTCAAACATATGTATCACTTAACCTTTTAAAATTATCTTGCCATGCCATGCTGCACTATCAAAAACCATGAGTGACAGGCAGGACACTATTTATGTTTTTCCCCCAGTTTATGTATGAGAAGGGGATGGGAATCTTGAGAGATATTACATGAGGGGCTTAGGTCACTCAGCAGAACCACAGGAGAGAACAGGGACTTTTCCCCTCTTTGCATTCCAAAGGTTATAATTGGTATAGAGGAATTTAACATATTTGGAATGTACATACACTCAGAGCCTTCCCTCTATCTTTGAAATCTCTCATCTTTCCTTTCTTCTGTCTCCAAGCATGCAGGATCTTCAGAATCTTCAGAGAAACATAAAGACAACTGGGGCAGAGTGGTAATATTTTTTTTTTCCACTGATGAAACTAATGCAAAAATATTTGGGAAAACAATGAAAGTTGAGTAAAAGGAGGAATTTTGATTATTGATCATATCCACAGCAGCAGAGGTAGGTCTTTTTAGAGTCTGCTTTACATCTTACAATGGGCAAGGATATTGGGAGGTCTGCTGGCGATACACAGGATAAATGGTGTTGTTCCCAAAGTTCATGTCCACCCAGAACCTCATAACAGGGCCTTATCTGAGAATAGGATGTTTGCAGATGTAATTAGGTAAGATGAGGTCATACCGGTTTTGGATGAGGATGAAATCTATTGACTAGTGTCCTTGTAAGGAAAGGGGAGAACACATGGAGACACATACACATGCACATATGTACATACACACACACACAGGGAAGAGGGCCATGTGAAGATGGAGCTGGAGATGGGAGGGAACAAGACACAAGACAAGGGATGCAAAAGATTTCTGAGAGTCATCAGAAGCTAGGAAGTGCCAAGGGCAGATTTCCCACTAGAGCCTTCAGAAGGAGCATTGCCCCACTAAAACCTTAATTTCAGACTTCCAGCCTACAGAATGGTGATGGATGGAATATCTCTTGTTTTAACCCACCCTGTTTGTGGTACTTTGTTATGGCAGCCCTAGAAAATACATGGAAACTAGAAAGAAGAAAAGCAACAAGATCTTTCACCAAATTCACAAAGTATACTCAACTCAGGAAAAGTGTAGGAGGGAGGAGAGGATATGGGAGGAATAAGTGTGGGAATGGTTAGTAGAGGAAATTGCCAAAGAGAGAAATCCTGTTTATCAGGTGACTCTAATGTTCCAAGCTCTGTATCTGTCCTTTTACATGTATTTTCTCTCTTGATTTTACCACAACCCTGTGAAATAGAAAATTTTGACACCATTTTGTACATTAAGACTTAGAGAGATTAGCGTCTGGGTCAAAGTCACAAACAACAAATACATGATAAAATCAAGAATCAAATCCATGTTTCCTGATTCTTAGACTGGTGTTACTTCCCTTTAAGCCTACAATTAAATAATCCAAGAATGTAGTAAATATTTCTTCCCTTGAGACTTTTAAAACAAGTCAGAACACAGTAATAGGGAACTCTCAGGAGGAATAGTTCTCTCTGGGCAGAGAGATGAAATTGGATATCCTAATAGATCTTTTCCAAGTCTAATTATGCTCACTCTGTGAAAGGCGCTGGCTAAATGCAAGTTCATTATCATTTTATTCTAAGTTAACTGGAAAACAAGATTGATTGACATGTTGGAGGTATTCAACATTTATATGCAGGAAATTTAGGAGACTTTAAACACATTTAAAAAAGAAGCTTTTCTTAAGATAGCTCATGCTGCTTTTTACAGTGAAATACTCTGCATCAAAACAGATGTTTCAAAAATTTTATACCACTACTCTTCCCAAGCACATGACCTCGATGTGCTCAGGACCTTGGTGGCAATGGGCAGCCTTCCTAACTTGGAAGAGAAAAGAAATACTGTGGCTTCTTATCTATTCCTCCGTGTCCACAGTTAATTTTTTACTCATTTTCGTTGCGTTTCAAATGTTCCAATTCTGATCTCTAATCACAATGGAAAATAGGAACACTATACATTTTGATTGTAGTGTAAAGTATTTTCATGTAGTTCATTTTATCCAATGCCCAGTACAACCTGCACTACTCACGTTTCAGAGAAGGAAGAACATCCCACAATGAAAATGACTTCGTGCAAAATCACATATGATGAGAGTCAGGATTGAATTCATAGCATTGTAAGGCTATTTCAGTCCTTAAAAAAAAAAAAAAAAATCCTCGGTTTTAACCAAAATAAATTTAACATGTACTTTGGTTGTGTCTATGCAAAACAAAAGAAAACAAAAGCTTGGTAAAACTATGGAGTCTGCAAACTGTGTTTGTTATCCCCCTTTGGTGTTTCTGAGATGTATTCTAGGTATGTAGAGCTCTTTCAAGAGAAAACGCATCCCAAGAAGAATAGATTCTTAAAAAGTATATCTTCTTGAAGGAGTGATATACTTCTCACTAGTTCATTCAGGATAATGATGTTTGCAAAAATAAGTTTTGTTCCCTTTGTGTATATAACTCTCTTTAATATTATTAATTCCTGAATAATACTTGAAGTAATTATTTTGGGGGGGGAGTTTTTGAAGTCAGTAAAATAACTGTAAAATTGACATATTTTTGTACCCCTCATCTTGATATGTAAAATAATTTTGAAAATCAATATGTAGGTATACTTGAAGTGTGGTTTGGACATTATCTATTGATCCCTACCCACGGTGCATGAAGCCCTAATCTAGAAGTGAATGGGAGACTTTCTGTGCTGATTCAACAAATTTCCTGAGTATAAAAGAAGCCATTATCCTGAGAAGCATCCTAGATTTCTCTCATTTGCATTCTAACATCAATCATTCAATCCTATGGATTCTACTGCCTGAATGTGAGTCAAGTGCACCAGTTCTGCCCATCACTCTGAACCAATGCCATTCAAGCCACTGTTTCTCATTTGGGACAATGAAACTTATCTCTAGACCTCCTATTTGTCACCTACCCTCTACAGTGCTATCAGAGTGCCTATAAAGCTCAAATATGATCACATCACTCAGGTGACTACAATCATCCAATAAATCCCAGTGCTCTCAAGATAAAGTCCTTATTCCATAATATATGCAGGTCCCTTTGTGTTCTGGCTCTAGTCCCAACTCCCTCTTCTCCATCCTCTCTATCCTGTCTTCTTCTTTCCACTCCTCCCTGTCAAACACATATTCTACCACTCATTGCTATAGCAATACTGAGTTATTTTCAATTCAAGGAAGACTATGGGCTCCCAAATCTCTAGACTTTCATACATACTGATTCATAAAATGTTTATAGGCCAGGCGCAGTGGCTCACGCCTGTAATCCCAGCACTTTGGGAGGCTGAGGCAGGTGGATCATGAGGTCAGGAGTTCAAGACCAGCCTGGCCAAGATGGTGAAACCCCCACCTCTACTAAAAATACAAAAATTAGCTGGATGTGGTGGCAGGCACTTGTAATCCCAGCTACTCGGGAGGCTGAGACAGATAATTGCTTGAACCCAGGAGGCAGAGGTTGCAGTGAGCTGAGATTGCACCACTGTACTCCAGCCTGGGTGACAGAGTGAGACTCCATCTCAAACAAACAAACAAAAAAATTGTCCAGCTGTGAAAGTTGCACCTGTTATTCATGTTTTAGCAGAGGGGTCATTTCATCTATGAAGATTCTCTGAGTACTCACCCCAACCATGGCTCTTGCTACATCTTGAAGCATTTCATTATCTGAGTGTCCTCCTATGCTGTCCCATACAATCTCACTTACTACCTGGTTGGTTGGTCCTTGCCACAATCACCTGTCATTTAGATCAAACTTTTTGGCACCAGGAACCAGGTTCATGGAAGATAATTTTTCCACGGACTGGGGTGGGGATGATTTCGGGATGAAACTGTTCCACTTCAGATCATCAGGCATAAGATTCTCAGAAGGAGCACACAACCTAGATCCCTTGTGTGCTCAGTTCACAATAGGGTTCATGCTCCTATGAGAATCTAATGCTGCTGTTGATCTTACAGCAGGCAGAACTCAGGTGGTAATGCTCGCTTGCCTACCACTCACCTCCTGCTGGGCTGCCTGGTTCCTAACAGGGGGCTTGGGGACCCCTAATTTAGAATATAATAGTCAAAATTTTAGAGATATGGTTTGTTGTCTTTTTCACTGAATCATCTAGAAGCTACTGAATAAATATTTCATGGATGAGTGAATGAATGAATAGATAAGTAGCATTTCTCAGGCAAATAATGTTTGATGCTAGAAATATACCAGATAAGACATACACCTTAATATGAATATAATTCTATACTTTGGACAGAAAGATATCCCATCACATATTCTTTTAACTAGATCTTCCTAGCTATTCTTTATTGTCTCCTCCTTCTCAATTCCATCTGTTCAGTACTGAATGTCATTCAATCCTCTACTTTATATGTTGAAACCCTAACCCCCCAATGTGATGATATTTGGAGCTGAGGCTCTGGGAAAATAATTAGGTTTAGATGAGATTATGAGAATGGGGCTCCAAGACAGGATTAGTTTTTTGTAAAGGGGAGGAAATATGAGAGTTCTCTGTCACTCCCTCTCCACTATGTGAGGGTACAGCAAGAATGTGTCCATCAGCAAGCCAGAAAGACGGCCCTCACCAATAACCAAATCTGCTGGCACCTTCATCTTGAGCATCCAGGCTTCAGAACTATGAGAAGTAAATATCTACTGTTTAAGCCACTCAGTCATTGATATTTTGTTACAGCAGCATGAGCTGACTGAGACACCATCAGATGACCCTAATACCACTCTTAGAGTCTCTATACATCTGTGAGAATAAAGGCCTCCGAAGCTGGGGGAATGCATGTGAATAGATGAGGCTGTTGTTAAAAGGATGCTGTTATATTCTTTAAGAGGAACCATTTGCTCACCCTGAGTCAAGCTGTCAAAATTTGACAGTTGCAGTCAAAGGAGTACCTGGAGCTTAAAAAGGTCAGAGAAGTAAGGCATGACCAAATTATTCCCAGATGGCTGAGGCTGTCAATGTTATTTGAAATAATCTATACTGAAGATGCTGGAGATGAGTGCCCGCTTTAGCCCAGGAAAGTTCTATGTTCATCATGACTTCTGCGTCACTCCCTACCTCTTCTTGTTCCACACATCTCTCAAAGAAGACACCTACCTATTCACTTAGCACTCCATCTAGGCCTGTTCAGGATTCCCCTAGGACAAGACTAGCTTTTAAAAACGTCAACTTCTCAATTAGAGGAAAGGTTGTGAAGAAAAAGTCAAAGTCTTCTGGTGTTTAAATCATGTTTCTGCATACAGTCTCTCTAGGCGAGGAGGGAAGAATTGTCAAGGAAGAATCCCTGACTTAATTTAACTTTTAATTTAAACAAAGATGAAAGAGCTCTTTGCATTATGTTATTGATTCGTTTAACATGCATCTACCATGTGCCTACTCTATCTCAGACTCTGGGCTGGAAACTAGCTCCTTCCCTTGAGGATCTCACAAGCCAGGTGGGGATAGGGTAGGCAGGCAAGTGATGGAAAACAAATTATTAAATAGTGTTAATAAGTAACTACAATTATTGGAACTGGTTCATTCATTAAATCAATAAGCATTTTCTCAGCATATACTATGTGTTTGGCTATGTGTTGAAAGCTGATATACAAAAATAATAAATGTAACATTTGTGCTCTCAAGGGACTTACAGCTCTCAGTGGGAAAACCATGCTGAGATAAACAATGAGATTACAAAAAGAAACATATTAGGAAGGAATGAATGTTTCATGTTCTAGGATGTCTGTTACTGACAGATCCATCTTGTCTCTGGATCCATCTTGTCTCTGGGGCAATAAATTGCCTATATACATTAAAATGATCTGATTACTGTACTCTTTGGCAAACTATTTGTTGCTCACACTATCTACACAAGGAAAAAGAAAAGAGAAAAATACAGACTGGATTCCAGGAGTGCTGGATTCTGCTTTCCAGTTGTTTTCTACATACCTGTGTGGCCTTGGAGGGCAACTTGGATAGACAGCACTTTAGTGTCTTTAGGGCTGGTGTTCAGAGCAGAGCATCATTCTCTGGAGGGAACTGCTGACAGCAAGCCAAGAGCTCAGCCTTGACAGAGCTAGGATATGGATACAACATTGCCTCCCCAAGTGGTTCCAAAACCCGGCTGAAGGTTAGTATCACCAGGGAGCTCCTTAAAAATAGTGTTTCTGGGTACATCCCCAGAAATACTAACTCAGTATCTGTGGTGAGGTCAGGAATCTGTATTTGAACACATTTCCCGAGGTAATTCTGATATACTGCTTGCTTGGTATCACCAACCTTCAGTCCTAACACTAAACTCTGGCATGTCATTAAAGACCCTTCACAGTCTGGCCCCAGCCTATCTCCAGAGATCTTGAGCTTGCTTGTCATTACCATGCCACAATCCCGCCCCAGCAATCATAAACAGCATACACTCCAGACTAACTTTTGCTTTCCAATGCTTATACACATGCCATTTCCTCTCTTATCTTTCTTTTTTCTGTTGTTGTTTTTCTTTTCTTTTGAGACAGAGTCTCACTCTGTTGCCAGACTGGAGAGTAGTGGCCTGATCTCAGCTCACTGAAACCTCCACCTCCTGGGTTCAAGCGATTCTCCTGCCTCAGCCTCCTGAGTAGCTGGGACTACAGGCACCCGCCACCATGCCCAGCTAATTATTTTGTATTTTAGTAGAAACAGGGTTTCACCATGTTGGCCAGGATGGTCTCAATCTCCTGATCCATCCCCCTCAGCCTCCCAAAGTGCTGCGATTACAGGTGTGAACCACCATGCCCGGCCTCCTCTCTTGTCTTTCTAAGCACGTCAAACCATGGCTTCTCATTTCAAGACATAACCCAGGTTTCTCTTGCTTGAGAAACCATTCCTGACTCCTTGAGCCAGGCTTAACTGGCCCCTTATCTGTGCTCCAACAGTACTCTCTTTAAATATAGAGTGTAAATATAGGTTTTTCTCAACTAGGTCACAAGCACCATGGCTATTTTTATTTATCTCTGTATCAAAATATCTAAAAATTATTCTGGAAATATATTAGGTATTCAATAAGTCATTATTAAGCGAATGAACAGAAACTAGGAAGAGTGTGCAATTATCAAAACTAGGGCATAACATCACAGCAGGAATTAAGTCACAGAAGGTCTGATTTAGTACCAATCTTTGGAAAATTGGGGCATTGGATAGTGTTTTCAGACAGGATAGAACCAGTTACGCTCTCAGTCTTTTTATTAAGATATCCATCAAATAAGATTTAATAATATTTGGATGTGATTTTTAGCTGTCCTACCCCAACTAACTCTTTGCAAACATGATCTGTACTGTGAAGGATTGCTCTAGATTCTGGGCATAGTCAAATTGCTCAGAAAGTTGGGGGGAAGAAATGAGAACAGGCGCTATCCAGGTCATTAAATGGAAAGTATGTCATCTATATTTGTAAGTTTGCCTAAGTTCTTACTGAATATTTTTTTCATCCTCTTTCTCAACTAGGTTTGGGATGCTACTGTCCCCTCCATATAGCATGGTAATGCTCACTGCCTACCACTCACCTCCTGCTGGGCAGCCTGGTTCCTAATTTAGGATCTCCTAATACAGAGATGAATATAAAAATTGGCCATAGCTTTTTGATATGAAAATCTTACATTCAGGTAATTCTGGAGTTCAAGGCATCCCTGGAATAGTATATAGCAAAAATAAATAAATAAATAAACAATATTAGCTTTATGTGGGTATTGAGACTTTTTTCCAGTATACCATGCAATAAGATAAGAGAAAGTATTTTATTGGATAGAATGTAGTAATTAATACTAGAACCAATTAGGATTTCAAAAGACAGGTCTTCAGTAGAACAATCCCCAGAATCATAGTATCATTTTTTTTTCATAATATATATTCAAGATACGTGTATTCTCATGTGGACATAGTTTAAGAAGGGCTGTCTGGAAGGCAAGGATTCTAGGCATTCATTCTAAAACTACCACCAGGTCCTCATGCAAAATTAAGCTCTTTGATTAAATAATGACGGGCTTTTATATCAGTAACATTGGCTAATTCTCTTATCATCAATCTAGGTATCCAGTTGTTCCAGAATAATTGCATCATCCACTTATAATTCTTTCTCTTTTCCTCTAGTATAAAGTATTATAGCTATAAGCCTATTGGGTAGATACAGGTATGTTTTATTTCATAAGATAGTGATGACAAATTTATAATCCAAGTTTTGTGTCAAGAAGTTGAAAGGTAGAGTTAGGGGAATACTGGCAATTGACCAGCAATGTCTGTTCTGTGTGCCAGAGATGGGAAATATTGACTCATATTCTAGATACTTGTGATCCCATCCACAAACAAACCCACAACACACTCACATTATAGATATTTACTCTATAGCATAAGACTTTATTGTTACTGGGTATCATCAGATTCAGCTTGGGAACCTGAGTCACAGACTGGGAAAATCACGTTCAGTCTTTGACTGCTTTTTAATTCAAAAGGCCATTAAAAAAAAATCATTGAGTCAATCCAGCAAAATATCTCATTTGATGTGGGCAAAATGAGAAATACAATTTTATGATATCTTAAAAATCAGTTAGCATATAAATAAAGTTTTTACATTTCCAAAGACATCATGAAGATAATAGAAACTTGAGTTAGTTCCAAAAGAAAAAAAAATGAGGCAAAAGATAATTTGTTTTGTATGATAAAACTATAAAATAAAAGTTTTAGTGATTTAAACCATACTGGTGTCTACTAAAAAAGATTAAATAAGGACAGGTGATAGATTTTGTGAGCATATGTTTATTAGTATGTTGTTGTTTCCTAGTAATTTTAAAAGACCATTAGTACTAAACAATAGTGATCTATGCTCTAGCAAATTGAAGTACAATTAGAATTAATGTGAGTAATAAATTAATTAGTTCTGAAATAAAAACACTGCTGGATGCAGTGACTCATGCCTATAATCCCAGCACTTTTGGAGTCCAGGGCAGGTGGATCACCTGAGATCAGGAGTTTGAGACCAGCCTGGCCAACATGGCGAAACATCGTCTCTACTAAAAATACAAAAATTAGCCAGGCGTGGTGGTGTACACCTGTAGTCCCAGCCACTCGGGAGGCTGAGGCAGGAAAATCACTTGAACCCGGGAGCCAGAGGTTGCAGTGAGCTGAGATCATACCACTGCACTCCAGCAAAAAAAAAAAAAAAAAAAAACACCGATAAGTATACATTGGTAAGATTATTTTAAATAATCTCAAAGTACTCATATGCTCATTCATTCATTTATTCATTTTATAATATGCATAAGCAGCCAAATATCAACATTTTGATATAAAACATTTAAATGTATTTAACAGTAGCTCTGTGAATATATATTAAGATTTCACCCATTTGCCAGTTTGCCAGTTAGTACAATAAAAATTAGATTGTGAAATGTTCTATGATTACTTAGCAAATGTATGAGATGAGTCTTTACAGAGATCTCTTGATTCTGAAGCCCAGACATTATCTATTCCACATTATTTTTCAGAATATTTTATCCATATACATTTCTTGGGAAGATTCTCTTACCATAAAACCTTTGAAAATCCATCATGAATTATCTTGGGATGACAAGTCTTTAAGATGTGATTTAATTGTGCTGTTTGTTTTCAATGATTGAAACAGTTGAATCAAAGAGGGGTAAAGCTTTTATTAAATGTCTTTTGTTAATGTATAATAAGTTAGAGCCAGTAGAGTTATGCAACTTGACTCAAATGCCATTTTTCCATGATTTTATCTTATTAGTAATGTATTCTCCAAACTAATTTCCTGTCAGGGCCCTTCTCGCTCCCAGTCCTCTCAGCTTTGTTCTCCAGACACAGAGCCTGCCAAGTCTTCTTTCAAAATTAGCACCATTCCTGTATCTTGAACCAATCTTGTCCTTTGTGAGGAAATTAAAATAGCCCTAGTTGAGTAATTCTTTTAACATAGTATAAAGTCATCCTGTCAGAGGGCAAATGTCATGTGTAGTAGAACCAACTAAACTTAGGTTTCAATACCAACTTGCACTTAAAAACTGTGTATCCTTGGAAGAGGTATTTTTATCGCACCAAATCTATTTTCCTCTATGATAATCCTTGTATAAAATTAAGAAGACATCATGTAGCAAATGCTGAATCATGTTAGTTGCCCTCCCTCAATATTTGCACCACGCTTATCAAATAAAATCCTCATCAAGTTTTATTGTTCTGTGTTTACCTCTTAGATGATGATCACCTTAGTATTCCCCAATGACACCAAGTTTTGAATCTAAAGAAGTCTCTTAGAATTCTGGAGCAGAAGTCTCCCGAGAGGCATGGAGCCCGTGCCCCACCACCTGCAGATGTACCTCCCAGGTGTGTTCTGCCCCGTGTCTGCTGATTGGATGCCTCTCTGTCCTTAGACCACATACAGGGCCCAATGCAGGAAACAGCTGAGAACCTTCCTTTAATGGAAAGTCCATGTTGTGGGAGCATAATGAGTAACAGACAGAGGGCAGCGCATGGCAGCTCACACCTGTAATCCCAGCACGTTGGGAGGCTGAGGCAGGTGGATCACTTGAGGTGAGGGGTTCTAAATCAGCCTGGCCAAACTGGTGAAACCCCATCTCTACTAAAAGTATTTTTAAAATTATCTAGGTGTGGTAACGGGTGCCTGTAATCCCAGCTACTTGGGAGACTGAGGGACGAGAATCGCTTGAACCCAGGAGGTGGAGGTTGCAGTTAGCCAAGATGGCACCACTGCACACTAGCCTGGGTAACAGAGTGAGACTGTGTCTCCAAAAAAAAAAAAGAAAGAAAGAAAAAAACTGCCTGAAATGAGATTAGACAAGTTTGCATGAGCCAGGCCATACAGGTATTCATGGAAAGGAGATCGGATTTCACTCTGAGAGCAGTGAGACCTGGTGGCAGAGTTTTAAGTAAGAAACAAGATTTGATAAAGTTCTTTCTCTGGCCTTGTGATTATGGGATTTGGATCAATTCATGCAGATGATTCAAGTCCCAGTTTCCACATCACAAAAGAGAAATGCTGATATCCCAGCAACTCAACCAACAGGATGAGAGTGAAAATCAAAACATCATGTAATACACATGAAAAGCCTTAACCAACATGTGTAAAGTCATATAAGTGAAAGTCTTAATAATGATAGCTACTAGAAGGCATGTTTTGGCAAAATGTTATCAACCTGAAAGAACAATATGGGCTCGTTGATTATTTGCTTACTTTATTTTCTTCAGTTGACTTTCTGTTATATATCATGAAGTTTGGAGGAATAGATTCCTGCTACTTGTGACAGTCTTTAATCCTGGCTGGAGGTGGAGCAGAAGGCAACCCCACCTAGAGCATACAAATGGTTAGTGCTAGTACTGAACATAGGACCACAGGGGGAGGGAGGGCTTATGCTTTGTAACATCACAAAATGGCTGTTTTTCTGAAACTGCTAGAAGAGTGGGAATTCTCTCTTTGCTGCTATTGCTTGCAAACAAGACAAAGGAGAGCTTGTGGCTTTCTACTTTTTTTTTTGAGATGGAGTTTCACTCTTGTTGTCCAGGCTTCAGTGCAATGGTGTAATCTCAGTTCATTACAACCTCTGCCTCCTGGGTTCAAGCGATTCTCCTGCCTCAGCCTCCCAAGTAGCTGGGGTTACAGGCATGCACCACCACCTTTAGAAAGTCTGGTATTTTTAGTAGAGACAGGGTTTCTCCATGTTGGTCAGGCTGGTCTCAAACTCCTAACCTCAGGTGATTCACCCACCTCCGACTCCCAAAGTGCTGGGCTTATAGGCACACAAACTTTATTCAGCATCTAGTTGATATCTTAGACCTTCTTATTTTACATCTGTAAAAGAGGAACTAATAGCAATAATACTTATATGCACATTTCGATATATTCCAGGCATTGTACTAAAATTTGCATGTATTATCTTGTTTAAATTTTCTAGTGTCCCCTGATGTAAAGAGATATTATAACTAGGCACATTTTATATGTGAAGGATTTGAAGGTCTTTGCCCTGTCCAGATCACTCGGCTAGTAAGCATCAGACCTGGACTTGAACTCAACTCTATTTGAGTTGAAAGCCAGAGCTCTGAACCACTACATCACACTGGCACCAACCGTAGTGCAAGAGAAGATGAAAGGTGATAGCACATGTCACATGTTCTAGCAGTTTGGTATCTAGCCCCTCCAACTTGTTAGAGCATGTCTTTTTCATCCTGACTTTTCCTGATTTCTACAGCCAGGTAACCAAACAAACAAACAAACAAAAACCGTTTAGCTTTCCAGCTAATTTTCTCATGGTATAAAAACATTTAATAGGAAAACTATAAATAGATAAAATAACCTACAATTCCATGGTATCCCATTAGCTTAGCTTGAGTTCCCAAGGAGTGTTTAGTATGGTGGTTGCCAGCAGGCTCTGGGGCTAGACAGCCTTTGTTTGAATCCTGGCTCTATATCTTGGTAGCTGTACGACCTCTTTTATTTACATTCCCTGAGTTCAGAGATAGTACTATGCATCTCATAGAGTTGTTATGAGGATTAGTTGTGTTTATAATTTAAAGTTCTTGATATAGTGATTGACACACAGCTAGTGCTCAATAAATGTTAATTATTAACATAGCTATTATTTTTAAGGGAGGATACCACCCTTATATGGTCTTATGCCCAATTTCTGCCTCCAGAGAAAGAAGAAGTAAAAACTAAAAGGCAGAAATGAAATCCACAAGCAGACAGCCCGGCGCCACGCCCTGGGCCTGGTTAAAGATTGACCCCTGACCTTACTGGTTATGTTATCTATAGATTCCAGACATTGTATGGAAAAGCATTGGGAAAACCCCTGTCCTGTTCTATTCCATTCTAATTACTGATGTGTGCAGCCCCCAGCCACGTACCCCCGCTTGCTCAATCGATCACGACCCTCTCACACAGACCCCCTTAGAGTTGTGAACCCTTAAAAGGGACAGGAATTGCTCACTCGGTGTGCTTGGTTTTTGGAGATGTGAGTCTGCCTATTCTCCCAGCTGAATAAAGACTTTTCCTTCTACAACTTGGTGTCTGAGGGGTTCTTGTCTGTGGCTCATCCTGCCACATTTATGTGATAACATTGCTGTTTCAGTAGGTTCTAGTCTCAAGTTTGAAAACAGTATATAATTTCTTCTAGATATTATATTTACCCACATTTAATCCTCAACATCATAAACTTGAAATCTCACCTGCTGAATGACTATTCTTCTATAGCCCAAATTCGTGTGTTTTTGTCATGTGATAAATTGCCGTTCGATGAACATTGACTCTGGTGCTGTGGTCGCCGTGCAGGTCTCGGTAGGAGGGTTCACTGGGAAGGCAGCCTGCACTCATGGAGATGGCATCTCAGAGATAATGGCAGAGGGAGATAATCACATCACTAACCTGCTGGCTACAGAGACTGCAAATCTGGAAAAACAGCTGCAAGGATGGGGAGAAGTGATGCTGATGCTGATAAAGTCTTCCCATGGGAAACAGCCTGGTTTCCACCTGCCATCATGGGTGTGGTTTCTTTGATGTTTCTGATTATCTACTATCTAGATCCATTTGGCTGACTACCTTGTTCCCATTCTGGTGCCTAGAATTTTTGGCTCCAATAAATGGACCACTGAACAACAGCAAAGGTTTCATGAAATTTGCAGCAATCTAGTTAAAAACTCGATGCAGAGCTGTGGGTTGGTGGAAATGCCTCTTCACACTAAAGGAAGATAAACCTAAGATGTACTTCATGACCATGATCATTTCCCTAACTGAGATTGCTTAGGTGGGACAGCAAGTCCACAACTTGCTTCTCACCTGCCTGATAGTGACTTCTTTACTATTGCTTCCTGGACTAAACCAACATGGAATCATTTCTAAGTACACTGGAATGGCCAAAAGGGAGGTAACCCAACTTCTCAAACAAAAAGAATAGAAAAATGAATAATTCATCTGCTTTATTCAGTGTGATTAATGGAGCACCCATTGCCCCTGGGAATGGTTTCTGCTGTACTATCTGGATACTAAAATGTTACAGAAGTAGCTCTTTGCTCTCCCTCACTCTGCCCGTAGTTAATAGAAATGCAGGCTCGCCAAGTTATGCTTTGTGCATAGTGTCTTCATGGCATGTATAGTTGAGTACGTTCTTACTAGTTGGCCTCATGGACAACTCATTAGTATGTATGACTTGTTTTGATTTTTCTTACCCAGGGTTAATTGAATTCTTGCTTTTAGACAACTTCCTTTTTTATAGTGGTGAACCTTGCCCTTTAGTACGATTCAAGTGACTCTGGATAATTGTTCAAGTTCATCTTTGCTCTTGCTGGATACAAGGTAGTGGTCTGTGGCTGCAGGAAGCTGGTTCTACTGTCTGCTTCCACAGTCTGCTTAAAAAACTTTCTGACTTTGTGAATATAGAGACCAAGTTTACCACTTGCGATGAAGAGACCAATTAAGATTCATTCCTCATTCTGTTTCTTTCCCGTGGGAGAAGAATCCCCGTGGAATAAAATGAAACTGATTCCATGCACTAGTATGTGTAGGTTTCTCGCTTGTGCAAAGCTTAGCAATTTGTAGGAAACTTTGATCTTTTTGTCCAAAAAAAGGAATGTCCGACAGGCTTAAGCTTTTGTCCCTTTGCACTTAGACTTGAAGTTAGTAAATCCTTAAAGGCCTTTCAATAGCAGACTTCCAAAAGATTGGATTTAGGATTTCTAGCATATTTTTAATTTCAGATTTTCAGCTGATTTTAGCTATAGTATACAGTAGGTTAAAATTCATGTCTATGACTTTAGGACCAGCAGTAAAGGATACCAGTCTTCTGTGTTTAGGCAAGATTCATTTCAGTAGAAGATAATCTTATCTGACTAATTTTTGAGACCAGAATAAGCCTTTTAAGGTAAACCTCACAATTCTCGTTTTATGGTAATACTGGTCATTTTAGTCCCCTGGGTTTGGCATGGGAGATAGTGACTACACTGGTGTCTGACTTTTTTTCCTAGAGATTTCTGCCTGAAAAATACAAGGGCTGCTGGTGAGAGCAGACTTGAGGTGATGATAGTTGGCCTTTGGTCTACAAAGATTTTGTAACTCCTTGGAAAGCTTATTATAATCATTCTTAACTTCTCGATAGCTAGAAATTTAGAGTATTTGAAATCTGTAGGAATGAAATCTGTAGGAATGAAAGCCAAAAATGTGACTGACCCAAAGGATTATAAATTATGCTGCTATAAAGACACATGCACACGTATGTTTATTGCAGCACTATTCACAATAGCAAAGACTTGGAATCAACCCAATTGTCCATCAGTGACAGATTGGATTAAGAAAATGTGGCACATATACACCATGGAATACTATGCAGCCATAAAAAAGGATGAGTTTGCGTCCTTTGTAGGGACATGGATGCAGCTGGAAACCATCATTCTTAGCAAACTATCACAAGAACAGAAAACCAAACACCGCATGTTCTCACTCATAGGTGGGAACTGAACAATGAGATCACTTGGACTCAGGAAGGGGAACATCACACACCGGGGCCTATCATGGGGGAGGGGGGAGGGATTGCATTGGGAGTTATACATGATGTAAATGACGAGTTGATGGGTGCAGCAGACCAACATGGCACAAGTATACATATGTAACAAACCTGCACGTTATGCACATGTACCCTACAACTTAAAGTATAATAATAATAAATAAATTTAAAAAAAAAAAAAAAAAAAAGGAAATATCCTCAGATGTAATCTGGAAAGAAAAAAAAAAAAAATGTGACTGACTTGGGAACAATTCTTAAACTGATTAACTGGCTGTAATACGGTTTTGTGAATTTATTGCACCGATGTTGTACCTTGTGGTATATCTGTGCCTATTAAATAAGTGTTGTTTTTTCATCTTTAATATTGTTGTAAATAGTGGTGCCTATTATAGCATATATTTGATTTTTAAAAAAAATATTTCATAAGAAAACTACCTTAATTTTACCTTACTTTCATTGTAAATAAGCCTGTCTTCCTATCTGGATTTTTTTATGTATACATGTTCTACTACATGTATACACATTTTTTTGTGTATACATGTTCTACAGAATAACTTTTTCAGTTTTAATCCTTTATTATTTCTTCTACTTTGTTTTGTGTAAAAGGGGAAAAAATTCAAAAAGTTGGAATCTTAAAAAATAAAAATAAAAATAAAAAATTAACATTGACTCTACATACCAGAGCGCACAACAGGTGCTAGAATATAAAAGAAGATGAATCTCTGCCTTCAAGAGGTACAGGGTTTAATGAACTCTGGGTGACCATTTAGTTATTTGTCAAGCCTCTGTCAAGGGTATTCTGACATTGAGTGGCAGTTGCAGTAGTTGACCTTTGGACTTTATATTGGAGAATCCCATGTGTGTGTGTGTGTGTGTGTGTGTGTGTGTGTGTGTTTGTGTTTCTTTTTCCTGTCTCAGGTTATCTGGCAGGCTGGATCAGCCACACAACAGATGAAAGCTTTCATTATTACCTTAGAGAGGCAGCTTAGTAACATGGAGAGAGGTCAGATGTTGGTGCTAGAGATCTGAGTTCAAATCCTAGCTTTATCATTTAGGAGTTGTGATGTTGGATCAGTTATTTCACTTCTTTGAGCCTCTACCTTTATAAAGGGAAGACTATCTAACGAGGATATTGTGAAGAAAAGTCATGATACACATGAAGCACCTAGCACAGTTCTGGCACAAAGCAGGGCCCAGCTAAGGCCAGCCAGGGGTGGCAGCAGCAATCCTGAGCCATAATGCCACCAGGAGAAGTGACCTGAGCTACAACAGCAGATGTGACAGCAACTTTCTTCTTCTCCTTGTTTGCTCAGATGCTGCCTTTATAATGGTAATGGAGTATTTTCAAATTCAAAGTCTATTCCAGAGATAAAGAAAAATGATAGTGGGTTTCCCTGTAATTAATGGCATTTTTTAGCATTTCAGTCAGATTATAAATAGGATATAAGATGCCTTATGTGGTGAATAACACGTCTTTCTAGTTTTCTAGATTTATGAATTTAGCCCATATGAAATTAATTATTGTGGGTGTATTACATGGATGTGAAACATCTGGAATAATAGAATTTTATTGTTAATAGACCTCTCAGGAGCTCGTGACAAACATCCTTATAATAGCAACATATGCTGCTAGTTTAATGAGAACCATCCTTGACAATTAATGGTTCTTGTGCTTTCAGTAATTTACACATTTTCAAATTTTATATTCTTTATTTCCATCTTTATGATTTCAGTTTGTGGCTTGTTTGAAATTAAGGCCAGAACTCCTTACAGAGGAGGAAAAAAAATTTATTTAGTGTATACTATGTGCCAAGCACTGTGCTATATATTTTATATATGCGAATGTACATGAACATGAAATTACTTTAAAGCCTGAAAACAACCAGGCATCTCTTTATTTACAAATAGGAAGCCTGAGGCACAGTGAGATTAGTAGCTCATCAATGTGGATGCTCCAGCTAGAATTAAAAGTTGAATTTCTCTGTCCTTTCAATCATTAGAAAAGAAAGTAGAATATTGTAGAAAAGATCCCCTTTTCTAGAAATCAATATTTCTGCTTTCAATAGTCCTTTTAACTTTCTACATAACAACCTTCAAGTTATTCCTGGGACATATTGGGCTTAAGCTGATGTGGGCAAGGAGTTAATAAAGATAACTGAATTTAAACTTCTGACGTATTTCAAAACCCAGTCTGTGCGTGGTACAAGGTCAGTCAAGAGCTATGGAAATATCTTTTGGAGAATATTCTGTTTTTCCTTGTTCTCTTGATGCTGAGAAAAGGGAATTTTTACTGAACACTGACTATGCACAATTCATAGTTCAGCCATTGGATAACCTGCTTCTCTGAAGACGAAGGCTTGGCCCAGACCCCAAAGCTCACCCTGCTGCTCTTCCCCCACAAGTTTGGTTCAGATTCTGTCAAATTAAACATTATTGATATATTTCAGGAAAATGACAGAAAGTGTACGTGATGTGGCCACCAAACCAGAAAATGTGATCAGGGGAAGGGGAATAAATGGTAGGTGCACTGTTGCATGGAGAAGACAGAATTAGTTCCCTGCATGCTTCATTAATCTGCATTTAGTCATTGTTGCCTTTGTACAAAGAGAAAGGCAAAATTCTTATTTCAGTATTCTATCTTATGTCTTCACAACACTCAATATTATTTGAAACAGTCCTGTTCAACTATTTAAAATCTTGAGTGTTAATTCTTCCCCTCATAAGAATGTAAGCTCCATGATAGCACGTACCTTTCCTGTCTTTATTGAATGAATGAATAAATACCTTTATATTCAAACAGGATAAATTCTACCTTATATATTCATTCACTGAATCATTTAAAGAATGTGTGTTGTATGCTGAAGTAGGTATATTCGCATAATATATGCACACAAGTATGCACAAACAATAGGCAAATTTGCATGACAAGTGAGGTAGTGAGCTTCAAATAGTGGTTGGACCTCTGCCTTGTTCCATGAACTCGGAAAGCTCCACAGCTTTCTGTGCCTCTCTCGTCACATCTATAAAATGCTAAAGTATGCTGGCTTTAGCCTGCCCCAGCAATAGCATGTACTCTGTTGCTTCTGCCCTGACTTAGGCCTGGACCACTGAGAATCTGGCCTGGTAGAAAGTAGGTGATTTTCTCCTACTAAAACACAGCATCTAGACACAGCCTACAGATGGCACACCAGATGCTCCCTTTGCATGTTTATAAGCAAAATTGGGCACTTTCAGGAGCCCCAGGACGCGACAGGGATCTGTCCACTATCAGGTGTGATTGTGGGGCTAGATTGGCTGCTGTCTGGGCCCTTGGTTCTCCCTCCAGTCTCCACAGAAAGAGGACCCTGGTCCTCAGACTCTGGTCTGCTGTGGACTTGGCACATAGTAAGTCTGCTAACCCCTTTCCTGGAGTCTAGGCCCTGTGCTTGGCTTTCCAGATATTACTTTAGTATCTCCAAGTTCTATAGGTTGGCCAAACTCCAGATGCCCTAACTCCTTACATCTGATGCCTTAAATGCTGACATTTCAAGCCAAGCTTAAGTTTTTCTACAACTCTTCTGAATCTCCTAAGTCAAATAGCTGACAGATTCAAAAGAGATGTGAAAAAACTTAAGCTTGATCCTCCCTTATCACAATTAGTCTGGTGAATTTCCCTCAGTTACCACACTGTACTCACTACTGTTTCAGTGCTATGTAAAGGGGAAAGATGGTTATAAACTGTGTAGCATCTTGTTTGTGTTTATATGTATTTAGGACAGATCTAACAGGAGTCATTGAATACCCTTGCAAAATAAAGTCCCTTTGAGATGTGAAGAGTGTAATTTGCAAGATCAGTTGCAAACAATCTCCACTAATCATTAAATACAAGGTGCATTCACACCTCAGGTGGGTAGTTTATGCTTCTAGGGTAAGCTAAATGCAATAAACTATAGACACATCCTTTCACTAATGATAGAAATTGCCTCATGCTTAACTTTGGCTCAAGATATTCCTACACATGAAGATTGGAGCCACATTATAAAGCTGCTCTTGATTCTATATTTTGAAGCCCAGAGTGACCTTAAGGGTTGAAGTAGTGGCCGGGCATGGTGGCTCACACATGTAATCCCAGCAGTTTGGGAGTCCGAGGTGGGTGGATCACCTGAGGTCAGGAGTTTGAGATTAGCCTGACCAACATGGTGAAACCCTGTCTCTACTGAAAATACAAAAATTATCTGGGTTTAGGTGATGGGTGCCTGTAATCCCAGTTACTCAGGAGGCTGAGGCAGGAGAATTGCTTGAACCCAGGAGCTGGAGGCTGCAGTGAGCCGACACGGTGCCACTGCACTCCAGCCTGGGCAACAGAGTGACTCCATCTCAAAAAAAAAAAAAAAAAGATTGAAGTCATAAAGATGCCTAATATATATTTTCACTACCCCACTTTCCAAAAAGAAGGGAATAAGGCTACTGAAATGAATAAAGCCAGATTATATTCATATTATTATTATTGTTGTTGTTATTTTTTATTTATTTATTTATTTTTTTGAGACAGCGTCTTGCTCTGTCACCCAGGCTGTAATGCACTGGCACAATCTCTGCTCACTGCAACCTCTGCCTCCCGGGTTCAAGCAATTCTCTGCCTCAGCCTCCTGAGTAGCTGGGATTACAGGCATCCGCCACCACGCGCAGCTGATTTTTGTATTTTTAGTAGAGACTGGGTTTCACCATGTTGGCCAGGCGGTCTTTAACTCCTGACCTGGTGATCCACCCGCCTCGGCCTCCCAAAGTACTGGGATTACAAGCATGAGCCACAGCGTCCGGCCTCATCTTATTAGATCTTTAGTGAATAAAACTTTGACATATCCCTGCAGCCCAGCACCATACCTGGCACCAGGAAAGTGCTCAGTAAATGTTGGTTGAATGAAAGAATGTCAGCCACTGACCTTTTTTCCTTCATGGGTCATGGCAGCTGAGAAAGACCAAGGTCAGAGATAATGAGACTTCACAACCTCATGGCTACAGTGAGAATTATGGAACTGCTTTAGAAGTGAGTTATTTGAAGCTCGGTGGGAAAAGATTCTTCACCTTCCCAGATCTCTGCTGTCACTTTACAAAGAGAAATGAAGACTTATCTTGATAGCAAGAGACATTCAGGGATAAGGATCCTCAATAGGGTCTGAGTCTGGAGCTCTGACAGGGCAGTTGGTGAAGCAGCTTGAATAACAGAAGAGTCAATCTTTAGAATCCTCCACAGAGGCTTAGAAAGATGTGTAAAGCGCTTGGGATTTGATTTTACTTTTCAGGGTTTTCTATTCTGCTCTTGTACTAAATGTCACTGAATGGAACAGAAAGCAGACCTGTTACAATGTTCAAGTTGTATAGTTTGTGTGTATTTTAAAGAACAGGAAGAAAGTCATAGAAGGATGCCTTTGTCTGATAAAAATGCCTTACAACATTTTGAGATGGAATGCAGAACCTGTTCGTCTTCCTTGGGGAGTTGATAATGTAGAATGAATTTGAAGATTTTCTTATAGTATCTGAACAAGAGAAGAAATATACTAACTTTGCAATCTATGAAAATCTGTCATTCACTAGCTCTCTTACTGCCTTGTAGTAGCTTAACTATTAACAATTATAAATGACGTAACTGTTGTCCTTTAAAGGAAATGGAAAGGAGATAATATTTATTATGTGTCTACTCTGTTCAACACTATGTGAAACATGTTGTAGTCCCATCACATTTAATACTCATAACCACCAGATGTATAATTATCCCTATTTTATAAATACTGAAATTGAGACACAGGAAGTAGAAGAGGCTTATCTTCTGGCTCTGTCTATTCTTTATCACCCATCGTAGGCACAATCTGTCCTGAAAGTGTTCCATATCTTTACCTGATAAAGGTACATCGTCCTTCCTCTGTATCACCTCTGTACTTTGTACTTTGCATGTGCTTCTAATGTTATATCTTGGTATTTAAATTAATTTATTTTCAAGTTTTGTCTCCCTTACTAGAGTATAAATCTCTAGATAGTCGGGGTTTTGTTTTTATCTCTGTATTCCTTGCAGTGATCACAGAAATGTTTAGTTTTTGAAGTAAATGCCACAGAGCCAGTTAGGCATGGAGTCAGAATTTAAAATTAACATCCTTTTGATTCGGAAAGCTCATGCATTTTTCATTATACTATGATGCCAAAACTTGAAGACAGACAGAAAGATTAACGCAATTATATTATTAAATAATGCACTTAAGCAATACAATTATATTCAATTTACATACCTAATATAAATATATCAGGGTTAAGAAACAGGTAGGCAACTCATAGGTAAGGCAAATCTAGAAAATTTGCAGCCCAGAGAGAGGTTAAAGCTCATATAGTAAGTCTAAGAATATTGCTTTTGATTCACCAACTTACTATTATTTTTATTATACAACTACTACCTAATAGTCCTGTGGGAGATAGCAAGGTGAAAGCAGAGGGGATCCCATCCTTAAGAAGTTTTCAAGTAACTAATATGGTGCAGGGAAATGTGTGCATACCATAGTTGATTTTGTTTTGAGTTATTTCTGCCTCTGAGCTATGTCTTCCTCATGTTTAAACTGGTTCTATGAATACCCCTGAGGATCATCATGAAAACTAAAACAGATAACATATGCTATTGAACCTGGTGCCTAATGTAGATCAAGATAAATCAATGTTACTTCTCAGTCCAAATGCAGATATGACTATGAATATGGATATGGATATAGCCTTAAATCAGAGGCTTTCAACAGGGATGGGAGGGGAGAGACTTTGTTCTCCAGGTGACATCTGGCAGTTTCTGGAGTCATCTTTGGTTATCACAACTGGGGGTGTGTCACTGGCATTTAGTGACAGGAGTACTGCTAAACATTCCTCAATATACAAAACAATCTCTCATAACAATAAATTAAATAATTCTCTGGCCCCAAACGTTACGGGCTCTGAGTGTAGATACAGACATAAAAGTGCTAAGTATTACAAGTATCAGGTCTACTTCTGTGAGAGTGCAGATTTGGAAATGGGATGATACCCTGGCTCTGAATCTGAGATGTTTATGAAAGAGCTGGAATTTATGTAGGCTTTGGGATTAAGTCAGGTAGAAATAAAGCAATTGGAATTCCAGGAGGCGCTTGATTAATGAGGAATAAAAGCATCTGGGGATCAGAGTCAACAAAATAATTTTTCCCAACAGATGATAAAATCTGGAAGAGTAAGTGGAGGACTTAGCAGGACTATAAAATAAGAATGTTGGTGTTGGAGGTGAGATGTGTGTATGAACAGGAAACGAGGAGCAAGATGTTAGAGGAAGGACAGCAACATAAACAGGGAAACATAAATAACACATATTATATTCCTTAATTCATCAAAAAAAGAGATTAAAAATATCAAGTGTTTTATACACATCAGAGACCTATCTAGGCAGTGGAAATAAAAAAAATGAAGCACCATTCCTCAAGTCATAATCTATTTTAGTGTTCCCAAAGTATTTTCCTGATGAAGTTACATATTAAAACAAAATTGAATCAAATGCTTTGTTTAGGAAATAGAAGATTAAGCAAACTTAAACAGCTATTTTCTTAAAGAGTACTACAGAGACTGGAATGGGCTTATGAGCTATGGTATATAACAATTCTAAATTTATGTCTATTATCCTAGTTCATTTTTTGTTGCGTATAACAGAATAACTGAAAGGCGGTAATTTATTTTTTTAAAAAAGGAGCTTCTTTCCCACTATTTTAGAGGCTGAGAAGTCCAAGCTCAAGGGGCCACATCTGGTGAGGGCCTTCTTGCCGGTGGGGACACTTGCCAGCATCCTGAGGTGGCGCAGGGCATCTTATGATGAGGGGACAGCGTGCTAGCTCAGGTCTCGCTTCTTCTAATAAAACCACCAGTCCCACTCCCATGATAACCCATCAGTCCATTCATCCATGAACAGATTAATCTATTCATGAGGACAGAGCCCTTCTGACTCAATCACCTCTTAAAAGCCCTACCTCTCAATACTGCCACACTGGGGACTAAATTTCAACCTGAATTTTTTTTTTTTTTTTTTTTTTTTTTTTTTGAGACGGAGTCTCGCTGTGTCTCCCAGGCTGGAGTGCAGTGGCGTGATCTCCTCACTGCAAGCTCCGCCTCCCGGGTTCACGCCATTCTCCCGCCTCAGCCTCCCAAGTAGCTGAGACTACAGGCGCCCGCCACCACGCCCGGCTAGTTTTTTGTATTTTTAGTAGAGACGGGGTTTCACCATGTTAGCCAGGATAGTCTCGATCTCCTGACCTCGTGATCCACCCGCCTCGGCCTCCCAAAGTGCTGGGATTACAGGCTTGAGCCACCGCGCCCAGCCCTGAATTTTTGAGAGGACAAATATTCAAACCACAGCATCTGTGAAGCACTTTGTTTTGAAGGAGCATCTTCCAGAGTCAATATTTAGCCAGGCTAAATTTAGAGAACACGATTCTAGCCCCGGATCTCCCACCAGGACAGCCAGTAAGAAAACACTTAATGTTTTCATGATGGCATTGGAATTTGCAGAAATTGGCAAAGAAACCACTTCCGATGTTTCCAATACTTGAAATTTCTAGAAGAAAGGGTTTATTTTATTTTGTTTTGTTTAATAAGCAAGAAGGTTAAGACAATTTGTGGTTAGCCTCTGGCATGTGTTTGGTACTAAATAAAGATTTTTGAATGTAGTTAAATGAGTGAGACACTAAGAGTGGGCTAACAAAAAAGAGGAAGATAAAAAAAGCTCATGAAAGGAAAACGTGCAAAGCTTGGCAATAGAATGTATATATTGAATACAAAACAAGTAGGAAATTAAGGCTGAATAAGATCTCATCTTTTATATTAGAGAAAATTACAGTTTAACTCATGAGATCACAGAAAGGAGCATAATAGGGAAATCATATTAGAATAAAAGCATCAGACTGAGAAGCTGGATTTTGATGTCTAAACTAGGCCACTAATTTACTGTGTAAACCTGGCCAAGGCCCTTAACCTCTCAGGTCCTCACTTGGTTATTTATAAAACATAGATGCCTATGCTCCCAATGAGGATTAAATAGCCTTAATAAATATAAATACATATATGTGAATGCACATATACATATACATGCATGTATTATACAAACATAATGCATACATATAGGTATATATAGATATGCACATATGTGTAAAAGGAATTATTATTATTGTAGCTCATATTCTAGACCCATAACTGCTTTAATTAAGAATTTCAATGATATACACTCTATTAATTACTCCATTTTTAAAAAATTAATGGGTACTATAAAATGATTTTCCTAACCATCTTTGGTTGATATCATAAATTCAACTTTTTTTAATATTCAAGTGAAACTAGGTTAATATGATTTTAATATTTATAATTAGTCATTATCAATTAATATAGTTTACTAAGCAGCAATTTGGTTCATAGTATCTGGGATACCAGATGCTGAGAGAATAAAAATCAACCTCAGTTCTCCAGGAGATTATAATCTAAGGTGCAGAAACTAATGCCCAAGCGAGTGGTGACAAGGGATAGCCCCAACTGAGCATATTCCTTAAGGAAGGAGCATTGTTTTCTCATCTCAAGGGATAGTTTTCATTCCTATGTAGTGCATATCTGAGTGCATGGGTTCCTCCTGCTTTTCTTTTCTGGATTCCTGTGATGGAGGAGGCTTCTAGCCTGGGTTAGGTAGTAGAGGTGTAGCTAGAATGACCTATTTTAACACTATTAGTTATTAAGCAGAGGGAGTAAGAAAGAGGGAAGAGGCCGGGCACGGTGGCTCACGCCGGTAATCCCAGCACTTTGGGAAGCCGAGGTGGGTGGATCATGAGGTCAGGATATCGAGACCATCCTGGCCAAAATAGTGAAATCCCGTCTCTACTAAAAATACAAAAAATTAGCCGGGCGCGGTGGTGGGCGCCTGTAGTCACAGCTACTCGGGAGACTGAGGCAGGAGAATGGCGTGAACCCAGGAGGCGGAGCTTGCAGTGAGCCGAGATCGTGCCACTGCACTCCAGCCTGGGCGACAGAGCGAGACTCCGTCTAAAAAAAAAAAAAAAGAAAGAGAGAGAGAGAAGAGTAGTGGATAAAAGTGACCACAGTATGCTCAATGTTGTTGTTGTTGTTATTATTATTATTATTACTGAGATGGAGTCTCACTCTGTTGCCAGGCTGGAGTGCAGTAGCGTGATCTCGGCTCACTGCAACCTCCGCCTCCCTGATTCAAGTTGACCATGCCCAACTGATTTTTAGTAGAGACGGGGCTTCACCATGTTGGCCAGGATGGTCTCGATCTCCTGACCTCGTGATTTACCCGCCTCAGCCTCTCAAAGTGCTGGGATTACAGACGTGAGCCCCCACGCCCGGCCCAATGTCATTATTTTTTAAAAAATGAAAGTATGATTTGGGGCATCACTAAGAGAGAGCACCATGCAGTTTGAGGAACAGAGAGAGAGAAAAAGAAAATTGTTTAGCCTATGAAAGGGAACACTCACAAAAGCTATTACACACCTGCATGGTTTTCATTTGGAAAAATAAATGGAAGGCAAAATAGACTAGCACTCATTAAGGACTCAGTCTGTATATGGCAAGTTCTTGGGTGGGTACATTACATTAATGTATAGATGAGCAAACTAAGACTGTGAGATTTCAAGAGGCTAGGCTAAGCTCATTCATGCAACAGGGATTCAAACAAAAGTCTCAACTTGCAAGCCTTCATTTTTTTTTTCTTTTCCGGAACCATTCGATAATGAAATGGATGATCTTTGACATACTCAGCTCTGTGGTTTTGGAAGCATTAAAGTTGAAGCTGAGGGACTATGTTATAGTGGTGCTATTGAAGCAATTTTTGCGTTTGCTGGGCTTTTAGAGTGATGATCTTCATGGTCTCTTTTAATGCAATGCAACTATTCTAGGAACCAATGAATAATTTGGAAAGGTGGTACATACCAAGCAGTTTCCAGAGAGAATTTCACTGCATTGCCATTCCTCATATTAGCTACTGACACGGTGAGAATAAAGGGTTTGAATGAATACGTCATTGAAGTTGAGTCAATGTAATCTTTCAGAGCTGCAATTATACATTATATACTAGTTTTGTACCTTGTGTGTTATTAGGGGAACAGACAAATGAAAGCTCTGTCCCTCAAATGACAGATTGGTCAGGAATTTCTTCTACCTGCTGGCCCTAACACTGAAGTAGCAAAACTGTAAGTAGGACCAATCCAAGGTCAGACATAGGGAAAAATATAGGTGGTGTGTCAAACTATATTACATAGAGTAATACCAGGTTTGGGAGGAGAAGAATCAGGAGCCAAATCAAAATAAGAAATGTCAGATAGCCCAGAATCCAAGACATGATTGGAAGTCAGAATAGATGTGGATTAATGAGTTCAACTCAATTCAACAAATATGCATTGATTATAGTCTAGTGGGAAAAATATACAGGTTAAAAAATAATTAACATATATTGCAATAAAAAGGGAACCATAATGTATGTGGTCAGATACTACTTTGTTTTTTTAATTCAACATTATTATTTCTAGCATTCATTGATGGTGTTGTGTAGTTGAAATGTATTCATTTTCACTATTGAAAAATTGTACATTATGTGATTATATTACAATTTCAAACCTCAATATAATGCAAAGTAAATAACATAGTGCTAAAAAATGAGAGCACATACACTTGATATAAAAACAAAGTGAAGAGAGTTCTAAATATGCATTTCAGGATAGTGAAAATTCTAGGATAAAATGAAAAAGTAGTCCAGGAAAGAGGCATATAGGTAGAAACTGGAATAGGGGTAATGTTCCAGTTCTCATATGTGGGTGGTGGGTTTATAGTTATTTATTTTAATGCTTCAGTGTATATAGACATATAAGTATATGTATGAACTATATATAAATGTATCTACATATAAATGTTACATATTTATTATATATATATCATATATACTACAAAATAAAACATCCAAAAAATTTTTAAGTTTGAATATGTAGTGAACAATAAAGACATATATGCATAGAATGCAATGATCCAAGAGGACAGAGGAGTTGATTGTCTTGGTTAGGTAGATGATAAATGAGATTTTTTTTTTTTTTTTTTTGAGACAGAGTCTTGCTCTCTCGCCAGGCTGGAGTGCAGTGGCACGATCTTGGCTTACCGCAATCTCTGCCTCCCGAGTTCGAGTGATTCCCCTACCTCAGCCTCCCAAGTAGCTGGGACTACAGGTGCATGCAACCACGCCTGGCTAATTTTGTGCATTTTAGTAGAAACAGGGTTTCACTATGTTGACCAAGATGGTCTCGATCTCCTGACCTTGTGATCTGCCTGCCTTGGCCTCCAAAAGTTCCAAGATTACAGGCATGAGCCACCAGGCCTGGCTGAGACTTTTTTTTTTAAATGTGTTATATCTGAGTTGGATTTTTGAGGAGTGCATAAATGTTTACCTCATTCATACAGAAAAGGCATTCCAGGAAGAAGAAAAAAAGGAGCGTCTGCCCTAGGAAACGTATTGTACACTTCTGCACATTATTTATCATTCCTCATACAATATCTCTAACATCACAATATGTGTATATAATAATATATAATTGTTGAATAAACGAAGATACTCAGGATTGACAGATATAGTGTATGTAGTGTGTGGATGTGTGAATATGAGGAACCTGTTGGGAATAAGGTTGAAGAAGCAGAAAGAAGCTGCTTAAGGAGTTTTATTGCCTTTCAAAGGATCTTAAGGAAAGTAATACAGTGTTTTAGGTGGGGGAATGACAAATTTGACTTAAATGGTAGACGCTCTGGCTATATAATGTGAAGGATGGCTTGGGAGTTGGAAGGATGGTGGTGGTGGGACCCTAGATCATAAAGAAGGAGGCTAACTAGGAGGGGGTGAACTAGTTCCCACAGGAGGTGACAATGTGGAGTGGGGACAGCAACCTGGGAATGGCCAGGGGATCCTTTTCAAATTGTCAATGAGGAGCAGGACAAGGAGGTAGATTCACCAGCATGAAATCTAGGAAAACTTGCCAATCCCATAGCATAATTCTCTTGGTCTTAAAGAGACACCTGTCCTTCCCGTAGTGTTTTTCAGAGACTACTGTTCTTTTTTTCAACCTCTTGGATTTTAACTTTGGTTTGAATAACAATATTAATTGGACAACTTGTTTTAGAAGTGCATACACTTTTTGTGATAGCGTAAAACACTTAAAAAAATAAAACTGGCTAAAACTCAGGCCCTTCTTCTTCTTCTCCTTTGCCTTTTTCTCCTCCTCCTCCTTTTTTCTTTTTGCAAATGGGATAAAGCAATGGTCCCCTATAATAACTCTTATAGGCATGAACCAAACATCATGGTGTTGTTGTTTTTTTTTTTTTCTGACTCTGTCACATGACCCTAGTTTGGTATGCTGACACATACCAGCACATATTTATTCACTCATACCATAAGTATCTGTTAGTGCCCTGGGGGCACTGTGGTATGCTGACCATATCCTACCTTCAGAGTGCACCTGCTCATACTTCCAGATGTTGAAACTGTTGGCAGATGATGTTTCTTAAATGAATCCCTCTCTAGAAACTGCCTCCAGCCAGAGAACCACTTTGCTCAAGATCTTACCCACTCCCAGAGGAGAGCATGCATTAATGACTGGCCAATGAGTTGATTAAAATCCACCAATTTGCCTCAAGGTGGGACAACTCTGAAGAATTAATCCAAGTTTAGAATTCCCCATAAGATAGGCTAAAGCTGTTATTATAATTGCATTGCAATTCAACTACTCTCTTAGCCCCTACTTTGACCGCAGCTGTGATTATTCCCAATAAACTTCTTGCACACAAATTCCCATCTCAGACTTTGTTTCTTATGGAGCTCAAACTAAGTTTCCTGCCATGTGTTTGCCATAGCGGGTGTAATGATTCTGAAGAGACCACATAGGTGCAGGGATAAAAGTTAAAGCAGGAGCAACATTTAAAGAGTATGTGAGGGCAGATAACCATGTGTGTGTACTGTGTGTGAATGATAGATATATTGCTAGCTTTGAGAAGTAGATTGGTAAAATTCAAGAAGTTTCATGAAGGCATAACATAATCTTTTGAAGCCATTGGGATAGTATATTCTTATCTCTTTAAGAACAAGAGAGATATGCTTTGAGGATTGGCAACATTTTCTGTCCGCAGACATGGGTGCAGTCTTAGTTATCACTCTACTGAGGATTTACTGTGCCTCAAAGCTTTAATCTTAGAGAACATTGATTTACTCTTCAAAAATTTTAGGGGCTCTGCTGACATCCAGGCCAAGGGAAGTTTAACTTTGTATTGAGACATTTTTCTTTTCCTGTGTATATACACAAGGCAATGAAGGAAATAATGTTAAAGGATGGCTGAGTTCATGGTTTCAGTGTATGAGGGTAACCTTGTTTTATATAGGCCACAAACCAAAGCTGAAGAAAGAAAGCTATTTGTTAATCAAACTGTGTGGGATTTTGCAGCCTAATTTGAGTGGGCAATATTCTTGCTCACAGCAGTCTAGGTTAAAACTTAAATGATGATACATTATTATGCCAATTAAAAATTCAAAAATAAATGCAATACATAAACGTGGCTTTCCCCACCAACATACACATACCCACTGAGTTTTAGAAGTAGCAAGAGAAGAGTTCTCCAAGTTTCTTTTTTCTTCACAGCCCTTTAAAATGTCAAAGGTGCAAATGAAGCCCAGCCTCTACAATAAGAGCTGTTATTCAGTTGAATGATAAAGGGCTCTCTTTTGTGTTGGATACTCCAGACTTACAATGACATTAATGAGAAGCAAATACAAAAACAAAACAGGTGAAACCATGCGCTTCATGAAAGACAGACCCAGATTTCTATTACCCATCCTCCATTTACTCGATGAGTGGACTTGGGTAAATTACTCAGCTTAATTTCAGTTTCATCATCTGTAAAATGAGAATAATAAATTTCTCCTGAGTTGTGTGATAATCATGTAAGTTAATGTATGTAAAGTGCATAAAGGGCAGAAGGGCATATAGGATATTCTAACATACAAATTTTTGAGTAGGTTCTCAGGATATTTTAAAGTATATGCATAGAAATAAATTCAAGATCAGACATACAAACAGGAATTTCAGTCAAATTTCTTATATGATAGCCTTTGTGGGGAGGGCACTGGGAAAGACCTGGGGCTTCTATATTTTGACTGGTGATTAAATTTTTGCCACAGTTAGAGCTTTAAGACTGTAGTTCAAGGCCAGGTGTGGTGGCTACGCCGGTAATTCCAGCACTTTGGGAGGCTAAGGCGGGCATATCACGAGGTCAGGCGATCGAGACCATCCTTGCTAACATGGTGAAACCCGTCTCTACTAAAAATACAAAAAATTAGCCGGGAGTGGTGGTGGGTGCCTGTAGTCCCAGCTACTTGGGAGGCTGAGGCAGGAGAATGGCATGAACACGGGAGATGGAAGTTGCAGTGAGCTGAGTTCGTGCCACTGCACTCCAGCCTGAGCAACAGAGCAAGACTCCATCTCAAACAAATACAGAAATAAATAAATAAATAAATAAATAAATAAATAAATAAATAAAAAGGATTATAGTTCAAGTCCTTGGCCCTTGTTAAAAGAGAGCTATACTGGGAAAAGGGTAATATGGTGTGAAAGGAAGAACACTTGGATGGGCAGTGATGTCCCCTGAGTGGTTACTCTAGTTCTGCCACCAGCTGGTTTTGAGGTCACTCTATCACTGTGAGCTGTGATTTGCTCATCTGTAACACTGGCATTCTCAATTGGGTGGTCTGTGTATTTTTGTGTTAATACCTTAATTCCAACATATACTGATTTGCTGATGTTCTAAGTAACTATTCTCGTTTATTTACTGTGGGTACTTGGAAACAGACATAGTCAATGCCTTCATGGAATTTAACATCCAAGGAGTCTAGGAAGAGATACAGGTGGAAAAAAGCTAAGCAATTAAAGTAAAGTACAATAAGTACTTAAATGTACAGGGAGAAACACTTAACCTGTTTTGGAACTATCAGAGACTTCCTTTAAAAGGTAGAGAACAGGAGAAAAGGAGAAGAGATGTCTAAGGTTGTCCAAAGGCCTGAAGATGAGAAAGAGAATAATTTATATTCTAGAAGCTGAAACAAGTTTTGTTTGACTGGAACAGATTGTACAAATAAAAAAAAAAAAAAAGAGGAAATGTATGTAGAGAAATAAGGAATGGTGCAGTAGTACATGTTCTCATCCCTCTTTGTATTCAAGGTGTTTAATGATCAATAATGATTTTTGAATCATCAAACACATGAGGGATAAATTAAACTTTTATCCTACTTTTCTACTTCATTGTAAATGAAAATTCTGACAGCAAATTTTTATAAAGGATCCCAGGGGGAGACAAAATCATTTGACCTGTTGAGGCTGTAAGGTGCACCACCAAGAAGAAGAAAAGATCTATGAGAGGAGAAAGGAACTGATATTCATTTCTTAATACATTAACTCTATATTTATTGATCCACCTATCACGTGCCAACTACTGCTCTCGCTCCCGGGAAAATGGCAGTGAACAAGATACCCAAGACTCTGTGCTCAATGGAGGTCAACATGCAAGATGAATCTTGTACATGTAGTGTCTCATGTACTGCTCATGGGAGGCATGATGTGTCTCTGCAAAGGGGAAATACCCTCTATTCTTTAATCAGGTTCAAGTGTTCTGTTTATTTATGGCTTTGAGAAGGATGTTCTGGTTGTGCTCAGACTATGTTACAAAATTGTCGTTAATTTGCCATGTTCACAAGTGAAAAAGACCTTCAATATACACTCATGTGTTAATATGGCATTAGTATTATATTTAGTATGTTTACTTAGTCATTCAAATAACAGAAAAGTGTGGCATATAATCTTTAATAATAGAGTATTTTTCTCTTTCTTTGAGCCACTAGGAAATTAATATTCTTAGGTTGAAATGAAAGGTCTCATAATATGAAGAAAGCACAAAATTTGAGTTTATAATGTTACAAAATAGGTTCATTTTAATTACAATTTTGAGTATTAAAAACATTACCTAGAAAGAAATTCGATTTCATGATCTGAAAAGAATTGAGGAAGGTGCAAGTTTTACATTTCGAGAAACTAGTTTCACGGGGAGAAACCCGGAACTGAAAGTCAGGATTTGGTTCTTATTTCAGTATTAAACTTACTTAGGTTGTGATGTTAGAAAACAGATTGAGAGAGGAAAATACTGACCTCCAATAAAAGAAAGCTTATCTTCTAGGATCAGATATTGAAAAAAAAAAAAACTGTCAAATGAAAGAATTATTAACCTTGCTCTATGTAGGTACAGTAGAGTAAGACTGACAAAAACCAGACTTGTAGCTGTAGTGAAAAAAAATCTTCAATTACTACTAGAAGTATTATAATGATTATTACTATAACTAATAGACAAATTTTATTATTTTATTATAGTAAAGATTATAGGCTAGGCATGGTGGCTCACATCTGTAATCCGAGCACTTTGGGAGGCTGAGGCAGGAGGACCACGAGGTCGGGAGTTCCAGAGCAGCCTGGCCAACATAGTGAAACCCTTTCTCTACTAAAAATACAAAATTAGCCAGTATACAAGTAGCACCTGTAATCCCAGCTACTTGGGAGGCTGAGGCAAGGAGAATCACTTGAATCTGGGAGATGAAGGTTGCAGTGAGTCAAGATCGTGCTACTGCACTCCAGCCCAGGTGCCAGTGCGAGACTGCATCTCAAAAAAAAAAAAAAAAGATTTATATATATATATATATACGTGTGTGTAAGTGCCATGATGCACACTTACTATATAATGCACAGTGTTCTAAATGCTATTCATACATTTAATAATTTAATCAACAAAACAATACTATAAATGAAATATTATTATCATCTCTGTTTTGCCTGTGAGAAAACTGAGGAATAAACAGGTCAAGTAATTTTGCCCCAAGCCACACAATAAGTAATTGATGGGCCTAGTATTTCATTCTAGACAATCTGACTGTGGAATGCACACTAATAAAAAAATTATTTCAGGCAGAGTTTGCCAGAGATTAAATCCGCTTCTTGAACAAAGAGGGAGTTATTTGCACCTAACATTTTCAGATGGAAGCGAGGTTGAATACTTGATGAAGGGCATGCAGGTACTGGGTGAGTATTTGAGAAAGATAACCCCTAGGACTCTCTCTGATCCTGACATGTTTCCGTTCTATATAAGCAACTCCAAGAGTAAATCAGCTTTGCCAGATTAGATGCTCAAAAATAGTACTGGACTGAACCATAGTCATGCTCTTTCATTTTTACTAAATATGTACTTGGATCTGCTTGAACAGAACAGTCTTCATTTCTTGTGTTTACTCCTACAGTCTAATAGAGACCCTGTTGATTGTGTAAGTGCTCAAAACATGTTTGTCATTATTCTTACCTCTATGACCACCAGCAAAGTCACTATTACTAGACAATGTAGTACATTGAAAGGAACATTAGAATTGGAACCCAAGGTCTTTGGTTGTAGCCTGAACACATCAGGTGCTAGGAATGTGACCAGGCCCAAGTAACACAAATTTCTTCAGCTTCACTTTTTCTGTTTGTAAAATGTAGGTGACAATGGTGTCTATCTAACCAAGGTAATGTTCTAGGGCCTAGAATCTCACTCTTAGAAATCCTCACCACTGTAAAGAAAGTTCGGTTGAGTTTTAAACATTATCCCTTAACTCCAAATATTGCTAGCAATTGCAAGTATCCAATATTATCCTTTTGAAGGCTTAAAAATGTTTTATCATCCTTTTTAAATTTCAGTTAAGCTATTTTTTGTTTTTTCCTTTAGAAGCCTAAAGGGAATAGAGCAAACATGAGGAAAAAAAAAAACTATCTATCCTTCCAAAATAAATACTAGGTTTTGATTTACAAAATAAAAACACTTTAATTTTTTTTTTCCTTCACCATCTTTTTTTTAGTGGAAGTTAAACATAATATATTCCACAATTAAAAGTGCTTTCCACTGTTTTTGCTGAGGGGAACCCAGAACTGCTGGCAAATGGCAACACCACTAAAGCTTTGAGCCTCAGCAAGATAAATCCTGGTTCACTGCCTGCTGACAAGCCCAAGTAAGGAGATAAAGGTGACAATAAACAGGCACCAGGAAAATGTGTATTGCTTCTGGGGAAAGGTTGTACTTGTCAATATTTCCTCAGGGCTTTGTTCAGTTTGCTGTCTTTTTCTAAATCATCCTTGGAAATGTGGATTCAAAACAGGTCTTCCCAAAATGGGTGTGGTGGAGTTGGAAACAAATTTTGTAATTCTGAGTTCTCTTCATCTGTTCTGTTGACTAAAAAAGGGAAGTACAAAAGAGATACTTGTTAGTCCTGCAGAAAATCTTTCTGAATCATTTCAGGCTGCCATAACAAAATACCATAGTCGATCTGGCTTAAACAACAGTTTATTTGCTTACAGTTCTGGAGGTTAGAAGTAGCAGATCAGACTGCCAGCACCATTGAACCTCTGTGAGGGCTGTCATCCTGTCTTATAGATGGCCCCTTTCTCTCTCTGTCTTCAGTTGGTAAGGAGAGTAAGAGAGTAAGCTCTCCGGTGTCTCTTTTTATAATGGCACTAATCCCATCATGGGTTCCCACCCTTATGACCTCAACTAAACCTAATTACCACCCAAAGGCCCTATCTCCAAATACCATCACAATAGGAGTTAGGGCTTCAGCATATAAATTTAGGAGGGACACAATTGAGTACACAGTAGCATCATTCCTGAATGAGAATGTGCAGCTTATGGTTTCACTCTCTTAGTATATGACAAAGAGACATATATATATATATATATATATAAGGCTTTCTAGCTTCTGAATTCTATATTGTACATCAAGTCTTGGTGACTCACTGGGTTTTGAGAGTCCTATTGGGAAAAAAAAATTGAAGATGCCTTTATTTAATAATAACAGTCAAATCTGAGAGGTGGAAGTTTGAGTGCCTTGGATTGAAAAGCCCATATCTGATTTTTGGAGAGGGGATTTATTTTTCTTTCCAGGGAATGTTTTATTTGAGTTTGCTTCTTTAGTAGTTCATGGACAGTCTAAAAATTAGCCAAAGTTCATTTCTTTAAAAAGTAGTACAGTATTTTAGAATCAATATAGATTCTAGAGTTATAAAGAACTTGCTCTGAATTGCACCTTTGTTGCTTCCTAATTTATGCCTTTTAAACAAAGTTCTTAACCTCTCTTAACACATCGTATCATCTGTGTGTTAATGATACCACCTAAGAGTATCATTGCGTGGATTTAATGACATTAGAGATACAAAAGACTAAGCAGAGTCCCTGGAATGTAGTAGATGACTAACAATTTAATTTCTCTTCTCCACTATCTTCCTGCAAAGATGCCCTTCTAGAATGAGGCTTTTCTAGTTAATGACGAAGTTTCACTCTTGTCACCCAGGTTGGAGTGCAATGGCGCGATCTTGACTCACTACAACCTCTGCCTCCCGGGTTCAATTGATTCTCCTGCCTCAACCTCCCAAGTAGCTGGGATTATAGGTGCTTGTCACCATGCCTGGTTAATTTTTGTATTTTTAGTAGAGATGGGGTTTCATTATGTTGGCCAGGCTGGTCCCAAACTCCTGATCTCAGGTGACCCACCCGCTTTGGCCTCCCAAAGTGTTGGGATTACAGGCATGAGCCACCATGCCCAGCCCCAAGATTTCTTATAGGAATAGTTCATGAGAATTGTTATTTTAAATGATCTCCAGGTTGATGTTCTTTCCGCAAATATTGTTGAGGCAGTTAGGTATATTTTTAGCCAGAAGTAACAGATATTCAAACTAACAAAGGCTTAAACAAAGAGGGATTTACATTTCTAATGAAACAAGAAATCTGGATATAAACAGTCTGGGGTTAGAGCAGGGACTCCTTATAAACACCCAAACTCTGTTTACCTTTCTACTCCACTATTCACAATATATTAGCTAAGTGTCTTATATTCACAAATTAGTTTTCCTAGCACCAGGCATCGCTTCCATGTTTAAGGCAAGAAAAAGATGGAAAGAGACACTGCCATTTGTGTCTGTCCCTGTTATCAGAAACAGGAGACTTCCAGAAACTCCATAATCAATAACTGCCTATGTACCATTAACTAAACTGTCATCTGGCCCTCTCTAGCTGCAGGAGATGTTGATAAAGCAGTAGTGAGATTTTTCAGCCTCTGAAGTGTAAGCTGGCAAGGGATAAGTGATTCAGAATGCCTGTAACCATAGCCAATGAGTAGTGTCATATATATTTGGAAATTGCTACTTATTCAGTTCAGTTCAATGAACATTAACTGTGGATCTACTAAGTGTCAGACATTGTACTAGGTGTTGAGGTAACTGAGAATAAAACCAAAACAAAATATAGTCCCTCTTCTTCAAGAACTTAGTCATATGAGAAAGAGAGAGAAATAACAACATAGTTAAACTCTACTGAGGGAAATATTCACAGGGCCACAATTCTGCACTCTAGATGGACCACTTTCAAAGGTTATTTTGGTGTAACCAAGGTCGTTCTGCGCTGTTCACCTGCATCATACTGCTAGTTCCTTCCAAGAGTGAGCAGGATGATGAGCATCTACCTTTATCATGATGACTGTGAAACATTCTCTGAATGATCAAGGATTCAGTTCTGTTTCCAAGTTGAGATTTGTTTGTTTAATTGTATTTCGTGTCTTGGGAAATGTTTAAATCAGGTAGAAGAATTGTAGTAAGTCAATTATCTAGAACAAAAAATGTCTCATATTGTTTTTAATAAACACACTGAGCTCCTTTATGTCTCAGATAGTTAACAGAAAAAAAGTCATTTTAACAGGTCATAGTTGGACACATTTACATAGTTTGGATCCTATATGTTCTCTTTGCCATAAGGCAGGATTCAGCAAACTTTGTAAAAGTCTAGATAGTTTGGCTTTCGAAGACATATGGTCTCTGTGACAGTTACTCAACTCTGTCATTGCAATGCAAACGCACCACAGACAATATGAAAACAAATGATTATGGCCATGTTCTAACAAAACTTTATTTGCAAAAATAGGTGGCAATCAAAATTTGGCTCATGAATCATAGTTTACTGATCTCTGCCATAATGGTATAAAAAATCTTGACTCTTTTGATTACGTAATAGTAGATGTAGTCATCAACTACAGTAATGTATTTAAGGATGTTTAAGCCATCTGAATATCATTTGCCATCATTTAAGTTAAATTTGTTCTTTATCCCCAGCTTTCTAAGAGAATATATGTGATAACGCACATGCCAAGGAAACTTCACCTTAAAAGAGCCCTGATGTACATAATTGTGTTCTCTCCAATTATTTTAACAGGAAAATATAGCCTATATTTTATGTCCAGAGCCTTAATGAGATATTTTCTTTAACTTTTTGGGATTCCAGTTGCCTCTTGTGTGTTGAATCATATGTAACACATAGGAGATGATACATTCTAGTTTTCAGTACTGATACAGAAATAGCAGCTCTGAAAACTCTAGAAACTTAGTGTGACCCAAAGACAAGATAAGAATATATGCAGTGCCCTAAATAGCAGGAATCATCAAACCTGAGGGTGAAGGTCAAAATGAGAGGAAAGAGGTTCATGAAGAAACAAGGTCAAGCAAAGGGGACATTTATGCAAGGCAGGTGGCCAAAGTTATACCTGTCCTAGAAGGTCTCACCTGAAGGGCTGCAGAGCTACTGCCTAAGAGGGCATGGTTGCAGGTACTCTTCTGAGCCTAAAAGTGGGAGCTTGAGAGCCAGCCTGTGCTGTGTGACCATAAGAGAGATGGGTTTTGTGTGTGACCTAAAAAGTGACTTCTGAAGCTAATGTTCTGTGAAGTCTGCAGCTGTGATGACTATCCTTGGCCATGATCTCAGGAGGAAGCCTGGTTCCTCACAGCCAGCCACATTCTGAACAGACATGGTCACCTCCATGCTTCTGTGAGCTGCCTTTTGGTCCATGAACTCCATCTGTGGCTATTGTCAATGTGCTCCAAGAGGAAAAGAAATCAACCCCAGGGCCTTACTCTGAATTGCCAGCCTGAAGGACTTGCCTTCTTTAATGGGCCAGGGAGAATTCCCCTGTTGTCTGAGCTTTTACCCTCTTTTTTATCTTAGAGTTAAAGATATAGCCATGTTTCTTCTCTCAGGCCACCTTGGACTTCCAGTCTATTCAGAAAAGCCTGCGATTGAATACATTGCAGAATAATCTGCTTGGAAAGTGCCAAGTAATTTTCATAATAACACTATGAAGCATATGGCAGATCCTAAGATACCCAAGATAAGATGATAGAATGGAAGCACAAGAGGGTACATGACTTTCATAAGGAACCACAGTGGTAAACCTGGGACTCAAATTTAGGGCTTTTGTTGCTAGCAAATGTAGTGGATTTTATCACACTATTCCATCAGGATGGTTTTCTCAATTCCGTGCAATAAAATTTAAAACTATATTTTAAATAACTGAATAAGTATTTTAAAAATGATAAATAGCAACAAACCATATACGATATATTTAAATAATTTTATTTAATATTTTTGATAATCTATTTTTAAGGAGGACTTCCTTTTACTGTTTCAGATACAGTGTTAGATATATTTGATAATTTATAGCATTTACTGTTCACTATCACAATAGGTATCATGATTGTCCTCATTGGAAAAAGAAGGAAACTGACATTTAAAGAGATTAAGTTACCATAGCTGGTAAGAGGGCAAACCATTTTGCCTCATTCAATGGGTCTATATCATTGCTCTTTTCCAATATCTGTCTTAGGTAATATTTCTTTCTTTTTTTTTTTAAATTTTGTTTATTATTATTATTATACTTTAAGTTCTAGGGTACATGTTGTGCATAACGTGCAGGTTTGTTACATATGTATACTTGTGCCATGTTGCTGTGCTGCACCCATCAACTCGTCAGCACCCATCAACTCGTCATTTACATCAGGTATAACTCCCAATGCAATCCCTCCCCCCTCCCCCCTCCCCATGATAGGGCACGGTGGCTCAAGCCTGTAATCCCAGCACTTTGGGAGGCTGAGACGGGCGGATCACGAGGTCAGGAGATCAAGACCATCCTCGCTAACATGGTGAAACCCCATCTCTACTAAAAAATACAAAAAAAAAAAAAAAAAAAAAAAAAAAAACTAGCCGGACGAGGTGGCGGGCGCCTGTAGTCCCAGCTATTCGGGAAGCTGAGGCAGGAGAATGGCATAAACCCGGGAGACGGAGCTTGCAGTGAGCTGAGATCAAGGTAATATTTCTATACATTTTGCAAGATCTTCCAAATTTCCATACACAATTTATTCTCAAATCTTTGGTGGACTGTATTCAATGAATATAACTTCAATAAAACTGAAGAGAAGGGAATTGATTGCAAATATTGGACCCACAGTTTGGTTCACACTTTAAGGCTGCCTAAGCCTTTCTCTTCACTGACAGTTAGCAATGATGGGCAGCTCCATGTTGTGCTGTGAGGAGTCTACAAACATGGAATACTTCACAGTCATGAATGTAGCCAGAGTAAGGCCTAGAGAGGCAAAGGGCTCTCTATCATTCCAGCCTGATATCATTGAGAAGCAAGCCTCCTTCTAAACTTAAGGTATTTACTTTTATTACATCCTGAGGTCTGGCACTTTGCAGGGCAACTGCATCTGATCCACTGCTAACATTAATCTGGGGGAAACAGATTAACAGCTGTTCTGTAGTAGTAACAGGGAAGATAAAGGGTACTGTATAAACATGCCACCTGCCTGTAACTAAACCTGTCTCCCATCACCTAACCTTTGCTGTTCTTCTTTCTTTCATAAATGGTTTTCCTAAGAGAAGTCAAATTCCAGAAAAGTCTATACAAATTTTATAAAATTCTTATAGAAATAAAACCTAGGCAAGATAATGAATGTTGTCTTTACATTCTATAGGAATTGTGTATGTTGATAATGAGTTGAAAGGTGTCGAAGCTTATTAAGAGGGAGAATGGACTCTAAGACTCAAGCATGCTTAGATTTGACCCTAAGTCCAGCTATTTACTTCTTCCATGACTGTGGGGAAATTATTCTTTCTTTGTAACTTTTAAGAAATTTTGTTAAATAGAAGCAATATTTTCAATCCTAACAGATTGCTGTAAGGCCTCACTAAGCAAATGAATGTAAAGTACCAGTTAGTATAGTACCAAGAACACAAATATGTTCCAGTAAATGTGAGACATTGTTACGCCCACTAACAAATGGCCTTTCTTGTACGAGGCCAATGGGAAGGCAAGCATTATGGTAACGCTTTTGGAAAATGGTTTTGCATCATATTTCAGGACCCTAAAAGACGTCTTCTATATCCCAGTAATTCAGTTTCCAGGAATCTTACTTTACAGAAATCTCACCGTATTACTTTCCTAGACAAAATACCTTAATAGTTCTATATTACCCTTGGGGTGAAAGTCAGTATCTCAAATACAATCTTAAAGTTATCCTTTATGATCTTTGTGCTTGTTAATTTTCAACATCATCATTCTCATTTCTCATTTTGAGTATCTCAACATCATAAATATCTTTGAGATCCCCAAAGGAATCATACACACACTATTCTAACTATATAAATTAATTTTTCCTTTTCTTTTTTACCTCCATTTTCTTTTTATCCTTTAAAATCACTTACTCCAGGAAGCCTTATCATTAACTTTACATCGGGTTTGTCTGCCCTCCTTTGTACTCCTAAAGACTCCTCTGTGTTTCTAATTGGACATTTTCACCCAGAGACTGTTCATTCGTTCGTGTCCAACACAGCATGTAAGCTCCACGTGAACGGGAAGATGACGGCTCTTTTGCTTTTCATTGTATCTCCAACACCTAAAATATCCATGAGTATAATAGATGGCCCATGCTTGTTTATTGAAGGAATATAGGAAATAAATACAAAACAAAAAGAAAGGACCTTTTGCCACTAAGGCACTCACCACTGTGTTAATTAAAAGAGTAAAAAATTAGAACAAACAAAATATCACAAAATTTTCCAAATAGAGAATGGGTTAAACAGTGATTTTCCACGTGATAAAATCTAAAGCCAGTGCATTTTATATACAAAGATTTTATATAGGAAATGAAAATGATATAATCTGTTATCAAGTTTAAAGAAAAGCAAACTTATACATTTAACTCAATTATGGAGAAAAAAAACCCTGTTATTATAGAAGAAATAAACTGGAGGAAATATTCCAAAGTATCAATGGATCTTGTCTCTGGGTAGTGAGATTATGAATGATTTTTATTTTTAAAATATTATCCTACATTGTCCAAATGTTCTAAATGAGTTTGTATTTTTCTTTGTTACTTATTATTTAACAAAATTGTATTTAAAACAATGCAAAATACTCAACACTGGCAACGGGAACGCTCCCCAGGGCAGGCTGGTGAGAGACTGAAATTGTGAGCTGGCAGCAGAGGCTGGTCAGCAGCAGCATGGATTAGTGTTTTCATTTATAAAGCTGCAATTTCTCCAAGCAAGACAGGTGCATCCACCTGCTGATTTATATCCCTTGTCAAGGGAAGCCAAAGAACGATAATTCTCGATGCTAAGCCTTCCTTTGGGATGATGTTTAGTCACTTCACTCCCAAAATGCTTGATCAATTATATACTGCCTGTTGACCCTCTAGGAAACATTTAAAATGAATGTCTTTCGTGCAGGAGAACCCCACAAATCCAGTGATAGATACACTTTCTTTCCAAGTTCAAAAACACTCTTAACTGCACAGGAACCTTGACTTTTTGGCTTCGAGTCAAAACACTTCCTAGGGAATCATGGAGCTGAAAGCGATAGAGTGAGACTGAGTCCCTGCATGCTGTCTCAACCCATGCGATTAGGGCAGGACACAAAACCTCGCTCAGCCTAGAATTGTCCATTTGTAAAATGGAAATAAGGGATTGCATTGTGTAACAGTTTATTATTTGACCCATATGTGATATTAATTGTGAAAACACTTTGTAAATTTGAATTATTACTCAAATAGTCTACTTTCTGAGGAAGAGATTATCTTCTTTTGTTTGTTTGTTTGTTTTTTTAATCTGGCTCTAATCCTAACTAATCTATAAAGTCCCTGAAAGCAAAACACCAGTCTTTTATATCTTAAGTGCCTAACACAGTATCTGATGCATGAATAGTGTTCAAAAAGTTCTCATTAAATTGATTCTGGATTGCTGTCAACCATTCAATGGCATAAACACCAAGTAATTACTTAATTCTTGTTATAAACCAGTCACTGTACAAATTCCTAGGTAAATAAAAGTAGACTCTGTCCTCACAGCCTATAAACCATCAAATCAATTGATATTGAACAAACGAGTACAAATGTGATATGGGTTACATGAAGACTTGCATGAACATTTACCTTAGATTTGATTGCAGGCAACCAGGCAATGGTTTCCTATGGAGACAGTTTTGAAATGTAATCTTGAATGATGGAAAGGAGTTAAAGCGGAGGATCTTACATTCGGTTAGGTTATTAGGTGTGGAAATAGCTTTGGGGGCAATGGTACATTTGAAAGCCCTGTTATGAAGTTCCATCACTAGCATTTTAGAAGTAATCAACTAGACTGTGAGTTTCTCAACAACAGAGACTGTATTCTTTTTGTCTTTGTGTTTCTAATATGTTGGACAGTGACAGCACACTATAGTAGAACTTTTATAACTGCTTACTGAATGTGTTAGTACTTTCGTCTGGACACTCAAATACCCTTTCTGACTTAAAAGGAAATCATAGTATCTGGATCTAGGTATCATACCACATTCAACCTTGAACTCTCTTCTTGCTAAAAATCTGACTGAAACAACTAACATGTAGTTAAAGTAACCAAGGGGCATGCAATTCACCACTTCTTCTATATATTTTTCTGTGCAAAAATTAAGATATATAACCCACCTGGAGTTTATTTCCATAGTCAACCAACAAAATCTTCTGTCTAGAGATTTGAGTGCAAGGCCCTTGGCCTTTTTTAAATGATCACTTTTCTTCCAGTAGTTGTGTTAGGCATTGTTTTTCCTATTCACCTCTCCACTTCTGCCATGACATTTTGATACTACAGTTCTCCTGTGTATTTGTTTATGTATTGGGGGCCTGTTGGAAGGTACAAACCATTGCAATGTCTAAGATTTATTTACAGACTCAAAAAAAAAAAAAAAAAAACAATTTTTGCCCCAATGGGAGACATACTACTTCCACTGAAAATATACGCTAACACCAAAACTGCACTATTTCTGTTATACCCCATTTTTAAATTTAAAGCCCAAGGGATTTGGACTTTCCCTTGTTAAGACAGTATGATGGTATTTACCATATGGCTGGTGAATTCAGACCCGAAACCAACCCCAGTTCTATAATTTTTACCCTGGACAATACATTTAACCTCTCTCCATTTCCTCAGTCTTCCCATTTGACAAATGGAGATAATAATACTTGACAGAAAGAACAGTAGTGAGCATTAGATAAGATAATGCCTATAAATTGCTGCCTATAGCAAGTTCTCAGAAAAATTTTAGTGGTTTGTTGATATCAGGAAAATATTCTAAGTGGGAGAAATAAATGGACAAGGAGAGAGTTGAGAGTGGGTTTTGGTGTGACCCATTACTGAGAGGCGACTGACTCATGTTGGGAAACAGTGAGAAGAAAAAGGTCAAGGAACCTCAAAACACACTGGGCCTTAAAATTTAAAGTCAGAATCTGTTGGAGGAACAAGACTATTATTCTACTATATTAGCTGTAAAATTTACTAGCTGTGTGACCTGGGAAATTCACTTAAACAGGGGAAATAGTCCTGACCAAATAGGATATTTGTGAGGACTTAATTAATTGCATTTACAAAGCATATATGTATGTGGTTGCTGGTAGTTTGCTTTGGCAAGTAAAGCCATTGAGTTGTAAATTGGTTTAAGCCTTGGTAAAAGATAATCCTGGGAGGCATAGAGGATGGTTCACAATTTTCAATTCCTAGATCTCTAGGGATATAATTGGAAGGAAAAGGTAATAATTGAATACCTCTAAGCTACTATCACTATTTAGTAGCTTAGAAGTCTAGCAGAAATTAGGCATGTCTCTAAAATAAAAAAAATTCTGGAAATGTTTTACATTAGAAAATATTGGTTGTCATATCTATACTGGGATTACAGATCAGCAGTTCTTTCTAGCTTTGATCAATAAAGACTAGGAAATGAAGTATTTTAGAACAAGGCTAGATTTTGGAGCCAGAAAATAGAAGTAAGTTAGTATCTCAGACTGTATCCATGAAAAGGTGACCTAACTTTTCTGCATCTATAAAATGGGGACAATAATATCTACTATGAAAGATTCTTGTCAGGATACAGTGAGATAGTCTATATAAAATGCCTAGCAAAATGACATGACAAATTGTCTCTAAATTTCATTCCCTCCCATTCATTGATAAATGCAAGTTTAATATAATATTTCAAAATACAAGGTCATATGAGAGAGAGAAAGAGAGAGAGAGAGCCAACATAAAGAATCCTCTGTACTGAGAAGCAAAAACAGATTGTTGGTGTGCACTGCAGCCAGAAAGAAACTGTAAATACTAATGCAGGAGATAGGAAACTAGTGACTTGTGCTACATAGGGAGAGGTCTGGATGGAGAGGTAACCCGTTTATGAGGAGGATTTAGGTGGACGTAAAATCAGAGTTATCAGCACTATCTCACCTTGATAGGACTGGAATTGAGTTGGAGTTTGAACCCAGATGGTATCTGGCTCCAAAACATCTACTAAGCAACCACACACGTTCCCCCATGTTCTACAAAAACAAGAAAGAAATTCCCTGTAAGTTTGTATCTTAACACAATTCTTCCAAGAAAGCCTCACTAACAACCTTGTAAGTGGTGTTTGTTCAGTTAATCTTTGTAGAATGAATGACTGAATAAGGGAATGAATTGGGGCATGGATAAATGGAAGAATGGACGAGTTGCTGGGTGGCTGGCTGACTAGCCAAAAAATGGCTAACTACTTCATGCAGAATGTGCAGCTATGCCAAAAATAGATTACAAAGGAAGTAAAATGCATAATCTCTGTTATTGAGGAAGATCAATAAAATTAGTCACCTGAAACAACTCTAGAATGATTGAGTCATTGTGAGAATCTGGTATAGATGGTAGAAACACTGATTCACACACAATTCATCCTGGAAATGTCCTCAAGAGTCTAGCCTTCTTGATTTACAGATGAAGATAACCAAGAGGCAGTGACATGCAGAGAGCTGCACAGTTAATATGTGACAGAACTAGTCAAACCTAGTTCTCAAGACAATCACCTGTGTAGTGCACTTTGGGTTATATCTATTCTATAAAATAGTTCCAAATATCACGACAGTTACTGTTATTTTTTATTGCAGCCTCTTAGAGACATAAAGTACTATTAGCCAAGGAGATTCAGGCTTTCTTTTTTCTTTTTTTTTTTTTTTTGAGACGGAGTCTTGCTCTGTCACCCAGGCTGGAGTGCCGTGGCCGGATCTCAGCTCACTGCAAGCTCCGCCTCCCGGGTTCCCGCCATTCTCCTGCCTCAGCCTCCGGAGTAGCTGGGACTACAGGCGCCCGCCACCTCGCCCGGCTAGTTTTTTTGTATTTTTTAGTAGAGACGGGGTTTCACCGTGTTCGCCAGGATGGTCTCGATCTCCTGACCTCGTGAAAGAGATGGTTCCTTTTTAATGAGTATGCTATACTCCCAGATAGGATTCAGACTCAGAAGCTGAATGCGGGTTAAAGAAATGTTATTGGTTTTCTTATTTATAAAGTTATACTTGAATCAAGCCAGACTAGAGAATATACTTACCACACATAAATCTTTTCCTGTTAAATGGAAGAACTAGACTAGGATTTGTATGCATTCTATAGGGATCACAGTTAGTAACAGTTTTTGAAAGTATGTGATTGATTATAAAACATACATGAAAATCCTGAAACATTCAAAATTTATGTACACAGGACAGGAAAAAAATATATAAAAAGAGGGACAGGTTTACAAATCATGCAATAAATCTGAAATAAAGGGATTTGATTTTTCCCAACCTTATTTTACACTTGAGGTATAAATGATTTATGTTATAAATCAGAACTCTAAAGTTCTGCCATCACAATAAAGTTTACATATAACAATTCTTAAATTTTACTTACAGCTTTGTTTTATGAATTCTACTATCTTTTATAATTTTGATTCTTTCTCAGAATAAATTTTGTCATGAAGTTCCAACTTATAAATGATGGTGATTGCAAGGACTATAGTTACCATGTTATCATTATTGGGGAATTACTGAGAACCAAAAGTTTCTTTTTAGTAGGTTAAATTCTCACGTACTGTATGTGAGTGAGAAAATGTATGCCTTACCAACTAAAATGGGGATATGAAATGTGATGTGGTATTTAATAACCACTGAGCTACCTCAGCTTTCATAATGAGAAATCTCTCTGGGGACATTGATAGTTTAAATGGGCACAAGAAGAGACAAGTGAAGTTTCCTTCTGCTACCTCCCCCACAGTCAAGTGCCCCTAGACAGTGATACTTTCCACCCACCATGTCTGAGAACAGAGCCTTGACTGACCAGGTGGTAATATTTCATAGCAATCTCTAACATTAGCCTTACAGATGTGTAACAGCACAGCAACACCATCCCACAATCCACAAGTAAGATGTATTTTGTTTCTCTTTCTTTTTCCTTTTAAACATCAGAGAACTATTGACTAAATACAGTTCTTCAGTTAATGGTCATTATCATGGCTATCTTTTTCCCAAGCATCTATTATGAGCCAAACACTGTGCTTGATATTTTCATACATTATTTTTTTTTAATCTTCTTCACAATACCATGAATTAAGTTGCTGCAGCCGGGGAAGCTGGAGATCTGAAAATGTGCATGTCTTGCCTATGTTCACCCAGCCAATTTCTTGGAAAAGGAAGAAGTTTCTTAGAGTATCCCAGGATGCCTCTTGGCATTCTTGCATCTCAGGGGCTTTCAGGAGGCGTTTTAAACACAAATACTTACGGGGCCATGTATGTTGCATAATAGAGTGATTTCTATGAGGTCCATGCTCTACCTAAAGGACTCAGACAGTGCTCTACACCATCCAGTTTTCACCTGTAGAAATAGGAGCTCAGAAGTTCCAGAACAGGTGTTTCAAAAAAGGTTACAAACCCAGACTTTTCCATGAAAACATAATTTTTTAAGTGACGACTCATGGTTTTGGATTTTAATTTTTTGCTAAACACTGTGCTGACCACACAATACTTAAAATCAGATTTTGCATAAAATCTGCTACTTTGGGACATCCGATACAAATATTACAAACTATAGGATGACTTCTTTATGTGCAGATACTCATTTATTTACTTAATGTCGGAGGGTGTGGGTGTAATGATTCTTTCTGAGTATGTGGGGGATTTATCTGCCTTCCTATTATGTGGAGTCAACCCAATCACCATACCTCAGCATAATACATATAATATATCTGAGCATTCCCTACATTATTTCCAATGGAATCAACACATTGATTTCTTCTGTTTTCTCACCCTTATCTTATCATTGCTGTCATCCATCATTGTGAGTTTTCTCTGTGGACATTATTGCTACCATGTAGTTTTCCTGTGTCAATGTTGCTAAGTCTAAACTTTACTTACACATTTTTAGCAAATGTCAAATTTCCTTTGTGTGAATTATTTCTCCTAGTAATATTATTCATATTAACTAATTTATTAATTGAATCAATCCTGCTCATTTGTATTTATGAATGAGCAAACCCTCGAAATCATGGTGATTGGCTCTCCTAGGATAATCCAGGGTTACTTCATATTCTGGGAATTTATAAAATATCTCTGGGAACTTTGTATATTTTGGTCTGGCCATTCGTACAAAAAGGTAGGCAGGATTTATTAGAGCAAGGAGAGTTCAAAGTTAGTGAAACTGACCTATCTATGTAAGTTTAAACATTCAGATATTATATTTCATTCTGCTCCCTGGGAAATGTAATAAAAGTTTCACTTTCAAAAGACTTGCTGAATGAGGAATGTAAAGTAATGCTCATTTAACAAGCCTGACAAATAAAAGTCATGAAGAATCTGACAGAAATTGGTAATTGATTCTGTCCTATAATGTATTATTGCCCCTTCTTAAAATAAGATTATATTTTGTTTTAAATAAAGTCCATCTTGTTCATCAGTGTTATTGAAATATTGTCTGTAATAACTGTACCAACCTTTCAGAGATAATGCCTATCTGATTTAGCACTAATTCACTTTCACCTCCTCTTAACCCTGTATATTTAACTTTTTTCTTTTAATCTTTAGAAGTTTGGTGTCTTAATATGATCATATTAACTAGAAGAAAAGATTATGTTTCTTAGAATTTGTTTAATGTTTATGTTTTAAAGAGAAAATAATCAAAATCTAATACCACAGGCTTCATCCTTGTTCTGTGGAAAAAAACCAAAATTTGATGCTGTACCTGAAAATCAAGCCAATTTTAATTGAGTGTGTACAGGGCCTCTCTCCTTTGTTTTCCCTTTAATCATACTGGTACTGTGCTCTGGCCTTCATGTGGCTGATACATTATTTCACAGTACTCAGTTTGATGCTTTGCAAGGGTTTGCCAGTTCATTCAAAACAGCATGTTCAACGTCCTCAATTTCATGGAAAAATGTCCAAAGAGAGAGTGACTTTCTACTGTACTTTCTCTATTCCATTTATAGTATCCAGTCATCATCATCATCATCATACTAATATTACCAATAATAGTTATTGCTTAGAAAGTGCAGTGTAGTAAAAGTGCCAGCAATTTATTTGTATTTTCTAGAGTCCTAAAAACTACACTGCATGGAAGGTAGAATTTCTCTCTTTGCTTCATGCTGAAAATCTAAAAGCTCAGAGGGTCTAGGTATTTGCATAAAGCCTCCCAACTCCAAGATCTTTGTTTCTTTCTGAGCACCATACTCAGAAAGTACATGTAAGTAAAGCTATTTTTTCTTGGTTCTCAGGAAAGATAGTAATACAGAGGATTTCTTTTGATATCTGGTCTTAAGCTCATAGATAGCTTGGAGATTTTTGTCATTGTTAGTGATTGAGCTGAAGAGACTTTCTACTTTTTGGGAGAAGGAGTTAACATTTGCCAAGTTTCTCCATTTGTCAGATCCTTTAAGGGGTATGGTGAACACCTGGATATTTAGTATATGCTATTCTAAAAGCTAACTTTCATTTGAGAAGTGTCTGTACAGGTCCTTTGCCCATATTTTAATTAGGTTATATGTTTTCTTGCTATTGAGTTGTTTGAGTTCTTTATATGTTTTGGCTATTAACCCCTTATCAGTTGTATGATTTACAAATATTTTCTCCCATTCTCTGAGTTGTCTTTTTACTTTTTTTTTTTTTTTTTCTGCGCAGAAGCCTTTTAATTTGATGCTATTTCATTTGTCTATTTATGCTTTTGTTGGCTATACTTTTGGGGTTCCATGCTGACTGTATATCCAAAGAAACTTAAATCAATATGTCAAAGGGATATCTGCAAGCCCCTGTTCATTGCAGCATTACTCACAATAGCCAAGATATAAAATTTGCCTGTCTATCAACAGATGAATTGACAAAGAAAATGTGGCATGTAGGCCAGGTGCAGTGGCTCACGCCTGTAATCCCAGCACTTTGAGAGGCTAAGGCAAGTGGATCATGAGGTCAGGGGTTCGAGACCAGCCTGGCCAACGTGGTGAAACCCTGTCTTTACTAAAAAGCTTAAAAAAGTAGGTGGGCATCGTGGCGCGCACCCATAGTTCCAGCTACTTGGGAGGCTGAGGCAGGAGAATTGCTTGAACCCAGGAGACAGAGGTTGCAGTGAGCCAAGATTGTGCCACCACACTCCAGCCTGGACAACAGAGTGAGACTTCATCTCAAAAAAAAAAAAAAAAAAGAAAAAAAGAAAAAAGAAAATGTGGCATACATACACAACATAATACTATTTAGTCTAAAAAAGATGACAATACTGCAATTTATGACAACATGGATGAATCTGGAGGACATTATGCTAACTAAAATAAACCAGGTACAGAAAAACAAATACTGCATAATCTCAATTATATGGGAAATCTAATAAAGTTGAATCATAGAAGTAAAGAGTAGAATGGTGGTTACCAGAGTCTGCAGCTTTAGGAAGAAAGGTAATGAAGAGTTTTGATCTAAGGAAGCAAAGTTTCAAATAGACAAGAGGAATAAACTTTGAGATTTATTGCACAACAGAATTGGCACAATCAATAATAAAGTATTATATATTTCAAAATAACTAAGTAAATTTCAAATGTCTCACCATAAAAATGACAGATAAACAAGGTGATAAATATGTTAATTAGTTATTCTGCCTTGTATACATGTATCAAAACCTCACATTGTATCCCATAAACATGTATAATTATGATTTGTCAAAAAGAATATTAATAATAACACAATTAAAAATAAAAAGCTAATCTTTGTAAAGCAGTCTACTACATCAGCCACTGTTTCACGTGCTTTACATTCATATCAAACTATCAAATTCTCACAATAACCCTATGGAGTAGGACTCTTATTACCCCTATTTTCAGGTGAGGAAACTAAGGCCTAGAGAATATAAGATGGTGGAGCTAGGATTTGAACCTAAACAATCTGGCTACAGAGCTCGAGTTGTTAAACGCTACACGACATCATATCTTCATATTACAATTCCTACCCTCTAAGGGCTTGTACCTGTTAGACAAGACAGATGTACACATAAATCAATTATGTCACATCACTAATGTATTACATGTAATTTGCACAGACCATTATGGAATGATCCTGATAAAGAAGAAACCCCTAATAGAACCTGGCAGAGGCTGGATATAGTGAAAAGAGAAAAATAGCCAGGAGGGCACCTAGCAGAAGCAGCACCTATCCTTATGAGCCTTGAACTATGAAAAGACAAGAGGGATGGGCCCTCTTGGACAAGAGAAAAGATCTGTGAAAATGATTTTGAAATTTTCTTCTAATTCTACAGCTCTAAATCATTTACTTGCATATGCTCTGTTGTTGATTATATCTTGTATTTGAATCGTGCTTTACAACTGTTCTCTGTCTTGTCCAGTGAGGTCTGCAAAGCAAAAACAATCTTTCTATCCTGAGAGATGCTGAAACTGTGTTAGAAGTAAGTGGTGCCACTACCAACATAGGGAAGCTAGTGGCAGAGATAAGACTATGAGCTCCCAGTGCTATGATCTTTCCATCAGACTTTGAGTTATGTCAGGTACTCAAATTATAAGTCACTGTGTCCATAAAGGCTTTCTAAATACTAGTACTAATTACTGATTACTAGATGCTTACAAAAGAGAAGGTACTGTGCTAAGCACTTAATATGCATGGTCTTTAAAAAATCTTAGAAATAGTTGTGTGATAGTTATCACTGTTCTAATCGCATATGAGAAAACTGAAATTTGGAGAGAGGTTATATAATTTTCGAGGTTATATAATTTTCCTAATACAATTACTACACCAAGACTCGTAATAAAGCTAAGACTAAAGATTGATCTTCAGTAAGCAAATGGTTGCCTTCAGTGGCCAAATCCAACTAACATTTTAACATGTGTGCTAATACATAGCTATTAGCAATATTTGTGTTTGGTTATTTCAACTAGAAATTCTGGAATCTTCTTTCATTTTTGGAATCTATTTTGCCTCAGTTACTGACTCCATGACAAAAAAAAAATCCCTCAATACTCCATCTTCTCCAAGGTATCTTCACAGTTCTTTGTAGTTTATTTTTAGATCAAAGGTGCATTTTAGAAAAGCACTTTTGGCAAATATTCTGCTATCTAATTTTTATTTTGTCCTGGGAGCAACAAACAACTTATTGGGCAGTGGTAAAAAAGAGACTGGAAGTATTCAACAGAGGCCTAGATTTTCATCCAGGTACGTTGCCCTGCTTGGAGCCACAGCACACATCCTAAATGTTATTAAGTGCATGTCATATTCCACTAATCACGTGTTATCTTCAAAGCCGTGAAATGAAGCCAAATATTATTATCTCCACTACACAGATAAGGAAACTGATGATCCGGGTAGTTAAGAAAACATGGTAAGATTATATGATTTGAGATAGAGGTTAGAACGGGATTCAAATGGAAGTCTCATTTACACCTTATGACCCTGCCCCGATACACATTTTATGATATTCCCATCCTTGCCATTTTCTTTGGCATGCCCCTTGTTAGGATATTCTTGATGCCTTTGTTCTAACTTTAAAATCATTTGAGCACTTTTTTCCTCCTTGCATTGCTGCTATTTTTTCAACAATGAAATCTGAGTTGGGAAACCTAAATGCTAATTCTAGATGTATCACCTACATCATATCACTTGACTGACTTATCAGGGTCTCAATCCCTTCATCAATAAAATGGGAAGGCTAGGCTCAAGCTGTGTATCTCAAAGTTGGCTGCGTGTTAGAATCACCTCATTACTATTGTTAATTTTGTAAAATTGTCCATGGCATGATTACTACACCTTTAAAAATGTGGTACATATATACCACGAAATACTATGCAGCCATAAAAAGGAATGAGATTATGTCCTTTACAACAACATGTATGAAGCTGAAGGTCGTTTTCCTAAGCGAATTAAGGAGAAACAGAAAACCAAATACTACATGTTCTCATTTATAAGTGCGAGCTAAGCATTGAGTACACATGGATACAAAGAAAGGAAAAACAAACACCAGGGCTGCCTTAAGGGTGGAGGATGGGAGGAGGGTAAGGATTGAAAAACTAACTATTGGGTATTATGCTCATTAACTGGGTACCAAAATTATTTGTATACCAAACCCTCAGGAAGTGCAATTTACTCATGCAACAACCTTGCACAAGCACCCCTTGAACATAAAAACTGAAGAGAAAAAATAAATAAAAGAGACTTAAGAAGCAAAAAAAAAAAAAAAGAATTCATTTTCAGTAAGTGACACATACTGAAATACTCGTGTGTTCACTTATATCATTCCTTAGATTTGGTTTAAAATACTCTAGCATTTTTTTTAAGTGTTGTAATGACAGATGAACAAGACTGGTAAAATGTCAACAACTGTTGAAGCTAAGTAAAGAGATATTCTACTATTCAATCCACTTTTGTGTGTGGTTTATGTAAAAAGTTTCAAAAATCACTTAGTAATCTATTAAGATACTTATGCTTAAGCCACACCCTCAGAAATTTTAATTCAATTATTGGAGGTAAGAGGACTTAAGTATAAGTATCTTTGAGAAAGTTACTCAGGTGGTTCTTACAGGATATCAAGATTAAATACCTGCCTGAAATTCTAGATAACTTATATGGTTTCTTCTAAATATAATTCTATAGATACCAACGCTTTTAGAAAAAGACACTATTTGGCTTCATCCACTGGTATGAGAAGAAACGCTCCACACTTGAAGGGGAGTGTTTTTGGAACCCAGTACAACTTACCATAAAGGCCTTCTTATCCATCACCTCTCAAAACCCTGGCTTTCTTATCCATGACTTGAAATAAACGAACTCAATCAAACTCCAATCATTCGATAAAAGCTGTAGCCCCAGGGGAAGATGAGAGAAGACAGCTGGTACATCAGGCTAAACTCAATTATAGCTGAGATGTATTAGTCCATGCTCTCCCTGTCCTTTGTACAGGCCTGAAAAAGAAAGATGTCTAGACGTTGGGGTTTTCCATCCTCTTCTCACTCCTTTAAATGAGCCGAATAGTCAACTAAAATACACTTTTGGATTCCGCATATATATATATTCATCTTTTTTATTCATTCACTTATCTCATTATTTATACATTTTTTGAGTAATTGCTATAAGTTAAGTTCTTGTCAATTTTTTAAATGAGGAAATAAAGTGAAAGGAACTGAGATGCCTTAAATGTACTGGATTAAGCCCTGTACACATGCCATTACATTTATTTATTTATTTATTTATTTATTTATTTATTTAGAGACAGATTCTTGCTCAGTCACTCAGGCTACAGTGCAGTGGCACAATCTCTGCTCACTGCACCCTCTGCCTCCAAGCTTCAAGTGATTTTCCTGCCTCAGCCTCCCAAGTAGCTGGGTTTTGTAGTCCAAAGAGTTTTGTATTTTTAGTAGAGATGCAGTTTCACCATGTTGGCCAGGCTGGTCTGGAAATCCTGGCCTCAAGTGATGTACCTGTCCCGTCTCAACCTTCCAAATTGCTGGGATTACAGGTGTGAGCCACGGTGACTGACTGCCATTGCTTTTAGTATCAACAAAAATATAGTAAAATATTATAGCTATGTCCAATCTTCGGATGGAAACTAAGGTTTAGAGAGATTGAGTAATTTTTCCAGGGTAACAGAAGCAGCAAATGGAAAAGCTGGAGTGTGAACCTAAATCTGTATCATCCTCTAGAGCTGGACTATCAACATTCCTGCAGTTGTAGAGAAACAGTCTTTGCCCTTTTCTTAACTTCTTCATTTCTTTTCTTTCTTCTCTCTCCTGTTCTCTCTCTCTCTTCCTCTCTCCTTTCTTCACTCTCTGTTACTCTCTATTCTTCTTTATTTACTTCTTAAACATCTTCATCTGGTTTCTTAACTCCGAAATCTTTTACTCATGAGCCCATTTGTTGATGCTTCTTTATCCTCTCTATTTCCACAGACTCTCTTTTCAATTCTAGTCCCTTACTAGCAACTATCGCAGAATTCTACTTGTATCTGCTGCCAAGTTATTTGAATAATAAGAAATACAAGACTCTTAGAAAATCAGACGGGGCAAATTCAAGGAATAAAGAAACAGTTTGAAATGGAAATGAGCCTGAGTTTTGATTGCTCAGCAGAAGGATATGCCTTGTAGTTCTGAATGAGAAAATTATTTCTACACTTGCCTCTACAGAAAAAAAGAAAAGAAAAAAAAGGTTAGAAAAGTCATACAATTAGTGAAAGTTCCCCCCAGCCTGCAATCCCAGACTTCATTTCTTGCCTGGCCCTTGGTCTCATGAAGAAATAGTTTTAACTGCTGTGTCACCAATGTTTCAAAGGTGGTGTAAGGAATTAGCCCTCTGTCCTTGGTCAGCTGGACAGCATGGGTGACTGGAACTGCAGATTATAGTTCTATCTTTTCATCTCCGTGTGCTCATAAAGGTTATCATGTGCCTACAGACATGAAAATGGTTGGAGGCACCTCTGTAAGTTTGCTTTTATATTTTGATTTATTTTCTACTATTTGTCCTCTCTGAAATATTTAATGTAATTAACCACTCACAATTTGGGGATTTTTTTGTTTGTTTGTGCTTTTAAAAAATTTTCCCTTTCATTTTCTAATACCTTAGTGTAAATAGATATCACAGATATTTTTAAAAAGCAGACCTAATGTACAGCTTAATGAATTATCACAAGATGAATATCCTTGTAACCACTACCCAAGTTAAGAAATAAAACTTTTGTTTTTTATTTTTTATTATTATTATTTTTTGAGACTGAGTCTCCCTCTGTCGCCCAGGCTGGAGTGCAGTGGCGTGATCTCAGCTACACTGCAACCTCTACTTCTCGGGTCCAGGAGATTCTCTGCCTCAGCCTCTCGAGTAGCTGGGATTACAGGCGCCCGCCACCATGCCTGGCTAATTATTATTATTATTATTATTTTTGTATTTTTAATAGAGATGGGTTTTCACCATCTTGGCCAGGCTGGTCTTAAACTCTTGACCTCGTGATCCACCCACCTCGGCCTCCCAAAGTGCTGGGATTACAGGTGTGAGCCACCACGCCTGGCCGAAATAAAACCTTTGAAGCCACTCCAGATCTTCTAGAGAGCAGCAGATATGTAGATTGTTTATATGCTGTCTGTACTTCTTTATAGGTAGGGGAAGATATTGTAACACAGGGTAAAATTTGTTCTGTTATATATTTACTTCTGATCTGTTGCTTCTATAAATTCACCTAAACTATCATCTAAAGAGTAATTCTTGATGTGTGCACTTTCATGAGTGTTTTAGCATATAAGTGAGTTCAGTGAAATTTGAGATTATGGCTGTCTGGTTCAAAGTTCTATCCCAATGCTTACCACATAATCTAATACATTACACACACACAATCAATGATTCAACCATATGTCAGAAATAATTTTCCACTCCTAAATATTTATTCATGCCCAAGATATTTACTGGTGAGATCTAGTCTGTGCTTGACCCTGTCCTGGGTGTCAAGGGTACAAAAATACCTAAGATATTATCTCTGCCCCAAGGAGTTTACTCTCCTTGGAGTAATAAATGTGCAAGCAAATAATTACAATGAGTAATTACTGTAAGTGCTATAATACCAAGTGAGATACTCACAGAAAGGAAATATTGTGTGATCCTTCTGGGAAAGTTACACGAGCGGTATTTAAGACAGGTCATGAAACATGAATAACAGTATGCAGAGCAGAGCAAAGTGAACTGTATATTCCAGGGAAATTGGAGTATGTGCCCAGTCACGAAGATGTGCAACCACCTCACATGTACTGGGAACCACACGTAGTTGAATACTGTTTATATGTTGTACATTAAGGTTAGAGGTGTGAAGTAGGCAGGAAAAAATATGTTGAGGACAAAACCCGGAGTTCTCTTCTGCCATTCTAAGAAATTTGCTTTAGATGGTATCAGAAACTGGACCTCTCAAGAGCTTGCAGACAGAGGAGTGATCTGGTCAGATTTGCCTTTTAGAAAACTCACTTGTGTTTCCGTAACAAATGAACTGAAGAGGCTTTAGTGAGAGACAGGGAGAGGCACATAGTAGTTGCAGTTTGTTTGGAGAACTGAACAATTACTGTGCGTGTGTGAGAAGATCATAGATTCTGGAAAGGTTCAGAACAAAGGAGGAGCAACTTTTAAGGCTGAGTGGATGAGTGGAGAAAGGGTGAGGATTTGTGAATAACTCAGGAATCTCCTGACAAAGTTAAAAGCCTGTAATTTCCCTGCCATATATTTTCTTTCTTCTGTGTTGTTTGGCTAGAGATAAAAATATCGTGGCCTTAGGAAAAATCCTTTCAGTGGAAATGAGAATTTTAAATACAATAAATAAAATCTAGTTCAGTTCATAATTTGCCACAACTGAGAAGAGTTGTGTCGAAGCCACTACTTTCTGGTTAACTTCCCGTCTTCAGTCAGAAGAGCACCACTGGTGGAGTTTTATTATGTTTTCTGAATGAACTTCGCTATCCACAGGCCATAACTATGAGATTCTGAATAGTCACTCCATCACTTTCCGGGGGGCAGAACTGAGCTTGGGTTCAGTGGAGGGAGGTGGTACCATGGCATTACACCTGGATGTCTCCTCTGCAAAGTGAAATAGCATAACAAGTGTGGTGGGAGGAATCACTCAAAAAGGCCTGGGTTCAAATTCAGATTTGGCTACTTAGAACTGTTTCTTAACTATTATGAGCTTCCACAGACTCATCCATAGAATGGATGGTAATATGCATCACACAGGGGTCTTTTTGAGGCTATTGTGATGGCTGTGGGAAGATATTGCACATAGAGCATTATGTCTAGCACCATGTAAGTGTCCTGTGGTGGATTGTATTGACACATTTAATCACTCAATAATAGTTTGAGGTATTAATACTTCCATTTTACAGACGTGGAAACTGAGACAATGAGATGTATTCACGTAAGCCTACACAAAGGAGGAAGTGGAAGAATAGGTTTTGAACCCAACTATGAAAGATGGCTGGTAAACTCTCATTTTGTCAAGGGTAGTAGCTCCTAACATCTTAGACTTTGAGGTTTCCTTTTGACAAAGTGAAGCTGTTTGTTTTTCTAATTTGGACTATAAATACTCGCGATGCTAAAATGGAAGAAGCTTTGGTAGGATATATATGAATACAATGAAGTTGAAAGAAGAGAGAGACAAAAACAGAGGGAGAAAGGGAAGGAGAGGGAAAAGAAAAAGGAAGGAGGGAAGGGAAGGGAAGGGTGGGGTGGGGAGGGGAGGGGAGGGGAGGGGAGGGGACTTCACAGAGAAATAGGATCCAGTGTTAATTGGAGGCAAGGCACTTGTTAATTCTTTTAATCCACTAGTACGTCGATGTCAGCTCCTAGGAAGGATCCCTAGCCTATGATGATGATAATTTTCACCTAGGAATTTTTTTTTCATTGCATGGAATGTCCAGTTTGCTTAAGGGACTCTCATTCCTGGCTGCCGTTACAAGGAGAAATATAGCTGTGGGATATGTATATCTATGCGTGTAACTGTGGATATACACATACACTCACTCTCTTACACAGACACATACACGGATGCTGTGAAGCTTATACAGGAAAGTAAGAGTGCTCTGGCCCCACTGCTGTCTGTACTTTCTCCCTGACCCTCATTCACTTCAAGAAGTCTGCTAATTACAATTCTAAATCTAAATGTATATGATTATGCAGACTTTTCTTGATTTAATTAATTGCATCTCTCAGGTTTTTTTTTTCTGTGAAAAGACTAGCCAAATTTTCAAAACTCTATTATACCACTTAATTTTTACAAGATAAAATTTTTGCATAGTGTTTGTCTTTAGATAAATAGAACAATTCAACTTTCCTTCTTGTTTCTTTAAATAGCGTCTCATGAATCTCCATCGATGTATGTACCTCATCCCTCCTTCTCACCTCCTAGCTTCTTCCAGTCTTCTGGGAACAGTGCCTTTTCTTTTAAGCCATCAAGGCTGATGACATCTATATCTTGGTAAACACATTTGTATTTTCTATCTTGTGTTCTTATATTGACATAAAAAATAAAAGCCAGTAAACATTTCTTATTTGACAACATAAAAGTCCCTCACTGTCAAGCCAAGTAGTTGTGCTTTCATTTTATTTTCTTCTTTTTCCGTTGACTATTACTATGCTTTTGCCACTTAAAAAAGTTCTTCCCATCCCAGTCAAAGGTTTATCTTTCATTACCCTACACCAAAAGCTAAAAATCATGACATACTGCATCTGCTTCAACTGTGACTCACGTGGTTTGCGACAGAAACACACCATTGGGATGTAGGCTGCGGGCTCTGCTGTGAATTACAAGGGGTTTTTGTCCTGACGGTGAGGTTAACTTTGTGCCCTTGAGGAGCTCTCTGTGTTTCAGTTTCTTCATCTTTTAAATGTGGGCAAGAGTAGCACCAATACAGTTGGACACATAGTAAACACTGCAAAATGTTTTATTATAACATTTTATAGAAGTTTTTAATTACCTGATTTTTCAGTGGAGGGAGCATTTGCCTAATTTACCATGTCACTTACATTGTCTAACTCTTTAGTCATTGTGTTGCTTGGACTCTACTTGTTTCAACTTTTTGAAAACATATTTTTGGATTTCTAATTCTAATTTAAACTACTGCTGTTCTACATGCTTTACAACTTCCTTTTTAAGCTCTTCCAGGCAATCCACTCTTTTATAGTGGTCCACTTCCCAGTACTTTGTTCTCCCCCCTAGTTTGTTATGTACATCAGCAGATGTTCACCCATGCTCCCTGATCCTACAGTTTGTGGAATCTATACACTGACAGTCCTTTCTAGTCTCTCCACTGTTGCTGCTTTAATTTATTCCTTTCACTTTACCGAGTGTATCTTGAGCACCTTGTACTTGATTCATGATTCAGATGTAAACAATCTCCTTTAATCCTCACAGAAAGCCCAACATGTAAGTGCTATGATTTCTGTTTTGGAGATGGAAAACTGAGGCACATAGGGATTCAGAAACTTGCTTAGGTGGGGAGTGGTGGCCCATACTTATAATACCAGCACTTCAGAAGGCTAAGGCAGGAGGACCACTTGAGCCCAGGTGTTTGAGATAAGCCTGGGCAACACAGTGAGACTCCATCTCTACAAAATTTTTTTAAAAGAATTAGCCAGGCATGGAGATGTGTGCCTGTAGTCCCATTTACTTGGGAGACTGAGGCAAGAAGGTCGCTTGAGCCTGAGGGAGTCAAGGCTGTTGTAAATGAAAAGAAAAAAGGAAAAGAAAGGAAAGAGAAAGAAAGAGGGAGATACAAAGAGAGAGAGAAAAAAAGAACGAACAAAAGAAAGAAAGAAAGAACAAAAGAAAGAAAGAAAGAAAGAAAGAAAGAAAGAAAGAAAGAAAGAAAGAAAGAAAAAAAGAAAGAAGAGAAAGAAAAAAAGAAAGAAGAGAAAGAAAAAAAGAAAGAAGAGAAAGAAAGAAAGAAGAGAAGGAAGGAAGAGAAAGAAGGAAAGAGAGAAGCAAGAAGGAAGAAAGAGAGAGAAAAAGAAAAAGAAAGAAAAAAAGAAGAAAGAAAGAAAAGAGAAAGAAAGGAAGAAAGAAAAAGGAAAGAAAGGAAAGAAAGGAAAGAAAGGAAGAAAGGAAGAAAGGAAGAAAGGAAGAAAGGAAGAAAGGAAGAAAGGAAGAAAGGAAGAAAGAAAGAAAGAAAGAAAGAAAGAAAGAAAGAAAGAAAGAAAGAAAGAAAGAAAGAAAGAAAAGAGAGAGAGCGAAAATAAAAGAAACAGAGAGGAAGGGAGGGAGGGAGCGAAGGAGTTTGCCCAGGTCACCCAATAGCAAGTAACAAAATCCTGATTACACTTCATGTTCTTTGGACTTGGCAACCCTTGTGGGAAAGGGCAGCAGTGATTTTTGCTTGCTTCAGAGGGATCCTGGAATTTTAAAGTCTTACTTAAATGTAAAGAGGGCAAAGGAGATTGAGGAGTAGACAGTGCTATGTTGCACATACACCTTGCTAAGGAAGCAGATCTGAAAGAATAGATACAAATGTAAACTGACTCACAGGCTGAGGAAAAAAGGAAGGGGCAGCATAAAAAAGAACCAAAAACACAAAGACACTTTTGTTGCAAATCCTTTCTTTTGTAGTGACAGCAAGTGCCTGAATTCCAGCTGTGATTGTATATATTTCCAGAGAACAAAGTTTTGTAATAGTATCCTTGTCCCAACTAGACTGACAAATTAACACTTGCTGATGGTGGTCTACACCTCTCCACCACATGGGGATGGCAGCTGTGGTTAGCAAGCATACTGATGGAGTTGCTATAGATTTTTTAACCTGGAAAATCCATTTTATATCTTCTATGTGCAGCCCTTAAAAATATAAATAAAGTTATATATATATATATGTAGAAAATATACTTATATTAGAAAGTGCATATACATATTTGCTGCTTGATTCACCCAAAGTTTATTTTATCATAGCAAAATATTAGGTCTGTAAACAAAGCATGTACTTGTCAGAGAAAAAGAAATGTTTATTCTATATAAATGTATAACATATACCACATATGTATATTTTATATAATTATATATGCTCTCATTATGCTCATATTCAAGATACAGGAGTTGATAGTATATGTATACAGACCCATAACTCTATTGTATATGGCATATGGACATGTCTCCATAGCTTGCTCTATGTACGTATCTGTGTGTGTATATATGTATATATGAATCTATCCACAGAATGTTACTAGAAAGAACACAGACTTTGGAGTCAGAAACATTTAGATTTAAAATTCAAATCTTTGACTCAATAAATACAGAATTATGGGCAATTTACTTCATGATTTTAAGTCTAGGTTTCCTTCTTTGCAAACACAGGATAATGAGAGTACCTATCTTAGTATTCACTGGTATGCCAAGGAAACGAGAGTTCATGTGAAGCACTTAGCAAAGGATTTGGCACATAGGGCACAGTCAAAAAATGTTAACTGTGATCAAGTTATTCTCATGCACGCAATTCAACATGTATTTACCCAGCATATATTATGTTATAGAATATATATCACATATGCTTACAAAATATTTACAGATACTTGCACACAAATATGTATAGAATTTATTAAGTATAATTTGCCAACCTATTTGAACTTATTATATGCATATGTTTGTAGTAGTATACATATGTAGATCTAACTCTAGTAAATTCAGGAAACATTAATTGAAAAATATTTTGAACTAGCCTCTATAATAGCTCCTTGGGTATTAAAATATGTGCTACACTTATAAAGTGTTTTTCGTGTACTGAGGAAGAAAGATACATAAATATATTATTATAATGCTGTATAAAATGCAATAGCATGGTATATGGAAGAAGCGTGAGAGAATCAATTACTTTTTCTTAGAAGGACTGAGGAAGGGGTTTATAGGTTAGAAGGCAATTGAAAGGGGCTTTAAAGAATGAAAAGGATCTCGTTAAGAATGGAATAGGAGGGAAAGGCAGAAGCCAGTTCAAAGGCAGGATAGCAGATGAGTCTAAAAATAAAGATTAGTTTAGTTTGTAAGTGGCTTTTTCTGCCACGTAGGAAAGTTTAAATTTTATTCCATATGAGTAATAACATCAAGGATCCAAGGTACTCTGGATACACCTATGCTATAGAAGGTTGTCCTATACAAAAGGTAGGATAAGGAGAAATTTGTAAAAAATAAGATCATATAGGAAGGTATTACAAAGTTACAAACTAATTATACTTGTGCAGTCTCTTACATTTGACAAAATGTATTCATAATTGTAATTGTTTTTCATGCAACCTTGTAAGGCTTATCTATCCCTATCAGATTGTTAGCTCTTAAAATCTTTAGTTTGCCTATCCCTGACTCTCCAGTGGTTTATAGAGCTAGAACAGAATAAATGTAAAGGGTATTGATGGTTTGGCTGTGTTCCCTCCCAAATCTCATCTTGAATTGTAGTTCCCATAATCCCCACCTGTCAAGGGGGGACCAGGTAAAGATAATTGAATCATGGGGGCTGTTTTCCCCTTGCTGTTCTTGTGATAGTAAATGAGTTCTAACGAGATCTGGTGGTTTTAAAAGGAGTTTCCCCCTTCACTCAACACTCATTCTTTCTGCTGCCACCCTGTGAAGAGATGCCTTCCATCATGATTGTAAGCTTCCTGAGACCTCCCAAGCCATGAGGAACTGTCAATCAATTAAACCTCTTTTCTTCATAAATTACCCATTCATGGCTATTTCCTCATAGCAGCATGAGAATGGACTAATACAGGTATGTAGATCGAGCAACTGAAAGAGTGATTCCCCCGCACCCACATTGATAGAGATAGGAATGGAGGTTTGGGAGACTTAGATTTCTTAGCAGCCACATCTGACAGCTTGTATGACAAATCTCTTCCCTTTAAAATCTCAGAATATCATCCCGTCTGATGTTTATAATGTTGTGAAAGACTGAACACCAAAGACATAAAATAATTGTTTGGCTTAGACGCAAATCAGGCTTCACCAATTCGCTATGCTTTCAAGTGTGCAGTATAGTATATGTGCATGAGTGCATTAGTTTCTTTTATCTTACAGACATATTTTCAAGGTCGCTTTCAACACATGTATGATAAAAGGTACTTAAAAATGTTGTATGGAAAGGGACAGAGCAAGAGGTAAAATCCGGACCTTCTGACAACAAATGAATATCTGTAAATCTTGGGCAAGTCACCCATCATAGGGATGATTCTATATTTTTATCAAGTGATAAATTGCTGTTTAATCACATAGAGAGGATTACCATACTTAGCAAACTAAAATATAGAGCATACATAAATTTCAAATCAATATTGGATACTTTTTAGAATAAGTATGTCCCATCTAATAAAATGCAACCTTCCCTGACATTTCTAAACCCATCCTGTCCAGGCTCTTTTTGAGACCCATTGTAATCTCATCTGTCCTCATGCTTCAGCTCTTTCATTGATACTCATGACATTTTAAATTTTATCTGTAGATGGAACCTCTTTCTTGAGCTCTGGTTAAGTAGTCCCAACTATCTTTTCAAATGTCCTTTAATTTCTTTGCCACAAAATGATAATAATAATACTGCCTCTCACTATTCACATTAGCAAAGACTTGGAATCAACCCAAATGTCCATCAGTGACAGACTGGATTAAGAAAATGTGGCACATATACACCATGGAATACTATGCGGTCATAAACAAGGATGAGTTCGTGTTCTTTGTAGGGACATGGATGCAGCTGGAAACCATCATTCTCGGCAAACTATCACAAGAACAGAAAACCAAATACTGCATGTTCTCACTTATAGGTGTGAATTGAACAATGAGATCACTTGGACACAGGAAGGGGAACATCACACACCGGGTACTATTGTGGGGAGGGGGGAGGGGGGAGGAATAGCATTAGGAGATATACCTAATGTAAATGACGAGTTAATGGGTGCAGCACACCAACATGGCACATGTATACACATGTAACAAACCTGCACATTGTGCACATGTACCCTAGAACTTAAAGTATAATAATAATAATTATTAATAATAATAATACTGCCTCTCTGACTAAGTTGCTGTGAGGATTTAATGAGTGCTTTTTAAAAGCATAGATAATAATTCCTGGCATATTTCAGCTTGAGCTATAGAAAATTACCATTGTTTATAGGTTAAATATTGGTAAGTTTTAATACTAAGCACTATATGATTGTTTGCCATGATTACCAACAGGATTACAGTCTTCTTACCCTCTGCAAAGACCTAAATTATTTTATTGCCTCAGCCATGGGACAGCACCCTAGCTGTCTGCAAGAATGACCTATGGCCATGTACTTGGCATCCCAGCTCAGCACCTGGCATGTGGCAGGAACTCAAGTTCACTTTCCAGCATTCCTTACAAACAGCCACTAAATAATCTTCCTGAAACTCAAACATCGTCTGTGGCCCTATTTATGAGATCATGTGGTAAAATGGAAAAGACCCTGATCTACCACTGACGAGCTATGTGCCCTTGGACAAGTCATTTCATCACCTCCCGCCATGCTATGAGATTTCCTGCCTCTGCCCCTTTACTGACACCTTGTCCTCTTTGGAATGTGATAGCACCTCCATCCTGCCCCACAACTCTCCAATCTAAATCACCTCATCCTTCAAGTCCAAGCTAAAAATCTCTTTTTACACATTGCTTTTTGTTTATTCATGCAAAACTCTATTAAGCATTAATCACATTCCAGACCTGAATATCAAATTCAGGGCACCTGGCATCTAACAGGTGCTGGAATATTCGTACACTTATGTTAGATGTCCTCACTCGCATTATTGTATTTCAGCCATGTATAAGCCTGTGGAGTAATTATGTTCCAAGTTCTCAGCTGAGGAAACTGATCTTTATAAAAGTTGAATGAAGGCCAGGCACAGTGACTCACACCTGTAATCCCAGCACTTTGGGAGGCTGAGGCGGGCAGATCACGAGGTCAGGAGATCGAGACCATCCTGGTCAACATGGTGAAACCCTGTTTCTACTAAAAATACAAAAATTAGCTGGGTGTGGTGGTGCTCATCTGTAGTCCCAGCTACTTGGGAGGCTGAGGCAGGAGAATCGCTTGAACCTGGGAGGTGCAGATTGCAGTGAGCCAAGATTGTGCCACTGCACTCCAGCCTGGCAACAGAGGGAGACTCCATCTCAAAAGAAAAAAAGAGAAAAAAAAGTTGAATTTTTTTCCCAATATCTCATAGTCACTAATAAAATTAAGGTTCTAACTCTGTTGTGATCCCTTGTTACCCCCAATAGAAACTGTGTCCTCTCAAAAGAACTTTCATATACAGTGTGAACCTCAACAGTATTCTTTACAAATCTTTCTCCAACCTGGTCTTTATGTGTTAGTTTTAGTCCCTGGATTGGAAGTTTCTTATGGCTAAGAGTTACATCTGATTTAATTCTTCTTTGTCTTGCTTCATATAGCATAATGGTAAAAGTCACAATACTGAATAGCTATGAAGTACTAATACTGTACTATCAATTTTTCTTCTACCTTTTTCTTTGAAATAAAGCATCATGCAGAAAATAGATCTATTTAACTTATAATTGTTAACTATTACTAATTTTATAAGACAGGAATCTGAGAAATAAAGTCCCTAAGCTACTAAATGAGGCACTCAGGAATTGAGCTAGATGAGCCTGCCTCTAAAGTTTAGCCCTTCCCACTCAGCCCTGTTGCCCCATTCATTTAAACAACACCAGCTTAGCAACTACTTATATGCCCCATGTGGTGCTCAGAGTTAAGATCAAGCAGATGAAAAATTGTCCATTTGCTTTGCCCTTGGAGTTTTGGAAACAGGTAATTGAAAAGTTGCTCATTTAAAATGGTCAACCATTTTCAATCATGACTTCCTTTGCATATACTGATTTTTTTATCCATTGATGTTTTTCAACAAATATTTTCTAAGATCTTAGTATACATCAGACACTATGCTTTAACAAACCAAGCCTCAGCTCTACCCTCCCAGAACTCACAGTTCAATTGGAAGACAATCAGGAACCAAGTGATTGTAGATATGAGCAGAGTTAGAAAAGGGACTATACAGAGATGCACTGCAATGGCTTCAGCCTGGAAGGGGTGCCAGGGAAGGTGTCTGTACAGAAGGACTGTGGAAGCTGCTAAGATCTAGAGTGCATGGGGGGATTGAGAAGAGCATTGAAGGCAGAAAGGGAAGAAGATGCAAACCTACTGCAGTGGGAGGGAAAATATCACATTATAGGAAATAAAAGAATATTAAAAAGTGTCTTGTATGAGGGGAAGAGGCATTAAAGGGTAAGCAGGAGGCAGAGCTCCTTGCCACAAGGTTAAACAGTTTGGACTCTACCAAAAGGTATAGACAAACTGATTCAAATACATCTTGAGCCAACCTAACCTTTCAGAGCTACCAAAACCATAGAAAAATCAACTCTATTTACCTGCCTGTTCTACATGCCATTAAAAATGCATATATGTGTGTATGTATATATATATATACACACACACACACATTTACACATAAAGGTATGTAACATTATCTAAAGGATACAGTACTTGCGGATCCTAATTGCAAGATTTTATTATGAATTTTAGAGAAAGCAACAAGCAGCTTTAATTTTCACAGCCTAGGTTGATTCTCAACTTCGCTCAGACAAAAATATCAGCTCTCCTTTGTGTCCTAAGTACATTTCAGGGCCAAGTCACACAAGAGAATGGGAATTGAGACTTACAATGCCATTTTCACAATTGCTTTCCTGATTATAATCATACCTCAAGATGTTACTCCAGAACTTAATTAATTATTTTATTACTCCTTTGTCATTTTCAAAGTGATAACAAATACAAAAAAAAAGAAGTCTCATATGAGTACATGGTTTCACAGAGATCTACCGGGGACATCTCTGATATTTTTCCTTTTTACGCAATCAATGTTTCCTTTAGTTGGAGAGGGGCTTCAATCTATCAGACTGCTGAGAGCACCCCTTTGAAATCTTCAGGGTGATAATTTAAGTGAAATAGAAATAGAGAGAGGAAAAGGTCACATCCTTGGAAATCTTTTGTGATAAAGGATTTTCCTAGCTGTTTAATAAGATGGCACAGAGGGGATCAGCATTACAATTAAGTTTGCAATCTTGTTGTACCTAGTGACTCCTTCTAAATATTATCTTCATTCTCTTTAGTTTCCTTGCAACAATAAGGCTGATAAATTCCTCTGACACTCCTAACCTTGTGAGAGGACTTATTTGGCCCTCAAATCCCAACTGCATCTAAGGAAAATATTGTTTCTTTATTTAACTCTCCTTTTCGAGATACATGTCTGTAATTGAACAACAGTTACAGATAGCTTTCAAGATTCATTAAGATTCCTCAATTCCTTTAGACCATAGCAACTCTGCTAAGTGGAAAATACAGTGGGAAAGCCACAGAGTTTAAACTCAAGCAATCTTAAGTTTGAATTGAAATGTTGCCACTATTTAACTACAAGTCACTCAGCCCCTCTAAGTCTCAATGTTCTTATTTAAGATCATTGGTCCTAAATGATAACATATGCAACATGCTAGTAAGTGCCCATATATGTAGGTCTAATCAATATATGAAATTGTCTTCTTACCCTCTAGTTCTCATATTCTTCAGGAATATCCTTCCCCTTTCACTCCTAGTTCAAGCCATTCTTTAGGTTCAGTTAAGTCCTATTCACGAGAAGGATAATATCTGTCGTAGACAGAGAAAAGGATAAAATATGAATAACCATTTTTCTGACCTTCAAGGGTCTTTCCATGTAGAAAAGAGAACAAGTGTATGGACATCTAAATTAAGCACAAGGCTGAAAATGTCATCACTCTGTTAAAGGATTGAAAATGGTAAGGGTAGAGGAGAGGAAAGTTAATTTCAGCTGCAGAAGACAGGACAGATTTACTGGGAAAGAGTTATCAGATCTTACTTTTGAGGTATGGGTACAATTTAGACCAATAGAGACCATGGGTAGTAATAATACAGGCCCTCGGTATGCAATTACAAAGTCCAAAAACCTCTTAAAACTAAAAGCATTTTCATAGCTCCAATGGTAGCAAAACCTAAAATACATGCTAGAGCCTTCACTAATTTTACTTAGTGTGATTATTTATATGTTGTGCTCCAGAAATATTAATATATTTTGGCAAAAGAATGTTGTCTTAGGCCCTGCTGAGGACACTGTATAACATGCAATTACATTGCTTTATCTCTCATGCTCCCATGAATTCTTCCATAGATGTGGCCATAGAGGTTTTAAATAAGGGATTTATTGTGGTTCTTTACAATAGGCAGAAATAATAATACAAACAATGATGTAGATATACGAAAATCTAGAGTATGTTAAAATAATATCAAATCATCCAGTGTTACTGGAAAGATTAGTGGATGACTAGGATGGCAAAGATCATCAAAGGATTTCATTCCTTCAGTGAACAGTATTTTTCGAGATTTTTCTGTATTACAAGTGTTCTTTTAGAGGTTGAGAATCTAGTTGTGAGCATATCAAACCATTGTAATATGGTAATGGGGTTCCTTTCTAAGTTCCCCATTGTTTCAGAATGGTGGCAATCTACCAGTGGTTTAGGAGGTGGTGTGGGGTAACGTATAATGGAGGCACACAGAGGTTAAGTACTGTGCTTAATATTTGCGCCCATTAAGCATCAGAGGCAGGAAACTGAAGTCAGGTAGGCTGGCATGAGAGTGTGTGCTCATAACCCCATGACACTATTTTTGTATTTAGAAACATGCAGGAGAGACATGAACTATCTATGTGGGATTTGATGACGTGTCACAGAAGGCTTGCCATAGGCTGTATTACAAAGGATGAATAAGATGTGTTGCAGTAGAGGAGAGGGTTGGGTTAGTAGATGGAGATGAGGTCTTCGATGTGGGTATAGGCAGGTAGCACAGTGGATGAGAATATCCCCCCGATAAGCCCCACTCTCTGGTTTCTACTCCTTATTTGGCCACTTGCTGGTAGGTGATCTTGGTTAACCTTAACCTCTTTTATTATTATTATTATTATTATTATTATTATTATTATATTTTTGAGACGGAATCTCACTCTGTCATCCAGACTGGAATACAGTGGCATGATCTTGGCTCACTGCAACCTCTGCCTCCCAGGTTTAAGCAATTCTCCTGCCTCAGCCTCCTGAATAGCTGGGATTACAGGCACATGTCACCACACCCAATTAATTTTTGTATTTTTAGTAGATATGAGGTTTCACCATGTTGGTCAGGCTGGTCTCAAACTCCTGACCTCGTGATCCGCCTGCCTTGGCCTCCCAAAGTGCTGGGATTACAGGCGTGAGCCACCGCGCCCGGCCTTCTTTACTTCTTTTTATCTCATTTTTCTCATTCTTCAAATGGGAGTAATAAGAGTGCCTCCATTTTAAGGATTAAATTAAATGAATTGCTACATGTTAATGTCTTGGGGCAGTGCCTGGCACATAAAACTGCGACAAAGACAGACAAAGTCCTCGCTCTCCTGTTGACTATTTGTGTTGCTTCTTTTGCATAACATTTGCTACACCTTAAAATTATGCAACTATTTGCATTTGTTTAATATCTGTCTCCTCACTCCTCTGGAGATTGCAAACACCGTGACACAGGACCTACTCTGTTTTGTTCAGCGCTATCCTTAATGCAAGTATCTTTTATATAGTAGTTCTCAAAAATATATGCTAAAAGATGAATATATAAATGCATGAGTGGAATAAACAGATAACTAATCAGTGTATATACTTTAACAGACAAGTCGTTTAGCTTCCCCTTATTCTTTGTCATCATACATTTTTACTTTTTTCTTGGAAACCTGGGGCACTGAATGACTTACATCTTAAAACTTTTCTCCAGGGTGGTCTATTTCTGAGCTGAGCTCCTGCATTGATTTAACAAAAACGATTTCTTAATATAGACACCCAAGACTAATTGCATTGTCTAGGCACATTGGATAAGGATTTAATTTCACACATCACAAACGATCAGCATCAAATTGTCAGAGTCGTATTTTATACCTTCTTTACAGAGCTCTTTAATCTTCTTAGCCCACTTTCACAGCCCACTACTCTGAAACAAGGTTCAGTTAGAGCCTAATGGGGAAAAAAGAAAGGTAGAATGACAAAAGAGAAAGTATTAAATGGTCACTCCGTCACTGATTTCGGGAAAGCATACATGTCCTGAAAAGTTGCTATAACTTTAGACCCAGATTCAGGCAGTGTCCTAGGAAGCCACCTGTGAGTGTGTGCAGCTTCTAGCATCTGTCCCAATTTTATCTACAAAGGGTCTAAATGCAGGCTACAAAACAGAGCTAAACCCAATCACCCGGATCCACAGGAACTCCTGTGTTTTCTCCTTTTCAAACACCAGCATCCTCTAGAAGTTCAGGGGCTAAATCCTTCCATCAAAATCACACAGTGGGTTTCTAAAAAGCAGTTGGAGTAAGAGATTTATCAGTTCTGCAATATGCCATTTTTCTGCTGGGTGCTTCTACACTGCAACCAAAAGCAACAATTGCACTGCTTTCTGATATTTCTCAAATCCATCTCTTCCTCTTCATTCCTATTGAATGTTTCTCTTGGTGAGAACTTCAATATTTTTAGACAATGCTTGTTAGAATAGATTTCAGCAGGCCTCCCCGCTTCTTCCCCAAGTATGCCCCCACCTCATCACCAGAGTATTCTTTCTAAAATGCAAATTTGTTTACAGCTCTTCTAACCACTGATCTTCCACATAGTATAAAGTAAAAATGATGGCCGAGTGCAGTGGCTCACACCTGTAATCCCAGCACTTTGGGAAGCTGAGGCGGGCGGATCATGAGGTCAGGAGTTTGAGACCAGCCTGACCAACATGTGAAACCCTGTCTCTACTAAAAGTATAAAAATTAGACAGGCATGCTGGCATATACCTGTAATCTCAGCTACTTAGGAGGCTGAGGCAGGAGAATCGCTTGAACCCAGGAGGTGGAGGTTGCAGTGAGCCAAGATTGCACCACTGCATTCCAGCCTGGGCAACAGAGTGAGATTCCATCTCAAAAAAAAATTATATATATTGTGTGTGTGTGTGTGTGTGTGTGTTTATTTTAGTGTTGGAATATGTCCTTGAATTTGGAAATGGGCACATTTCCCAGCATTTTTCTTCCTTTCCAGACTTGGTTCCAAAAGTACCACATGAAAAAATCTCTGATGCCTTGACTTCTTTCTCCTCTATGGCCTATTACAGTTTGTATTTTGCCTCAATCGTATGAATCATTATTCTGACCTCAGCAATTTACTTGTTTGCTTTTTTGTCCTTCCACGCTATGATCTCCTTGAGCCTTGTGACCCATATGGTTCATGTGAAATGAATCAATTCTTTCTGTAATCAGCTAAGCTCACTTGTGCATCTTTAGTCAGACGTGGGTTGGATAGGCAGATATGCTGATCTATCCAGATTCTCTCAGATGTTTGGAGCTCAACTAGTATAGCTTGTCTAGAAGGGCTTTGACTAATGCAAGTGGGCTCTCCCTCATGTGGTATCTTCAGTAGGTTAGTCCAGGCATATTCTTAGTGACAGGGTCTGGGCAACAAAGGAACAGAAATGTTCAAAGTCTCTTGAGGCCTAAGCTTAGAGCTTGGCCAATCATAATTTCCATTGCTGTCTGTTAATTATTAGCTCAGAAGGTCAACCCAATTAAAAGAATTGGGAAACTACGTTCTACTTCTTGATAGAAAGAGATACAAGGACACATGGCAAAGGCCATAGCTACAAGAACAGGTGAAGAATTGGGGCTATTTTGGTAACCAGTCTATTATATCTCTTGAGTAAACCAAAACATTGTCATGCTTCTTTCCTGAGAATTCAGGACATACTGGTGCAGAACAGTGAATTGCCAATTAATGGTGTAATGTGGCTGATTTGTAGTAGCTATTAGAATGTAATCTGTAATTGCTAAAATTTTCTAAAAGCAAAGGAAATATTTGCAGGGATACTTATAGTTAGATAGCTGTTTTATGAACGAGTTGAATAACAAGAGATGTTATCATTGATTATACAATAGCTAATACCTTATTGATTATATGCCACAGGAGGTAGATATTTTGGGTTTTATTTTGAATATAAGAAGAGAGAGTCTCTGGGAGGTTAAAGAGAGGCCCAAGGTCATGCAAGTGGCCATTTTGGGAGAACTCAAGACTCAAAAACACAGATTTTAAAAATTTTACTCTAAGTGTTAACCTCTGTCCCTGTATTCCTTTGGTGTTTAAGAGGCTATTTAGAGTGACTTACATCTAACCATCATTTACAAGGTGGTCATTATCTTGGTGCTAAAGGTTTTCAGGGAAGGAACAACTATGTAAGAGATTTAGTTTATGTGAAAATCTTTTCCAGTTTACTCATCCTTGCAAGGACAAAAGCCAATTTCTTTTGCAGCCATAGTTATTGTTTACACTTTCAATAAATTTCATGTTCTCCATGCAGTTGATCAGATGCTGCTTTCTTCAGGGATGCCAATCAAAAGTCCGAAAGTTTATTTCTCTGAATAAACACTACCTTGAAAAGTAGGGAGGGGAAAGTTCTTCTTATCCTGAAAATTTTCAGCTCTTTGTTAATCCAAAAACCTGAAAGTATTTCAAGTCAAACATGGCCACGTACCATCTGGTTGAGTTAGAAGTTTACTTAGTAATCTCCTTATCAGTCAAACAGCTGGAAGTCTAGATAAATCCTATGTGTAAGAAGCCAGTGTCAACTTGTTTCCACATAATAGCAGTGAGGAAAAAAATGTATTAGAAAAGAGGGAGTTCATCAGGAGGAATTAATTTGGGAATTTTGCTGGCATGCGCTGAACTCTCAGTACTGGTGAGTTTATTATTGACGGAATGAACTAGAGACTTTAAGGATGCTTTGTGTGTCATCCACCAGGAAGCATTATTTGTGTGTGTTTTTCAAAGTGTTTTCTATACAGGAGTTTGTTCAAAACTCTAAAAAGTGATACTACTATATTTTGCTTTATGCAATAGATGTGTCACTGCAAAATTGCCTGCAAATTGATTTTTTTTCTATTGTGAATGGAAATCTAATTGAAATACACTAGGGAGGAATTTGCTAGTTCAAGAAATCGTTGTATAGTGTGAAAATTGCTTTTTCTCTTGAGAATAAGTACTCCTTAATGTATCTATTTTGTGAATTTAAATTTTTGTGCAATAAGCTTCATGTAGCTATGCTCATATGCGTACCTTAGGGCACCTGGGAAAAAATGCATTTACATCAATTTAGTAATAGGATTTTTCTGAATACCTCACACACCCACAAACTACATGAGAATTTTTCAACTTGAAAACATCCCACTTATTATTGAAGTGATTATGGGTACTCTTATCTAACTCTTCAACAAAACTGTGACTAGTTGAGAGTCAACCCCACCTCAAATTCATCCTCCGAATTACTGCTACAAGGCAGAAAGACATGATTGAGGCAGAAAAGTTGTTAGAGTAGATTGATATAGCAATTTAAACACCAACTCTATGTGGTCATTCAGATATTTCCTTCACTCAGTCAGACGTGGAAAGCAGCTCTGCATAAAAGAATAATGAGTTTTGGACTTGAAAGAACAGTGACAAGTCACTTAGCTTGTTTAGGCACCAGTTAGCTCATGTATGAAAAGCTTGGCATAGACCCTGCACATAGTTTGTATCCAATAAACAGGCTGTTGTTGCCATTGTCACTGGTGGCATTGTTATTGTTCATACTCTTTCAGTGAGCCTGCCATTCATTTCCTGGATGAGTCAGTGGCCAACCCTAGGCAGGAGAAGATAAAGGCATATTCTACAGCTCTTTGGCGCTTCCTGTTTCTCTGGAGTAGTCATTCTTCTCGATCTTTAGGTCTAATTTTGTTCTCTGGCTTAATTTTATGATAGCAGTAGTTACTTTTTTTTTTTTTTACCTTGATATGATAGCAGTTTTACTTTGATATGATAGCAGTAGTTACTTTTTTATTTGCTTTGTTAATTTTATGATAGCAGTAGTGTTTCTATGGTCTCTTGGCTTAATGCTGCGAGGTGACCTGCTCATCTTTAGACCAGTGATGTGGGCTTTGTGTCCTTTTTTATATGCAGATGCTCAGGCTTTGAAGTAAAACACTGTTCCATTTACTAATTGTATGACTTGGGGTGAGTTATTTAACCTCTTTAATTCTCAGATTTCTCATCTCTAAAACAGAACTCAAAAGACCTACTCTTAGACGTGTTGGAAAGATTAAACAAAATAATGAGTATAAAATATTTAGCAGACTGCCTAGTACATAGGGAGCACATAATAAATGTGGTTATTGTCATATTCAGGAGGGACTGGTTATCATACCCCACATCCAGATCTCTGGACCCTCAATCATCTGATGACTATTTCCTTAAAGAGATTCTGGTATTTCTTTGTTTTTATGTCATTTTTTTTCACCTTCAAGCATCTATAATAACATACATATATTGCCATTCCTATTCAGTGATCTTTAACAGTCTTTTGGACATTTTGTAATGCTCTTAAAACTGTGACCCATTTAATCTTGCCAGAGAAATACATCTATAATTAAAAATGCATACGCTAGTTCTCTAATCAAAACTTCCTGGATTCAAGGCTATTTTTGATCCTGTCCCTTTTTGCTTCTCCAATCTCATTGCCTGCATCTTATGTACCCCTGCTCCATGCTCAGTAAATCACACCTGTTTCTCTATAAAGTCTTCTTCTTTTAGACTTCAGTGGTAATGCATAGTTGGCTTTGAATGTGTTTCCTCCTCTCATTCTCTCAACAACTTTCTTCAAGGGTCAGCACCTCCTCTCCTGTGACTCCTTCCTTGACTGTAATTGGTCACCATCTGAAGATTTGTTTTCCTCTCTGCACCATTTGCATATCAACATTAGAGCGCTATTCCTATCACACTGAACTTGATAGACCACCTCGTTATTCTCTCATCTTATAATGCAGGGGCTACACTTTGTAGCTTTCATATTCCCAGTGTCTAGCACAGTACCTGGTGGTACTAGGTTCCCACTCTCAACCTGAATCTCTTTTTCTCCCTTTCCTTATCTTTCTGTGTGTATATGTGTGTGTATGCATGTGCATGCACATACACACTTTCATTTAATAAGGAAGTTGTTCCATGTCATGTGGATTTTGTTTTCTCTAACAGTTACCACACTCCAGCCAGGGTAAATACCACATAATGTAAACAAATTAGAGGAGCTCTTATCTTAGCATTTAGTTCGTAGACACATATTCCCATGGAATAGGCAGATACTGGAACAGACATTTTCTCTAAATAGTACAATGTGCATTCACAGCTGTAAAATCAATACACCATTTACTGAGAGTTAGCTTTATCTGTTGTGTGTGCTGTATTACAAATGACTTTATACAAATGTGATTGAGCTCGACTTTCCAATTTGTGAAAATTGTTCATTAAAATTATTTCTCATTCATACTCAAGAATGAGCCTTCAATAAACAGCATAATCTTAAGATTTAGTTTAAGAAACAATTTTCCTAGAAATGCCCTTGTTTAGGTTCTTGGGAATTCCATGCAGTCATCTATGTATTGAAGTTGAATACATGCTATATTGTTCAAATGAATAATTATTGCTAAGAAATGTCATTGAAAGCTAATAGGTTCAAAATCAATTTTAATTGTTAGTTTATTTTACAGTTATCAACTTGACTATACAACAGACTATGATTTTTTAATTTTTAAATGAGGAGTAAAGGAATGCTTGCCTACAAGATATAAATAATTAAGAGCATATTATTAGTTTCCCTAATCACATTTTTATTTTTAAAATATTATTAATGGACTAGGTGTGGTGGCTTACACCTGTAATCCCAGCACTTTGGGAGGCCGAGGCTGGATCATGAGGTCAGGAGATCAAGACCATCCTGGCCAACATGGTGAAACCCCGTCTCTACTAAAAAATACAAAAATTAGCCAGGCGCGGTGGCATGCGCCTGTAATCCCAGCTACTCAGGAGGTTGAGGCAGGAGAATCACTTAAACCTGGGAGGTGGAGATTGTAGTGAGCCGAGATTGCACCACTGCACTCCAGCCTGGGTGACAGAGCAAGACTCCATCTCAAAAAAAAAAAAAAAAATATATATATATATACACACACACACACATAAAAAAAATTAAATAAATAAATAAATATTACTGATGGCCAAGGAAGCTTATTTTTTTAAAAAAGAAGTGTTTGTGTATGTATCAGCAATTACTTCCTCATGATTTGTTTTGCATTGTTCCTTCCAGCATTAGTCTATCTGCATCCATCTATGCATACGTATACCCTTATTCCGAACCATATACTTTGAAACTATGAGGTTTTATAATATTTTCATATAAAATATCTTCACATGTCCAGAAGAACTTTTCTGTTTACATGTCACATACTTAAGTAAAAGATTATCAGTACTATTGACTGACACTTCTTTTTTATTTAATTTTTATTTTTTAATGTTAGATTTAAGGGTCATATGTGAATGTGTGTTATATGGGTATATTGCCTAATGGTGGGGATTTGCAATATTTGATTTTCTGCTTCTGAGTTAGTGTACTTTGGATAATGGCCTCCAGCTCCATCCATGTTGCTGCAAAGGACAGGAATTCATTATTTTTTATGGCTGCATAGTATTCCATGGTGTCTATATAACACATTTTCTTTATCCAATCAACTGTTGATGGACACTAGGATTAGTTCCATGATTGCCATGGTGAATAATGCTGCCATAAGCATACGAGTACAGGTGTGTTTTTTATGTAATGATTTATTTTTCCTTTGGGTAGATACCCAGCAGTGGGATTACTGGGTCGAATGGTAGCTCTATTTTCAGTTTCTTAAAATAACTCCATATTGTTCTCCATAGCAGTTGAACCAATCTACATTTCCACCAACAGTACACAAGCATTCCCATTTCTCCACGTCCACACCAACATCTGTTATTTTTCGCTTTTAGTAATAGCCATTAGGACTGGTGTAAAATATCTCAGTGTGCTTTCATTTTGCATTTCTCTGGTAATTACTGATGTTGAGAATTTTTTCATGTGTTTCCTGGCCTCCTGTATTTCTTTTCTTGAGAAATACCTGTTCTTGTCCTTAGACCAGTTTTTAATGGGATTGTTTTTCATTGAGTTGAGTTCTTTGAGTTTCCTGTAGATTGCAGATAGTAGCCCTTTGTCAGAGGCATAATTTGTTTTCTCTCATTCTGTAGGTTTTCTATTTACTTTTTGATTATTTCTATTGCTGTGAAGAGGACTTTTAGTTTAATCAAGTCCCATTTGTCTATTGTTGTTTCTGTTGCATTTGTTTTTGGTGTCTCTGTCATAAATTATTTGCCTAGGCTGATGTCCAGAAAAATTTTTCCTAGGTTTTCTCCTATTAATAAGACTTTTATAATTTACATCATGTACATTTGCAGATCTTACATTTAAGTCTTTAATCTATCTAAAGTTAAGTTTTGCATATGGTTAGAGATAGAGGTCCAGTTCCATTTCTCTGCACATAGCTAGCTAATTATCCCAGCACTGTTTATTGAATGGGGGTCCTTTCCCCATTGTTTATTTTTGTCAACGTTATTAAAAGTTAGTTGGTTGTAGGTATGTGGCCTTATTTCTGGTTTCTCTGTTATGTTCTATTGATCCCTTTCTATTTTTGTACCAGGACCGTGCTCTTTTAGTTTCGGTAGCCTTGTAGTATAATTTGAAGTCCATTACTCAGGTTATTGGTTTGTTCATGATTTCCAGTTCTTCCTGTTTCAGTCTTGGGAAATTTTATGTTTCCAGGAATATATCAATTTCCTCTAGGTTTTCTCATTTGTGTGCATAAAGGTGTTCTTCTGAATTGTCATTTAGTTACATTTTATTTTAGATTTACTACATATGTATGTATCCATAAGAAACTTTTTATAAATGTGTCCACCAAAATTATTTGTCTCCATTTTTTTTCATCCAGCATTAGGTATATGACATTCATGTATGCTGAAGCATATGGCTATAGTTCACTCATTATTAATTCTGTAATAGTGTATTAGTATAAGAATAAACTATATGTTTTGTAACCATTTTACTGTTGACAGGCATTTGGATTATTTATCCTCACTCTTCTTAATAACAATGCTGTTGTATGAATATTTGCATATTTGTCTCTGGTATACATAAGCAATATATTTTCAATGCTATAACTCCATAGAGGTTAAATTGCTGATTGTAGGGTATGTGGATCCTCAAACTTATGTGATGATAGAAAGTGATTTTCTAAAATAGTTCTATTCATTTTACTTCTACTAGTATAATTTATTGTTGCTTTATAATCTTGCCAATGCTGGGCATTGCCAGGCCTAAGTAATTACTAACCTGGTGAGAATGTATAGTATAGTAATTATGTTATAATTACTACCTAGCTTCAAATATATATTCAATTTATCAAATTATTTCCAGATTGTTAATGTCTTTGATAAGTATAATCAAATTATTATTACTGGTGCAGTTGACATTTTACCATCATTATATTTGATATATCTTATGTCATCCTATTTTATCCTCCTTTTATGATTCCCAATATAAGAACATTAATTTCTGTTAATTTTGAGAATATTGTGAGCCACTTTAAAATTTCTTCTTTGCATTCATGTTGTTTTATTCATCACCAAGCATGGCCTCTTGGTCTGTGTTGTGCTTATTAATTTGGAAGTTTGAAAGATGAAGCACCATTAATCTAATAACTCCATTATGCTATTTTGTAATCCTACTTCTTGGATTCTTTTTTAATTCAGTATAATATTCACCCTATCGTATCATTGTCATTTAAGAACCCCTTTCCTATGCTTTACAATATGTTTTCAATCTGTTTAATTCAGCCACTAGTGCCACTGAGCAATGCCATTTGCCTAACACTAAACTGGGCTAGGTAGGTGGCTTCACAGTCACCACCTGGTTTGCATTAATGTTCAGGATAAATTCCATAATACATCACAACACAGTTTGAGGAACAGGCTTCATTCAGGATGCTTACAAAACAATGTTCACTAAGAAGACAAGACCTAGGTTTCCAAATCTGTCTTTATCCACATGACAAGATAAATTGGGACCAAAGGCCTCTGCTGCCATATGTATGCATTCCACAAGAGGGACCTGGATCCCCTCTGACTATATACTTTTTTATTCTATAAATATGAGAAAGTAGCCTCATCAATGGATGGATGAAGAGAGTACTCAGGTACCAAGTAGTCTGAGTTCCTATATCATTTCTTTAAAGCACTTGTTTAGAAATGCCAGCTGCCCCATCCTAGGAATGTGATAGGGCCTCTTAACAGAGGGAGGAAGGCACTGATCTCTTGGAGGATTGTTGTGAAGATTAAATGAGATAGAGAATTTTAAAAAGCCTAGTTCATGATAGGTATCGGCAAACATTAGTTCACATTTCCCAATAAGGTGTACGTGTATAAATATATGCACACATTTAGGGTGTAGTATTCTGCCATTTATCACTTAAAACAGCAATAGATTGTGAAAACACTTTACAAATTTTGACTCTCATTTAGAAAATTCCTATCAACTTAATGTAATTCAGGTCTTTACCTTTTGCATGCTTCAAAAGAACTTTATATAAGCCATCCCATTTGATATTCACTATGACTAAGGGAGGGTTAGTATTGTCTCCATTATACAGAAATGAAAAATAAAGGTTAAGGGAGCAACATAGTACCAAGCTAAGTGAGCAAGGGGGAAACCATATACAAAGACCCCAGATGAAGGAGGTGAAGGAAGAATTAATTCCATGTTTAACATTTGGATGAAACTGATTGGCAGTCATGAAATTGGGAATGATTCTATCACTTACAGGTCATGACTGATAGGACATGCTTTCGGGCTATTTACTTATCCCAAAGTCTGATGAAGTTTCTTGTTATTTCTCCAAATTCTTGCCAAATACCTAGAAAAATATGTATCATATCCCACATAAGAGGCCAGATTCCTATATTAAAATCTCTGTAAACTGTTCATTGTCTTGGAATTAAAGAAATATGCATCGAAACTATCCACTATTTGTTATGCTCTAGTTAAAAGCCCCACTAGAAAACTGAAGCCATAGTGGATAATTTACAGGAATTCACTCCTCAAGAGGTTCCCAGCTTTAACCTTGTATTAAGTGACACCACAGGAAGGCTACATGTCTGGTTCACATCATCTACTCCACTCCCACCCCCCTGTCAAAATTAGCTTAAATAACTTTATTTTCCACCGTACCCTTGGTTTTTACTATGAACCTGTGATTTAAGAACCAGTCATACAAGGAAGGCCTTCGTCTTTCTCATGAAACTGTCATCTAGGACATTAATAGTTACTTTGCTTACTGCTGTCATTTAACAGCTCTCCCAGACAATACGTCTCAGGCTCCAAGCTAGGAAAAGATATGGTTTTTCTGATAAACAGGTCTTCCTCCTTTGTTTGGACAATTAAAACAATGTGTGTTGGAAAAAAAATATTGACTTGTTAGTTGATATCTATATGTTTTCATCCCAGCTCTTCATGATCTTAACAAAATTATTAACATTTTATAAGCCTTGGGTTTCTCCTCTGTAAAATGCAGACTATGAGGCCTAAATTTCAGGAGTGTTCTGAGACACAAACACTGTGATGGGCTAACTGAAGAGTTTTGCAACAATTGCTGGCTTTTTAAAGTCTCTGCCATGTGTCAGAAACCGTCAGTTCCCTTGCACATATTATCTTTAAACTTCTCAGTAACATAAGGTAATTTCACTATCTCTACTTTATAGATGACTAAATTAAGGCTCAGAGAATAGAAGTAACCTGTCTGAAGTTACACAGCTAGTTGGTAGCCGAGCTAGAATTTAAAATCAGGATTTACTAACTCTGAACTTGGTCGCTTACTATTCCCCTGGACCTTTCTGCATTTTTTTTTCCTTTGTCCTATCTGCTGCAAAATTTTTAGCTAGGTTGTATGGTCAGATACTAAAACTTTCCTCCGCCAAATTTTTAAAATTATAATTCTGTCCCTCCCCACTGTCCTGTCATGCCTTGTTTCTCTTTGGTAGGCATGGTCACGGGGAAGGCTTTCAGAAAAACAATATATTGTAGTGCTTATAAAGTTAGGAGTATGAAGTGAGATACACTTGGGTTTTAGTCCTGGCTCCATTATATTTTATTTGTGTAGACAAGATATTTTAGTTTTGAAATCTGAGTTTCTCATATGAGAATATCTGCTTTGTAGATTAGGGCAAATATGATAATGTATGTAAACGGCCAGCATGGTGGCTGGCACATCATAAGCATTAAATAAATACCAGCGAGTATTATTATTTGATTATGCCAAATGTCTTTGGCCTCTTTCCCTTGTGCTTTTACAATAAGTCACTTAAAGTGTTATCTGGAAATAAGACAATTTTTAAATGTCCTAAATTAAATAATAATAAAATGAGTCATTTGGTTTGCAAATGGATTTAATTGAAGGGATTTGAAATGTAGCAAAAGCACTGGAAATCTCTCCTGGAAACTAAAAGACTCTACAGATGATTAATTGCTTAAAATCGTAGATTTAAGAGGAAGCAAAGAAAAGCAGATTTTCCCAAAGGTACTGGCAAATGGATAGCACTCTTCAACCGTAGCTGCCTTAGGGGCACTGCAATCCACCCAGAAAGGTCTTGTAGGTCTGGTGGCCCAAGACTCAACCCAAAAGCATCCACTTGGTTTCAAATGTTTGAGGTCCAGCAAAGGTCACATTCATTGAATGGGAGCTCATTCCTCTCTTGTTAGGAATCTTTAGGCATTAGGATTTATTTCCACGTGATCCATGCCTATTTCATGCCGGCAGCCAGAGCAAGATGCAACATAAGAAGCCAGGCTAGCATTCAAGAGGCCTGGGCTGCAGATTTGTTTTGCCCTAACCAGCAATGTGACTAAGTCAGGCCTCCACTCTTAAATGAAGATCATATCTCATAGGTTTTTATGGAGATCAAATTAAGTAATGAATGTGTTACTAAATCTAGTTGATCACTAGGACTTAAAAGTGATTATTTCCCCCATGGAATTTGGAAATCGTTTTTTGCAAAGGACACAAGGTGTCAAATATTTCACATCTCCACATAAAATTAGACCATGTGGTGCATATTTAACGTATCCTCACATTAAATGAAAGGCAGTATTTGTTACAATCCAAACAAATAAACAACAAAACAAATATACGATGTGACCAGGGTTCTAGTATTGAAAACTACCAAAATAACTTTATCTGAAATTGTCCCACATCCATCTAGGCTTTTTGAATATGAGGGGCATTATGTCAGGGAGCACAATATGTTATAAAAAGAACTTGGCAAATTTTCTTGAATTTTCAGTTTTACTCAAATATTTAAGTGGAAACATTTCAGTACTAAAACTAGGAAATATATGTTATGAAGTAGATATCTATATTTAGAGGGATTTTTGAGAGATAACGTGAACCTGCAAAGAAATGAGATTGTGATGAATGGCTTTTTTTGCTACAAAGTTATCCTGGGAGGTTTTTTTTTTTTTTTCTTTTTTTTTTGAGACGGAGTTTCACTCTTGTTGCCCAGGCTGGAATGCAATGGTGCAATCTTGGCTCCTGGGTTCAAGCGATTCTCCTACCTCAGCCTCCCCAGTAGCTGGGATTATAGGCATGTTCCACCACAACCAGCTACTTTTGTATGTTATTAGAGATGGGGTTTCTCCATGTTGGTCAGGCTGGTCTTGAACTCTCGACCTCAGGTGATCCACCTGCCTAGGCCTCCCAGTGTGCTGGGATTACAGCGTGAGCCACCGCACCTGGCCTCTGAGAGCTATTTTTATAAAATCCTTGTAATTGTGGCATTGGGAACGAGGATCAGATTTGGATTCAGCTGGCCAGGCTCAAATCTTGGCTTCACCATTTGCTACTTTTGACTTCAGGTAAATGACATAACCTCTTTGTGCCTATCCCCTCATATATAAAGTTGGGATAATACTACCTGTGCCATAGAATACTTGTGAAGATTTAATTAAATAATGGAAAAATAGCACTTGTCACAAGGCTTGCTACACATAAAAGTATAAAAGCTTATTAAATATTATCTTAATTGTCATTATTGTCAGGGAGATAAAAGTCTGAGTGGAAATTCTGGAACACTTATTTTTTTCCTTCCAATATTCATGAAATAATAGACACAAGTTTTCTACCAACTAGGAATTATATGGTCTCAGGTAGAAATGAATGGCCCATCCAGAGGGTTTAGTGGAAGAGAGTTCGATGGTTCAATAAAGATGCTATTTTGAGACAGGTGCTCAGAGTTAAGGGGGCCATGGGGGGCAAAGCGGCAGCTCCAGAAGAGCAGCCATGGGAAGCCATTGCCACCCCCAGGCCTTGCCACCCCCATTGCCACGCTGACTTGAGGCCTCAGCTTGACTTCATTCAGGGACACTGCAATAGCTGGTAGAGCATTATTTATTCTCAGCCGTTCAGACCACACGCAGCCCATTCTTTTTCTGCTAAAAGGGAAACCCAGGTGGTCTTGCTTTTGATTTTAATGCTTGGGCTGCCCCAGGTGTATCTGTGAGAGTATTTCTCAGAAGAGATTGGCCTGTGAGTCGGCAAATTGAGTGGAGAAGCTCCACCCTCAATGCAGGCAGGCATGGTTTAATCCAGCTGGCCTGGAGCGAACAAAAAGGCAGAGGAAGGGCACATTCTTCTTCTCTCTCTTTTGGAACCAGGGTGTTCTTCTCCTGCCCTTGGATGTCAGAAAGCTAGCTTCTCCAGGTTTTGGACTCTGGGATTTGCACCAGAGCCCGTCCCCCGCAACCCTGACCGCCCCAGGTTCTCAGGCTTTCAGCCTCGAAATGAGTTATGCCATCAGCTTATTTATTTGTAAGGCCTTGGGACTTGAACTGTGCCACATCGTCAGCTTTCCAGAGTCTCCAGTTCAGACGACCCTTTTTGGAACATCTCAACCTCCATAATCATGTGAGCCAGTTTTCCTAATAAATCCCTCTCACATCTCTCTCTCGCTCTCTTTCTCCCCCTCCCTCCCTACCCCCTCCTCTCATATGTATATACACACTCCCCACCCCCAGGTATCTAGCGGTGCTTTGCCTGTGGTAGACAGTATTTGTTTACCTAATATACTAATTTATTAATATCTCACACATACTGCCTCTGCTGTATACTCATGCAGAACAAAAGGAACTCCATGTCTCTGCAATTATAAAACCTCAGAATCCCAGAAACTCTCACATGTAATTTACTTTCTAAACCACTTCTGTCTTTGATGTATTTTTAGAGGTAGAATGGGAGGGTAGTTAAGCAACTTACGAAGGTGGGGAGTTAGTATCGTTATCTCCAGGAGGAACAACGGTAGTTAAATCATCTGCTAAAAGTAAACGAAGTAACTCCATGTGTTAAGTTAGTGGTTATGACAGTTTACATAACCACTGCACTTCTTTCTGTGATACAGTTGAATATTAGGCTCCTTGGCAGGCAAACCTACTGGGTTATTTGTTAAAACCTTCCAGGTTGTTTGAAAAGTCCTTGGTTTTACATAACAGGTGAGGCTCCCAAAAGTATCTATTGTGATTGTTTTAATCACTTTTAAATACAAATATGTGTTAATCACTTTCAAATACAAATATGTGTTAATCACTTTCAAATACAATGAAGGAATTGAGTATTAAAAATATTTTTAAAATACACTAATTTGAAGGTCTTTTTAAATTAGCTGCAAGCGCTAGAAAAACCTCGAGTCTCAGTAACAAGTATCATCCTAGCCCATGTTAATCAAACCTCTATATTTCTGATATTGTGCTTACATGTTTCTTGTAACTCTTAGAAGAACCTAATGAGGAATATGCTATCCATTTTCATTGTTGACACAGACTATATATATATGTATCTCCTATCACTTCTGTCTTTCTGGAGAACCATGAGTAAAACAGTCATGAAGGGGCAGAGGGAAGAAAATATATTACCAGTGATCTCTGTAGCCATAGAAGAAAGCCACCCAATAAAAACTGACAAGAGAAGCAGCAGGGGTGGGAATAAATGCTTTGACGTGTCTTCCTCTGATCCTATGACCTGTAAGTGCTTCCTATGGGCTGAACCCAATGGGACAACAGGAGAAAGAGAATCAAAGGAACCTGGGAATATAACCCATAGAGTTCAGCCTTCCAGGACATACTGAGAAAGATAAGCAGAACCAAAGGAGAAGAACCGACATAGTCGAATATCACAAAGCCACCAATCACTGGACATGGAAAAGTCCTGATTTAAAAGCAAAACGTACTTATATTGAATCCATTTCAATTACTTACTAATTATGTAAGATTAGATAATTAAACATTATGAATCTGTTTCATCAATGAAAATGGATTATAATGCATTCCTCATTGGGCTCTCCTAAGAGTCAGGAGAAACATGTGTAACTAAGTACAACATTAGAAATATAAAGGTTTGGTTAACATTGACTATGATGATGCTATTTGTTATTGAGGCTCTGGAGGCTTTTCCAGTGTGGCAGCTAATTTAAAGAACCCTTTAAATTAGTGAATTCATTAGGTAAACAGTAAAATTCTGAGTGTCTACCATGGGCAAAGTACTGCTAGGTACCTTGGACATAACAGCGTTGCCAAGCAACCTGGACTTTACTATCAGAAGTTTATAGTCTAGTAGACTTAATCATGCAAATATGTTTTTTAAATTGTGAAACATACCATGAAAATCATGTTACGATTTTTTGGTTTTGGTATATGGAAGCATACCGAATGGGCTCTAATTGAGATAGGATGAGCAGAAAAGGCCTAAGGAGGGACACTTGAGACCAAGCACTACAGAATATTGAATATGACAGGCTAGGTTGGGTAGGGAGGGGGCTGGGACTGGGGAGAGTTCAAAGGAAAAACATCTGTACAAAGGTCCTGAGGTTAGAATGACTGGAATGAGTTCAGTTTTTGTGAGGAACTGAAAGGAGCCCACCATGAGTACAGCTTAAGGAGCAAAAGTGTGTGTGTTGAGTGGGAAGGTGGGGTGGGGGGTAAAGAAGAGATGAGGTTGGAGGTAGGTAAGGACCCTGTCATGCAGTGCTACACTGTAAACCATTGATGAGTTAGAAATTTGGTCTAAATGAAGAGAGAAACCAATGAAGCATTTCATGCAGGGAAGTAGTAGGGTCTTATTTACGTTTTCAAAGGCTTGCCCTGGCTTTTTAGTGCAGAACAGGTTGGAAAGGGGCAAAAATAAATGTGGAGACGAATTAGGAAGCTATTTGAATGGACAAGGCCACGGGTGATGGGGCTTTGACCAGGTCAGTGGTAATGAGGTTGGCTTACATCTGCATCAGTAGCAAATTTGATGAACCAGATGAAAACCTATTCCCTGAAAAGAAGGTAACATAAGCTATATTATGGGGTTGTTGTAAAGATTGAATAAGATGTGTGCAAACATAGGCCAAAGCCAGAGCTATATACTAAGAACTCAAAAAATTTCCTCCCTGTTTACACATATACCAGACTGTTGGTTTCGTGAGACTATTTATGTTATTCTTGTTTGAATCCACCCAGTCTTCTAGTCCTGTGTTTTTTGAATGACTGCATATCACATGACTGCAAAATACTAAACCTTTTGGAAACAACGTTCTAAGTCAGGAGAGAGAAAGCCTAGCAAACATGTTTCACTTCTAAATTCTTGATTTGAATTTCTTCTGTTTTAGACAGATACCATAATTACAGGGGCTCCTTAGAGGCTGTTTTGTGGAATGCTAAAGGCCATCCAAAATTCAATTTTTTTGTTGTTATTGTTGGAATGAAACATCATCTTGCACTTGTAGAATTATCCTTTGAGAACTACAAAGTGCTTTTCAAATGAAGATGCAGCCTGCTGATGAACTAGAAAGGGAAATGAAGGAATTGGATGATTTATATGTCTATGTGCAGTAGGCGAGTGAATTGGCAAGATGCAAAAGGATGAAATACCAGAGTCTCCACCCCATCTTACCATCATTTTGTATGGTACAATTTAACTTTCTTTTTCTTCACAATTTCTTGGAATCATGTCAGTAAAAACAACAACAAGAACAACAAAACAAACAAACCAAACAACAACAACAACAAAAAACAGCTGGGTCCCTGGCTTTGCTTCACTTTCTTCACAAGAATATAAGGAAGCTATGAATCTGGGGATCTAATACCTTTTTTGGGATGTTGACTCTACTCTGTGAATTACTTCATTAAATTGTGCATTTAAAAGCAATTGATAATTCCAAAAAAGCATTGTCATAAGGAACATATCTTAATTACTAAAGTGTCTGATAAGGAAATAATAAATCTCATGGTAAATCAGACCAATAACAAATCAGAACAAAACCATTTCTAAGCAGGAAAAGAAAGAGTTTCTCTGGGTATAATACAGTGGAATTACTCATTATATTGTGACATGACACTAAAGACAGTATATTAGGTCAAATTTTGAATATAATCAGGAAAAAAATCGTCCATGAAACACATACATGGTTTAGGTATGAACCCTGAGTAGAACAAATGGAAGATTCTATGCTTTTTTATGATACACTGTCTGTAGGCTAGGTGAGTAGAAGATGGGTAGATAACTCTTCAGCATTCCTGCTTGCCTGAAGTATTGGTGGACTCTTTAATAATAAGTCACTGTAAAAATGATCATGTCCATAGGTCAGTAAGCACTGAACAAAAGAATGGAGAACAATCTTTGGCTGAGGTTAGGATCAAAGTCTGCACAGAGTGTACAAGCTATGATTGCAGGCTTTCTCCATTCCGTGACTCTCATTATATCACATAAATCAACCAACCAGTAATGATTTATTTGGTGTCAGTGTCGTGCTTATTCCCATTTAAAGTGCACTGAAATTGATAGGGAAAAAAAATACCTGAAAGTAATAGTTGGTTCATGACATTCATTCACTAAATTTGCTGAATGTTATGAATGAATAAATGAAAGATTATTTTATTGCCTTTCTGAGAAATTGTTAGGCCTTTTCAAAAATTGTTTAGATTTTCTTCTACCACTACCATCCACTACAAACCCTGGATGTTCCAAATCTGCTTTCCTATGTGACTGTACTAACACACTTATTTTTTAAAGAAGTCTTTCTACACTTCACATTTTATCTCAATTAACCATGTACATGTCTGTTTTACCAGAAACCATGTCTCATTCATTTTTGTATCAGTGCTTATGCAATAGTTGGAACATATTAGATGCTTCATAAAATTAATTCACTTATAAATGCATATACTTATATATATATTAAATGGGAACCTATTATATATGAATCCCTATGCTAGGTGTTGACAAGGCACCTGTCACAATCTCTAAAACTCTATGGCTACTTTAGCTAGTTTTCTGTTATTAATGCACTGACCAACATAAGATGCAACTATTCTGTCAAACCATTAAGAAAAAGATAAACCACACATTTACAGCTGGTAGTTTTCCAAGGCAGAAATGTGAATCCTGAAGCCAAATGATACATTTATTTATTCTTTACCTTTTGTAGCACTAAAATCTTAATTGTTGTTCAGATATTCTACTAGGTCTACTACATAGCTAGCCAACTAATGATCGAGTGAGTTGGTTTTTTTGTTGTTTTATCTTGGAACTTCATGAGGAGGGCCATATGTTGATTGAAAATCCGTTTTCAGTAAGGTAAACCATGCTCAATATAGCTTATTGCCTTCTGTACTGGGAGGCAGTATGCAAAGTGTTAGGAGCATAGATACTATTATCAGCCGTCCTGGGTTTAACCTTAACAATATCCATATGACCTTGAACAAAGTGCCAAGCCTCACTATGTATTTTTTGTGTGTGAGATGGAGTTTCACTCTGTCCCTCAGGCTGGCGTGCAGGTGTGATCTCAGCAGCTCACTGCAGCCTTCCTCTCCCAGTTTCAAGTGATTCTCCTGTCTCAGCCTCCCGAGTACCTGGGACTACAGGCATGCACCACCATGCCCTGCTAATTTTTGTACTTTTTTTTTTTTTTTTTTTTAGTAGAGATGTGGTTTCGCTATGTTGGCCAGGCTGGTCTCGAACTCCTGACCTCAAGTGATCCGCCCACCTCGGCCTCCCAAAGTTCTGGGATTACAGGTGTGAGCCACTGTGCCCAGCCACCTCATTATGTTTTAACATTCTCTCATATTAGGTAAAGGTATTCATGATGTTTACTTCACAGACTTGTAAAGAGAAAATACCACATGCAATGTACCTAAAAAAGTGATTAGTGCCTAGTAGACACTCAATAAATTCAGCTATCATTATTAGTCATATATTTTTACATTGATTTTTATAAAGAATATAGATTCTGGGCTGGGCGCAGTGGCTCATGCCTGTAATCCCAGCACTTTGGGAGGCCAAGTTGGGAGATTCACGAGGTCAAGAGATTGAGATCATCCTGGCCAACATGGTGAAACCCCCCGTCTCATCTAAAAATATAAAAATTAGCTGGGCATGGTGGCACGCACTTGTCGTCCCAGCTATTCGGGAGGCTGAAGCAGGAGAATCGCTTGAACCCAGGAGGCAGAGGTTGCAGTGAGCCGAGATCGCACCACTGCACTCCAGCCTGATGACAGAGTGAGACTCCATCTCAAAAGAATATAGATTCTGATATTTCTAGAGTTCCTCCTGATGATAGCTAGATAGTTCTTATTTTATCAGTCACACGACAGTTTTTAACTAAAATGTTTATTTTGAGATACATTTAGATTCACATGAAGTTGGAAGAAATCATGCAGAGAGAGAATCCACATTCTTTACCTATTTCCCCCAGCAGTAACATCTTGTAAAATCATAGTACAATATGACAAGCATGTCGTTGGCATTGATAACGGTTACGATGCAGTTCTGTCATTACAAAGACCCCTCATGTTGCCTTTTATAGTCACTCTCATCCACCCTGACTCCATCTCTCTGTTCCTGATTCCTGTCACCCACTAATTGTTCCCAGTTTCTATAATTTAACTCCTTTGGCACCAGTTGTTTAAAAGGCTGTCCTTTCTTCATTGAAGTACTTACGCAGTTTTGTCAAAATACAATTGTGCATATTTTGGTGAGTCTATTTCTGGGTTCTCTATTCTACTATATTGACCTATGGATTTACCCCTCCTTAACCACATTGTCTTAATAACTGTAGCTATATAGTAGTTCTGAATACGAGGTAGAATTACTTCTTTCACTTCATTCTTCTTTTTCAAGATGCTTTTAGCTATTGTGGGGCCTGTGCCTTTCCATATGAATTTTATGATAACTTCCCTATGTCTGCAAGAAAACATACTTATATTTTGATGAGTCATATTATAACTATAAATAATTTGAGGAGAATTGATATCCTTACTATGCTGAGTTTTCCTATTCACAAACACAATGCATTTCTTTTCTGATTTCTGTCAGCATTTTAAAATTTGTAGCATACAGATCCTATATGTGTTTAGTTAGATTTAAATCTAAGTATTTAATTTTTTTTATGTGCTTGTAAATGGTATTGTGTTTTTAATTTCAGTTTCTACATGTTCAATCTTCGTATATAGAAATCCAATTAGGTTTTGTGTATTGATCTTGTAGGATCCCAGAACCTCGCTGTACTCATTATTGGAGTATTTTTTGTGTATCCCTGGGGTTTTTCTATGTACATAATCATGTCATCTGCAAACAAGAACAGTTTTATTTTTTTCAAGTCTTCATTTCTTTTTTTTTTTTTTGCCTATTGTGTTGCCTAGAATTTTCTACACTATGTAGAATAATAGTAGTGAGAGTGAATAGGTTTGCATTGTTCCCTATCTCAAAGGAGAAACATTGTCTGTCAATATTAAGTATCCTATTAGCTTCTAGATATGTTGTGGATTTTTTAAAACTCAAGTTTAGGAAGTTCTCTATTCCCAGTGTGCTGAGAATTTTTATAATAAATGGGTGTTGGATTTTGCCAAATGCTTTTTTTGGTGTTAACTGACATAATGTGAATATTTTTCTTGTTTTTTAGCCCATCGATACAATGAATTCCATTGATTGCTTTTTGAATGTGGGACAAGCCTTGCAGACTATAACAATAAATAAATAAATACATTTAAATTATTTTAGGATAAGATGAGGTATTTCTAAATGTCTTTTGTGCAGCCATAAGATGAAGAACCAATGAAATAAATCTCTTTTGGTCATGGTGTGTAATCATTTTTATACATTGCTGACCTTGATTGGCTGATATTTTATTGGAATTTTGCTTTCTATGTTCATATAAGATTTCGTTTTGTAGCTTTCTTTTTTTCTGAACTTTTTCTAGTTTTGATGTCAAGGTAACAGGAACTGTTTCTTCCTCCTCTAGTTCTAAAAACAACTGATAAAAATTGGTTTTAATTCTTCTTTGAATATTTGGTAAAATTTCTGAGTGATGCCATTTCGGCCTGGAGATTTCTTTTTGGGGAGCTTTTTAATTACACATTTATTTAATGGTTATGGTACCATCATAGAACAGGCTATGTATTTCATCTTGATTGAATTTTGATTATGTTTCATGGAATTGGTCAATTTATTCTGAGTTGTTGAATTTATGAGCATTAATTTGTTCTTAGTGACTGCAGAATCTGTAGTGTATATCCAGTTTATTACTGCTATTAGTGATTTGTGTCTTTTGTCTTCTCCATCAGTCTTGCTAGAGGTTTAGCAGTATCATTGATATTTTTAAAGAAACTTATTTGGTTTTGTTGTTTTTAAGTTGTTTTCCTATTCTCAATTTTATTTTTACTATTTTCTTCTGCTTATGTTGGGTTTACACACTTTTCTTTATCTACTTTCTTGAGATAAGCAGGACAGTCTTGAGAGTTACAGGTGTTTCTATGAATAAATGCCCTGGGAGAGCAGGTGTCTACTGGGATTATCAGGCAAATTGGAGAGGGTTGTCACCCTAGTGATGACCTTAAGCATTGGGACTGTAGGAATTAGATCCATGGCCACTTCCCTGTGTATCACAAGGATCCTGGACCAGGATATCTGGTCAGTCCTGGCCCTTTCACTTCTTGAGTGAAATCCCTCATTACTAATCACAAAGAGCACTAATTGTTATCCTGTGAAGTTGCATAGTCCTGTCACTCTAACACAGTCAAGTTTGGTCTGCATTGTTGTTTTGGTACCAGGAGATATATACTAACTCTTGTATTAAGGTTTCAGGTGTAGATGAAAAGTCAGAATTGGTAGCTAATGTTTATTGTGCCTCTGTTGTTGAATATGTTTAAATCTATAATTTATTCCTAATAACAATATTATGAGATAAGTATCAAAATCTACATTTTGTAAAAAAGGAAATTAAAGCTTGGAGAGGCTAAGTCTCTTATATGACATATAGCAAATGGTAGAGATAGGATGTGAAGTGAAAGTTAGATGCCTAACTCCATCCTACTAAAAAGCTTTGCAGTGCAAGCTATTTGCATCAACACGTGCTAGCTGTCATTACGTACAGAGGAGGGTGCTCTGATAATGTAATCACAAACTGTAATCACTTTCAGTTTCTAGAAAGGCCCTGGTATATATTAAATTATGATGAGATATGGTGATGTTGGATTCATATATGTAGTTATTTTGATGAAGGAAAATAATAAATATATTTACATTGTTTTAGGAAAAAAATAGATTTGTTAAATGTCTTTTGTGCAGCCATAAGAATCAATGAAGTAATAGTTAAGCTACATTACCTCAGGAGAGGGAGTTGACCGTGTCCAAAACTATCCATTTTATAGTTGTGAAATATTAGTAGCATGTATGTACTGTTTAAACCACAAATTACACACACACAGTCATAGGCAATGGGCATAATCAAGGACATATCTAGACAAAATTTGGAGATTAAGATCTGATTAAGATCATCAGTAGAGCCCAGTAGAAAATGAAGTGAAGGATTTGTGTATGTAATTATATTCGGGGTCTACCAAAATGTATACCGCTTCATTTTATCTGCCTTAAAACGAAACAAGTTATACATTTTCCTTTCTTTCATTCATGCTAAGATGTAAAAAGAAAAAAATTATTCTACAGCTTTTAACAGGAAGTGCAATCAATTGATTAATCTATGTTAAGTGCACAGAACTTACAATTCACTCATAAAGACAACCTAATTTTAAAATGGGCAAAGGAGTTGAATAGACATTTCTCCAAAGAAGATATACAGATGGTCAATAAGCACATGAAAAGGTGCCTGGCATCACTAATTGCTATGGTTTAGCTATGTCCCCACCGAATCTCAACTTGAATTGTATCTCCCATAATTCCCATGTGTTGTGGGAGGGACCTGGTGGGAGATAATTTGGATCATGGGGGTGGTTCCCCCATACTGTTCTCATGGTAGTGAATAGGTCTCATGCGATCTCATGGTTTTATCAGGGACATCCGCTTTTGCATCTCTCTCATTTTCTCTTGTTGCTGCCATGTAAGAAGTGCCTTTTGCCTCCCACCATTATTCTGAGGCCTCTCCAGCCATGTGGATCTGTAAGTCAAATTAAACCTCTTTTTCCTCCCAGTCTCGGGTATGTCTTTATCAGCAGCATGAAAATGGACCAATACAGTAAATTGATACCAGTAGAGTGGGATCATTGCTGAAAAGATACCTGAAAATGTGGAAGCAACTTTGGAACTGGGTAACAGGCAGAGGTTGGAACAATTTGAAGGGCTCAGAGAAAGACAGGAAATGTCGGACAGTTTGGAACTTCCTACAGACTTGTTGGATGGCTTTGCCCAAAATGCTGATAGCAATATGGACAATAAGGTCCAGGCTGAGGTGGTCTCAGATGGAGATGAGGAACTTTTTTGGAACTGGAACAAAGGTGACTCTTGTTACATTTTAGCAAGAAGGCTGGTGGCATTTTGCCCTTGCCCTAGAGTTTTATGGAACTTTGAACTTTAGAGAGATTATTCAAGGTATCTGGCAGAAGAAATTTCTAGGTAGCGAAGTATTCAAGAGGTAACTTGTTGTACTGGTAAAGGCATTCAATTTTGTAAGGGAAGCAGAGCGTACAAGTTTGGAAAATTTGCAGCCTGACAATGAGATAGAAAAGAAAAACCCATTTTCTGAGGAAAAATTCAAGGCAACTACAGAAATTTGCATAAGTAGCAAGGAGCCTAATGTTAATCCCCAAGACCATGGGGAAAATGTCTCTAGGCCATGTCAAAGACCTTCATGGCAGGGCAGCCCCTCCTATCACAGGCCCAGAGGCCCAGGAGGAAAAAGTGGTTTTGTGGGCTGGGCTCAGGGTCCCTGTGCTATGTGTAGCATAGGTCCTTGGGGCCCTGTGTCGCAGCCCTTCCAGCCTTGGCCGGAAGGGGTGAATGTACAGCTTGGCCTATGGCTTCAGAGGGTGGAAGCCTCAAGCCTTGGCAGCTTCCACATGGTGTTGAGCCTGCAGGTGCACAGAAGTCAAGAATTTAGGTTTGGGAACCTCCACTTAGATTTCGGATGTATGGAAACACCTGGATGCCCAGGCAAAAGTTTGCTGCAGGGATGGGGCCCTCATGGAGAGCCTCTGCTAGGGCAGTGCATAAGGGAAATGTGGGGTTGGAGCCCCCACACAGAGTCCCTACTGCCTAGTGGAGCTGTGAGAAGAGGGCCATTGTCTCCAGACCCCAGAATGGTAGATCCACCAACAGCTTGCACCATGCACCTGGAAAAGCCACAGACACAATGCTGACCCATGAAAGCAGTCAGGAAGGATGCTGTACCCTGCAAAGTCACAGGGGCAGAGCTGCCCAAGACCATGAGAATCCACCTCTTTTATCAGCGTAACCTGGATGCAAGACCTGGAGTCAAAGGAGATTATTTTGGAGCTTTAATAAAAATTTGACTTCCCCACTGGATTTCAGACTTGCATGGGCCCTGTAACCTGTTTGATTTGGGCCAATTTTTTTCATTTAGAGTGGTTGTATTTACCCAATACCTGTACCCCCATTGTATTTAGGAAGTAGCTAGCTTGCTTTTGACTGTACAGGTCTATAGGTAGAAGGGACTTGCCTTGTTAAGTTGGATTATTGGGTTCACACTGAAATGAGTTAAGACTTTGAGGGACTATTGGGAAGGCATGATTTGTTTTGAAGTGTGAGGACATGAGATTTGGAGGGGCCAGGGGCAGAATGATGTTGTTTGGCTGGGTCTCCGCCAAATCTCGACTTGAATTGCGTTTCCCAGAATTCCCAGTTCTGGGGCCCAGGGGGAGGTAATTGAATCATGAGGGCTGGTCTTTCCCATGTCATTCTTGTTATAGTGAATAAGTCTCACAAGACCTGATAGGTTTATCAGGGGTTTCCATTTTTGCTTCTTCCTCATCTCCTCTTGCTGCCACCATGCAAGAAGTGCCTTTTGCCTCCTGCCATGATTCTGAGGCCTCCCCAACCATGTGGAACTGTAAGTCCAATTAAACCTCTTTCTCTTCCCAGTCTTGGGTATGTCTTTATCAGCAGCATGAAAATAGACTAATGCACTAATTATTAGTTAAATGCAAATCAGAACAATGATATACCATTTCACACCCATCAGATGACTGTCATCAACAAAACCCCCCAGAAAATAACCAATGTTGACAAGAGTTGTAAAGAGATTGAGACCATTGTGCATTGCTAGTAAAAATGGAAAATGATGTAGCCATTGTGGAAAATAATCTGGCAGTTCCCCAGCAAATCTAACATAAAATTATCATATGATCAGAAATTTCACTACTGTGTATATACCCAAGAGAATCAAAAGCTAGATCTTGAACAGATACTTGTGCACTGCTATTCTTAGCATTATACACGATAGTCAAAAGGTGGAATCAACCCAAGGGTCCATCAACAGATAAACAGGAAAAAAAAAATGCTGTGTACCCACAAGGGAATATTATGTGGCCTTAAAAAGAGATGAAATTCTGACGTACTCAATGACATGGATGAAACTTGAAGGCATTATGCAAAGTGAAATCAGCCAGCTGCAAAAAGACAAATACTGTATAATTCCATTTATGTGAAGTACCTACAGTGGTCAAATTTATAGTAACAGAAAATAGAATGATGGTTGTCAGGGGCTTGAAAGAGGGGAGAATGGAGAGAGATGGTTTAATGGGTATAGAGTTTCTGTTTGGAAAGATGAAAAAGTTATAGAGAAGAATGGTGGTGATGGCTGCACAACAGTGTCAAAGTACTTGATGCTACTGAATGACACATCTAAAAATTATTAAAATGGTAAATTTTGTTGTATATATTTTACCACAATTTAAAAAACTTAACATCTTTGCCTGTCTAGCACCCTCCCCTGATTCAACAGCATAAATCAACTTAGCACACTAAAACCCAGTAAACTGATATTTCATTTATTTCCTGCAAATGGTCTAAAAACTCTCTTTAGCATTTTATTTTAAAAATCAAATTAGTTTGTTAACTTACTTCTCTACCTTAAAAATAGCATGGGTTATTGTTGAATGAGATAGCATGTACTGTAGATATTAAAAATAGTTCACGTGTTGGGCACTTTTGTGCTTGGCACTCTACTCTTTTACACATGTTAGCTCATTTGTTCCTCACCACAATTCTGTATGATAACTATCATTTTGTCATGCATCAATAAGCAAACTGAGGCATGAGGTGTTTTAATAAATTTCCTGAGTATGGTGCATTTAGGATTTAAACCCAGGTAGTGTAACTCTAGAAACATGCCATTTATTCATTAATTATCTGATTAGTTAGCTAGTAACCATGAACAATACTCTTGATCTTTCTGAGCTTTTGTTTTTTTCATAGGTAATTTTGTTAAAATCTTTCTTACCTTTAACTACCTTATCCCACATGAAAGTGTGATAAGCACTTTGATTCATTATCTCAAGCTTCTGTACCTCCAGAGCCTACAACAATGCCTGGCACATTATGTGTGTTCTATAACTAAATAAATAACGCAAAAAGAATATGTGCTTAATAAGGAAGGAATGGAATTTATTTCCAGTTCTGTGGCCAGAAGCCATTTGTATCTCTTTTTTTGTGTCTAGGACCCATTGGAATGCAATGCAGCCAAGTTAATATTCAGACAAACTGCAAACTAATAAATACTAAGTTTCCCTAAGTTTTCTATTGCCTGACGGTGCTTCAATACTGAAATGGGCCAGCTCCACATCAGGATGTGGTTGGGAGGAGGCTGTGCACAGATCTAAGACAGAAATCTGATGAAAATATGCTTCCACTGCATTATTCAAGGAGATGGTATATAAAACTCTGTATATAGTCAAAGGTGGAATGTAATCTGAATATTAAAATTTAAATTAGTGCTGTACTTTTACCTCTAAAATTAAACTCAGAAAGGATGGCATAATTCCAAGAAAAAAAAGTTTGGAAACTTCCTTCCCATGCATTCCTTAACAACAACAACACAGGGAGGTGCTGTGTTAAAATAATTCATGGGTCAAATAGAAACTTTGTGAATGTTGGTCACTGTTTGGTGTGGTCTGTGGAATGGGTCAAAGGGGGACAGTTTTCACACTGAAGGAGAAAAAATGAATATTCTATTCTTGATGGTAAGGTTAATGAAACATAAATGGAGAAATAAGGCAATTTTTTCTCACTTCACAACAGAAGTGTGAAAGGACACATAGACAATCAGACCAAAAATAAATGTATTGTTTTAAGTAACCAGATACTTGAGGCAAAAGCAATTCTTTGTACCTTCCTGTGTGTAAAATTATCTATCTCATTCACGTAAAATTGGTTTTGTTACCATTATCGGGATACTTACAAAACAATGGTTTTTATTTTCAGGAGAATAGTGAGTTCATTTCTATTTATTTGTTGTTTAGTTGGTTGGTTGACTGTTATGAGGGAGCAGGTGGGAAGGCTGGCTAGATAATTGTCCCAATCAATTACTTTCCTCCAGTGTGTAGGATTGCTCTAAATAAGGATAGTAGAGTGATCAGGCCAGTTACCAGGGTTGCCTGCTTCCCAGGTAATAAACTTCAAATCTGACAAATAGCCATGGGCATTTCATTCTCAATGCCACCAAAATGAATGGTGTCTGTCTAGTTTATTGGATGTTCTACATTAAAAAATGAGACAGAATGTGAGCATAGCTTTAAATTATTAAAATGGAGAAGATTTATGTTCGTACCTTGTGTAAACTGGTTTACAGGATGCATTCTAAAACATGTGAAAAACAGAATGAAGCAAAGTAATCATGCTAGTGGTTGAGGGAGATTTTGCTTAAGTTGTATTTTTCTAATTTGTATACAAATTTTATCTATATGTTGTGTGGACTAAAATAAACTAGACATAATTAAAAATCATACATACCATGTGATTATACATTGAGACATTTATACTTGTATGTGTATTTGGGGAAAAAGACTACAGGTAAATACATCCATATTAATAGTATTTCTGGATTGTGGAATTACGGTATTTTTTTTTCTTTGTACACTTCAGATTCACAAAACACTGGATAAGCAGGAAGAATTACTTTTAAAAATCAGCTATGATGATAAGTTTGTTTGAGGTGCAGGCTCATTTTTCCCATGTAACAAAGGAGTGGGTCTTGACCCAATCAGAGCTAAGTGTTGTTTTCGTTTTAACTTGCATCGATCTGTTTATTTCATTTATATGAAAAACACAAGGCATGTCCCATGTTCATAAAAAGCAAATAAAATCATTGCCCTTTGCTCACTTTGCCCTCAATTCAACAAACTAAAAAGAAAGAGGGTATTTATTGTGAAAGGCATGATTATCTATTCTACAAATGTATATTGAGAATATAGCATGTGAAATGAATTTTTCTAGATGAAACAGGGAATGCAGCAGTAAAAAACACAACCAAAACAACTTCCTTTAAAAAGCTTACATTCTAATGGGAAGAGAAGACGTTAGAGCACCAACTGCATATTATGCTAGAAGATGTAATCTCCATGCCGGAGATTACAAAAAATAAAACTGAGTACAGAAAATGAATTTGGAAAAGGAGTGAAATTTAAAAATGGCTAGTGGCTAGTCAGGGTAAGCTTTATTGAGATGATATTTGTTTTTTCTTTTTTGATAACATTTTTACAGCTTTATGTTTAGTGAATATCAAACATACTGTCAATATTTAAAGTGTAAATGAAATGAACTGAACATACACATGTTCCCATTAAACAATCACCGTGAAGGAGATTGTGAACATATCCAACAGGCCCAGAGCTTTCCAGTTCCTCTTTGTAGTGCACACTCATACCTCTGAGGTGTGAAGTACTGAGCCACACACACACACACACAAACACACACTGGGCTGTATCATTGTTTCAGGAGCATTTGTTCAAAATGTTATCCTTATGTCTATGAATTATCTCAGAACTTTATTAAAACTTAGCTGATATACATGTATATAACTATATTAGTATTACATTGTCTTAATTACTATAACTTTATAAATATTGAGACCAGGTGCTGTTCTCCAAATTTGTTGCCTTTCAAAGTAACTTGCCATTGTAGGTCCTCTGCACATCTATGTAAATTTCAGAATTTTAGTTTGTCAATTTCTAAAGGAAGAAATCTAGCTATGATTTGATTGGGACGGTTACAGATCAGTGTGGGAAGAGTAGACATCTGAACAATATTGAGCTTTATGACTTGTGAACTCCATTTATTTATTCAATTTATTTGTTATTTATCAGCAATATTTTGTGGTTTTCAGATGTTTTGCTTTTTTCAGGTTTATGCCTAAGTACTACATGTTTTGATATTTACAATAATATCAAAATTATTGTAATATTTTAAATGCTGTTTTAATTTTTTTCTCCATTGTCAAGTACCTTTAAATAATAATTTAATTGGATGATACAACTGGATTTTGAAAAAATATACATATATGTATATTAAAAATAATGTATTTTTTCTGTTTGGCAGACTGACTCTGCCATCATATCATGTATTAGTCCCAACTCACACTGCTGATAAAGACATATTCGAGATTGAGAAGAAAAAGAGGTTTAATTAGACTTACAGTTCCACATGGCTGGGGAGGCCTCAGAATCATGGCGGGAGGCAAGAGGCACTTCTTAGATGGCAGTGGCAAGAGAAAATGAGGCAGAAGCAAAAGCAGAAACCCCTGATAAACCCATCAGGTCTCTTGTGAGACTTATTCACTATAACAAGAATAACATGGGAAAGACCAGCCCTCCTGATTCAATTACCTCCCTCTGGATCTCTCCCACTACAAGTGGAAATTCTGGGAGACACAATTCAAGTTGAGATTTGGGTGGAGACACAGCCAAACCATGTCCTATCATAATGTAAAATTGCGCTCAGTACCACTCAGCCTGCTCTCAAGGACAATATATCAAAATATATGGCATGTTTCAGTTTATTTAGCATCACAAAACTCTAAAATCGCACTTACTTTTTAAAACCTGGAATACTATAAATGCCAGCTCATAGGCAGATATCTGACTACATATGACGATTTTCTAAATGCCAATCTAATCACTTTTTAATTCTATGTTTATATTCTCAATGTTTTTCCTCCTATTGAAACTCACTCTTTTTAAAAATTTATTTATTATTTCAATAGGTTTTTGGGGAACAAGTGGTGTTTGGTTACATAAATAAATTCTTTAGTGGTGATTTGTGACAGTTTGGTGCATCTGTCACCCAAGCAGTGTGCACTCTACCCAATGTGTAATTTTTTATCACTCACTCTGCTCCCATGCTTTTCCCCAAGTCCCCAAAGTCCATTGTATTATTCTTGTGCCTTTGTATCCTCATTGCTTAGCTCCAACTTATGAGTAAGAATATATGATATTTGGTTTTCCATTCCTGAGTTATTTCACTTAGAATGATAGTCTCCAATTCCATCCAGGTTGCTGCGAATGGCATTATTTCCTTCCTTTTTATGGCCGAGTAGTATTCCATGGCGTACATGTATATATACCAGATTTTCTTTATCACCTCATCGACAGATGGGTATTTGAACTGGTTCCATACTTTTGCAATTGTAAATTGTGCTCCTGTAAACATGCATGTACAAGTGTTCTGTTCATATAATGACTTCTTTTCCTCTAAGTAGGTAACTAGTAGTGGGATTGTTGAATCAAATATAGCCAACTGATCTTCAACAAAGCAAACAGAAACAATGTGGGGAAAGGACACCCTATTCAGTAAATGGTGCTGGGATAATTAGAAAGCCACATGTAGAAGAATGAAACTGGATCCTCATCTCTCACCTTACACAAAAATCTACTCAAGATAGATAAAGTTTTAAAGACCTGAAACCATAAAAATTCTAGAAGATAACATTGGAAAAATCCTTGTAGACAATGGTGTAGGCAAAGACTTCATAACCAAGAACCAAAAGGCAAATGCAACAAAAACAAAGATAAATAGATGGGACTTAATTAAAAAGCTTCTGCACAGCAAAATAAACCATCAGCAGAGTTAACAGACAACTCACAGAGTGGGGGGAAATCTTCACAATCTATACATCCAACAAAGGACTAATATTCATAATTTACAAAGAACTCAAATCAGCAAGAACAAAGCAAACAATCCCATCAAAAAGTGGGCTAAGGACATGAATAGACAATTCTCAAAAGAAGAAATGGCCAACAAGTAGGGAAAAATGCTCAACATCACTAATTATCAGGGAAATGCAAATCAAAACCACAATGCAATACCACCTTACTCCTGCAAGAATGGCCCTAATCAAAAAAATTTTTTTAATAAATAGGTGTTGGCATGGATGTGGTGAAAAGGGAACACTTTTACATGGTTGTTGGAAATGTAAACTACTACAAGCACTATGGAAAACAGTGTGGAGATTCCTTAAAGAGATGATATTTGAACAAGACCTTGAGGTGAACATCGAACACGTATAGCAATCTGGCAGAAGAGTGTTCCAAGCATATGGAACAGCTTGTGTGACGACTCTGAGGCAGGAATGTGCCTGTCATGAGCAAGCAAGAACAGGGAGGTCAGTGTTCCTAAAACAAAATGAGCAAGGAGGACAAATAATAGGTGATGAGGTCAGAGGTAATCAGGGACCAGATACCATGGCCTTGAAGGTTACAGTAAAAACTTTAACTTTTATTTTGGTAGGAGGAGTGAGGTAATCTAGCTTAACATTTTAAAGTATCAAGCAGTTGCTGTGTGGAGAACAGATTGTAGTAGGACAAATATACCAGCAGGAAGACTAGGTAAGAATCTAATGCAGTAACCCAGGTAAGAGAGGAGGATACCTTGGTCAGGGTCGCTAGCAGTAGAAGCAGTGAGAAGTGGTAAGATTCTGTATACATTTTAAAGACAGAGCCAAAAGCATTTTTTGTCTGTGGAGTTGGAGAGACCTTAAGAATGACTCCAAAGATTTTAACCTCAGCATCTGGACAGATAGAGTTGTCATTACTTGAGACAGAGGAGAGCATGTGTATAATACATTTTTGTAAAGCACAGGAAATTCTGGTACATGCAGATCGACATGAGTTTTAAATATTCCGTGGGAAATAGTGAGTCAGCACTGGCTACACAAGTCTGGATTTTGGAAGAAAAAGGCTTTTGGGCTAGAAATGCAATTTTGGGAATTGTTGGCATATATAGCATTCTAAAATTTTGTGGACAGATGTCAGGACTTAGGTGTAAGGCATACCAGCTTTTAGAGTTCAGTTCGATGCAGTAAAATCAGCAAAGGGAACTGAGAAGGAGAACTAACCAGAGGGTAGGAGGAGTATTTAAAACTAGAAATGAAAATCTCTGAAGGAAGAGAGAATGATGAAATGTGCCAAAGGGGACCTGTTTGATATAAAATAAGAGGGAGATGAATTAGAAACAGCAAATACAGAAAACTCCTTCAAAGAATTATAAATAGGTAAGAAATGTGCCAGTAAGTAGAACAGAAAGTGTAAGAAAAGGAAGAAGGCTCTTGTTTGCTTGTTCTGAGAAGAAATAATAACGTATATGTTTGCTCTTGGGAATGATCTAATAGTGAAAACAAAATAGTAAAGGGGAAAGAGAACATGGGGCAAAGTCCTTGAATGAGTGTCCTAGTGCTTAACTGAGGCGAGTCCAAGTAGAGAGGCACAGATTAATGTAGATTCTTATAGATAGTATTGGGATGGGTGGCAGTTCTGTTTCTATTTTCTCAGTGCAGAAGGAGACTAAATTTCAGACTGTATGTACACATATACATTTAACACAATGAGCATGTTTAAATGTGTTCTGGATACTATCCTAGGCCTTGAGGTGATTATGTCATCAGATGTTCTTGCCCTCAGAAAATCTGCACTCTAATAAAGATGTACAATTAAATAAACAAATAGTAAATGTTATGAGAAATGTCAGATTTCTCATGAAGTACACAAAAAGGGCATTTAATTCACTTGGCCATGGGTGGCACTAGAGAAATCTTCCCTCACAAAGTAATCTCTAAGTTGAAATGTAACTACTGAATAATGGTAGAGGGGCTGTGAAGGTCACTTCAGATAGAAGGAATAGTGAATGGAAAGGCTGAAATATGAGAGTTAATATGGCAGTTAAAGGAAATGGCAATGGCGGTAAAAGTAAAAAAGTTGATGGAAAGAGTAACTGAGGTTGAAAGACTGGCAGGGACAGATTATGTATCCATGTAGAAGAGTTTGAAATTTTTCCCTTGAACATTTGGAAGGGACTTAAGCAGTGAGAGGTTATGGACAGATTTGAGTTTACACTCTAGAAAGAGCCTTGGCTCAAGTGTGACAAATGGAATGGAGTGAATTGAGGGGGAGTCAAGGAGAGCAGGTTAGAGACTATTTCAGTAGTCAAGGTGAGAGGCGGTGTGTTGGAAGACTAGCAGACATGGTGTTGCAGGAAAGTGGGTCCACTCGACAATATTCAGGAAGAAGAATCAAGTGGGTTTGAGTAGTGATTGAATGTGGATGGCTGAGTGAAGAAATTCAAGCGTCACTGACAGAATATGGCTTTGTGGTAACTTTAAATGAAATAAAATAATGGAGAGTTTGGGGAAAAAGTGCTGTATTAAACTTTTGACAATGCTATGTGATGCCCAAGTGGAGTTTTGAAAAAGACAGAAATGAGTCTAAAACTCAAGGAAACTTGTTGTTTGAGTGAAATTATAAATTTGGAAGTCATCGGCATAGCTATAATTCAGTTTCTCACCAACTATAAAGAAAAAAATAAAAACTTCAAAGAACAAATAGGCCAACAAATTGACATTCAGGTCACTGTTAACTTTTCTTATCACTAAGCCTGAAGGCCATTGTCCTTTTATTAAGGTTTTCTTTTGTTCTTTAGAGGGCGAATTAGCATGTTCCTTTAATGTTTCCATATAGAATTCTCATGCATTTTGAAGTGAAAGGGTTATAAATGTCATATAATTTTCCTTGGCATTTTTATTTTCTTCAAGTAAAGAACAATTCACTGTAAAGCATTTATAATGAAACTGATTTTGCTGGTCATATTCTCCAGCTACTAATTTTCCATAAAAGCTTGCTTGGGGGAAAAAAAAGGAAAAACACTTTTTATTAGGATTTGAGCTAAACTGAGTTAGCTTGTTCTTAGCAAAGAAGTCTTTTATTGTTGATATGGCCTCTGCTGCTGATGGTCTTTCTCCGTAAATCTAGCATGTCCTGTGAAAGGTTAATGCTGCAGTTTAGCAGCCAATTCCATCCAAAGTGTAGTGAAAATTAGCATACTTTTTTTTATTTAGTTATGTGTATGCATATCAAGTCTTCTTAAAATTCAGACCCCAAATAATCCAACATTAAATAAATAAAAATAATTGTGTCATGTATTATGCTAGAGTTTTATATTCCTAAACTCATTTAGGCTTCTCAATCATACTTTTCAATTAGTATTGTTATCTTTAATAATGTAGATGCAGAAAATGGGCGCCTGAAAGGTAGGTCTTTCTCCAGAAGTGACAAATAAGTCATAATTCCCTAGTCCAAAACTTTAAAAAAAATGCAAAACATAATGTATAAATAATACTCTAGGAAGACTTGAACATTCGTCATTGTGCGAGCAGAGGGTCATTGAGAACTGGCTCCGAGAATCCCAAGAATTTTTCTTGCTGTCCTTTTGTTTATTGTCATTGTGTGCATTTCGCTGATGCTTTGGAAATAATTTGGAGTTTTTACAATGAAAGATGAGATCTTTATTGTGACAGGACAGCAATCTAATTTATCTCTGACACAGTTTCCCCTTTACCCAGTGTAAATCGAGTGCCAGCTTAATGATGTCATTCCCTATAATGTAGAATATCAAACAAGGAAGAAGTCATTTGGGGTCTGCACTGGGGAAAACAATGAGCAATGTCTTTTAGTTTCTTGTGAGCACCACTGCAGAGGTTCCTAAATTTATCCCTAGGGTTTCCAAAAGGAAGAGATTGAGTATTGCCCAGAACTAGTGTAACTAGACTCAAAGGATCATTCTAAAGATAAAATGAGATCATTCGAGTAATGAGATCTAGCATAGTGACATGAACTTAATATATTCTTATTTTTTTCTTTCTATCTTTTTTTCTGTTTACAGGTTGATTACTTCAGGCTAGAAAAATACCTTTGAATTTTGAAAGAAAATATGTGTGTGTATGTGAGTGTGTATGTGTGTGTGTTTGTGTGTTTGCAACTTTGGCTCTCTACACTAAAAGGAAAAGTATAAAATTTTCTAGTTTCGGTTTTCTATACCCTAACATCTAATTTCATCTAGGCCTGGAAAGAACAAAACAAACTTTCAAATCTGCTGAAGTTAAAAGATTAAAGTATCTTTGCTAAAAATACATAAACAAAAACAGCAATAACCACAATATTCTAATGAAATGTAATAAGTGTAAAATAAACTTATTACAGGTAAAAAAAAAAAAAAAAACAAAAACAAAACAAAAAAAACAATAGAAAGGAATACTCTGACAGAAGTTTTAAGCAATGTTACCTGATGAGAGCTTTGAAGGAATTTTGGAATTTTCAGGAGTTTATATGAAAAAGTATAAATTTAGGAAAGAGAAAATTATGGGCAGATAATAGAAGGCATAAGCCATGTAGCGTGTTTGGAAAACTTCACAGAATTTGGTAAAATAAAAAGACCAAAATTCTACATCGAGGCTGGGTTCTGATTGTGGTCTACCTTCTATGGAAAGGAGCTGGACTCCTTCCTCAAAACAAGGAGAGCCTTTGGAGAGCTTTAATCATAGGAATGCCAGGATCTGGCCTAGACTTAAAGAATATTGGGATCAGGGTAGAGGTGCTCAAAATCAAAGCCCAGTTTCATTCTTGACTCCTTTCCACCCCTTACAACCTCCCATAACAAATGAACACAACAATCTGTTCATTTTACTCATTAAGTATATTTTGAACCTGCCTCTTCCTCTCTATCCCTTCTGACACAATCCTTATCTGAGCCACCATCACATGTCACTTGGATGTTTTAACTGGTTTTCTGACTTGTATCTTAAGAAACCCTTTATCCCCAGATCCAATCTATACAACACCTAAAGGTCTTTTTAAACCACAGATATGATCATGTCACTCCTTTGTTTAAAACCATTCATTGCCTTCTAACACTTAAAACTGCAAAATAACCTACAAGGCCCAGAGAAATCTGGATACATTCTACCTCTTCAGGTCTACTCTGTACCACTGACCCCCTGGCTTCCCAAACTCCAGCCCTGTTACACTTTGCTCAGCCCTTGGCTCCAACGATATTAATTCTGTCTAGGTGCTATTCCTCTTGATTGGAACACCTCTTCCCAACATCACCTGGCAACATCAACCCTGCTTTCCCTTCAGCTTCAGACTGCTTTTTCCCTACCCCTCATCATGCCTGCAGTACCTACCCAATGCTTATCTTCCTGGCTCAACTGAAAATATGCAGGGACCATGTCTTATTTGCTGGCAAAACCATGTTTCTAGTATAGCACCTGTCATGTTGTGGATATTTAATGAGCTTCTATCAAACAAACGTGCTGAATAAACAAATAAAGTGACTTGGTGTCACTGTGCTGTTATTACTACAAAGCCACAGAAAACATCTCTTGTCCTCAGAGAACTCACAATCTAGCAGGTAAGAGAATAATGAAGAAAACATAAATTGATGTTTTATCCTCCTTTGTAGGAACAAGCAGGGGCCATGATAACACAGAGGAAAGAGTGAATAAAGAAAAGTCCTTGCGGCAGAGGTGAAATCTGAATTAGTTCAGAGAGGAAGCATTGAAGACACTGTAGTCAGGGTGTCAGAACCTCAGGAAAAGAAAGGAGGCAAGGATGCATGCAATATAAAATAAATCATGAATCATTACTGTTCATGGACCCAATAATTACATATTTGAATATTTGATAGTGACATCAAAAAGCACTGAGAACAGTAGTAGGTTTTATTTCCCTGAAGTAGAAGTGTGAATTGTCCATGCTGTGAAGCTGGTATGCAGAGTGGTTACTTTGGTAGTTAGTGAGCCCAATTGTCTGTCAAACATCCTTATTGATTAATGGTATCATGGTTTTAAAATGTAATGCCAAGGCGTGGTTCCAAGATGGCCAAATAGGAACAGCTCCAGTCTACAGCTTCCAGCATGAGCAATGCAGAAGACAGGTGATTTCTGCATTTCCAGCTGAGGTACCAGGTTCATCTCACGGGGACTTGTCGGACAGTGGGTGCAGGACAGTGGGTGAACTCACCAAAACAGGGTGAGGCATTGCCTCACACATGAAGTGCAAGGGGTCAGGGAATTCCCGTTCCTAGCCAAGGGAAGTGGTGATGGACGGAACCTGGAAAATCGGGTCACTCCCACCCTAATACCACCCTTTTCCAACAGTCTTAGCAAATGGTACACCAGGAGATTATATCCTGCGCCTGGCCTGGAGAGTCCCACGCCCACGGAGCCTTGCTCATTGCTAGCACAGCAGTCTGAGATCCAACTGCAAGGTGGCAGTGCGGCTGGGGGAGGGGCACCCACCATTGCTGAGGCTAGAGTAGGTAAACAAAGTGGCCAGGAAGCTTGAACTGGGTGGAGTCCACTGCAGCTCAGGGAGGCCTGCCTGCTTCTGTAGACTCCACCTCTGAGGGCAGGGCATAGCCAAACAAAAGGCAGCAGAAACCTCTGCAGACTTAAATGTCCCTGTCTGACAGCTTTGAAGAGAGTTGTGGTTCTCCCAGCACGGAGTTTGAGATCTGAGAACCGACAGACTGCCCCCTCAAGTAGGTCCCTGACCCCTGAGTAGCCTAACTGGGAGGCACCGTCCCATAGGGGCAGACTGACACCTCACACAGACAGGTACCCTTCTGACACAAAGCTTCCAGAGGAACAATCAGGCAGCAACATTTGCTTTTCAGCAATATTCGCTGTTCTGCAGCCTCCGCTGCTGATACCCAGGCAAACAGGGTCTGGAGCGGACCTCCAGCAAACTCCAACAGACCTGCAGCTGAGGTTCCTGACTGTTAAAAAAAAAAAAGGAAAACTGACAAACAGAAAGCACATTCACACCAAAACCTCATCTGTACGTCATCATCATGAAAGACAAAAGGTAGATAAAAACCACAAAGATGGGGAAAAAACAGAACAGAAAAGCTGAAAATTCTAAAAATCAGAGTGCCTCTCCCCCTCCAAAGGAACACAGCTCCTCACCAGCAATGGAACAAAGCTGGATGGAGAAGGACTTGGATGAGTTGAAAGAAGAAGGCTTCAGACGATCAAACTACTCTGAGCTAAAGGAGGAAGTTCGAACCCATTGCTAAGAAGCTAAAAACCTTGAAGAAAGATTTGACGAAGGGCTAACTAGAATAACCAGTGTAGAGAAGTCCTTAAATGACCTGATGGAGCCGAAAACCATGGTATGAGAACTACATGACACATGCACAAGCTTCTGTAGCCAATTTGATCAAGTGAAAGAAAGGGTATCAGTGATTGAAGAGCAGATGAATGAAATGAAGTGAGAAGAGTAGTTTAGAGAAAAAAAGAGTAAAAAGAAATGAACAAAGCCTCCAAGAAATATAGGACTATGTGAAAAGACCAAATCTATGTTTGATTGGTGTACCTGAAAGTGACAGGGAGAATGGAACCAAGTTGGAAAACACTCTGCAGGATATTATCCAGGAAAACTTCCCCAACCTAGCAAGGCAGGCCAACATTCAAATTCAGGAAATACAGAGAATGCCACAAAGATACTCCTCGTGAAGACCAGCTCCAAAACACATAATTGTTAGATTCACCAAAGTTGAAATGAAGGAAAAAATCTTAAGGGCAGCCAGAGAGAAAGGTCGGGTTACCCACAAAGGGAAGCCCATCAGACTAACAGTAGATCTCTCGACAGAAACTCTACAAGCCAGAAGAGAGTGGGGGCCAATATTCAACATTCTCAAAGAAAAGAATTTTCAACCCAGAATTTCATATACAGCCAAACTAAGCTTCATAAGTGAAGGAGAAATAAAATCCTTTATAGACGAGCAAATGCTGAGATTTTGTCACCACCAGGACTGCCCTACAAGAGCTCCTGAAGGAAGCACTAAACATGGAAAGGAACAACCGGTACCAGCCATTGCAAAAACATGCCAAAATGTAAAGACCATCGATGCTAGGAAGAAACTGCATCAACTAACGGGCAAAATAACCAGCTAATATCATAATGACAGGATCAAGTTCACACATAACAATATTAACCTTAAATGTAAATGGACTAAATGGTCCAATTAAAAGACACAGACTGGCAAATTGGATAAAGAGTCAAGACCCATCAGTCTGCTGTATTCAGGAGACCCATCTCACGTGCAGAGGCACACATAGGCTCAAAATAACGGGATGGAGGAAGATCTACCAAGCAAATGGAAAACAATAAAAGGTGAGGGCTGCAATCCTAGTCTCTGATAAAACAGACTTTAAACAAACAAAGATCAAAAGAGACAAAGAAGGCCATTACATAATGGTAGGGGATCAATTCAACAAGAAGGGCTAACTTTCCTAAATATATATGCACCCCATACAGGAGCACCAGATTCATAAAGCAAGTCCTTAGAGACCTACAAAGAGACTTAGACTCCCACACAATAATAGTGGAAGACTTTAACACCTCTATATTAACACTGTCAACATTAGATCAATGAGACAGAAAGTTAACAAGGATATCCAGGAATTGAACTCAGCTTTGCACCAAGCGGACCTAATAGACATCTACAGAACTCTCCACCCCAAATCAACAGAATATACATTCTTCTCAGCACCACATCACACTTACTCCAAAATTGACTACATACTTGGAAATAAAGCACTCATCAGCAAATGTACAAGAACAGAAATTATAACAAACTGTCTATCAGACCACAGTGCAATCAAACTAGAACTCAGGATTAAGAAACTCACTCAAAACCACTCAACTACATGGAAACTGAACAACCTGCTCCTGAATGACTACTGGGTATATAATGAAATGAAGGCAGAAATAAAGATGTTCTTTGAAACCAGTGAGAACAAAGACACAACATACCAGAATCTCTGGGACACATTTAAAGCAGTGAGTAGAGGGAAATTTATAGCACTAAATGCCCACAAGAGAAAGCAGGAAACATCTAAAACTGACACCCTAACATCACAATCAAAAGATCTAGAGAAGCAAGAGCAAACACATTCAAAAGCTAGTAGAAGGCAAGAAATAACTAAGATCAGAGCAGAACTGAAGGAGATAGAGACACAAAAATCTCTTCAAAAAATTAATCCAGGAGCTGGTTTTTTGAAAAGATCAACAAAATGGATACACTGCTAGCAAGACTAATAAAGAAGAGAAGAGAGAAGAATCAAATAGATGCAATAAAAAATGATAAAGGGGATATCACCACCGATCCCACAGAAATACAAACTACCATCAGAGAATACTGTAAACACCTCTATGCAAATAAACAAGAAAATCTAGAAGAAATGGATAAATTCCTGGACACATACACTCTCCCAAGACTAAACCAGGAAGAAGTCGAATCGCTGAATAGACCAAAAACAACTTCTGAGATTGAATCAGTAATTAATAGCCTACCAACCAAAAAAAGTCCAGCACCAGATGGATTCACAGCTGAATTTTACCAGAGGTACAAGGAGGAGCTGGTACCATTCCTTCTGAAACTATTGCAATCAATAGAAAAAGAGGGAATCCTCCCTAACTCATTTTATGAGGCCAGCGTCATCCTGATACCAAAACCTGGCAGAGACATAACAAAAAAAGAGAATTTTAGACCAATATCCCTGATGAACATCAATGCAAAAATCCTCAATAAAATACTGGCAAACCAAATCCAGCATCACATCAAAAAGCTTATCCACCATGATCAAGTGGGCTTCATCCCTGGGATGCAAGGCTGCTTCAACATACGCAAATCAATAAACGGAATCCAGCATATAAACAGAACCAAAGACAAAAACTACATGATTGTATCAATAGATGCAGAAAAGGGCTTTGACAAAATTCAGCCCTTCATGCCAAAAACTCTCAATAAATTAGGTATTGATGGGATGTATCTCAAAATAATAAGAGCTATTTATGACAAACCCACAACCAATATCATACTGAATGGGCAAAAACTGGAAGCATTCCCTTTGCAACAGGCACAAGACAGGGATGCCCTCTCTCACCACTTATATTCAACATAGTGTTGGAAGTTCTGACCAGGGCAATCAGGCAGGAGAAAGAAATAAAGGGTATTCAGTTAGGAAAAGAGGAAGTCAAATTGTCCCTGTTTGCAGATGACATGATTATATATTTAGAAAACCCCATCGTCTCAGACTGAAATCTCCTTATGATACAAAAATCAATGTGCAAAAATCACAAGCATTCTTATACACCAGTAACAGACAAACAGAGCCAAATCACGAGTGAACTCCCATTCACAGTTGCTTCAAAGAGAATAAAATACCTAGGAATCCAACTTACAAGGGATGTGAAGGACCTCTTCAAGGAGAACTACAAACCACTGCTCAATGAAATAAAAGAGGATGCAAACAAATGGAAGAACATTCCATGCTCATGGATAGGAAGAATCAATATCATGAAAATGGTCATACTGCCCAAGGTAATTTATAGATTCATTGCCATCCCCATGAAGCTACCAATGACTTTCTTCATGGAATTGGAAAAAACTAAAGTTCATATGGAACCACAAAAGAGCCCGCATCTCCAAGACAATCCTAAGCCAAAAGAACAAAGCTGGAGGCATCACGCTACCTGACTTCAAACTATACTACAAGTCTACAGTAACCACAATAGCATGGTACAGGTATCAAAACAGAGATATAGACCAATGGAACAGAACAGAGCCCTCAGAAATAATACGACACATCTACAACCATGTGATCTTGACAAACCTGACAAAAACAAGAAATGGGGAAGGGATTCCCTATTTAATAAATGGTGCTGGGAAAACTGGCTAGCCATGTGTAGAAAGCTAACACTGGATCCCTTCCTTACACCTCATACAAAAATTAATTAAAGATGGATTAAAGACTTAAATGTTAGACCTAAAACCATAAAAACCCTAGAAGAAAACCTAGGCAATACCATTCAGGACATAGGTATGGGCAAGGACTTCATGACTAAAACACCAAAAGCAATGGCAACAAAACCCAAAATTGACAAATGGGATCTAATTAAACTAAAGAACTTCTACACCGCAAAAGCAACTACCATCAGAGTGACCAGGCAACCTACAGAATGGGAGAAAATTTTTGCAATCTACTCATCTGACAAAGGGCTAATATCCAGAATCTACAAAGAAGTCAAACAAATTTACAAGAAAAAAACCCCATCAAAAAGTGGCCAAAAGTTATAAACAGACACTTCTCAAAAGAAGGTATTTATGCAGCCAACAGACACATGAAAAAATGCTCACCATTACTGGCCGTCAGAGAAATGCAAATCAAAACCACAATGAGATACTATCTCACACCAGTTAGAATGGTGATCATTAAAAAGTCAGGAAACAACAGGTGCTGGAGAGGATGTGGAGAAATAGGAACACTTCTACACTGTTGGTGAGACTGTAAACTTGTTCAGCCATTGTGGAAGACAGTGTGGTGATTCCTCAAGGATCTAGAACTAGAAATACCATCTGACCCAGCCATCCCATTACTGGGTATATGCCCAAAGAATTATAAATCATGTTGCTATAAAGACAGTTTCACATGTATGTTTATTGCAGCACTATTCACAATAGCAAAGACTTGAAACCAACTCCAATGTCCATCAATGATAGACTGGATTAAGAAAATGTGGCACATATACACCATGGAATACTATGCACCCATAAAAACGGATGAGTTTATGTCCTTTGTAGGGACGTGGATGAAGCTAGAAACCATCATTCTGAGCAAACTATCTCAAGGACAGAAAACCAAACACTGCATGTTCTCACTCATAGGTGGGAATTGAACAATGACAACGCTTGGACACAGGGTAGAGAACATCTCACACCAGGGCCTGTCGTGAGGTGGGGGGTACGGGGAGGGATAACGTTAGGAGATACACCTAATGTAAATGATGAGTTAATGGGTGCAGCACACCAAGATGGCACATGTATACATATGTAACAAACCTGCATGTTGTGCACATGTACCCTAGAACTTACAGTATAATAATTTAAAAAGTATTGCCACACACACATTCATATTCCAGTTTACTACATCTGATATGTTGTATATTGTATGTAGGTACCTTTGAGATTCTTGAACATCTTACAGCATAACTGTTGATTTGAAGAAGCCTAATCTATATGTTAAAATATGTATCACATATACATAGTAAATGTATACATGCTCATATATGTATGGTCAGATGCATAGAGTGTATAGTAATGAAATAAGAATCCTGTTTATCTTATAGCACACTAAATATTTTTCACACATTATCTAATATTATTCTCACAATATTCCCCAAGAGATTGATGTCAGTATACCCATTATACAGATTAGGAAACTAAAGGTTTGATAAGTAATATGTCCTTTATTTGAGGGTTAGAACGAGGCATTGAACTCATGTTTCCAGCTCCATAGCACATTCCCTAAACTAATACGATCCACTGCCAAAACAGGTACAATTGATATTTGATTACACACTAGAAATGAGGAAAAACATTTAGGTTTTTCAGTGCATTAAATGAGAGAGGCAATAATCTTATGGCATAGTTATGGCAGATAACAATAATGGTCCTTAAGATTCAAAGGCAGCCTCTTGCATGTGTGTTGAGTTTGTTGGTTTTACTTTCAGCAGGAAGCACAGCCTGCATGATGAAGCTTTCCCACTGCTGTGAGATTAATTTCAGGTATCAGAGGTGTGCTGGTGTGCACTGATGGCTGGATCTAATGCTCCTGGAGGCGCACCTATTCCTCATATCATGATCAGTCTTTTCTGTTGCCCTTCCATGTGTAAAATAGATTAAGCTTCTTTGGTATTGTCTTATAAAATATATTACAGAGAACTTAAAGTGAAATTGCTTTGTATTGCAGAATAAGGGAAAAAAGTCAGATGAGAGTAAGTGCAAATATGCATATTCTTTTCATGTTTGAGGATTTATTCTTCTATTTAAAAAACATTAAAACATCTCTCCCACTCTAGGCCCTTTGTGTAAGTTGATTCATCCTTGCAGATCAAAAGTCAGTGATAGTAGCAAAAGTACAGGGATGTTTAAGACTTTCCCAGTAACTTTCCAGCTCTCTTCTGTGTATCTCTTATTCTTTGCTTTTCTACATATCCATTTCCATTGGTCCACTGTTCCCATTTAGCTCATGAGACATCCTACCTGTCCTATTATCTGACTGGTCCCTAGGTTAAGAGTAGTGAAAGTTTTAGAGAAGGGCTTCACCACAGAATGTTTCTAGACTTAGTCTGACTGCCTATCCTGATGTTTTTCCCATCAGTGTGGGCAGACTGAACATATTAATAATGCTTGGTGCTATGGATTGTGGGAATAAAAGAAGATACCTACATGAGAAGAGGCAGAGCTTGTTTTGTCACTTATATTATCAGAGCTTCCTAAAGCAAGGGATTCAGCCATCATCACTGTGTTAGCCGGAAACTCAAAGGTAGGCAGGGGAGTGGAAAACGTCATAATGAACAGAGGAGAAGGGTTCACGTATGCTTTGATTGGAGGTGGTTGGCATGAGGAAGCTGCAATCGCAGGCCATCCCCTGTAACTGGTTTGGGGAACATAGTGGCTTTTTCTGGTTGGTCCTGAGGTGGAAGCAAAAAAAAGGGAAGCTGTAGTCATTGAACAAATCCTATCTCTTCTGGGTCAATTGCTGCAGAACTTTTGGTTTGATTTCCTGAGGCTGATTGCTGCTGAGATTAGATATCAGAGTACAGGGGTAATATTGGTTGAAAAGGGGAACCTTTATGGGGAAAAATCAAGGGAGGATTCGGTGATCTCTGATTTTGAAGGACTAGTAGAAGTTTGCCAAATATCCAAATAAGCGAAGTGCGTCACAGAGAGAACAGCAGGCACAGAAGTATAAAGCAACAAGGCATGTGAAAAGGGTCTGACTATATTTTGGAGTTTTGAGAATATGACTAGAGCCAAGTCCCACAGAACCTCATACACAAGGCAGAGGAGTTCAATTAACCCTAAGACGAATAAGGATCTAAAAGGAATTCACAGCCCAGGAGTAGTGCTGTCAAGCTTGATAAGTGACAAAATATGCTGGACGAGGGTTAGCTATTTATGCAAAAGGCCTTGGGATATCTAGGACTCAATGACTGGAGAAACAGTGAAGCCAAGGTCAGCAACAAGATGTTGGCATGAACAATACCAAGTCAAGTAAAGAGAGGATTACAGGAGTATTGGAAACAAGATTTAAATTCAGTACACACACAAGTCACGGGAGGTAGCAGCACACAGAAACAAGAACGGGAAAGGCAGGTTAGGCTGGTTCAGCTCCAGAAGTCAGCATCTTGCCCTCATGAGGCTATTTTAAAAGGACTCAATATGAACCATTCTGCTCATACTGGTCAACATCTTTAAAGTGCTCCTTAGCACCTGACATGTAAGGCTGAACTGGATGCACATTTTGAGTATGTAAAAGTCTTGGCAAAGATAATTGTAATTGTCCCGTTTCTATTATTAGTATTTATAATTACAACACAAGAAATCAGTGTCCAGGGATAAATTCATGATAAACAATATTAAAATGTTTAATCCAGTAATTTTAGATGAGAATTTCTTTTAGCTAACGACCCCAGGTGTCATGCTTTAGAACAGGGGTTTGCAAACTATGGCCCCCAGGCAAAATCAGGCATGCACCATTTTTGAGAAGGTCTGTTGGAATATAGCCATACCCACTTATTTATGTATTGTTTATCACTACTTTCACACTACAACAGCAGGGCTGAATCATTGCAACAGAAATTGAACGGTCTGTAAAGCCTAAAATATTTGCCATCTGTTTTTTTTTTGTTTTTTTTTTTGTTTTTCTTCCCCTAAAGATCTTCCTTTGTCACCCATGCTGGAGTTCAGTGGTGTGATCTCTGCTCACTGCAACCTCTGCCTCCTAGGTTTAAGCAGTTCTCCTGCCTCAGCCTCCAGAGTAGCTGGGATTACAGGCACCTGCCACCATGCCCGGCTAATTTTTGTATTTTTAGTAGAGAAGGGGTTTCACCATGTTGGCCAGGCTGGTCTCAAACTCCTGACCTCGTGATCCACCTGGCTTGGCCTTCCAAAGTGCTGGGATTACAGGCGTGAGTCACCACGCCTGGCCTGCTATCTGGCTTTTTACAGAAAAAGTTTCCCAACCCTTGACTTAGAACCCAGGGCAAATGGAACAAAATGTATTCTAAGTAATTGACATGAAAATAAACATAATACATGAATCCCATCTTATGTGCATAATCTTCATAGGAGGTAATATCAGTCCCATGGCGTAGATGAGGAAGGTGAGGCTCAGAGAGGTTAAGTAATATTTTGAGCAGAGTATAACAAATAAATATCCAAAGTATGATTTTGACTTACATCTAACTAGCTTTAAAGTCTTTCTACTTCATCAGATTTTCCCAGTTGTAACTTGCTATTTAATTTAGTAAACATTGAATATTTACTTCCCCAGTACTTGGTAGGTCACTGAGGTAGCTTCTACAGAGGTAACTTACCTTCAAGAAACTAAAATCTAGTGAAAGAAGCAGAGAACCAGACAAACATGGCAAAGCATGAACAAAGATAGGCCATATAGGGTAATCAAGTGTAGAAGTTAAGAGCCTGCCTGTCTTGAAGTCCTGGATCTACTACAGGTAAGCTGGGCAACAAATCTAGTTATGGAATCTTTCTGTCATGCAATTTTCATGCCCATTAGGAAAAGATGATAGTTACTTGTCTTATGAAGATTGTGAGGAATAATGTATTATTTTATTCAATGCATACTACTGAGCATCTACTAGATACTGATATTGTCTGAGGCATTTGAAATATCTCATTGGACAAACCAGCACTGCTTTGTAAAATTTGTGATTGCCAGGGGAAGAGAAACAGTAAACAGTAAGTATTGTTAATAAGTTAATTATATAAAATATTAGAAGAAAATGATCACTATTGAAAAGAGATAAAAAACTAAGTATAAGAGAGTATGGAGATCAGCAACATGGGGCATTGGGGAAGGGGAACTGCAAATTAAATAAAGCCATCAGGGAGAGCCTCCTTGAGAAGGTGAGTTAGGAGTGAAGACTCTGAGGAGGTGAGAGAGTTGGCCATGTGTATATCTGGCTGAGAGTGCTCCCAGCATGAGGTAGTTGAGGGGAGCAGCAAAAGTCTAGGCCATACCTGAGGTAACACCGGTACTATCCAAGGAGAGGTAAGTGTGCCAGAGTGGTTAAAATGGAAAAACCAAGAAAAAATAATTCAAAGAAGAGGGGTCAGAGGGGATCCGGTTCATGCATGGCTTTAGGGGTCTTCAATGTACCTAAATATCCTTGCAAAACTTTAAGCAGAAAAAGATATAACCCATTGAGTATTTAGAATAGTGCTTTACTTAGCTTATAGTAAGTGCTCAAGAAATATTAGTTGTAATTATTTTAATGTTGTTATCATATTGTGTGTATCCCTAATGAGGGATAACGCATCGTCTATGAAGGAGGTCAGTGTAGAAGATGAGACTGGAGAAGTAAATAGTTGCCAGACTATAATCAGTGTCACACCAAGAAGATTTTGTACTTGATTGTGAAGATGGTAAGAAACTGAAACAATTTGAGACCCATGGTCACAGGAAGACTATGAGTTTAGTCTTGAACTAACCCAATTTGGCCCATTTGTCCCCTTCCTAGGAGACTGAGATAGCTGAGATTATGGAAGAGGCAGTGCTTTGGGATCACGCCAGGTGGTGCTCTCCTTGGGGCAAGTGGGGTCCAATGGGCATGTGGGCTTCATTGATTCCTGATTTGTATGTAACTGGGTCAGGCATATGCAACTAGGAAATACATTTTCTAGAACTTAAACCCAGGAAGTCTGTCCAGATACTTTCTTCATTTCTTTAGTAGAGTGCTTACCAAGCCTGCTACACCTAGGGGTTGCAACTGTTTAAGCAATGGTAAGGAATTCAACAAGACCAGGATTTTCAAGCCTGTCTGATTCAACTCAGATGATTTAGTATCTTATATTCTGGATTTCCATTACCAGTATATAATTCTTTATATATTATTTATCAATTATTTATAATAATAATTATTACACTCATTTATATTTTACACTATAAAACATTTCACCCTTCTAATAACTATTTGAATGGTAGTATACATTGAAGTTGGCTTCCATATCATTAATAATTTGTTCATATAAGAAAAAGAAAGACTGCTGGTTTATTGACAAGGTTATCTTCAAATAAAGACCTATCACTTATCGTGGTGTTAGGGATTTTATGGTTCATTTAGACCAACCTTCACCCAAGGTATTTAAACACTTGAGTTTATTAAGGAGCTTTCTGGCCTGAAGCAGCACCATTCTACTGTTTGTCAACTATGAGGGTTAGCTAAATCTTTAGAGAGAAATATAGTATGTGGTCTTCAAAAATCTCCAACCATTTTTATTTGAGAAGAAATAGAATAAGAAATAAAAGTAAATTCATTTAATAATCATGCATAGAATGCTTATGATGTGTAAAACACTGTTCTATGCATTGTAGGAGACAGGGACAAAGGAACAAAGTGTATTTTCTCTAAGAGCTCATGATAGTAATATAAAATATTATCCTCAGTCTTTTACAAGTACACTCTTTAATCCTTACACTGATCCCATGTGGTCAGTTATAGAATTATTCTTATTTGACAGACATAGAAGTTGAAACTCTGAAAGGTTAAGTGACCTATGCAAGGTCAGTCAAATTTAGTGACTGGAATTCAAATGAGAGGAATCTGGCCACAGAGTCCAAGACCTTAACCACAATGTTGCTTGGGAGAGAATCAACTTTGATGTCCTTGAAATAAGCAAAACTATGCTGTTACAATAAAGGCAGAAACAATGTACAATCGCATAAGGGATGAAGATGTTAATTCTAATCAAGACAGAGGGAAGGGGAATCTTAATTATGTAAGTGTTATCTTTAATTATGAAAAGACATGAAAGCCAAGAGATTCTTGAGGTCTTTAATGGAGATTACATTTTAGCAATACTTTTAATAAAGTTTTCATATGTTCAGATATCCCATGGAACAGTGAAATTTCACAGTTCTGTCCCTGGCAGTAGAAATTCATGTTCTAATTCTAGGATTTCTATGGAACCATTAAAGAAAGTCTTGATATTTTTCTTTTGTCATTTTTTAGTAGTTGCCATTAGTAACTGTCCAACTGCTTAAAGGCAGAAACTTGAATGTCATTCTTGACTCTGACTTTTCCCTGTCTTCTGCTTCAAATCTTTCACAAATGCCTATCAAATATATCTCCTGAAAGTCTCTGGGATCCTTCAAAGTTTTCCTTGCCCTCTGCCACTCCTCAGAGTTGCCACTCCCTCAGCTGAATAAATACAGCAGACTTGTGGTTGACATTCCTGACTCTTCTCTGCTGCCGTTCAATCTGATTATGTAAATTTCCTAATCAATTGCTCACGATTTCTCATTGCCCTTTCATGATGTCCAAATGCCTCAACATGATTTAGGCAGTACTGAAAGACTGGTACCTGATGCCTTCTTTCTAGCGTGGTGTCTCGTCAGTCCTCTTTACCCCCTCAACACTTCCCCAAACCTAGTCTGCACTCCATAATCAGTCCATATACAATTTAATAGCCTCCCATTACCTGTGACTCTTATCACAGGTTCTTTCTTCTGCCTGAAACAACCTTTCTTCTAAAAAATGCCCCAGCCATTTACTAAGCAGGCTAACTCTCACACATCCATTAGGCCTCTGCTGAAGTATCACATTCATTGGGAGCTGTGTTCTCTTTCAAATTCCTCATGACCTTAGACTTTGAGAAGACCGACTATATCCATCTTTAGTACCTAATCAAGCGTCAGAATTATCTGATGATTTATATGATAGCAAGCTCTGTGAAGCAAGTCTTTTCTTCCCTAGAGTATGATTTTACCCACCATGTATGGAGAAAACCTACCAGGCAGCCATTTAGTATACGTATTTGAAAACACTGATAGTTGATGTACACTAAGTTCTACAAAACCTGCAAGCTTTGTGGTGCCTCTGCTCCTGACAAAACAGGGGATACGATAACCTGCAAGCATCACAAGAAAATACATAAGTGGTCCCAAGAAAGTATTTACAGCTTTCTGAAATAATTCACCTGGCAGCCCTTTTCTGTACCTCATTCTTGCTTAACCCAGGGTGTTGCTAATAAAGATAAATAATGCTGTGACAGTTGGTTGTATAGGCAGGCTGACACATCTGAGAGAGAAAAAATGACCATTGGTTTGTTCTGATAGTTTGTCAGAGGTTTATTTTTCTTTCACTCATCAGACTAAGTATGGCAGCAATGCTGGGTGTGTGATTTATACAATTCTATAGTGTACCTTGCACAGATCTTTCTTTTGAAGGAAAATGATTAACAACTATGACAGATCCCTTCCACTCAAGCGTCAGAATCGTCTTATGATTTATACAAGAGGGCAAAGAGGAGTGTATGGTCTTTGCTTGCCAGACAAATAAAAAATAGGAAAAATTTTATGGGAAACACTATGTACTCTACAACGGTGGTAATGAACTCTGTTCAAGCTTTTGAGAGAAGTGAAGGAATTCTTATTGATCTGTGACATGTGAAGGATAGGCTCACAGATGCTTGCTTCTGTTGGGCTCTATTGCAGGCAGAATGATGACATAGAATGAACATAATCTTTGGGGTTAGAAAGACCTGGGCTAAAATATTGCCTCTGCTACTTTCTAACTGTGCCACATCTAGCAAGCTATCTTATCTTTATAAGCCTCAATTTTCTCAATGATAAAAATCAATCTTAGTAACTAGCATTCAAGGTTATTGTGTAAAATAACAATGGAATTATAGAATATTTACAGTTACACAGATGCTCATGAGCTAATGGTGTTACAAGAACACAGGAATTTCTGATTAAATTACTCTCACATTAGTCTCCATTGCGTATTGAGAAACGTCCATGTGCCAGGCCTTTGTTGATAATGGGAAATCAAAGACAAGTAGAAAATGATCCTTGCATATGAGGAGCTTACAGTTGAATTTGGGAAAGAGAAAAGCAACATAGTGCAGAAGTGCATATATCTCTTCTGATAAACATGTGTCTTTCAAAAGACATCACAAAGAATCCTTATAATGGAGGATTCTTATTCAGTGTACTTGTTAGAATTTTTCAGAGGAATAGAACCAATAAAATATAGAAATATATTTTTTTATTATTAGAAAAATGACTCTTCCCAGGCACGGTGGCTCACGCCTGTAATCCCAGCACTTTGGGAGGCTGAGGCAGGCAGATCACGAGGTGTAGAGATGGAGAGCATCCTGGCCAACATGGTAAAACCCCGTCTCTACTAAAAATACAAAAATTAGCTGGGCATGGTGGTATACACCTGTAGTCCCAGCTACTCGGGAGGCTGAGGCAGAAGAATCGCTTGAACCTGGGAGGCAGAGGTTGCAGTGAGCCAAGATCACGCCACTGCACTCTGGCCTGGCGACAGAGTGAAACTCCATCTCAAAAATAAAAATAAAATAAAATAAAAAAACTCACAAAATTTTAGGAGCTTGCAAGTTCTAAGATGTGGAGCTGACAAGCTGGAAACCCAGAATAGCAAGTTGTAGTACAAGTTCTAGTCTGAAGGCCAGCAGGTCCAGACCCAGGAAGAACCAGTGTTTCAGTTTTAGACCAACACAGAGAAAACCCATATCCCAGCTCAGGTAGTCAGGCAAGAGGAGCTCTCCTTACTCAGCTTTTTTTGGTCCCATTCAGGCTTTCAACGGATGGGATTATGCCCATTCACACTGGGGAGTACAACCTGCTTCACTCAGTCGACCTGCTGAAATGTTAATTTCACCTGGAGAAATCCCCACAGACACACCCAGAATCACATTTTATCATTTATCAGGCCACTTTGTGGCCCAGTCAAGTTGGTACATTAAATAAACCATCACATTCAGATTCTCGTCCACAATTATTTGGGGGTCTTTTGTTTTTTCCATGCTCCAGATAAACATGCCTGCTCTGTAGGGTAGCTGCCGTAACGTCCTAACCAATACTCTGTCTCAATTATGATAAAAAGAAAAGTTGGCCTTTTAAAAATCTTGTATGGAGTTTTAAAATGATAATTTCTTTGAGGAACAACTTAGACATAAGTAAGATATTACTTGTATATTTGCTCATCTAATCTTGTGACCTGATGCCTTCAGTTTATCTTCTGTAACTCAGAGAGAAGATGCTGTCATTATCCTAGGGACTTGGTGCAACAAGCAGTAGAAAAGAGGCTAGGATAAGTAAAAAAAATATATAAAATAAAGAATTTTAAAAATAGGAAGGCAAAGTGGAGGGGTACAGCAGTAGTGTTGATTCCTAAGGAGATATTAGGGGGCTTAGTTAGTTTGAGCTTAATTCCTATGGGGCTAGTAATAGGTGGTATAATGATGCATATTAAGCATAGTGGTATGGTCCATGTGCAGCAGCAAAACTGAATGTCAGAGGCGTGGCAACATTGTGTTTATAAATGGCTTGTCAAGTTTAGAGAAAAATCCTCTGAATTCTGTGTTAATATATGCAGGAAACGGTTCCTATTTCCTGGGGTAGAATTGGAAAATATCATGGCAATGGTTCTTAAATCTGACTACACATGAAAAGCTTTTTTAAAAAAAGTTTGGGCCCTATCCTCAAAACAATTAAATCACAATCCTTGGGTGGAGCCATTTTATTATGAAAAAAATTAAACAGCAAAGTTATAAGATTATTAATGTGATATCTATATATTTCTCCTCTAGATTATATATTTAAAAGTTTGCTATACTTTTGTTGTCACATCTATCCATCTAGTCATCTCTCCATCCATCTAGTAATTCATTCTGTCTTTGGTGTATTTTAATATAAACCTAAGCCACTGGAGTAGTTCCCCATGAATAATCAGCTTGTATATCATTAACAATTGTTCAGTCTTATTTACAGGATTTTTCCTTTTGATATAAAATTTACATACAATGAAACACACAAATCATAAGTGTTAATTTGCTGAGTTTTAACAAATGAATTTATCTCTGTAATTCAAACATCTAGCAAAAAAATAGAATATTACCATGATTTCAGAAAGTCTCCTCTTGCCCTCCTCAAGTCAATTCCCTGCCTCTACTCCCTGGAGGCAATCATTATTCTATTTTTTTTTTTTTTTTTTTTTGCACCACAGATTAGTTGTTGCCTTTTGGAAAACTTCATACACCTGGGATCAAATGCTCTGTACTCTTTTATGCAAGACACTTTGCATTTTGCATAATGTTTTTGTAATGTATCCATCTTGTTGCTTATAATAGTATTTTTCCTTTTTATTGCTGAGTAGGATTTTATTACATAAAAGGAGAATTTATCAATTGTCTTTTTAATGGGCATCTTGACTGTTTCTAGTGTTTGATTATTATAACTAAACCTACTAGAGTCACTATTTTGTGGTCATGTTTTCATTTTTCTAGGGATGGATTGCTAATCATGGGACAGGTTTATGTTCAGTCTGTTCTTCCCATCTTTGTGTCCATAAGTACTTAATGTTTAACTCCCATTTATAAATGAGAACATTCAGTATTTGATTTTTTTTGCATGAATTCACCTAGGATAGTGGCCTCTAGCTGCATCTATATTGCTTCAAAGAATATGATTTCTCCTTTTAATGGCTGCCTAGTATTCCATGGTATATGTGTACCACATTTTCTTTATCCATTCCACCATTGATGGATATCTAGGTACATTCCGTATGTTTGCTATTGTGAATAGTACTGTGATGGACATATGTGTGCATGTATCTTTTTGGTAGAATGATTTATTTTCCTTCAAGTATATAACCAGCAGTGGGATTGCTGGGTCAAACGATATATTGGTTTTAAGTCCTTTGAGAAATCTTCAAACTGTTTTCCACAGTGTTTAAACTAATTTACATTCCCACCAGTAGTATATAGGGCATTCCCTTTCCTCCACAACCTTGCCAACATCTGTTACTTTCTGACTTTTTAATGATAGCCATTCTGACCAGTGTGAGATGGTTTCTCATTGTGGTTTTGATTTGCATTTTTCTAATGATTATTGATATTGGGCAGTTTTTCATATATTTGTTGGCTGCATTTATGTCTTCTTTGGAGAAGTGTCTGTTTGTGTCCTTTGCCCATTTTATTTTAAACTGGGTTGTTTGATTTTTGTTCCCTGAATTACTGAAGTTCTTTATAGATTCTGGATATTAGACCTTTGTCAGATGCATAGTTTGGGAATATTTTCCCCCATTCTATAGGTTGTCTATTTACTCTTTTGACGGTTCCTTTTGCTGTGATGATGATCTTTAGTTTAATTAAGTCCCACTTGTCAATTTTTGTTTTTGTTGTGATTGCTTTTGGTGACTAAGTTGTAAATTATTTGCTAAGATGGGTGTCCAGAATGGTATTTCCTAGTTTTTTGTCTACGGTTTTTATAGTTTTAGGTCTTACATTTAAGTCCTTAATCCATCTTGAGTTTATTTTTGTATATGATGAAAGGAAAAGATCCAGTTTCAATTTTGTGCAAATGACTACCCAGTTATCCCAGCACCATTTATTGACTATGGAGTTCTTTCGCCGTTGCCTGTTATTGTCGACTTTGTCGAAGATCAGTTAGTTGTAGGTGTGTGGCTTTATTTCTGGATTCTCTATTCTGTTACATTGGTCTGTGTGTCTGTTTGTGTACCAGTATCATGCTGTTTCAGTTACTGTAGGTTTGTGGTAGTTTTATTCATGTCATGTGATGCTTCTGGATTTGTTCTCTCTTCTTAGAATTGGTTTGGCTATTTAGACTCTTTTTTATTTCATATGAATTTTAAAATAGTTGTTTCTAATTATGTGAAGAATAACATTGGTAGTTCCATATGAATAGCATTGAATACATAAATTGCTTTGGGCAATATAGTCATTTTAACAATATTAATTATTTCAATCCATGAACATAGGATGTTTTCCCATTTGTTTGTGTCATCTCTGATTTCTTTCAGCAGTGTTTCGTGGTTTTTGCTGTAGAGGTATTTTACCTCCTTGATTAGCTATATTCCTAGGTCTTTTATTCTTTTTGTGGCTATTGTAAATATAATTGTGTTCTTGATTTGACACTCAACCTGGACATTATTGGTGTATAAAAATGATGATAATTTTTGTAAACTGATTTTGTATCCTGGGACTTTGCTGAAGTTATTTATCAGTGCTAGGAGACTTTAGGCAGAATCTATGGAGTTTTCTAGGTGTAAAATCCTATCAGAGAGATAGATTGCCTTCCTCTCTTCCTCTTTGGATGTCTTTCTTTATTTTGCCTGTTTGCTCTGGCTATGACTACCAGTACTATGTTGAATACGGCTAATGAGAGTGCGCATCCTTATACTGCTCCAGTTCTCAAGGGGAACACTTTCAGCTTTTGCTCAGTCAGTATGATGTTGGTTGTGTGTTCATCATAGATGGCTCTTATTATTATTATTTTCTTTTTGAGATGGAATCTGGCTCTGTTTTCCAGGCTGGAGTGCAACAGTGAGATCTTGGCTCACTGCAACCTCTGCCTCCCAGGTTCAAGTGATTCTTCTGCCTCAGCCTCCTTAGTAGCTGGGATTACAAGCATGTGCCATCAGACCTGGCTAATTTTTGTATTTTTAGTAGAGACAGGTTTTCACCATGTGTGCCAGGCTGGTCTCCAACTCCTGACCTCGTGATCCACCCACCTCAGCCTCCCAAAGTGCTGGGATTACAAGCATGAGCCACCACGCCTGGCCTGATGGCTCTTATTATTTTGAGGTATGTTTCTTCAATGCCTAGTTTGAGGGTTTTTAACATGAAGGGACATTACATTTCATCAAAAACCATTTCTGCATCTATTGATTGAATCATGTGGTTTTGTTTTTAATTCTGTTTATTGGCTTACATATGTTGAAGCAACCTTGTATTCCAGGAATAAATCTTACTTGTTCATGGTGGGTTAACTTTTTGATGTGCTGCTGGATATGATTTCCTACTATTTTGTTAAGGATTTTTGCATCTATGTTCAGGGATATTGGTATGAATTTTTCTTTTTTCATTGTGTCTCTTCCAAGTTTTGTCATACGGTGCTGGCTTTGTAGAATCAGTTGGGAAGAGTTCCTCCCCTTAATTTTTTTGCAATGATTTTAGTAGGATAAGTACTACTTTGTATATCTGGTAGAATTTGGCTGTGAATCTGTCTCATCCAGGGCTTCTTCTGGTTGGTAGGTTTTTTATTACTGCTTCCATTTTGCAACTTGTTATTAGTCTGTTCAGGATTTCGTTTTCTTCTTGGTTCAATCTTGAGAGGTAGTATATTTCCAGGAATTTATCCATGTTTTTCCAGGTTTCCTCATTTGTGTGCATATAGATGTTTGTGAAAGTCTCTGAGGATTTTGTGTGTGTTTTTGTGTATTAATGCCACCTCTTTCATTTATGATTGTGCTTATTTGGATCTTCTTTCTTTTCTCCTTTATTAATCTAGCTATCAATCTTGTTCATTCTTTTGAATAACCAACTGTTGGTTTTGTTGAGTTTTTATTTGGACTTTTTGCATTGCAATTTTGTTCAGTGCAGCTCTGATTTTATTTTATATGTATATTTTTGCTAGCTTTTGATTTGCTGTGTTTTTGTTTTTCTAGTTCCTCTAGGTGTAATTTTAGGTTTTCAATTTGAGATTTTTTGACTTCTTGTTGTATTTAGTGCTACATACTTTCCTCTTTACACTGCTTTAGCTGTATCCCAGAGATCTGCTTTACTGTGTTGTCTGTGTTTTCATTAGTTTCAGAGGAGTTTTTAAATTTCTGTCTTAATTTCATTATTTACCCAAAAGTCATTTGGGAGCAGGTGGTTTACTTTTTATGTAATTGTATGGTTTGGAGAGATATTCTTAGAATTGATTTCTGTTTTTATCGCGCTGTGGTCTGAGAATATGGTTGGTATGATTTTTATTTTTTAAAATCTATTGTGACTTGCTTCATAGCTGAGAATGTGGTCAATTTTAGAGTATGTGTAGATGCGAAGAATGGGTATTCTGCTGTTGTTCAGTGTAGTATTCTTATTCTATACGTGACTATTAGGTATATTTAGTCAATTGCTGAGTTTAAGAAATGAATGTCTTTGTTAGTTATATGCCTTGATGATCTAACTCTATCAGTGTGTGGTGTTAAAGTCTCCCACTATTGTTTTGTGGTTATCAAAGTCTCTTCATAGGTCTCTAAGAACTTGTTTTATGAATCTGGGTGCTTATATAATTAGGATAGCTAGGTCTTCTTGTTGAATTGCACCATTTATCATTACACAATACCCTTCATTGTTCTTTTTGATTGTTGTTGGTTTAAAGTCTGTTTTGTCTAAGACCAGCAATCCTTGCTCTTTTTGTCTTCTGTTGCCTGATCTTTCTCTAACCCTTCACTTTGAGCCTATGGATGTCATTGCATGTGAGACAGGTCTCTTTAAGACAATAAACAGTTGGGTCTTGCTTTTGTGTTCCTCTTGCCACTGTATGCCTTTTAAGTAGGGTGTTTAGTCCATATACATTCAAGGGAAATATTGATATGTGAGTATTTGTCTGGGTTGTGGCATTGCTAGGTGGTTGTTATGTAGACTTGATTGTATATGGGATGACTTTATTAAATAATATGGGAGGCAGGTTTGTTCTAGGCAATTCTCAGCTTAAATTTTCCCATTAACTTAGGATTTTGGGGGCTCAAGATATTTTCCTTTTATATTGTCTTTCAACTCTTTCAACAATTGTTTTACTATTTTCCTTAGATTGAGTTTCAGACTTCTTCTGTATCTTGCTGAGCTTTGTTGCTATCCAGTTTCTGAATTCTATGTCTGTCTTTTTGGCCATTTCAATTTGGTTAAGAACAATTACTGGGGAGCTAGTGTGATTCTTTGGAGGTAAGATTTTAGAGTTGCCAGAATTCTTGCTTTTTTGTTGTTTATTTGTTTGTTTGTTTAAATCTATGTGGGCTAATGTTCCTTTACCTTTTGGCATTGCTGTCCTGTGAATGAGGATTTTTGTTTTTATATTCTTTAATGCCCTTGAGGGTTTGACTGTGATATACGTTCGGTTTAGTTGATTGGCTTCATTTCCGGATGCTTTCAGAGGGCAAAGGCTCAGTTTGGCACTCCTGTGCTGCATAGTCTTACCCTGGGGGGCTGGGACCCATGGCTTTGCTCTCTGGTCCCTTGAAGTCAAGCACTGGCTGTGCTGGAGGGGCCAAGCAAGGTGCTCCCAGTCTGCTGGCAATAGCATTCCACTGGAGGCCATTGGCAAAAGCACTTTAGTAGGGTGAGGTGGGGCTCTGGACAAATTCACCCCAGAAGGATGGTGAGTGGGGCCCACTGGCAAAATCACCCTGGCAGGTGTCATCAGCAAAAACATTCTGAGGGACAGCTGAAACCACACTATGAGCTGGGTGGCCAGGATGGTACCCCGGAAGGGGCCCACAGACAAGGGGACATGCAGATTAGACTCATTCATTTTACAAGGGAAAAATATCCTCGTCTCTCCAGGTCTAGTCAATAACAAAGTTTAAAGACATCTAGAGGAGTACAGAGAGCCTTAGGGGATGAGCGCCCATAGCTGTTTTTCCCTGCAGCTGCCCCTGCACCAAACCTTCTGGGCTCTGTGCAGGTTTGGGTTCTGTCTGCCAACTCTCTGGGAAGATCCCCCTGCCAACACAAATGTCCACTGGGGTCATGGGGTTTCCTGCAGCTAGAATCCCAGATGACCATGGCAAGAGCAGGCCACTCTACAGTTATTTAGATACTTTTTAATATACTTATGGATCATTTACATATCTTCTTCTGTGAAGTAACTTTTAAAATGTTTGCTCACTTTTGATTGGGTTGCTTATCTTTTTACTATTAAGTCGTATAAGGTTGTTTTTGTCAAATTTTTATACATATTCTGGTCACCAGTTCTTAGTCAGATGTATGTTTTGTAAACATTTGCTCCCAATCTATGACTTTTTAATTATTTTATTCATAATATTTTTTAATGAAAGAAGTTTTCAATTTTGCTAAAGTCTAGTTTGTCCTTTTCTTATGGTCACTGTCTTTTGAGACTGGTTTAAGACAAATTCCTTTCTTAAATCTTTCCAGGTGATTCTAACTCACAGCCAAAAGGGAAACCTACTGGATTATAGGAATTGGTGAAATTATCTGGCAAGAGATCATCAAAACACAAAGAAAGTGAATTTTGGAGAAATTAGTGTATCTTAGAGAAAGTCTTGAAAGACCTGAGTTCTCAGGCTTTGCCTCAGGACAGTGAGTTAATGGGGACTTTTAAATTTTGGACCCACTTAGAGTCTCTAGCATGCTTCATGACTAGATTATACTTATTTTAGATACTAGATAAGGTAGAAGTTACAATATTGGGGGCTTCACTCATTACAGTTAAGCAGGAAAAAGAGACTGAGATATTAAAATTCTCAAACTTCAGCATCCTAGCCCTGCCAGGAATAGATTCACTATATCGGCTCATATACTTTTCCTGTACTACTTGTATGGGAGAACTTATGGGAAGAGCATAAATTAAACCTCAAAATATGATTGCCAAATATTAGATTAGTTTGAGGTTAATTTGTACTAAGATTACAAAACCAAAATAGTAAGGAAAGACACATTAGGTGCTGGTAGTAGTGCTTCTCATTTATTAAGTACTTAATATACATCAGGAATTGATAAACTGTGGCCCATAAGCCAAATCTGTCCCACAGGCTGTTTTTTGTAAATAAAAATTTATTGCAACACACTAACCTCCTTTGCTTATGTATTATCTATTGCTACTTTTACACTACTAGGGATAATGAATATTTTTGAGTCAAACAATGTAGGTGACAAAGTCAAAAATATTTACTATCTGTCCCTTTACAGAAAAGTTTGCTGATACGCAACATATATTAAGCTATTTAATATGTCTATAAGCAAAATGTTTTATGTCCACTTCAAAGATGGAGAAATTCATGCTCCTGAGTTTAGATGACTCATCCAAGACCGTAAAAGGAAGAAATAGAGTGTAAACTCATGCATGAATGGCTTCAATGCATTTACTTGGACATTTGTTTATTTATATATAAAATAAATGATATAACACAAACATGAGCAGAGCCTGAACTAACATTTTGCAATTACATGTTTAATTTCACTTTCTTCTTTGAAACAAAGTGATAACACATATGAAAGATACTGTCATGCAAGGCAGAACAGATTAACAAAATAAGCCAAACTCATAGTATGACAAATCTATAGGTAGAACAATATATATGGTGGGGAAAATAACATTTTATCCAAATCCATATAATTTGACCTTGTACTACAGCAGGCAAGGGAACCACTGCGTGTGTAAAGATCAGGCTATGGTTTGGGTTGCCTAGAAAGTAGATTACAAGAAGAGTTGCTGAGAATACAACAGAGAAGAAAGTCATAGTTAAAGCAGAGGAGATCTTGAATGCCTGCTTAGGAAATCGCAATAAATGAAGAGGGTTGAGACTTAATATGACCATCAATCTTCCCAGGACTGAAAAGATTTCTGGGATACAGGACTTTTAGCGCTAAAACCAGAACAGTCCCAGTTTTAGCACCCTGCCCCCAATTATACAAACACTTTTAGAGTAACATATAATGCATAGCCATAATCCTTCCTCACTTCTATATTAATATTTAATAAAGTTATCTCAGAGACTCTGAGGAAGAAAAGGATAAATTGAGTCAAATGGAATTCACTTGAGAATGATATGAGAATTAGCTTCTGAATTTATTATCCATTATATTTCATTTTTAGCAAATCCCAGCATTACTGATATGCAGAATGATAACTATAGAAAAGGGTTATAGACAAGAGAGGCTAATTAATAAAACATCACTCTCTTAGAATAAAAAGGTGACAAATAATCAGTCCATCTCCTTTATGAATTGGTTTTAAGATACAGTTTTTAATTAAAAATGATCTAAGTTTTTGTTCTATGTCAATAAAGAGTTTTAAATTGTGACTAATATATTGGGTGTTGCAAACTTTGATTACTTAAGGGCACTTGATACAAAATGACATTTGATTTACTCACTTTTACTCATTCCGTCACTCAGGGGAGAGTTTTTGAGAGCGTACTAAATGTGGAAGAAATAAGGATGAATCAAAGACAAATACCCTACACTCGAGTAGCTCAGAATCCCCTTAGCAAAAGAAATAAGTAAACAAATACTATTAATAAGGAAACAAGGGGGAATAAACGTAATGAATGTATGTCAGGTTTTGTGGAAGAAGGGAATTATTTCTACTTTATATTAAATAGTTAGGAAAGGCCAGGGAGCTTGGACAGGCATGTGGTAGTATCCAAGTTTTGCTTAGAGCAGAAAGAATAAATAAGATGGCAGAATTAGATATGAGAGTCTATGCTGAATGAGTGGACAGGCAGCTGGGGCTTGATAGAACTGATGGGATATTTATTGAGGAATATAGTGTAACCATAGGATGGGTGTGGAACATGCAGAAAAAAAATGTGAATGTCAGAGCTGAAGAAATGTCACTGTGAACTGAGCCTCAGGAGTAAGGCAGAGTCAAAAGAATCACAGGTGATCTGAAACTGGATATGAAAACAAGAAGAAATTGCAGAAGGGAATGTACATTAGGTGGGCAAAAATTAGAATGCTAAGAATCTTGAGTGTCGGATAGAGCAGTTAAGATATCCTTTGCCTCAAACATTTATCATTTTTAATATTGAGAACATTTCAGATATTCCAGCTATTTAGAAATATACAATAAATTATTGCTAACTGTAGTCATCCTGCTATACTACTCAGCACTAGACTCATTCCTTCTATGTAATTGTATGTTTTTATCCATTAAGCAATCTCTCTTCACCCCCACTACTTCCCAGGCTCTAGGAACTGTCATTGTACTCTCTATCTCCATAAGATCAATGGTTTGTTGGTTTGTTTGTTTGTTTTTGGTATAGAGTCTCACTCTGTTGCTCAGACTGGAGTGCTGTGGCATGATCTCGGCTCACCACAACCTCCGCCTCCCAGGTTTGAGCGATTGTCCTGCCTCAGCCTCCCGAGTAGCTGGGACTATAGGCGCATGCCACCATGCCTGGCTAAATTTTTAATTTTTAGTAGAGACAGGGTTTCACCATGTTGGCCAGGCTAGTCTAGAACTCCTAACCTTAGGTGACCCACCTGCCTTGGCCTCCCAAAGTGTTGGGATTATAGGAGTGAGCTAGCGTGCTAGCCTGAGGTCAACTTTCTTAGCTCCCACGTATAAATAGGATCATATGATATTTGTCTTTGTCTGGCTTATTCCACTTAACTTGTTGAGCTCTACTTCTAACCACATTGGTGCAAATGACAGGATTTTGTTCTTTTTAAATAACTGGATAGTATTCCATTGTGTTTATATAACACATTTTCTTATTTATCCATTGTTGGACACTTAGGGTGGTTCCATATATTGGCTATTGTGAATAGTGCTGCAATAAACATGGGGGTGCAAATGTCCCTTTGATACACTGATTTCCCTTTGGATAAAGACTTAGTAGCAGGATTGCTGAATCATATGGTAGTTTTAATTTTAGTTTTTAAAGAAAGCTCCATACTATTTTTCATAATGGATATATGAATCCACATTCCCACTAACAGTGTATAAGAGTTCCATTTTCTTTGCTTCCTTGCCTGCATTTAATTTTTGTCTTTTTGATAATAACTATTCTAAATGCAGTGAGATGATATTTCATTGTGTTTTTGATTTGCATTTTCTTGATGATCAGTGAATTTGAACATTTTTCATATACCTGCTGGCTATTTGCATTTCTTCTTTTGAGAAATATCTATTCATATTCTTTGCCCATTTTTAAGTGACTTTTTTGCTGTTGAGTTGTGTTTTTTGTGTGTAGTCTAGATATTAGTACCTCCTTGGATGAATACTTTGCCAACATTTTTTTCCATTCTACAGATTGTATCTTAACACTGTTGATTGTTTCCTTTGTTGTGCAGAAGCTGTTTTTAGTTTGATGTAGTTCCATTTGTCTTTTTTTGGTTTTGTTGCCTGTGCTTTTGAAGACTGGACCATAAAATCTCTGCCTAGACCAATGTTCTGGACAATTTCCCCTCTCTTTTCTTCTAGTAATTTTATAGTTTCAGGTATTATGTTTAAGTTTTAATCCATCTTGAGTTGACTTTTGTATATGGTAAGAGATAGGGGTCTAGTTTCATTCTTCCGCATATGTATATCTAGTATTCCCAGCACCATTTATTAATAAGGGTGTCTTTTCCCAAGTGTATGTCCTTGGTGTCTTTGTCAAAAATCATTTGGCTGTAAATACATGAATTTATTTCTGGACTCCCTATTCCATTTAATTGGTCTATATATCTGTTTTCATGCCAATATCATGTAGTTTGGGTTACTATAGCTTTGTAGTATATTTTGAAGTCAGGCAATCTGATGCCTATAGCTTTGTTCTTTTTGCTCACTATTGCTTTGGCTATTTGGGGTCCTTCATGGTTTCATACAAATTTTAAGACTTTTTTTTACTACTGCTGGGAAGAATACTATTGGTATTTTGATAGCATATACCTTTTTGAGACCATGCTGGCACTCTTTAAGAACAGTAAAAGTTTCCTTACTTTATGATCTGACAATTCTGCTTCTGAGTATTTATTTCAAAGAAAGGTATTATATAGAGCCAGAAGAAGGTTTGCACAAGGTTTTCTTTAAAATTTTATTTGAATGTTATTTAGTAGCAGAAATTTGAAAATACCTTGAGTGGGTGTCTACCCATGGGAGAGTAGATGGGTAAAATATAGAAGAGTGATAGGTGGCGGTTAGAAACCATAAATAACAACATTGAAGGATCTGAAAGCATAGCACTTAGATTAAAAAAAAACCCAGCAGGAAACAGAATGACATTTATACATAATTTAATTTTCATAAATTAAATATATGTGTGTATAAACCAATAGTCATTTCTTCATAAAGCAACCTATTCTTTTCTAAAAATCACCTTGGTATGCAAAAGCATGCAGTAGAAAACACTGTACTTGTGAAAACAATGTGTTTGGGAACAAAAAATATTTTCCAGTGACATTAAAAAGTTTGAAATCTAATAAAAACTGCAGCACAATTATATACGTTAAGTGGTTAAAGTACATACATGTTACAATATGTACATATAAAAAGTTTCATTTTTAAAAAGATCAGAAGTGTTCTTGTAAAAGTGGACATGGGGAGAGTGGGAACTTGTGAGTTATTGTGAAGTGCTGGAACAAAGCTTATTTTAATCAGACAGACAGTTGTAGTGCCAGGTGTATATCTGTATGGCTCCTAACACAGACAGGGAATCGAGGTAGCTAGTACACGTTTGAGGAGTGTGTATACGTATGCTTTTTGTATGTTCCTTTGGTGCTCCAATCACTGGGGTACCGTTTTCTGAATTCACCTAGTGTTTCTCCTGGACAGAACTCCACACAACATAAATTTTACATTATACTCAAACTTTTTGCTCTGTCAATGGCATGAAAACAAATTCACAGTTGCATAATGAGCATTACAGCAGAAACGACTGTATGGACACATGCAAACAAGTGGTAATAACACATTGTGAAAAGAGAAAGTACATAAATATATAAAATAAAGGAGGGACCTTTTGTGAACCAGTGATAATAACTGATAATGTTCCCAAATTGAAGAGTATCCTCAATCAACTACTTACAACTTTGATGCAGGGTGGGAAAAAAGTAGGGACTGGTGGCAGAGAATTTGGCCAAGGTGAGAACTGTATTTTATTTTATTTTATTTTATTTTATTTTATTTTACTTTGTTTTATTTTATTTTATTTTTTTGAGATCGAGTCTTTCACTGTTGCCCAGGCTAGAATGCAGTGGTGTGATCTTGGCTCACTGCAAGCTCGGCCTCCCAGGTTCACACCATTCTCCTGCCTCAGCCTCCCAAGTAGCTGGGACTATGGGCGCCCACCACCAAACCCGGCTAATTTTTTTTAACTTTTAGTAGAGACCGGGTTTCCCCATGTTAGCCAGGATGGTCTCAATCTCCTGACCTCGTGATCTGCCCGCCTCGGCCTCCCAAAGTGCTGGGATTACAGGCATGAGCCACCACGCCCAGCCCAAAGTGAGTATTTTAGAGAAGAGTCCATGAGAAATTCCAGGGTGCCTGAAATTTGTTTTCTTGTGTAGTGGGAACTAACCAAATGAGTTTATTAAATGAAAGAAGAGAGGTTTGCAGAGGACCTGAAATCTAGGCATTGACAATCGAGATGAAGGAACAGCTTTTCAATGGCACAAGAAACTAAGCAACAGGATTGTATAGAACTAGAGACAGAAAGAAAAAGAGAATTAAAAAAATCAATGCAGATAATAGTTGATAATAAACAGGAAGTTGATCTCTAAATCAGCCAGACACTGGTCTGGGTAAGCTCCTTGGAATTTTGAGCTTTCTGAGTGTTAATACCCATATATCCTTTTCAATATATGGTTCACTGAAAAGAGAGAGCAGATTATATGGCCAACATCACCAATGGTGGGAAACTGTAGAGAATACCCAATAATTTAGTGACTGCCACTTTACTTGATCATGGAACACAGAGGGATGGTTATGGAGAAACACAGAAACTGTAAAAGGAGATATGAAAAAGTAGTCTGCAGTGGCAATAAAAATTGCAAATCCAAGGACAAAAGTGAGAAACCAGCCTCTAGATAGTAATGAACAATAAGACAGTGGATAGTAAAAATGAAAGGTGATAATGAATCACTTTTACATAGATTAATATTCACTGGGATGATGTGGTTTAAAAGAAAAAAATATATATGCTTTCTGGAGATTGAAATATACTGCGTTTGGAACAGATTACCTAATATTTCCCCTTTGGAATAATTTGGGTTGAACTACGACATAGAAATATGCACTCCAAAGTAAAACTACAGCATTTTTACTAAAAGCAAGATATAAAGACAGCAAGAAACAAAGACTGGAAGGAGGGAATAGAGAGAGGGAGAGCACTTACAAGGCCATATAACTTGAGATGGATGTGAGTCATTTACCTGCTAAGCTCATGTGATTGTCCTTCGGTAACTGTACTCTCAGCTGAAATCTTCCTTGCCTCTGAAATATCTAGGTAACATGGGCTTTAGATTCCCTTCTCACCTCCCTGGGCCTGCAGACAGCCAGGACTTCCCTGGATGTGTCCAAGGTTCTGCTTTCATGACCACCTACATGTCTGGGCACCTGCTCTGTCCTGGGTCATCTTTGTTGACCTACACTTGGAACTCAGGTTCTTCAAATTCCATAAGATTAACACTCCTAACAAATATCCCTATTAGACTATCTGTAAGATGTGGTGGTGAAACAGAGAAAGCTTTAAGTCCAAGCAACATAAACAACTTTAAACAGAATAGTAAGAAACCTTGCTCTTACAATATCCTCAGCTACCCCACCACTGCAGAGCTTCACAAACCTTTAACCCTATTAGGCTATCTTTTCTTGCCCCTCGTACTCCTCTTTTCTCATCAGGTATTTTCTTTATTTCTCTATTTCAAGTTTAGTTGTCCCATAGAGAGCATTTTGTCCCTCATTTTGGAAGCCATGATGCCAATTAGCTAACACCAGAAATCATCAAAGGGTTTTTTTTTTTTTTTTTTAATTCAAACACAGCCTCCTTCCTCATAGAAATTCTAGTTGTCAAAATGATAAATACTTTCATTTATTTACACTGATTTTTATGGATGGCAGTGAAGGTTCAGCTAAGTTAAATGACATATGCAAGATCACAAAGCTAGCTAGAAAGATGAGCAAGCACTCAAAAGCTAATTTTGTTAATAAAAAGGAGAAGCTGTCCGGGTGTGGTGGCTCATGCCTGTAATCCCAGCACTTTGGGAGGCCAAGGCAGGTGGATCATGAGGTCAAGAGATCGAGACCATCCTGACCAACATGATGAAACCCACTAAAAATACAAAAAAATTAGCTGGGCGTGGTGGGGGGTGCCTGTAGTCTCAGCTACTTGGGAGGCTGAGGCAGGAGAATCACTCGAACCCAGGAGATGGAGGTTGCAGTGAGCCAAGACTGCACCATTGCACTCCAACCTGGTGACAGGGCAAGACTGCGCCTCAAAGAAAAAAAAAAGAAAGAGAAGCCTATATTGAGTGTTCCTTATGAAACAGGCCCTGTGCCAGGTTCTTCCATCAGTTAGCGCTACCCTGTGGGGTTAGATTAGTTCACATTTACAGACAAGGAGACTGAGACTCAAAAAGAGTGGGACACTTTTTCAAGGTCAAGCAAGTAGTAGTTCACGTATTTCCATTTTCTGGGTAATGGAGGCAAGGAAAATGAAAGAAAAATACAAAGCAAATATTTGAAAGGGCAGTCTGCTGTAGAGATGGTTTGGTGATTGAGGGGCCATGGAGATTTAATTTCAGTGTGGTAGTTTGCTCTGAAAGCACACAGATCCCTGCCTGAATTTTTAGTGTTTTCTAGTTCATGAAATTGACGCATTTTCCTCTTTTCCTCTCTCTGTTCTTCAAGTTTCCTGGCTACTGGGGGTCTAGTTATTTTTGGATCATGGAAGGTAGGTAATAAAAAGGATATTCTGTCTCTGGTTTAACCAGCTGCTCTCTCTCTCATTTCCTCTGAAAGGCTGGCAGTGTGAGGGTACTTTGGGACTTTTCTGTCAGAGAGGGGTCTTTGTCATCAGTCCTCTCTCTTCATGTAGAGAAGTTTGGCAAGAGAAGCTACTATCTGCAAAAATTACTTTTAAGATGGGAGAGGACTATTTATATGTTCTCTTCCTTAGAAATTGCCACTATCCGAGGTCTATGATGGGCCTGGATTACACTAAAAAGTTCTATATGAATAAGCTATTTTGGTGTCTTGGCAGGAGCCTCACACAGGCTTTTGCATCACATGGCCCAGGCCATATTTGTGGCTCCAGCAGTTTACTGGGGGTCCTCCTTTTCCTACAGACCAAGACCAGGGAAGGAGTGATGCCCTCCTGTTGTACTTCAGCATTGCAGAATGCAAATAGTCTTTCCAAGTCTTTCTTTCCCATGCCACCCCTGAGCAGGTCACAGGAACTTTTCCTTTTAAAGGATTTATTGATAGGTTCCTATTTTAGGAATAAGAGCATGGCCTCTGGGTTCAAAACCCAGCTCTGCTATTTCCTAGTTGCGTGACCTTGAGCTGGTTACTCAAATTACCTGTGCTTCAGTTTATTCATCCATATAATAGGACCCGTGATTATAGCATCTATTTTGTAGGTTTAATATGAAGATTAAATGAATGTTTCTTTTGAGACAGAGTCTCATACTCTCACCCAGGCTGGTGTGCAGTGGCGCCATCTTGGCTCGCTGCAACCTCCACCTCCTGGGTTCAAGTGATTCTCCTGCCTTAGCCTCCCGAGTAGCTGGGATTACAGGCACCCATCACCATCCCCAGCTAATTTTTTGTATTTTTAGTAGAAACGGGGTTTCACTATGTTAGCCAGGCTGTTCTTGAACTCTTGACCTCATGATATGCTCACCTCGGCTTCCCAAAGTGCTGGGATTACAGGCGTGAGCCACCGTACCCAGCCGAATGTTTCTAAAGCACTTATAATAGTGCGTGACATATAGCAAGTATTACATAAATGACCATTAGATTAAAAATAAAATGTATAATCTCTGAGGACAACTAGACATAGGTATTTGAGGTCAGAACTTTGCCCAGCTTGGTGGATTTGGGTTTGAGTCCCATTCTCAGCTCCCTAGGACTCCTTTCCCCTTTCCTGGTATGTGTACTACTTTAGAGAAATAAGTTTATTGAAATGGTGCTTAACTACAGGCTTTGGGAGTGAAGGACTCTGTGTATCCTATTTATTATTTTATCCCCATGGCCTGGCGCTGCACTGTTAACTGAAGTCCTTGCCATTTAGTCTCCTGTCTATACTGTAAATTCGCTTTTGGGAAAGTAAATAAAAGATTAGGAGTCTCACCTGCTTTTTCATCTCTGACCTCTTCTAAAGAAAAGCCAGGGGGATGACTATTCTCGATAGAACTCCCTTCCTCATCATAAGTGAAAAAGCTACCCAGTAAGAAAAACAGAAGATTGAGCCCTTCCTACAGAGCCTGTGTCAGTTTAGAGTTGATCCGTCCTACTTGGGAATAATCCCCCTCAGCTTTTCCTTCTGATACCTGTGGTGATTTCAAATTAGGGTGGATCAAGGTCATTCAAAAACCTTACACAACTCGTCCAGGGACCAGTGAGGTGGAACTGAAGAGTGTGGAAAAGGTCCAGGTTATTTTGAGGAAACTTGGGGCTGAAAGATCCGGAGCTGCTTAGAGCTGCATAATTTCCCCAGAGAAACTTCTGGCAAGTGTTACACCATGGGTAAGACCAAATAGCTAAGGTAATTTGGCTCATCTTCATGGCCAAAAAGAAATGTGCTTAACAGGAGATAAACTCAGTGCCAGAACCATCCACATTAAAAAACAAAACAAAACAAAAAAAAACTCAAAATGTGTAGTAAATGACTTTATGTATAACTGCCCGTGTTGAAAATACAGAAAGAGAAGCTTCAGAAAAGGAAGTAAAATATCATTCTCATTAACAGCAATAGTGAATAACAGCTTTTTAAAATGATCAATTGCAGAATTTCACAGCTTTAGTGCAGAATCGTGCACTTAGAGATACTTGAGGAAAGTGTACGTGTTTATATTCCAATTTATTTAAAAAAATCTGTTTTTATCATACCGGTTAAACTTAAACAAATGCAAACTATTGAGTTCAGTGACAGACTCACTCCTTCCAAGCTTCTCTTACCCATTTTAGACACTGATGGCTGTCACCACCCTTTGATTCCAGAACCTTGTGAAAGTTCTGTGGAAACAGCATAGGCTTTGAAGTCACATGGACTTGCATTCAAATGCTAGCTCCTTCATTTACTTTTAGGACCTGAGATAAATTACTCAGCATCTAGCAACCTCAGGTTTTCAGCTATAATCACTAGTGGGCAATTAGAATATCAACTTCTCAGAGGAGTTGGGAGTGCCAAATCAGAAAATGTTACTAAAACCACATACCTCTGTTTCCTTCAGACAGTAAGATCCAATAAATATTTGCTTCACTAATACTTTATTGTGGCACAGATACCCTAGAACAGTAGTCTGTGTGTTCTTGGTAAGAGTAAGTATCCAGAATATCCATCTGTTATTAGACTTTATGATACATTTCATTGTAACACAAAGAGCAGAGTATTACCAAGACAAATAGACTTCCTTAAGGGCTGCTACCATAGTTACTCTATATTTTATCTTACAAAGTGATACCAAAGGGGAAAAGGGGAAGTACTGAGAAGAGAAGGGTGTGCTGCCTTTAAATGATAGGGAAGTGGGGAAGGGCATGGTCCCTAGCTAGGGCTCCACCCCTGGGCCTGTGCCCACGGATCTAGGTGAAGACAGGCACTTTTGTTTTCCTGGCCAAATGTGGCATTTCCCAAGACCATCCTGGCTTGCCATGCCCCCATGCTGTGCCTATAAAGACCCCAAGACCCTAGCAGGCAGAGACACAAGCGGCTGGATGTTGAGAGGAACACACCGGCTGAAGAAGACACAAGTGGCTGGACATCTAGAGGATGTTGAGGGGAGCATGCTGGCAGAAGAGCACAGGACAGATGCCAGCACACAGGCAGCCCATCGACCGGTGGAATGAGGCAGAGTTTGGCCAGGGGGAGTCGGAGAAGAGCCCAGGCTGCTGAGCGGCCTGACCCACTCCATCCCCTTCTGGCTTCCCCCATCTGCTGAGAGCTACCTCCACTCAATAAAACCTTGAACTCATTCTCTAAGCCCAGGTGTGATCTGATTCTTCTGGAACACCAAGACAGGAACCCAAGATACAGAAAGTCCTCTGTCTTTGTGGTAATATAGAGGGTCTAATTGAGCTGGTTAGCACAAGCTGCCTATAGATGGCTAAACTAAGCAAGCACCCTGTAACCCACGCCCACTGGTGCATGGGCTGTAAACATTCACCTCCAGACAATGCCCTGGGGTGGGAGCTCCATGGCCTGCCCGTCTGTATGCTCCCCTAGAGGTTTGAACAGTGGGGCACTGAAGAAGTGCGCCACACCCTCATCACATGCCCTGAAAAGGGGACAAGGGAACTTTTCTGGTTTCAAAAGGACCTTTCACATAGTGGAAAGTCAATAAATATTTGTGGAATGAATTAAAACGAATGAGCATTAATCAGTAGTAAGGTGTTATTATATTTCCCTATATTCCATGGAGGAGGGGAAAAAAACAAATAATGACAAGCTAATATTGGAATGTAAGGGAATTTAATTGTTCATGAGTGTGCACATTTAATTCCTTAGGTATATTCAAGGATAAAGACTCAATAGAATACACTTTTCTTATTTATTCTGTATCAATACCTTCAATCTTGGATTATAAGATTCTTCAGAAAGATGACTCTTAGACAGGATAGTCTACCATTACATATAAACAAACGTACATATTTATTGGTGCAGGAGGACATTGTCGAGGGGAGGATAGGGGAAGGACATTTCTGTAGGCACTCAAACATTTGAGTTCTTGTCCATCAGTTAACTATATGAACTTGGGCAAGTTGGTTCCCTTTTCTTTTTTTTCCCCCTTTTTTTTCTTTTCTTTGTTTTTTTTTTTTTTTTTGGACGGAGTCTCGCTCTGTCATCCAGGCTGGAGTGCAGTGGGGTGATCTTGGCTCACTGCAAGCTCCGCCTCCCAGGTTCATGCCATTCTCCTGCCTCAGCTTCCCGAGTAGCTGGGACTACAGGCGCCAGCTGCCATGCCTGGCTAATTTTTTGTATTTTTAGTAGAGAGGGGGTTTCACCGTGTTAGCCAGGATGGTCTCCATCTCCTGACCTTGTGATTCACCCGCCTTGGCCTCCCAAAGGGCCGGGATTACAGGCATGAGCCACCGTGCCCGGCCAAGTTGGTTCCCTTTTCCGAGCCAGTTTCTGGATATAATTAAAGATTGGATTTGGTAATCTATAAAATATTTGCCAGCTCTAAAATATTTTTAATTATGTGGCCAGGAATTTGGTTATGACTCTTTATAAACAGTCATGAATGCCTCTGTTTTAGTACTTGACAACATACATACGATGATATATCTATATATTTGTGTGTTTGACTAGACCGTGAACTTCTTCAGGCTCTGGCTTAGGAACTAGAACAGAGTAAGTTTTTAAAAATTAACTGAAATTCATTAATTGTACTGCTCAGATATACCAATAGAGCTCACAAGTTTGAGTTGCGATTCCGTCTATATTTGTAAAAAAACAAGAACTAATGCCAATGACAATTTTCAAATGGTCTTAGATTCTACGTTAAGTGCACTTCAGATAAACGTAGTGACCCAGAGGGTTAAAATTAAATGATTAAAACGGCTTAGTCTGCCATTTCTCAAAGGACGTAGGTATACACTGCTATAAGCAGTTCCTTTCTTCCTCATGTCGAGTGATACACAGCACATGTGCCTCAGACTTTGAACTTGCTTCAGTCAACATTTTTATCTGTGGCTTGACCGAAGATATAGTGGACAGCTCATCGCATGCACAGTTGACAGAGATCTGGCAGGGAAAGCACATATGGTTTCACACTGAATCACAATCCAAAAAGATTTTAACAGGGTTACTATGATAAGACAATTTAATTCTCATAAAATACAGTTAACAAAGATGAATGTTCTACCCAGATTTCTAAAAACCAAATGTGTTACACAGGTTCAGGAAAATAGGGCTTAGTGATTACAAATCTAAAATGTCTTAAGCATTTTTAAATAACTACAGTGGTAATTATGACAATAACAGCCATCATTTGTTGAAAATAGTTGATCCCCCTCATCTGTGTTTCTGCTTTTTGTGGTTTTAGTTACCTGAGGTCACCTGCAGTCCAAAAATAATAAATGAAAAATTCCAGAAATCTACAATGTACAAGTCTTAGATTGCAAGCCATTCTTAGTAGCATGATGAAGTCTCCCACTGTCCTGTTCCATCCCACCCTGGACACAGATCATCCTTTTGTTCAACACATCCATATGTATGCTACCCATTCACCCATTAGTCATCAGTGTTGTCTGCTCCTGACATCCAACTATCGACACCTACATGGATTGAGGACCCAGAATCACCCCAAGCAGACTATTTTCCTTCTGATGTGTTGTCAGAAGGTCAATAGTAGCCTGTAGCTACATCACAGTGCCTATGTCATTCATCTCCCTTCAACTCAACATGTAGGCACAAGAAGTGTGAGTATATTTCAAGAGAGAGAAAGACCAATTTCACTTAACTCTTATGACAGTATATTATTATAGTTGTTCTATTTTATTCCTACTGTTATTAATCTCTCACTGTGCCTAGTTTACAAGTTAAAGATTATCATGGGTATGTATGTATAGGAAGAAACAGCGTATCTAGGCTTCTGTACTATCCATGGTTTCAAGCATCCACTGGGAGTCTTGCAATGCATCCCACATGAATAAGTGGGGACTACTGTGCTTACTATGTGCCAGGCACTGTACTAGATGCTACATCTCTGAGTTTCAAGGCCAATACCTTTTCAGTGTACCATGTTCAAAGTTCGTTTAAGACAACCAATGATAGGAATCCTACAATATTATATGATTTTAAAAACAAGATAGGCAGGCAGAATCCTGTGTTTTGTGCTAGTGAAACTTGGTTGAAATTGTATTCAGGCTTAGATTCCACAATTTCGTAAGTATATAGTGTGTGTGCTCCAGTGGAAAGTGAGGGGCCTAGCAACCTTATTTTCCAAGGATTAGCTGGGGGAAAAGTGAATAATAATCTGGATCAGTAGAGAGGGGAAATGATAGCTGTTTTTAGAAACGGAAAAGGCTATCGTGTGACTGTTGGATTAGGCCTATTTTATCTAGATCCTGAATAAAGAAGCAAGATGTAGAGTGAAAGGAACAGATAAATGGATTTTGGCTTAACCGAGGAAAAAAAAATACTAATAGTGAGTTCTATCCTAGTACTGCCAAATGAATGAGAGTCCCATTGTTAAAAGTGTGCAGGGATAAGTTGGACTTTCACTGACGGAAAAGGAAGACTGGAATTAATGATAGAAGAGATGCCTCAAGGTCAGTTTCAAAATAGTAATTTTATTATTCTCTGATTGTATATTGATAGAGACTTCTTTAGAGTTTGCAGTCAAAACCTTCTCTAATTTAGCTGAAGCTACTCCATTAAAAATCTGCTGGACATTTTATAAATACTTGTAGAATCTCTGCCATCTAAGATAGCATAACAAAGATATGTCTGCAAGTTTCTTGCTTTCAATCATTTTAATTTATTTATCATAAAAATTCTTTCTCTTCTTTTTTTATTTAATTTTTTTTAGTGCTTCTTGAATTTGCATATCATCCTTGCGCGGGGATCATGCTAATCTTCTCTGTACCGTTTCAATTTCAGTATATGTGCTGCTGAAGTGAGCGCTATTTCTCAAAGTGAGTCTGAGACATAGGCATTACTTTTTCACATTACTAGATGGCAAAACTATCCCAGAGAAGTTAAGCAATGTATCTAACATCACACTGTTAATTGGTAGTAGTACTATGATGCAAACGTAATTGATTAACAATTCTAAACAATGCGTCTTCCTCCACATTTTCATGAAGATCTACAAATTAGAGTAATTTTAAAAAGATCTTCAGTTTTGTAGCTTTTTAAATAATGGAAGCCATAGTTTATTATGACTTTTATAATGAAAAAGGCATGTTGTGGAAATTTGGAAAATAAAGTAAAATTCAAAATAATAATAAAAAATGGAATAATACCCTCTATAACTCTACCATCTGTAAAATTACTTCAACTATTATAATGCCTAATTTTACTGGCCGGGCGCGGTGGCTCAAGCCTGTAATCCCAGCACTTTGGGAGGCCGAGGCGGGTGGATCACAAGGTCAGGAGATCGAGACTATCCTGGCTAACATGGTGAAACCCCGTCTCTACTAAAAATACAAAAAACTAGCCGGGCGCGGTAGCGGGCGCCTGTAGTCCCAGCTTCTTGGGAGGCTGAGGCGGGAGAATGGCGTGAACCCGGGGGGCGGAGCTTGCAGTGAGCCGAGATCGCGCCACTGCACTCCAGCCTGGGAGACACAGTGAGACTCCGTCTCAAAAAAAAAAAAAAAAAAAAAAAAAAAAATGCCTAATTTTGTGAGGTTTTTCATACATATATTTCATGAAATCTATAAATATATGATCAAAATAAATATTTCATATAAATATACACACATGCAAATATATAAATATATTTTTTTTTCTTTTTTTTGAGACAGAGTCTCGCTCTGTCACCCAGGCTGGATGTAGTGGTATGATCTCAGCTCACTGCAAGCTCCACCTCCTGGGTTCATGCTGTTCTCCTGCCTCAGCCTCCCGAGTAGCTGGGACTACAGGTGCCCGCCACCACGCCTGACTAATATTTTGTATTTTTAGTAGAGATGGGGTTTCACTGTGTTAGCCAGGATGCTCTTGATCTCCTGACTTTGTGATCTGCCCGCCTAGGCCTCCCAAAGTGCTGGGATTACAGGTGTGAGCCACCGCGCCTGGCCTATAAATATATAATTTTTAGGATAAACGGAACCAACTACTCTGTGTTGTTCTTTGCTTTTGATGGGAAATATAATTTTGTGGGTATATTCTAATATCACTAAACATTTTTTTTAATTATTGTAACTGTACTGTGTGCACGTACATTTTTATTTTCGCAACACATCAACCGAATATTGTATTTTATAAAGCACTTTTTGGTACTGTTTTCATGATACAAGAAGGCCCTGAGACTATTCCGTAAAACATATATGTCCTTTAATTTTCCTTTTTAAAAATCTTTTTGTCTTGTTTGTTTTAACTTTTAATAGCTTTACGGGTACAAGTGGGTCTTGGCTACATGGATGCATTGTACAGTGGTGAAGTCTGGGATTTTAATGTACCTGTCACTAGAGTAGTATACATTGTATCCAATAGGTATTTTTTCATCCCTCACCCCCATCCAACCCTCCCCTCTTCTGGATCTCCAGTGTCCCTTGTACCACTCTGTATGCCTTTGTGTACCCATAGCTTAGCTCCCACTTCTAAGTGAGAGCATGTGGTATTTTTTTCCCATTCTTAGGTTACTTTACTTAGGATTATGACCTCCAGTTCCATCCGAGTTGCCGCAAAAGACATTTTTCATTCATTTGTATGTTTTTAATAGTATTCCATGTATATGGTACTATGGTTAGAGCAATAATTTTTAAAAAATTAGTGATAATAGACTAAAAAATGAGGTATATAATCTACTCATCAATTGATGGGCACTTCGGTTAATTCCATATCTTTGCTATCATGAATTGTGCTGTGATGTATACACACATGCCAGTGTTCTTTTTACATAATGAATTCTTTTCCTTTACATACTTAGTAGTGAGATTGCATGATAACGTAGTAGATGTACTTTCAGTTCTTTGAGAAGTATTCCTGCTGTTTTCCAGAGAGGTTGTACTTATTTACATTCCCAGGAACAGTGTATAAGTATTCTCTTTTCATCACATCTGCACCAACATCTATTTTTTGACTTTTTAATAACGGGCATTCTAGCTGTGGTAAGATCATGTTTTATTGTGGTTTTAATTTGCATTTCTCTGATGTAATATCGCTAAATGTTTTTCTAAAGCATAAACTTTATTTGCTTCAGCCTAAAGATATATTGAGAAGACATAAAAATCCATTTTTGTTGACATGCTAGTAGAATTATTTCCCTGAAATATTGAGACTTGTGGTCAGTAAAAGGATTTTTTTCTTCATCTGTCCTCAGGACTGAAGACAGTTTAGGAGTAACTGAAAGTAGCTACGGGTTTCCCATCACACTCATGCCTGCTTGATCTAGCCCCTTTCCAATATTAACCTCACTCACCTACTCCTCTCTAAGCACTTTGGCCTCATTCTCTCTCTTGAACTTGCCAAATGTATTCCAGGCCTAGATCTGAACACATGGCATTCACATGACTTGAAAAGCTTTCCCTAGATATTCATTTGGATCTCTGTTTCAACATCACCTCCTGAAAGGGGTCTTTCCTGACTTGCTTAACACCAGAAACCCTGTCCGTCCTTTCTTCTTTTCCATCCCCCTGCCTTCACCCTGCTTTATGTTTCTGTATCCCACTTCATTATCTACAATCATATCATGTAAGTATTTGTTCCTTGGTATTTTCCTTCTCATTTATTAAATACAGAGGAATTACAATGCTTCTGTCTTATCAGTAGTCACCTGGAATAGTGCTTGGCATAGAGTGTGTACCCAACATATGCTTATTACCTGAATGAATGAGTGAGTAGCTTGTAAGGCATGCCTGGCAAAAAGATCCCACTTTATTTTTAGTAAGTTGGGAAGTCAGGGGAGGGTTTTGAGCTGTTTCCTAGTCTTTCTTTATCATTGATCTAAGAGAGATTATTTAAGAGACCTGAAGCTTAACATAAAAGTGGATTTATTCTTTTATACTGGAGTTTTTGTGGGAAGAACAAAAACCAGAAGTTGTCCTGAAGGAAGGCTAGGAAGAAAAGACCAGATTGTCAATATAATTGGGCTAGACAGAGAATGGGAGGATGAGACAGAGTCAAATGGGATTTTTTTTAAAAAATGAAAAGAGTCATTTCTCAGTGGCACCTGATAGTTAAATAAATCTTGGGAAACTCACAAGGCCTTGTATAGGTGCTAACATTGCCTTTCTATACACTTTCATACCTGGAAAGTAGGTATATTTAACAGGCCCAGAGTAATTGGAATGGTCTTATTTTTATTAGAAGAGTAATGATAAGCTCATTAATTGTCTAAGTGGATAGGTGATACAAGCCTCAGAAGTATTCTATTGGCTTGCATTTTTAAGATCCCATAAAAGAAAATGCAGTCAAATTGTGATTTTTGAGAATGAAGTTATCCATCAGCATTAGAGTCTTGATAAGGCTATATAGGTTTCCTAAGAAAGACACTTCTTCACAGGTGATAGCATAGTTATCTCTCTGTCATGCAGTATAATTGATAGCGCTATTCAAAATTAATAGACTTTGGTGTGTATTAGATTAATGCATGGTATGCTCAGAACAGAAAGCTTACCACTTCTGGGATTTTAACCTACGTCTAGAATTCGAATAACATGAAAAGAGAGGGATGGGTGAGGCCTCACGTCTGAGGATACAGCAAAGACTGACAAGTTTTACAACATGATAGTGGTCATAAAATTAGACTTAACAACCCCACAGTCCTGAAAATGAGATAGAAAGGTGTTCAAAGGAAACCTGTGCTTCTGATATGCTTCATCCCTCCTATTTATTTTATTACTAGGAGCCTACAGTTCCCATTGGTGGCTCTGCCTGAGTTCTTATAAATAAGGTAACATATAGTACTTAAGAAATATTACATTAATGGGGGATTTCTATTAGTCTTCTATGACCTAGATTAATATTGGAACAGTTTAGTAGACACAATCGTAATGAAAACAAGCCTACTAACATATGTGATCAAACGGAATGGTCTTTTTTTTTTAGCTAGACGGGGGAGGAAATTAGGGTAAAAGAAAGAGAATCAAATCAGGGAAAAGTGTAAAGATTAATGAAAACAGGGCCCAGACAGGCTGGTACTCTTAGAGAAGCTAATATAGAAGCAGCAGTTTATCTTGTCTCTTCCGAGAACTAGACTGGGAATTCAGGGGGAAGTACCCATCTATGATGCCAGAGAAGAGCTCACCAAAGAGGTAAAATAGAATTTCTTCCTTATTCCTGATTTTCTAGCAGATAGATCAAGGACTTTGGAGGCATAAACATCTTGATTAAGATTCTGTCTCCTTTATTTGTTCTATGTATGATGTTTGGACAGTTATTTAAACTCCTGGGGTATTAGTCTCCTTATCCATACAATGAAGGCAAGCAAACCAACTTTTAGAGTCATCATGAAGAATAAATCAGATTAGATATGTTAAGGACCAACCAAGCACAATGCTAGGAACAGGGCTGTCATTTACAGTGTACAGGTTGTGCCCTGCACAATCACTAAAGGGCACCATTTGCATCTGTAGGACAAATTGTAAGCACTCTTCCATAGCATACTCATACTTTTCATCCTCATTGAACACTATCTCTCAAGGTGTCCACTTTGAGAGTGTAAAATCAGGATGATCTGCCATTACCTTCTCAAACACATTCTGGTGATAGCAGTGATGAGAAATATAGGACACAGAAGAATTCTGAGTCATTGGCATGTATCATTCCCTCCATCTAAACTATGATTGTTACCTCATACAGTCAGACTTTTCATGTCTTTTTGGGAAGTGTTCCCTGATGCTTTACAGGTTTGTTTGTTTTTTATCCCAAGCTAGATTAGATGCCTCTCTCCCAGGTTCTCATGACCCTCTGTATTGACCTCATAGGCTAACTGTCTCAGGGTATGTGCCACATTGTATCGTGTTACTTTTTATGATTCTCTCACAGTACTGAGAACTCTTTGAACTTCTGACTTATCCCTGTATGTTTAGTTCCTAGTTCAATTTCTGGCACAGTTATTGCTCAGCATGTGCTTTTTAAATGAGTGAACACAGATTGTCATATGTGAATACATTGCAATATGACCTTGAGAAAGTTACTAAACCCTTCTGAACTTCAGCTTCCTCATCTATAAAACAGGAGAAAATGCATACCTAGAAGATACATTGAGCTCTATAGAACACTTGGGTCAGAGTATTCACTCAATAAGTTGAGCAATATTTCATTATTATTATATTATTTTTATGACCATATTTGATGTAATTAAATGTACCAAAAGTATGCCATTACTGAAAAAAAATTTAAACAGTTGTTAAAAGAAACCCATCCCACTGATCCCCTTTATTCTTGGGGTTTCTGACTCTGCAAGGTGTCGTTTGCCCTTTTCTCACAACAGTGATCCATTCCCCTTTGCACTTTTTGTAAGTTCATACATTTATTCTGTCCGACACTCACAAATCCATTACGTTTAATGAATATTCCTTCTGACATCATGCTGCTTAAATGAGGCTAGAGTGCCTAATGATTTTGCTTTTAACAGTGACTTTGTGTACTCCATATTTCTAACATTTAGCAGAGCTTATCTTCATTTTAATATTCCTGAAATCCACATAGTAGCAGTTAAATTTGTACCAACACTTTTGAGCAGTGATGATATAAAATATGCAGGACTAGGCACTATAGGGAGATACAAACATGAACATGGTCCTGCCTCTCTGCTTGAAGTTCGAGGTCTCAGATCAAAAGTCTCTTAGTTAATATGCTAAGAAGAGCCACTCACACAGTGATATTCTCTATGGCCATGAATCAGATCTCTTGAGTTAAAAAAAAACGTTACTTGGGCAGCTGGGACTACATGGTTTGAAAATAGATCTGAATAAGATACATGCTGTGCCCTTGTGAATCATGTAATTTAGTGATGAAAAGAGAGTGGAGAATATAAACATACTATTTTAGTATATTAGGCTAAATGTTTTAGCTGAAGTAAGCACATAGCGTGTTGGTGGTAATAAGGTAAGAAGTAGTCAGACTAGAGATTAAGGAAAGCCTTAAAAAGGTGATGAAAGAAGGCCTCTTAAAAAGCGTACTAATGTAGGTTATCACATTTTTATCCTTGTGAGAATCAAAAATTTAACTCAATAGTTGGCATAGAGTAAGTATTCATATTAGATAATTGTGTCATAAAATAACATTTATAAGCATCATTATAATTATTGAGTCATAATATGAATGAAAATAGTCAAGAAAAGGGTACTCCAGGCAGAGGGAAATGGGAAGAAAGGCATGGTATAACGTTACTGTAAACGGTTGTACTGAAGTGGAATCAAAGTAAGGATTGATAAAAATTGAGTATGCATAAACTAGAAATGGGCAGGAAAGTCAGGCCAGAAAACCTAGATTTTGTCCTGCAGGAGGAATGTTCTCAGAGTGTTAAGGAAACAAGTGACTCAGTCAGATGTATTTTAGAAAACCTATTCAGCCACCATGTAGAAGATTGATTTGAGAAGTTGAAGACAAAAGACGGGAACGCTAGTTAGAGGTCTGTTACAATGGTACAGCTGAGAAACAAGGAAGACCTGGATTTTGCACAGGGGTAGAAAAGAAAGAAAAGAATGAGCCATCGTAGAGACTATGAATAGATGACACAGGCTATTTATTTAATGATGTACATGTTGAAAATAGAAGGGAGACAGAAGAATAAATGAGAGCATCAGGATTTCTGTCTGGCTGTGTGATAGCAATGAAAGAGGAATGAGTTCAGTTTGGCCACACTGTCTTTCTAATGCCAGGTAGACAGTTTCAACAGGCATTTTCACATATGAATTGGAAGCCGAGATAGAACATCACTGTTGGAAATAGTGATTTGAGAGTTTTCTGCATATAGAGAGAATAACCTTAAAAGTAGATAAGACTGTGTGAGAAATGCCTCTAGAGAAGAAGAGGGCTACGTAGAGGTTTGGACCATATTTGGGAGAGGAAAGACTTTCAGCAGAAAAGTGGCAAGACAAGGTAGTTTTTAGAAGCCCAAGGGTGATGGCTGCCTATATCAGTTATCAGACAACAGTGTGTATAATAAACAGCTGAGGATCTTGTACAAGATTCCCTGCGCCACCCCTCCCCCCGCCGCTAAGAAAATCTGATTGATTATGATGAAGCCTAGGAAACTGCATTTCCCAGCAAGCACCCAGGTAATCTGACACAGATGGTTCATGAATCCCACTCTGGGAAACACAGACCATATTACTGTTGGAGTGGGAGAAGACTGAACACAAGGTATGTGCTCATCAAGGTGCTATGCTTAATGAACTAGATGTGAGCCTCCCCTAGATATGCTTGGCAGGTAACCAAGCGAAGAAAATTCTTGTTATCAATTTTCACTTATTTCCTAGACCAAAAGTATCACCCAAACCCGTGTCAAAACCTCACACACCCAGAGTAGACTTTGCAGTTACAAATAAAAGTCAGGCTGGGGAAAATGAAGGAAATCCAATGCAATATATTTGTATTCTGTCACTGAGGCACTGTCTAATGTTGCTGTAACTATGATGTATAGGTCTATCAAAGCATGTGTTACCATGGTCTGAATTTCCCAACTGGAGAAAAATGATTAATGTAGAGATTTGCATTCGATGTGGTCTTGGACATCAATATTTCAGCTTAGGTAAACAGGAGCTTTACCTAATTTATTGGCTCTCATTATGGATGGCTTGTAGAAGCCAAATTCCCCCTCTGCCTCCAAAATGACCTTTCATGCTCTACAAATCAATCTAGAAGAAGTGAAGCAAGTTGGTTAATATTTTAGGAAGAAAAAAAATGACTTCACATGTCAGGGACTTAATTGTTGTGATTTTGACCCATTTTGAAATTAGTTAACATTTGCTTCAGGCCTCTGACTTCATACATTATTTATTTTCATCTTGGCATTGCTTAAGTCTCTTCATGCGCAATATGCTTATAACATGTGAGACTCTTTTTCTAAATATTGCACTTAAGTGATAGCATTATGAGTCTGAAAATTTAAAGCCCAAAGTGTGTTCCCCACACACATACACGCACATGGATATTATTTCAGGCCACACTGCTTTGGGGTACATTTTAGCTCTCGTTGGCAAAGTTTCTAGATGTTACAGCTAGCATTACAGAGCAATTTCTTTGTAAGAGTTTTATGTTGCAAAGTGTGTCAGAAGTTAATCAAAGGGTAACAATGCAAAAGTCTGTGCATACGGCTTCCTGGAGACTAGGGCCAGCCCATGCTGTCAGTCACTGTCAAAACTGTAGCACACAGGGGCGTATAGCACCTTTTTCTCTCCTGAGAAAATGTTTCTGACCACAAAGGTCACTGCCTTTATGGCATAAATCTATTAGCCTATTGTTGTGGTGTGAATCCCAAGGAGAAGGCATCTCATCAGCTGTCTAGCTCAGATGCATGGTCTCTGCAGCTTCTTGCAGTAAAAGATCAAGCCCTGCATCTTGCTTCTGACTGTCAGCATCAGCGTGGGCCCTTCCTATCATAACCTCTGTACCCTGGTGAGTAATCACTTATGCCTGGCCTTGAAAATGACTATTCCATTACTTGTTCTGTGTAATCATGGGAGAGGAGTGCTTTTGGAATCATTACACAAGCTACACCTTCCAACCAGCCTGGGCGTCCTCAGAGCTTGGATGGGGAAAGGCAATCTGTGAGAATGTTCCATCATGCCAGTGCCATAAGATGAGGGTGATTTAGAAGCTGCTCACAGAAGAAAGGCTTAGAAACTCTTATGTATTCCTGAAATGGATGCCACCTTATTCTTGACACCCATTTGAAGTTGAACAAAAACCAGTGTATAGATGAGGCCTGATAGCTGTTTCCCAGATATACAGAAATAACCATTGCAGCTGTCTAAAACTAGGGCATTTGCATTTGCATCAGTTTGGATTATATTTTTCATTACTTTGAGTCATAATTTATGTACAAAGCTCATAGAACAAAGAATATGCATGTCCAATACAACCTTTTAAAAAAATCTTTAAGTACAAACATAGAAATTCTAGGGATTCTATTCACCTGGTAAAATGCAGACTCGTTGAAGGTGATTTTCATTGCATAGACGTTAACTAAAAGTCTGTATTCACAGAAGTTTTTCTGTCGCTAAAAATCTACTCATCTTTCCAACTTTATTGTAGCCTTTTCCATGAAGCTGTCTTCAGTTCCTGAAGTTAGAATTAATTGCTATCTTCCCTCAGGAATTTGATGCTCTCATTTCCTAGTAATGCTCATTGAAGTAAATGCTGAATAAATGCTAATAGTATCTTAATGCCAATAAGAAGCTTGGAAGGGAGGAAAACATGCAGGCAGGCACATTTATATTAACTCAAAATAGGTAGTTTTGAAACAAATATTTATATCATATTTTATAATTCAGAAGCACTTTCACTTTTTTTTTTTTTTTTTTTTATGAGACAGAGTCTCACTCAGCCACCCAGACTGGAGGGCAAGGGCATGATCTCAGCTCACTGCAACTACTGTCTCCCAAGTTCAAATGATTTCCCCATCTCAGCCTCCTGAGTAGCTGGAATTACAGGCACCTGCCATCATGCCCAGCTAATTTTTGTATTTTAGTAGAGACAGGGTTTTACCACGTTGACCAGGCTAGTCTTAAACTCCTGACCTCAGGTGATCTGACCGCCTCAGCCTCCCAAAGGGCTAGGATCACATGTGTGAGCCACCGCGCCTGGCCTCGTATTAAATATAAGTTCCAGTTTTACATAATTTCTTTGCTCATGCATGTGAAATAGGCTATCAGAAGCAGCCAAGTCAAGAATTGAATGCTTTGCTGCTTGGACATTTCTTCCACCAGATACCCCAAATCAGCAGTCCCCAACCTTTTTGGCACCAGGGACTGGTTTTGTGGATGACAATTTTTCCACATACTGGGGGTGGGTGGGATGGTTTCAGGGTGATTCAAGTACATTACATTTATTGTGAACTTTATTCCCATTATTATTACATTGTAAGGTACAATGAAAGAATTATACAACTCACCATAATATAGAATCAATGGGAGCCCTGAACTTGTTTTCCTGCAGCTAGCTAGTCCCATCCGTGGGCAATTGGAGACAGTGACAGATCATCATGCATTAGATTCTCATAAGGAGCAGACAACCTAGATCTCTCACAGGTGCAGTTCACAATAGGGTTCACACTCCTGTGAGAATTGAATGCCGCTGCTGATCTGACAGGAGGCCCAGCTCAGGCAGTAATGTGAGCAATGGGGAGTGGCTGTACATACAGATAAAGCTTCACTTCCTTGCCTGCTGCTCACCTCTTGCTGTGCAGCCTGGTTCTTTTTTTTTTTTTTTTTTTTTTTTGAGACGGAGTCTTGCTCTGTTGCTCAGGCTGGAGTGCAGTAGCATGATCTCGGCTCACTGCAAGCTCCACCTCCCAGGTTCACGCCATTCTCCTGCCTCAGCCTCCTGAGTAGCTGGGACTACAGGTGCCCGCCACCACACCTGGCTAATTTTTTTTGTATTTTTAGTAGAGACGGGGTTTCACTGTGTTAGCCAGGTTGGTCTCCATCTCCTGACCTTGTGATCCGCCCACCTCGGCCTCCCAAAGTGCTGGGATTACAGTGTGAGCCACCGAGCCCAGCCCAGCCTGGTTCTTAACAGGCCACAGACTAACAATTGTCTGTGGCTCAGGGGTCGGGGACTCCTGCTCTAAATTATCACTCTCAAGTTCAAAGTTTCAGAGATCTGTAGGGCAGGGGCATAATCCAAACAAGCTCTTTGCCAAATGTGACCTTTGCTCCATTGCCAATAAGTTCCTCATCTCCATCTGAGACCTCCTCAGCCTGGCCTTCACTAATTATTAGCATTTGCCTTATAACCATTCCACAAATCTCTAGAAGTTCCAAATTTTCCCTCATCTTCCTGTCACCTTCTGAGCCCTCCACACTCTTCCAACCTCTGTTCATTACCCAATTCCAAAGGTGTTTCCACATTTTCAGGTGTCTTTATAGCAATATACAACTCCTGGTACCAATTTTCTGTATTTGTTCTTTTCTCACACTGCTATAAAGTAATACGGGGGACTAATTTACAAAGAAAGGAGATTTTGTTGGCTCACAGTTCTGCGGGCTGTACAGGAATCATGGCAGCATCAGCTTCAGGGAAGCCTCCGGAAACTTATAATAGTGACAGAAGGCAAAGGAGGAGCCATCACTTCACCTTGTCCCAGCAGGAGGAAGAGGGAGAGCGGGGAGGTGCTACACACTTTTAAACAACCAGATCTCATGAGCACTCACTATCACAGTGACAGCACCGGGGTGGATGGTGTTAAACCGTGAGAAACCAGCCCCATGATCCAAACACCTCCCACCAAGCCCCACCTTCAGCATTGAGGATTACATTTCAACATGAGATTTAGGTGGGAGCACAGATCCAAACCGTATCAGATGAATAATTAAAATGATATCTTTAAGTCTGCTTTTTGATTACATGTAAATGTGAATTGGGACCTGGAAAAGAAATTAGATGATTAATTTAATAAATTCAGGACTCACCATCAAATACACTGATTAGTGATCAACATTTTTAGTTAGGATTATTACATTAGGGTATTGAGAAAAAGCCAACCTAGGTGGATCATAACTAAAATAATGTCCTTTGCAAATCCAAGAATTCCCTTTCTCTTTCTGGTGGAAGTTCCTGTGCCAATTTTTCTTTTCACATGGTCCTAATGAAGATTGATTTCTAATAGTACTGTCTCGTATGTCTTATAACTAGCACAGCATAAAATGTCTTCTTTGAACTGTTAAATAAAACGTGGAAAAACATTGATACTGAAGACAGAAATGTAATGTTAGGACTGTGTGTATTTGATTAAAAATGTTTATCCTGTTAATTAAAACACATAGAAAAGAAGATTTTTTAGTTTGACCTTTATGAATGTGAATTTGTATCCTAATGTCTGACATTCTTGTGATATTAAAATGAAACAGTCATCATACTAAATCATAATAGTTAAAATAATTTGGAGATACAGAGCTCTAAAATCTTAGAGGAATCACAAGGTTTTGGTGAAAATTAGTTATACTCTTAATTATTTTATAAAGGATTTAAATCATAATTTTATATAAATAAAACTTTATTATCATCTTTGAAATATGTAAGTTTTAATACATCCAAATATTTTCAGTATTCTTTCATGCTATGGAACTTGCTCATGCCCAAGTATCTGATTACAGATTTAGGATTAGACTCATTGCTTCCATGCCAGCATGAATTTCAGTTGCTTATTAACATGTGGGTTATAACTTTGAAGAAGTCAGATCGTGGAAGATCATACACATGTTGCCCTTGCTATCTCAGAGGCATTCTGTAATTAGGCTGGATTCATTTGCCAGACCCCTCCCTGAGCTAACGAGCTAAGGTACTGCTGTGGCTCTTTTTATTAAGAAAATTGAAGTTAGAGATTAAACGACTCTAAAATGACTCTTGTTTCATTTTGCCAGGTCATTTCTGAAGGCTAGATTGAACGTGGGTCTGAAATCTGTAGGGGGTGTTTGAGTCACTTGATAAGAACACGATTTTCTCTTATTGCCTTTTTGTTATTTTCCCAAAATAGGAAGTGAGATTCTATTACTTGTACTGAAAAAATATACCTCATGCATACAATTATGCATCTTTCTATTTTATGTCATACTTATTATGCTCCTGTATTTCTCCTTTTCCAGATAAGTCAACATTTTCACTGGACCAATTGGACTGAAAAGGCAAGATTGAATGAGGTAAGCCATCTAGGAGCTGCTGTGAACATGTACATATTCAGCAATCCTTTGGTGAACATAAATTTAACCAAACTGGCTTTCTAGTTTTGTCTGATTGCACCTTGTTTGGTCAGATTCTTGCAAAGGTCTGAGTTAAATACAGCAAACATGCAGGTGGGTAAAACAATTATTATTTTGATCATTTGGCTTGAAATTAGTGAAGTGTGGCATGCTTATATGTACAGAAAATGTATGGACAGTTCTTTTGTGTTGGTTGGGATGCTGTTGGTAAAGGTGAGGTTGTGAGATAAGATAGCTAGACTGGAATTATCACTCAGGAATTTGTCTGCCGGCTTGAGAGGGAACTTAAGGGGCTATGATACAGTAAGACTGTTTCTACTCATTTTAGGGGAAAGGTGTGTTGTGGCATTCTTTTCAGCTAGCTGAGTAGAAGCAATCTACATATAACACATGCTTTGAAACTGATTCTGCATCAGGGGACGTGAGAATGGATTGGTCAGGGCCGGAATAAGGTGTAGCTCCAGTGAGTGTTGACTCCTCTAGTGCAATCTGAATTCTCAGAGGAGCTTTTAGGTGCTGGCTTCTCAGTCTTATTGTTTCTGGGTTTTAAATTGCTTTCCTAGTGTAAACTAAATGACTTCTCTTTGAAGCAAGAAAGTACCTAAGTAAAGTCTTAAAAATATTTATGCCTGTTGATTTACTTATTCCATTTAGAGTCATTTATTTAAGGAAATAATTAAAAACTAATTCTAAAATTTATATGCCATTTTTTACTGTGGAATTATTTAAAATAATGAAACTTTGGGGAGAAAGCCCACTACCTAATAATTTGGAGTTTGTTAAATAAATAATGGCATAACCACATGGTGGAATATTATGCATCTGTTAAAAGTTATAATTGTGAAAAATGTTTAATCTCAATATAAAATATAGAGGCAAGATATCAAGTAAGAATGCAGCATTCAGAATTATCTGTACTGGGGAATGTCTTCGATTTATACCTAGACATTAGATGGAGAGAAAATACAATTTGTTCTTAGAGTTCTACTCTGTAAGATACTTTTTCTCAGACAATAATGCCAATGCCATAGGAATGTGGCACACATTTTATAAGTTGATGTGTACAAATTAATAAGCAAATGTTATGTCCTATAAACACTCATGCTGCTCATTTCTTCTCCTTCTTTCTTTATTGAACGTGATTTTCTCAAGAAAACATTACTTCCTATACAGCCCTCCAAAGGCAAGCCCATCTCATACTGGATTCACATCCACCTGCCTATGCTTTTTGCTACCTAGGAAACCTTTCCAATACTCTTCTTCCACTTTCATGCCAAAACTTCTTTAGGGGTCTATCATTTCCACTTTATGCCTTGCATTCCTTTTCCTTAATTCTATTATTCTTACAGAACCAAATTCACTCCCCTGCACTCATAGCTGACTTTAGCTTTGGTGAATTGTTATTTTCTCTGTAAGCAACTCTTACTGGGCCAAGATGGGTGGAAAGCGTGAGGAGTAAGACACAAAAATGTTCAAGCTAAGGAATGAGGTCCTCTACTAAGAAGAAAACATCCTGCAATAGACAGGAGGAGCCAAAGAAAGGTAGATTTTTCCTAAGTGACTCCAATGCAGTCTCTGGGCCTTGGAGGTCTGAGAGTTCCTCATGATGGCAACTCCCACCTCTTGTCTACTGTCTAACCTTTCACATCCCCAATTACTTAGAAGCTCAGCAACAAAACTAACAGTCTCATCTGCCAGCCTCTACTCTGCTTTGTGTTCTTTCTTATTCATGCTGGCTTTAATGACTTATATTCTAACCCTATTTTTTTTTCTCTACCACTTCCATCTGACTTAACCCTATATTCCTTTATAATTTACTCAAATGCTATTCCTTAGATTCAAGCTCTAAAAATTTTCAGTTGCATTTTCAGATTCCCTTACTATAATATAATTTGCCTGACTGTATTCCCTCTTCCTCTGAAATTTGTCCTCAGTCTCTTCATATTAGAGACCTTGGATGGCAAAGATGAAAACTTAGTAGCTTGAAAATCAGGATATCACAGCTCTACCTCTCTCCGGAAGTAACTGAATAACTTAAAGAATGTTGAACTTAAAATAATAATAATAATAATGTTCCAGTGTCCACCTGTCCATGGAGGTTAAATGATTTTATAGAGAGAGTATCATGGTGCTGTCCAGTGGAATTTCATCATCAAACTAAGCTCTTTCCTGCCAAAGGGATTTTATAACCCTTCCCATTATTGAAAAATGTTGACTCCATAGGGTGAACCAAACAACATGGTGGCAGGTGCCTGTAATCCCAGCTACTCGGGAGGCTGAGGCAGGAGAATCACTTGAATCTGGGAGGCAGAAATTGCAGTGAACCAAGATGATGCCACTAAACTCCAGCCTGGGCAACAGAGTGAGACTCCTCCATCTCAAAAAAAAAAAAAAAAAAAAAATTCACGATGACTTCCTAACAGCTAAGGATTAGATTAGCAGTCTACAAACGTAGAGGAACATGTGAATTTAGTAACAAGGTCTTTCAGTAAGGAGGATACATCCTGGGATAGACAGATGGGTATGGGAGAAAAAAAAATTTATTCCCCACCCTATAACAGAAGACAGAGCAACAAGAGAAAAGCATAATAAATGTATTTAACATAAGTTTTATATGACATGGGAGTCTTCAGAAATGAAGACAAAGTTCCCAGGGAACAAATTTTAACAGACAGTCATGCAGAAGTATGATTGGAGGACAAAAGCGTATGGTCTAATGGCAATAACCTGGGGGGAACTTAGCCAGGGGTATTTGTTCAGTTTCTTCTTGGCATCACTGCATGGCATTACTTCCCTCTGGATATAGGGCAGGACAACTATCATATGCCAATCTTCAGGGGAAGAAACCAGGAGAAGCCAGAGTCCTTGATGCTTCTGCTATTTTCTTAATTTTGGAGTATCTCATTCTGAGTCCAACATGGGCACAAGAAAAGAGAGTTACAAAGGAATGGAATGTCACTTCTGGACAGAGCAGATTTATTCTCACAGCCACAGATGGCTCGGGATTATGGCTAAATTCTTTAATGAGAAGAAACTCTAATTCAGGATCAAAGTCTACTGGATAGGCTTCAAAGTAACCTCATGTTTTACTTACAGAGTATTTGAGAGAGCCAACATTCTTCATGTGAAGACAAGCGAATGAAAACGATATATACAAAATATGCCATGAAAGTGATAACACTTTCTGCCATTTATTCATCATTGTCAAGCAGTGTATTGAGCACACAGATTCTCTCATTTAATTCTATAGGAACCTCTGCAGCAGACACCGTTATTCCCATTTTTTTTTTTTTTTCATATGGGAAAGCCTGAGGCTTAGAGGGCTGAATTAGCTTGCCAAAGCCCCTAAACTGGTAGCAAATTGCTTTTGGATTTGAGTGCAGTGCTATTTAACTCTATAGAAGAGCTTTTAATCAGAAGGTTATATTGTCTTATACATGGACTAGATGTGAAGCGTGGAGATAGGATTTACTTGGGACAGTTGGGGAGGGTGAGGAGGCATTAGAAAGCCTCACAGAGGTGGAAAGTATAAAGGCCCTTAAGAAGTTGCAGGGAGCAGTAGCACAAATTGTCCCCCCAGTTCCTGCTCCCTCATAATCTCCATATGCACCTCCCCCCAGTCTCTTCCAACCCTCAGTATTTGTTCCAAGGAGCCCATACACATCTCTACCACCCTCTCATTGAGTAGCACGTTTCTGTATTTTGTTATATAGTAAATATTTCTCCCCTGAAGCCTCCCAACACTCCTCCCCTTAAGAAAAACAGCTATGCCTAGTTTGCTGCTTGAAATGTATGAAATGTGATTGTGTTTACTTGTTGGGATTGAAACCAATCACATACAAAAATACATTTTAGGGGAGAAAGATGTCGGCTCTGCCTCACATTCAAATACTCAATCTTTTCTGACTCACATTGAACAACCTTGAACAAATCACGCTCTCTGGTTTCTTTTTTCTGCTTCTGCTATACAGCAGCAGGGAGAGAGGCCACACCAAGTATGGTGCGATTACTCAAATATTAAAGCTTTTTACACTCTTTGCTTCTGTTCATTCTTTCTTTCCTTTTGATCTAACAAAACTTCTTAAATTATAAATTAGGCAGTTGGAAGGGTTTTTTTCTCTAAGATAAGGGGAAAATGTATGACTTCAAAATAAATGTCAGTGGAATAGTGCAGCAGACCAAGTCAATATTTTTATTTGGCATGTGGCACAGGATACCTTGAGGAAGATGCTACACTTTAGATGATTTTCAAACATTTTTTTTTTAATGTAGTGAAACAAAACAACATCTCCAAACTGCTTTAACTGCCTTAAGAATTAATAATCAGCTTCTTTACGAAATCCAACTCTCAGTTTTGCCTCTTGAGGTTTTCTAGTAGATCAACAGGTAAATAATTACTTTTAGACTTTAAAACAAATGAAAAGAAAATTAGTATCAAATAAATCCGGGTGTATGTAATACAAGGGAGAAGGTAAAGATGGAATTCTTTTTTTGTTATTATTATACTTTAAGTTCTGGGTACATGTGCAGAACATGCAGGTTTGTTACACAGGTATACACATGCCATGGTGGCTGACTGTGCCCATCAACCCATGATCTACATTAGGTATTTCTCCTAATGCTATCCCTCCCCTAGCCACCCACTCCCCGGCAGGCCCCAGTGTGTGATATTCCCCTCCTTGTGTCCATGTGTTCTCATTGTTCAATTCCCACTTATGAGTGAGAACACGTGGTGTTTGATTTTCTGTTCTTGTGTTAGTTTGCTGAGAATGATTGTTTCTAGCTGCATCCATGTCCCTGCAAAGGACATGAACTCATCATTTTTTATGGCTGCATAGTATTCCATGGTGTATATATGCCACATTTTCTTTATCCAGTCTATCATTGATGGGCATTTAAGTTGGTTTCAAGTCTTTGCTATTGTGAACAGTGCCACAATAAACATATGTGTGCATGTGTCTTTATAGTAGAATAATTTATAATCCTTTGGGTATATACCCAGTAATGGGATTGCTAGGTCAAATGGTATTTCTAGCTCTAGATTCTTGAGGAATTGCCACATTGTATTCCACAATGGAAGTGATTTACATTCTCACCAACAGTGTACAAGCTTTCCTATTTCTCCACATCCTCTCCAGCAATTGTTCTTTCCTGAATTTTTAATGATCACCATTCTATCTGGTGTGAGATGGTATCTCATTGTAGTTTTGGTTTGCATTTCTCTAACAACTTGTGATGATGAGCTTTTCTTTATATGTTTGTTGGCTGCACAGATGTCTTCTTTTGAGAAGTGTCTGTTCATATCCTTCACCCATTTTTTGGTGGGGTTGTTTTTTTCTTGTAAATTTGTTTAAGTTCGTTGTAGATTCTGGATAGTAGCCCTTTTTCAGATGGATAGATTGCAAAATTTTTCTCCCATTCTGTAGTTTGCCTGTTCACTCTGATGAAAGTTTCTTTTGCTGTGCAGAAGCTCTTTAGTTTAATTAGATACCATTTGTCAATTTTGGCTTTTGTTACCATTGCTTTTGGTGTTTTAGTCATAAAATCTTTGCCCATGCCTATGTCCTGAATGGTATTACTTAGGTTTTCTTCTAGGGTTTTTATGCTTTTAGGTCTTACATTTAAGTCTTTAATCCATCTTGAGTTAATTTTTGTATATGGTGTAAAGAAGGGGTCCATTTTCAGTTTTCTGCATGTGACTAGCCAGTTTTCCCAACACCATTTATTAAATAGGGAATCCTTTCCCCATTGGTTGTTTTTGTCAGGTTTGTCAAAGATCAGATGATTGTAGATGTGCGGTGTTATTTCCAAGGCCCTTGTTGTCTTCCATTGGTTTATATATCTGTTTTGGTTACTGTAGCCTTGTAGTACAGTTTGAAGTCAGGTAGCATGATGCCTCCAGCTTTGTTCTTTTTGGTTAGAGTTGTCTTGGCTATGTGGACTCTTTTTTGGTTCCATATAAAATATAAAGTAGTTTTTTCTAATTGTGCGAAGAAAGTCAATGGTAGCTTGATGGGGATAGCATTGAATCTATAAATTACTTTGGGCAGTATGGTCATTTTCATGATTTTGATTATTCCTATCCATGAGCATGGAATGTTTTTCCATTTGTTTGTGTCCTCTCTTATTTCCTTGAGCATTGGTTGTAGTTCTCCTTGAAGAGGTCTTTCACATCCTTTGTAAGTTTTATGCCTAGGTATTTTATTCTCTTTGTAGCATTTGTGAATGAAAGTTCACTCATGATCTGGCTGTCTGTTTGTCTATTGATGTATAGGAATGCTTGTGATTTTTGCACATTGATTTTGTATCCTGAGACTTTGCTGAAGTTACTTACTGACTTAAGGATATTTGGGGCTGAGACGATGGAATTTTCTAAATATACAATCATGTCATCTGCAGAGACAGTTTTACTTCTTCTCTTCCTATTTGAATACCCTTTATTTCCTTCTCTTACCTGATTGCCCTGGCCAGAACTTCCAATACTATGTTGAATAGGAGTGGTGAGAGAGGGCATCCTTGTCTTGTGCCGGTTTTCAAATGGAATGCTTCCAGTTTTGCCCATTCAGTATGATACTGGCTGTGGGTTTGTCATAAATAGCTCTTACTATTTTGAGATAGGTTCCATCAATACCCAGTTTACTGAGCGTTTTTAGCAGGAAGGGGTGTTGAATTTTTATCAAAGGCCTTTTCTGCATCTATTGAGATAATTATGTGGTTTTTGTCATTGGTTCTGTTTATGTGATGGATTACATTTATTGATTTGCATATGTTGAACCAGCTTTCCATCCCAGGGATGAAGCCAACTTGATCGTGGTGGATAAGCTTTTTGATGTGCAGCTGGATTAGGTTTACCAGTATTTTATGGAAGATTTTTGCATCAATGTTCATCAGGGATATTGGCCTGAAATTTTCTTTCTTTTTCTTTTTTTTTTTTTTTTGTTGTGTCTCTGCCAGGTTTTGGTATCAGAATGATTCTGGCCTCATAAAATGAGTTAGGGAGGCGTCCCTGTTTTCTAATATTTGGAATAGTTTCAGAAGGAATGGTACTAGCTCCTCTTTGTACCTCTGGTAGAATTTGCCTGTGAATCCGTCCAGTCCTGGACTTTTTTTGGTTGGTAGGCTATTAATTACTGCCTCAATTTCAGATCTTGTTATTGGTCTATTCAGGGATTTGACTTCTTCCTGGTTTAGACTTGAGAGGGTGTATGCATCCAGGAATTCATCCATTTCTTCTAGATTTTCTAGTTTATTTGTGTAGAGGTGTTTATAGTATTCTCTGATGGTAGTTTGTATTACTGTGAGATCAGTGGTGATATACCCTTTATCATTTTTTATTGCATCTATTTGATTTTTCTCTGTTTTCTTCTTTACTAGTCTGGCTAGTGGTCTTTTCAAAAAACCAGCTCTCGCTTCACTGATTTTTTTTTTGAAGGGATTTTTGTGTTTATCTCCTTCAGTTCTTCTCTGATCTTAGTTAAGTTTTGTCTTCTGCTAGCTTTTGAATTTGTTTGCTCTTGCTTCTCTAGTTAATTTTAATTGTGATGTTAGGGTATCGATTTTAGATCTTTCCTGCTTTCTCTTGTGGGCACTTAGTGCTATAAATTTCCCTCTAAACAATGCTTTAGCTGTGTCCCAGAGATTCTGTTATACTGTGTCTTTGTTCTCATTGGTTTCAAAGAACTTATTTATTTCTGCCTTCATTTCATTATTTACCCAGTAGTCATTTAGGAGCAGGTTGTTCATTTTCCTTGTAGTTGTGTGGTTTTGAGTGAGTTTCTTAATCATGAATCCTAATTTGATTGCACTGTGGTCTGAGAGATTGTTTGTTATGATTTCTGTTCCTTTGCATTTGCTGAGGACTGTTTTACTTTCAATTATGTGGTTGATTTTAGAAAAAGTGCAATGTGGTGCTAAAAAGAATGTGTATTCTGTTGATTTTGGGGAGAGAGTTCTGTAGATGTCTGTTGTAGAGGTCTGCTTGGTCCAGAGCTGAGTTCAAGTCCTGAATATCCTTGTTGATTTTCTGTCTCATTGATCTGTCTAATGTTGACAGTGGGGTGTTAAAGTCTCTCACTATTATTATGAGGGAGTCAAAATCTCTTTGTAGGTCTCTAAGAATTTGCTTTGTGAATCTGGGTGCTCCTGTATTGCGTGCATATATATAGGATAGTTATATATATATATATATATGCACGCATTGTTGCATTGATCCCTTTACCATTATGTAATGCGCTTCTTTGTCTCTTTTGATCTTTGCTGGTTTAAAGTCTGTTTTATCAGAGACTAGGATTGCAACTCCTGTTTTTTTGTTTTTTTTTTTTTTTTTTTTTCCTTTCCATTTTCTTGGTAAATCTTCCTCCATCCCTTTATTCTGAGCCTATGTGTGTCTTTGCACGTGTGATGGGTCTCCTGAATTTGGCACACTGATGGATCTTGACTCTTTATCCAATTTACCAGTCTGTGTCTTTTAATTGAGTCATTTAACCTATTTACACTTAAGGGTAATATTGTTATGTGTAAATTCAATCCTGTCATCATGTTGCTAGCTGGTTATTTTGCCTGTTAGTTGATGCAGTTTCTTCATAGTGTCGATGGTTTTTACAATTTGGTATGTTTTTGCATTGGCTGGTATCGGTTGTTCCTTTCCACGTTTAGTGCTTTCTTCAGGAGCTCTTGTAAGGCAGGCCTAGTAGTGACAAAATCTGTCAGCATTTGCTTGTCTGTGAAGGATTTTATTTCTCCTTCACTTATGAAGTTTAGTTTGGTTGGATATGAAATTCTGGGTTGAAAATTATTCTCTTTAAGAATATTGAATGTTGGCCCCCTCTCTCTTCTGGCTTGTAGGGTTTCTGCAGAGAGATCTGCTGTTGGTCTAATGGGCTTCCCTTTGTGGGTAACTCTAGTTAGCAATTCCTCTAACCTTTTTTCAAGGTTCTTAGTTTCCTTGCATTGGGTTAGTACAGGCTCCTTTAGCTCAGAGGAGTTTGTTATTACCCACCTTCTGAAGCCTGTTTCTGTCAATTCATCAAACTCATTCTCCGTCCAGTTTTGTTCCATTGCTGGTGAGGAATTGTAGTCCTCTGGAAAAGAAGAGGCATTCTGGGTTTTGGAATTTTCAGCCTTTTTGTGCTGGTTTCTCCCCATCTTTGTGGATTTACCTACCTTTGGACCTTGATGTTGGTGACCTTCAGATGGAGTTTCTGCATGGAAACCTTTTTTGTTAATGTTGATTTTCTTCCTTTCTTTTAGTTTTCCTTCTAAGAGTCAGGCCACTCTGCTGCAGGTCCATTGGAGTTTGCTGGAGGTCCACTCCAGACTCTATTTTCCTGGGTATCATCAGCAGAGGCTGCAGAACAGCAAAGATTGTTGCCTGTTCCTTCCTCTGGATGATTCGTCCCAGAGGAGCACCCACCAGATGCCAGTCAGAGCTCTCCTGTATGAGGTGTCTGTCAAACCCTCCTGGGAGGTATCTTCCTTTCAGGAGACACAGGGTTCGGGGACCCACTTGAGGAGGGAGTCTGTCCCTTAGCAGAGCTTGAGCACTGTGCTGGGAGACCTGCTGCTCTCTTCAGAGTCAGCAGGTAGGAATGTTTAAGTCTGCTGAAGGTGTGCCCACAGGCACCTCTTCCCCTAGGTACACTGTCCCAGGGACATGAGTGTTTTATCTATAATACCCCGACTGGGGCTGCTGCCTTTTTCCCAGTGATGCCCTGCCCAGAGAGGAGGAATCGAGAGAGACAGTCTGGCTACAGTGGCTTTGCTGAGCTGTGGAGGGCCCTGCCCAGTTGGAACTTCCCCTGTGGCTTAGTTTACACTGTGAGGGGAAACTGCCTACTCAAGCCTCCGTAATGGTGGACACCCCTCCCCACACCAAGCTGGAGCATCCCAGGCAGACTGCAGACTGCTGTGCTGGCAGTGAGAATTTCAAGCCAGTGGATCTTAGCTTGCTGGGCTCTGAGGGAGTGGGATCTGCTGAGCTAGACCACCTGGCTCCCTGGTTTCAGCCTCCTTTCCAGGAAAGTGAATGGTTCTGTCTTGCTGGTGTTCCAGGTGCCACTGGGGTATGAAAAAAAAAAAAAAAAAAAAGACAAAAAACTCCTGCAACTAGCTTTCTGTCTGCCCAAGTGGCCACCCAGTTTTGTGCCTGAAACCCAAGGCTCCGGTGGTGTAGGCACCCAAGGGAATCTCCTGGTCTGTGGGTTGCAAGGATCATGGGAAAAACATAGTATCTGGGCTGGAGTGCACCGTTCCTCATGGTACAGTGGCATAGTCCCTCACAGCTTCCCTTGGCTAGGGAAGGGAGTACCCCTACCTCTTGCATTTCCCCAGTGAGGCAATGCCCCACCCTGCTTTGGCTCATCCTCCATGGGATGCACCCACTGTCTAACCAGTCTCGATAAGATGAGCCATGTACCTCAGTTGGAAATGAAGAAATCACCTGCCTTCTGTGCTGATCTTGCTGGGAGCTGCAGACTGGAGCTGTTCCTATTTGGCCATCTCATGGTTTTGTAGTTCAGATTCTAGATAGGTGTCACTGGACTAAAGACAAGGTGCCAGTAGACTGCGTTCCTTTCTGGAAACTCTATGGAAGGATTTTCTTGGCTTTTTTCGGCTTCTAGGGACTGCCTACACTTCTTGGCTCATAACTTCTTCCTTCAAAGCTGGCCATGGCAGGTCACACTGCCGTCTCTCTGACCTGCCTCCCTGGTCACATTCATCTCTCTGATGGATAGAATTCTTTTCTAGAATAGCATTTTCTGAAATAAACCTGGCTAGTGCTTTTAAAAATGTTTTCATGTTTTTAAATTTAGTGACATGTAAGTGTACAACTTCATTCAGGAAGCCTTCCCTGGCTGTCTTGCCTCCTCAGCCTAGGTGACCATCTTCTGTTCTCTGCTGCCCTGCTATGCTGTGCCTCAGTGGAAATATGATTAATGATGGGGACTCTCGTCCAGGATGTTTTCCTTCAATTCAGTAATATAAAAAGTTTAACGGTAAATTCCAACCTATAAATTTATTTATTGCCCTCTTTCAATTAAGAAACAGTGCTAAAATCTCATAAGAACAAGTTGGACCACAATTTGTTTATGTTTGAACAAGTTGGAAATACGAGAGCCGGATTTTTTTCTTACTATGTCATTTCTGAACTAGAACAAAGAAAATAATGCACACTTGGAGAGTTAACAAATGCACTTTTCATGGGGTAAAAAACAAAAACAAAACACAGATAACAACAACAAAATCCCTTAGGTGGTCTTTCCATGCTGATCTTAAGCATTCCAATTTGATTCTATGCTTTATTTTAAGCTATAAAAATATTGTTGTGAAATCTGCATTCCTGAAGAAACAGCTGATCTGTGGTACACAAACATCATCAACAATCAGGACAAGACGTGACAGTAATGATGATGCCTCTTTATATTGGTATGGCACTTTACAGTTTACATACATTTTCAAATACAGTATCTGTGTTAATCCTCATCAAAATCCTGTATGGTGGAAAGGCTCTGTTGTTATCTTATCCCCATCTTCCAGATGGCAGAACAAATGCTGAGAGCTTTCCTTGGGATCACAAATGTGTGAATATCAGCTAGCTACAGCACTCAATAGCAAAGATAAAAAGAGTAAGTCGTTACTCTTCCATCTCGGACTGGACCCTGCCAATCTCAGTTACTCAGTTCAACATCATTTCTTGGTACAGATAGTCAAGAGTTGTATTTGACTTATATAATTTAAGATAACAGCTGCAATTTCTATAATTCTACAGATATTTACTGAGCACCATTTATGAGGTAGGGTGTTCACTCACATTTTACTTTGTAAATATATAAAGCATAAAAATAAGTAGTATTCATTGAATTTTAATATAATTTCAAGCATTGGGAGAAAAGTTTTCATTTAAACTTATAAAACTCTGCAGAGCCAGTATTATTATGTTCATTTTCTGCAATTTGCCCAAGGTAACACATGTAGAAAGTATCAGAGCCAGAATTTGAAACGAGTTCTCTCCAACTCCAAAGACCACTTCATGACATTACTCTGCCTCCCTGAAGACGCAGCAGCGGAAGTCTTTTATTAACAAGACACTTTTGGGGAACTTGAGTATGTCTTTGAGGCAAAATATGCTTGAAAATAAAAAACAATTTCCAAGTAGAAGTCATTATCAGTTCACTATTGAAGGCAAGCTTGAAGAAATGCTGCAAACCAAACAGTGTCTTCTGACAAAAAAAACAGTCTGCAGACATGTGGTTGTGGTTCTAATTCTCATCTAGTAAACCGTCAGGCTAACCTGATTTTTTTTCTCCCTAGATTTTGTTTCTTTGAAATTGATGTCAACTTCATTAGTGGTAAAAAAAAAATTTGTCCTTCCATTGTGTGAAGTTCCATGTTTGTGTACCTATTCAACTAAATATGAAATGGAAGGACTTGCTTTGTGGCATCCTCGTGTATTTATATAAATTATTTCTAACTCAGGATGGATTGTTTCCAAAGTCATTATAATGACAGAGTTCCTGCATCCTAAATATAGACAATGAAAAGAGTATGGGGCTTCAGGATCCAGTTGTGCTTTCTCTTTTAAGCTCTATGACCTTAAAGAAGTTATTTCTTCACTCTGAACCTTGTGTACCTTTTTTTTTTTTTATGTTGTTACAAAGATCAAATGAGATCTAAAGCACCATACATATGAAATTGTATTATCATTATCATCATCATTATCATTAACAAAACAATACTGGGAAAAATCCTTTGAGAAAAGAAAAACAATTTTCTCTTAAAAAGTTTTTATGAATATTCAGATCAATTTATCCACCAGAAAAAAATAGAAACAACACTAAACAAAATGAATAAATCTGTAAAAGATTTCCATACAGTCATATCTTTGTTTCCTCCCTTCTCCCTGTTCCGTATTACCTAAGGGTCACCTCTTAATTCCTCCTTTCCTTTACTTTCTAATCCTTTCACTCTAGCAGAGGAGAAAAGGGCAAAAGGATCAGTGTTTTGTGCTTGTTGTTGTTTGATAGGGTTCCCTGTGTGGTGGAATAAATAGGGAATGGCAGATCAGGGAAGCTAGAATTTAATATGCAATTGACCAAGCCCCTCAGGATACTTAGAAATAAGAAAGAAGAATATGAAGCAAATACACTGTGACCAAGTAACTTAAAGGTCAGGGATGACAGACTGTAGAGGAAAGATCACAGCACTGCAAGTGTGGCTGGAGCCCTCTTTCACTACTATGAGAATGAGAGCTTTTTAACCTCCATGCTTCTCATTTAAACAGAGAATATCTCTTTATTTCAAAGGATAGAATAAGGATTATATGAATTAACACATCCAAAATTGTTTAAATCACAATAAAATTCTATGCAAATGTTTTTAGTGGCATCTGTATTCCCTTTACCTTAAACCATTTTTCAAATACAGCTTGCTAAAGCACAGACTGCTCAGAATGGTTTGTCTATACTAGAGGCTCACTACTTTTCTGGTATGGTTCACATGCTTTGCAAGAATGAACTAACTGACTTTTTAGCACACTCTTCTTACAGGTCCTTAACTTGCTATTCCACACTCTGTTAAGTATGTATTTTTTTCCACTCTAAAGACTCAGGTGCAATAATATATATACATTTTTATTTATCCATGCATTTGTCTTTTCTATATAAAGATGCATACTGAAAGTCTATTCTAAGCTAGGTAAGATTCTGACTTTTGCAGACAGAGGAACTAATCATTGGCAGTAGCAGCAACGACATTACATGTATCATGTCTAACTTTACATGATATACATATATATAACTTTACATGATATACATATATATAACTTTACATGATAACATTATTATACATATGAAAACATTTTTGCATTGCCCATTTTTAAATTTCTTTCTTTTATGAACAGTTCATGTTAAAATTAGGATGACCTATCTACTTCATGGAAGTTGTGAGGATTGCTTGAGATAATGTGAGAAGTCCTTTTCAACAGTTCATGACAGGAATAATTGCAAAATAAGTGGAAGTGATTATGGTACAGAGGAAGTGAAAATAATGTGAATACACTGAAGCACAGTCTTTAAGTCAGACCCACCTCCAAAACCTTTCATAACCTTATAACATCTGAAAATATCATGAAATGATATTATTGTCATTTATAGTCTTCATACCATCATCATCCTCACTACCCTCACTATGTAATCTCTATATTCCATGAGGGATCTGAGGAGAAAGAAGATTTAACATATTCAGGTTTACTTGGCAGCTGAGTGGCAGCCATAGACTATGACTCCACATTTTTAAATTTCCAGTTCCATTTGTTTTCTTGTTTCATTAAGGGTTGTCTGATAACTACATCCCATAGAGTTGTACCTCCCTTCTCTGGATGCTTCTCACCTTCTTAATGTGATATTAAGCACTGGCCATATTACATACTTGTATTAAATTCATGTGGGTTTGTAACATATTAGTCTTATCTCCCTGACTTAGTCCATTCAGGCAGCTAGAACAAAATGCCTCAGACTGGGCAATTTCTAAGCAACAGAAATTTATTGCTCACATTCTAGAGAGTGAGAGGTGCACAACTAAGGTGCGGTCAGTTTTGGTGTCTGATGAGGGCTACCTCTCTGCCTCATGGATGGTGCCTTCTAGCTGTGTTCTTCTATGGAGAAAGGACAAAAAGGGTCAAACTAGTTCCCTAAGGCCTCTTTATAAGGGCACTAATCTCATTCACAAAGGCTCTGCTTTCATGACCTAGTCATCTTCCAAAGGCTTCACCTATTAATAGGAGATTAGGTTTCAACATACAGATTTTGGAGGAACACTTACATTTAGATCATAGCCTTCTACCCATGGACCTCCAAATTCATGCTCTTTTTACATGCAAAATGAATTCATTCCACCCTAACAATCCTCAGCCTTAGCACATTTCAGCATCAACTTTAGTCTAAGTTCAAAGTCTCATCTAAATGTCATCTAAATCAGATATGAGTAAGACTCAAGGTATGGTTTATCTGGAAGCAAATTTCTCTCCAGCCATGAGCCTATGAAATCAAACAAGTTGCTTCCAAACGACAATAGTAGGACAGGCATAGGATAGATATTTTCATTCCAAACGGGAACAATAGGAAGGAAGAAAGGAGCAACTGGTCTTAAGTCAGTCCAAAACCCAACACTGCATACAACATTAAATCTGAAAGCTTATGAATGATCTTTTTTGGTTTAATATATCCTACTTTCCAAACACATTGTAGTGAGGCCTGGGCACCCAGAGCTGTGGGTAGTCCCGTTGCTGAGTGCAGCCCACATGGCAGTTTTCGTAGGTTGGAGTTATGTGCCTATGGCTCTCCCATAATAGAATCACTCTCTAGTGGCTTTGCTGGCCTTAGGTCTCAGGGGCAGCCCTGCCCCTACAGTTCCACTGGAAACTGCCCTATTAGGACCTCTGTGTGATTCTACCTTTGTGTCAGTTCTCTTCATGGGCCATTTGTATGAGGCTTCAGGCAGCTCCATCCTTTGAAATCTAGGTGAAGGCAGTGACCCCCCCGGAACTATATGCACCTGCATAGTGAGCTCCACATCGACACTGCCAAGATTTACAACCTATGTCCCCCAGAGCGTTGGTCTGAGTTGCACCTGAGCCCACTTCAGCCACAGTTGGGGCAGACAAAGAGTGCAGCCATGGATTTCAGAGTTGAGATTGTTCTACCCCAACACCCTGGTATTCCGAGCCATTGACAGGGCAATCATGAAGATCTCTGAAATAATCCGCAGTCATTCTCCCACTGTCCTGATGAATACCATCTGGCTTTCTTCTATCCATACTCATCTCTTCATCAAATGATTGTTTGGCCACACCCTCAGTGTTCTCCCCTGAACCCATTTTCTCCTTCTTCACAGAATGAGAATTGTTCAAATCTTTAAGCTCTGCTTTCCTTTTGATTACAAATTCTATTTTTAGTTCATTTCTCTCTTCTTGCATTTTATTATAAGCAGACAAGAGAAGCCATGCCATGCCCTCAACACTTTGCTTACATATTTCTTCTGGCAAATGTAGTATTTCATCATTCATAATTTCCACCTTCACAAGGCACTAGGACATGGACATAATTCAGCCAAGTTATTTGCCACTTTGTAACAAGGATCACCTTTCCTCCACGTTTCCCATTTCCATCTGAGATGGCATCAGAATGACCTTTACCGTGTGCATTTCTACCAACATTCTGTTTATACCCTCTTAAGTAATCTCTAAGAAGGCTGAAACTTTCTCTACAGCTCTCCTCTTTCTAAGCTCTCACCAAAATTGCCTTTAATGTTTTATTCACAGCGATATAGGTTTTTCTAGCATGTACCTCCAAATTATTTGAGCCTTTACCCATTACCCAGTTTCAAAGCTGTTTCTACATTTTTAGTTTATTATACCAGCACCCCAGTTCTAAGTACCAATTTCTGTTTTAGTCCATTTGAGTTGCTATAATGAAACACCTTAGACTAGGTAATTTATAAATACAAAAAAATTCTTGCTCACAATTTTGGAGTCTGGAAAGCCCATTATCCAGGTGTCAGCAGTTTGATGTCTGGTGAGGGCTAGCTCTCTGCCTCATGGATGTCACCTTATAGCTGTGTTCTTCTATGGTGGAAGGGTAAAAAGGAGAAAATAAGCTCCTTCAGTCCTCTTTTCTACAGGCACTAATTTCATTCATGAGGACTCTGCCCTAAGGACCTAGTCACCTTCCAAAGCCCTCACCTCTTAATATCAACACATCGGGGATTAGATTTCAACAGATGAATTCTGGAGAAACACAAACATTTAGACTACTCTCGTTATGTGTTTCTTCCATCCAAAACTATGTTGAAACTTGTTTGCCCTCTTGGTGGTTTTTGTAGGTGAGAGCTTTGGTAAGGTGAAAGAGACATGAGGGCATCACCCTCATGGACTATGAAAGGGCACATTTAGTTCCCTTTGCTGCTTTGCCTTTCTGCATGTATTATAATCACCTTGAAGATTTTAATACAGATTGCTGGATTCCACCTCCAAAATTTCTAATTCAGTAGATCCGAGAAACAGCCCAGAAATCAGCATTTCTTTTTCCGTTTTTTGTTTTTTTTTTTTTTCTTTTTTCAGACCAAGTCTCGCTCTGTCACTCAGGGTGGAGTGCAGTAGCATGATCTCGGCTCACTGCAACCTCCGCCTCCCGGGTTCAAGTGATTCTCCTGCCTCAGCCTCCTGAGTAGCTGGGATTACAGGCGCGCACCACCACGCCTGGCTAATTTTTGTATTTTTAGTAGAGACAGGGTTTCACCATGTTGTCAGGCTGGTCTCGAACTCCTGACCTCATGATCTGCCCACCTTGCCCTCCCAAAGTGCTGGGATTACAGGCACGAGCCACTACGCCCAGCCCCAGAATCAGCATTTCTAACAAGATCCTAGGTGTTGCTGATACCAGTGAATAAAAATGTTTGACAACCATTGTTACCGACCATCACTTCATATTGCGTTTGTAAAATATAATGTGTACCTTCTAATTCAAATTTTGTAAATTAATAAGAATCCGGGGAGACTTATTTTAACTTTGTTAAAGTATTAGACTCTGAAATGCCGCAATAGTTACTAGATTCTACATTTGCTTGTTCATTGTTGAAAACTGTTCCATTATTGAAGCTAATGATGACAGACTTGGATGTGAAGTCAGAAATGCCTTCCCTGCAGTTTCCAGTTTAAATTCTATGCCATCTAATGACCAGGGGCAAAGACTGATTATTTCAGTTCTGTGAACTTCACTACTTACTAGTGAACATCAATATCTTCATTAGTATCTGAAAACTAGGACCATAATGTTGTTCTAAATAGTTTTGTAAGCATTAAAAGAAATCATGTGTGGAAGCATGACCTGTTAACATGTGGGTGGTGCTCAGAAAATGTCCAAACCAGTGAGAATGCATTCATTGCTGACATCTCTGCAGATTAAAGTTCCAAGTTCTTTTTAATTCCTCTATCTGTTCAACTCTTCCTTGTTAGCATGAATTTGAAAATTTTAATGTTATTTGTAAAGCTCGAGGTTACAGCTATCTTAATTTTGAAGAATCTGACTGTGCAAGGATGTTGAATAATGCAGAAAGTGGAAGACAGCAAGCTCCAAGAAACTTAAGGTACTATTAAATATTTCCAAGATATTACCTTTCTTTCCTAGAGTTTTCTTCCTTGTCTTTGATATTTAGATAAATTAAAAAACATAAATATTTCTCTTTAGTTATGTTTAAGTTCCAAAATTGAACAAGGTTTCCTCATTAGAATGAACCATTTTTATGGAATAATTTAAAAATTATTTATAATAAAATACTCACATTAGTGAAATAATAGTAAAATTGTTACAAGGTAATAGCTAATGCTGTTCAAATATAAATAAAGCAACAGTAATGCCATTTTTTGAATATTTGAACAGCATGTTCCACATCCAAACAATCTTCTCACATTTCATGCAGATTAATTATTTTAAGACATAATGGACATTGACATCAGCAAGATGTCAGAGGATAGGACTTTCCAGCACTCATCCTCCTACAGAAACATCAATTTGAACAACTATTCACACACAAAAACACCTTCAGAAGAGTTATGAAAGTCATGTCAGAGATCCTAGTACCTAGTGGTAGCAATACATTACCCACCTCACCCCTCCCCCAACCCTAGGCTGCACAGCATGGAGACAGATACCCTCTGCTTGCGGGAAGGAGAGAGTAGTGAATACTAGACTTTGCCTTTGTTCACAATACCAGTTCTGCCCCAGTAAAATCCAGCACTGGGCAGGTCCCCAAGGCCTGAGACTGCAGGCTGGTACTCATGGACTAAGCCTCCACGCCTCCCCTGGTACCCATACAGCCCCAGACTTTTGGCCCACCTAGCACTAGGTCAGCACCCATGCACTCAGGCAGGATGCCAGCACCCACGGTCACAGGCTTCACTTCTTCCCAGTATCAGACCAATCTGTGTGACCCCACTCTCCAGGCCAGCCCCTAGGGTTTCATGTTCCAGGCCTGCTCCAGTAGACTGGGTGTCCGGGCTTATCCCAGTAGTCCCTGGTGTGAGGCCAGCTCTCATGACCAAGGTTCCAAGTTTACTCCTACAGACCTAGTACCAAAGCCTACCCACACAGACTCAGACCCTAGCTCCACCCCAGCACCTAGGTCCCACTAGGTGTTGAGACCTCAGGACAGTCCCTCCAGATAAAGGCTGCAGGCTTGCCCTCACTGATCCAGGCTCTACTCACACCCTTGTGGACCTAATTAATAGATTTACCCTAATGGATCCAGGCTTCAAACGCAACCCTCTGGACACAAGTGCCAGGTCCACCTACCTGCTGACTCAGGCAACAGGCCCGTCTGCCCAAGGAATCTAGCAGCAAGCTCTCCGATCATCTATACCAGATGGCCTATCCAGAATTTCTGGACAGGCTGACCAGTGAGGGATTTCTCACACAAGGCCAGTCCATAAAGAATGGAATAAGGCCGGGTGCGGTGGCTAAATGCCTGTAATCATAGCACTTTAGGAGGCCAAGACTGGAGGATCACTTGAAGTCAGGAGTTTGAGACCAGCCTGGCCAACATGGGAAAATCCTATCTCTAGTAAAAATACAAAAAATTAGCCAGGCATGGTGGCATGTGACTGTAGTCCCAGCTACTCAGGGGGCTGAGACAGGAGAATGTCTTGACCCTGAGAGGCGGAGGTTGCAGTGAGCCAAGATCATGCCACTGCACTCCAGCCTGGGTGACAGAGTGAGACTCCATCTCAAAAAAAAAAAAAAAAAAAAAAAACAACAAACAAAAAAAAAAGAATGGAATAACTTACTCCTTCTTCAAATGTGCACACATCAATGTAAGGCAATAAGAAATATGAAAAACCAAGAAAATATAAAACCACCCAAATATCACAGTAATCTATTAGCTGATCTTAAAGAAATACAGTAGTCCTTTCTTATTTGCAGTTTCACTATTTACAGTTTCAGTTACTCACAGTCAACTGTGGTTTGAAAGTATTAAATGTAAAATTTCAGAAATAAACAATTCCTCTGTTTTAAATTGTGTGCCATTCTGAGTAAGGTAAAGAAATCTTTGGCATTCTGCTTCTTCCTTCCCAGTATGTGAATCATCCTTTTGTCCAGTGTGTCTGTGCTGTATATACCACCTTCCCATTAGTCACTTAGTAGTTGTCTCAAATATCAGATTGATTGTCATGATACTGCAGTGCTTATGTTCAGGTAGTCTTTATTTTCCTTAATAAAGGCTTCAAAGTACAAGAGTAGTCATGCTAGCAATTTGGATATGGCAAAGAGAAGCTGTAAAGTGCTTTCTTTAAGTGAAAAGGTTGAAGTTCTTGACTTAGTAAAGAAAGAAAAAAAAATCATATGCTGAGGGTATTAAGGTCTATAGTATGAACAAATATTCTATCTGTGAAATTGTAAACAGTATATTGCTATAATTATTCTATTCCATAATTATTAGTTTTCATTGTGTTTTCTTTTAACTATGCCAAATTTATAAATTTAACTTTATCAGAGTTATGTATGTATAGAAAAAAACAGTGTATATAGGGTGCGATACTATCCATGGTTTCAAATATTCTCTCAGTATCTTGGAATATATCCCCTATGAATAAGGGAAGACTGCTGTAGAGGTACGCACAAAAAAAGAATTCAAAATACTTGTTTTAAGGAATCTCAGGAAACTTCAAGAAAATATAGGGAAATAATTCCATGAAATCAAAAAAACAATAAATGGCCAAAATTGGAAATTTAACAGATTAAAATTATTTTTAAAAAATCAAGCTCTGGAACTGAAAAATATAATGAATAAAATAAAAATTTTAATATATAACATTAGTAGTGAATTGATTAAGCAGAAAAAAAATCAGTGAATTCAGACAGATTATTTGAAAATATACAGTCAGAGGAGGAAAAAACGTATAAGAAGAAATAATGGAAAAGCTAATGAAATTGATGAGATAGCATCAAAAGACCAAATGTCAGAGTTACAAAAGTTCAAGAAAGGTAAGAGAGATTTAGAGGGAGTAGAAAGCTTCTTTTAAAAAGAGCAGAAAAGTTTTCAAATCCAGGAAAAGATATACATAACCAGCTAGAGGAAGGTCAGAAGCCTCCTATTAATTCAATCTGAACAAAATTACACCAAGACATATAATCAAATGGTCAAAAAACAAAGATAAAGATAGGATTCTTAAAGCAGCAAGAAGAAAAAAGCAAATCACATATGTGGGAATTTATATAAGGCTGGCAATAGATTTATCAGCAGAAATCTTACAAGCTAGAGGAAATTGGGATAATATATTCAAAGTGCTGAGGGGAAAAAAAAACTGCCAACTAGTAATACTTTACCCAGAAAATCTGTTCTTCAGAAATCAGAGATACGGTCTTTCTCTGACAAAATTGAGAGCGTTCATTGCCACTAGACCTGCCTTTTCAGGAGTGCTGAAGGGAGGTCTTCAAGCTGAAAGAAAAGGATACAAATGAGTAACATAAATACATCTTAAAGTATAAAACTTATTGGTAAAAGTAAATGCACAAATTCAGAATGCTCTAATATTACAATGGCGGTGCATAAATTACTTGCATCTTTAGACACATAGACCAATGGAATATACATGAGAGCCCAGAAATAAACCCACACATTTACTGTCATTGATTTTTGACAAAGATAAGAAGATTACACAATGAGGAAAGGGCATTCTCTTTCAAAAGTGGTGTTGAGAAACCTGGGTATTGACACACAGAAGGATAAAATTAAATCCTTATCTCATACCACATATAAAAATATACTCAATTAAAAATATAAATGTAAGATCAGAAGCTGTAAAACTACAGGAAAAAAAATAAAAGCTTCATGACATTGCAGTAGGCATTGATTTTTGGATACAACACCAAAAGTACTAGCAAGAAAAGTGATAATAGACAAATGGAATTACATTAAACTAAAAAGCTATAGCAAAGGGAACTGTCTACAGAGTGAAGATACAACCTACAGAATGGGAGAAAGCATTTGCAAACCATACATCTGGTAAGGGGCTAATATCTAAAATATGCAAGAAATTCAGCTAAATAGCAAGATGACAAATAACATGGTTAAAAATGGGTAAAACATCTGAATAGACATTTCTCCAAAGAAGACATATAAATGACCAATATGGACATTAAAAATACTCAATATCATTAATCATCAGAGAAATGCAAATTAAAACCACAATGAGATATCACCCCATAACTGTTAGAATGGCTACTATCAAAAAGAAGAAAGATAACATGTCTTAGCATGTGGAAAAAAGGAAACACTTGCACACTGTTGATGGCAATGTAAACTAGTATATTTTTTCGTACAACGTTTTTGTAAATGTACATACATTTGTGTAAACTTTTTTTTTTTTATAAATTAGCCATTATATAAAACAGTATAGAGTTTCCTCAAAAATTAAATGAGTACATGATCTAGTAATCCCACTACTGGGTATGTATTCAAAGGAAATAAAATCAGTACGCTAAAGACATCTCTAAACTCCCGTGTTCATTGCAGCATTATTCACAATAGCCAAGATATAGAATCAACCTAATTGTACATCAACAGATCACTGGATAAAGAAAATGTGGTATATATACTCAATGCAATACTATTCAGACTTTCAAAAAAGAAATCCTGTCATTTGTGACAACATGGATGAACCTGGAGGACATTATGTTAACTGAAATAAGCCAGACACAGACAAATCCCACATAATCTCACTTATGTGTGGAATCAAAAAGTTTAACTTACAGAGGCACAAATGTCAAAGGATAAAAATTTCAATTAAACAGGAAGAATAACTTCAAGAAATTTTTTGTACAATGGGGTAACTATAGTTCATAACAATGTATTCTGAAAATCATTGCAACTGATTTTGTGTTCTCAATATAAAAATAAGTATGTGAGGCAATGCATATGTTAATTAGCTTGATTTAGAGTTCAACAATGTGTATGTATTTCAAAACATGTCATCCATCCTAAATATATTCAATTGTTATTTTTCAGGTTTTTTTTTTAAAGACATAAGCAAAGCTAGTATTATTTTACCCATTTTACAAATGAGGAAACCTAGGCTCCGAAACACAAAACACATTAAATGCATGAGGCTGGGCTTACACTGTTCAACAAGGATTTGTCATTTTTGTTAAAAACACAGTCATGTAAATAGTGACAATATTTTAATTCTACAAGTCGTCGTCTTTTTTTTTTTTTTTTTTTTTTTGAGATGGAGTCTTGCTCTGTTGCCCAGGCTGGAGTGCAGTGGCTTAAACTTGGCTCACTGCAAGCTACGCCTCCGGGGTTCATGCCAGTCTCTTGCCTCAGCCTCCCAAGTAGCTGGGGCTACAGGCGCCCACCACCATGCCCAGCTAATTTTTTTGTATTTTTAGTGGAGATGGAGTTTCACTGCATTAGCTAGGATTGTCTCAATCTCCTGACCTCGTTATCCGCTCCTCTCAGTCTCCCAAAGTGCCGGGATTACAGGCGTGAGCTACCACGCCCAGCCTCTGCTAGTCTTCTTCTTCCCTCATATGTAATGCAGAATCAACTCAAAACAAGTACAACTCATCAAAAAAAAAAAAAAAATTATAAAGCAACTGTACACAGAAACCACTGTGTTTCCCCCTTTAAAACAGCAAGTGTTACTCATATTGTGAGTCCTCTGTGAACCTTAAATAAAGATTTAGAATACAAAACTAACAGTTGCGCAGTGGCTGTTCTGTGCTAACTACCACATGCATAGGCTGTTTTGTTTAATCCTCATATGAGATTACCATGTATCATCCTGATTTTACAGATGAGAAAATTCAGATACAGAGGATAAGTGCCATTCCCAAGCAGACCCAGGGATAAAGAGAAACAGAGTTTACATAGGAAATTTGATTTATGTGACTTGAAGAATAGTGTACTCTTTTCTCTGAAGCCTTCTTCCTCCTAAGGGGAAAATATATGATTTGTCAAGTTGACACTCCTTCCTTCCATGCCCCTTCCCATTATGTGCTAAGAAGGCCCCGCCAATCCCAGGGGCACTGTGGAACCTCTAATGTTTTTGCCGTAAAAGAAAACAGGCCTCCCTGTACCCTTCCTTTTCTCATGAGACAAATAGCATATTGTTTCAAATATATACAAGCCCAAGGGGATTACGTATAATAAGGAAAGACAGAAATAACTGGATATAAAAAGAAAATTAGACAGATTAGGGGTAGAGGGCAGAATGCCTATAGATGTGTTCAATTCAAACTAGTTAAATTTCTATGCCTTCTAAAAAGGTGGATGAGTCATTGGAGTTGTAAATGATTAGATCTAGGAAGGACTGTCCTAAGGAAAAAGCTATTGCTTTTAAGGATAATTGATTCACTGATCCCTAAAGGAAGAGCAGTCTTGATTTTACAGTCTCCAGAGACCTTTGAGCCAGTCTGCAAACCAATACTTGAATAGCATGAAGAAAAACTAGATGGGAATTGATGATAAATGAAGTGACCCCTGGGAACATTGTGTAGCCATTATCTGAGACCACTAAAACTTCCACTAAGCAGGAAGACAACCAGAGCTTCTTCACTTCATAAATGAATTACCAAGCCTTTTTGATATTCTTTGGGATTACATTTTATTTTGACTTGGAAGTGTGGAATGGTGAGAAAGGCATAGCTTCAGTGTCAGACATAGGAAGATTCAAATCTTTTACTGCTACTTACAAGCCAGCAGCCAACATTTAGACCCACATTTATATGACTCCAGTGTCCATGATCTTTCCTTTGAATCATGCTGCCTCCAATAACAGACCATTTTTAGCAACCTGTTGTGATGTCTGATATCCCACCATTGGAAAAAGTTGATAGTTAAGAAAAGAAAAACTAGTATTTATTGAATGCCTACATGCCCAGCACTCTGCTAGGTCCTTTCATATGTAGTATCTCATATAATTGACATAATAATTCTGGTTCACAAGAATTAACGTTCTATAGTAAATGAGTTGCCACTGGAATTCAGTTTTAGGGAAGCTTGATTTCAAAGACTAACTTTGTTCTACCTTAATGTGCAGACTTAGGATGAATCATTTTCTCAATTAGAATAATTTTTAAAAATCCCACACATACAATTTGTGGAAAAACCTATACCAATAAATCCATGAATGTTCCCTGGTGATATCTGCAAGGTCTTTGAAGGTAGGGAGAGTTCTTTGTTACATCCTGCAATGCACCTGTTGTGTTGTGAATGCACAAGAAATATCTAAGAATAACAATCATTGAGAATTCCCTAGCCTCTGGGGTCTGTCTGAGCAATACTTATTTGTAATTATGATATTTTACAGTTAAAAGGTCATGAATCTTGTTGTTAAAAATTACATATATATATGTGGATATATATATATATATACACACACACACACACACACTCTCAGGGAGTTGAAAATGATGAATTGGACTAGCTGGCTTCAGTTTTACTGCTTTCCCTTAATTGCTTTAATTTATCTCAAGCAATGAAACTTACAAAAGAAATTTAAACAGGCTTTTAGCAAAAGTGTGAATCAGTGTTGGCAATGCTTACCAATTTTCTACACCCCTCCTTATAAATCTTACAATCCCTCTCCTCTCCTTGTCAAAAATTAGTATACATCCCAATGCATAGATGAGAAAGAGATAGTCTAAGATGGGTATTGAGGGATATTGTGCAAAATATTTGACTACACAATGTGCAATGGGATACTGACTAGAAACCTTGAAGAGAGATAGAAAAGGGCAAGGGCTTCTAAACCAGACACATCACCTGAATCTCAGCCCCCACACTTAGGCCTTGTGAGAGGAGGCTTACGCTTCTCTTTCCCATGGCTGACCCACATTTTTGGATTGACCAACTTGGCTTTCTTTTGCAGTTTTCTCCAAGATGGGACTTTTAGTTTAAATCTTCAACTACCCACACAAGAACCTATCAGTGGCACCTCTGACCATCCTGTCCTTTCTTCCCGCTTCCTTTTTCTGCATCTTCCTATTTGGGCTTCCTCCCTATTCATAATCTTTCAGAATACAGAGGAGCTAGGGAGGTACCTGGGGCTGGAGACCAAACTTTTGGCTTCCTGATCTAATTACTTGGTTCATCTCTCTAACTGTGCCAATTATATTCTTTCTTTCCTTCCTTTCCTTTTGTTCCTCTCCTCTTCCTTCCCCTACCCTTTCTCCTCATCCCCTTCTCTTCTCTCCTTCCTTCTTTTCTTCTTTCCCTTTTCTCTTCTCTTCTCTTTTCTTTTTCCTCCCTTCCTTCCTTTCTTTCTTCCTTCCTTTCTTCCTTCCTTGCTTCCTTCCTTCCTTCCCTCCCTCCCTTCTTTCTCTCTCCCTTCCTTCCTTCCTTCCTTCCTTCCTTCCTTCCTTCCTTCCTTCCTTCCTTCCTTCCTTCCTTTCTTTCTTTCTTTCTTTCTTTCTTTCTTTCTTTCTTTCTTTCTTTCTTTCTTTCTTTCTTTCTTTCTCTTTCTTTCTTTCTTTCTCTTTTCATGTATAAATGAGAAAATTGTACAGAAAATCTAGAGAAATAAGACAGGATTTATTATTTCAAGAATAGCCACTCTATTGGGTACAAATGAGTAAAACAGAGGATGTAAAACCTGAGATGACAGTGAACTTGCAGTGTTTTCTCTTTTTCAGTTTTGGACATGACAGAATTATGTAGATTTTATACCACTGTAAAACACAAAAAAAATCCTTGGCATATGCATCATATATTGGGTAGTTTAACATGCTATGCTGTGTATGTACCTGTGCCTGCCTCTCTACTACATCAAAATATGTTAGAAGAAGCAAAAGGGCTATTAACTTGGGGGGAGGGTGATTAAAAGGGAGGCATATGATTCGCCCTAGATGATGATAAACCATATATTTTGGATGAAAGTAATGTGCAAAATTCAAAAGTTGGAAACACATCATTCAAAAGAGCAGATGTAGAGATCAATTAGTTATAAATTCCTTTTTTCTTAAATCTTTCTGATAGAATACATGGATTTCCTCATAGAAAATAAAAAATGTTATCACATATCTATGGAGAGTGACAAAGAATGTGAATGAGGAGGATGCCTAGATGAGAAGATTTGGGGGGGAAAATAAAAGACAGGGGGGCCCTCTAGGAGGTAGTTGTGTGGGAGATTAAGGAGTTAATCTAAAGGTTACATTTTGGAGAAAAATGCTGAGGAAAGCCAAGTTAGTTAGTCTGAAATCATGTGTCAATAGTGGGAAAGAGAAGCATAGGCCTCATCTCCCAAGATCTAAGTGTGGGAGTTGTGATGTAGATGATCCATCTGGTTCTGGGGCCTGTGCCCTTACCCACCCCTCTTCAAGGGTTTCTGGTACATCTGTGCATAAGCTTGATACTGGGAAGGCAATCAATTGATATCTGTTGAAGGAAAAGAAAGAAAGGAAGAGAAGGAGGGATGAAGAACAGAGACAAAGAGCAGAATCAAAGAGCCAATAGGAAATGTCTTCCAGGAAGAATCTGTTAGATACGTCTTCTATTCCATGGACTACTATGCAACTATAAACATAGTACTGAATATGCATTATGCTTTAGCATGAAAAGATGTTCATGATGTGATCAATGACAACAAGTTAACAACAGCATTCTAGTACCATATTGATTGTTTTTATAAAAATATGTGTAAACATGACATAAAGATAGGAACTAAATAGACTATGGGGACTACTAGAGGGAAGAATGAGAGAGGGAGAGGAGCAAGGGTTAAAAACTACCTATTAGGCATTATGTTCACTACCTGTATGACAGGATCAATTTTACCTCAAGCCTCAGCATCACACAGTATACCCATGTAACACATTTGCATATGTACCTCCTGAATCTAAAGTAAAATTTGAATTAGTTATATACCTTGATGATGATGATGATGATAATAATAATAATAATAAAGTGAAAATATCTGAAAGCAAATGAGTGTTTCTGGGACATGTCTGGGCCACTATTTTTCTAGGCACCTGTAGTATCTTTATGTGAGTTGGATGGGCTTACTCAAAGTGACCTGGAGAGAATGCCCACTGTGGTTATTTGGCAATCAGATGTCCTTCCTTTCCTCCAGTTGGAGCATACATTCTGTCTAATTGCTTCCACAGCATCTTAGTCAAGGTGGTGCAGAAGGGGAAAGAGGAGGAATGTTGGTTAAAAACAAAACAACAACAACAAAACAACAGGTATGCTAAAGGGGGTCTGATTGGTCCCTACTCAAGCCAGCTGCTTAGTAATACAAATCCCACGTAAATATTCTTTTCCACCTTACTGAAACAATCACTTTCGAGAGTACTGATTTTAGCACTATCTCAATGACTTAGAAGTTACCGTAAGTATTTCCAATAATCTGGCTACTACGTGAAATACACATAAAGCACAGTAAGTTTTAGTTAATAAATGGGTGAATAAATAAGTGGACGAATGAATAAATGAATGAATTGCAATTTGCAATCAAAGTTCTAGGTTGCCATTCGACTACATATAGTCTGTGGTGTTTTAGCATCTACCATCTTCCAAACTTAGTTGCTTCAACAACAATAATAATATATGACTCTCTAAGAATGATGGATTCCAGCTGCATCCATGTCCCTACAAAGGACACAAACTCATCCTTTTTTATGGCTGCATAGTATTCCATGGTGTATATATGCCACATTTTCTTAATCCAATCTGTCACTGATGGACATTTGGGTTGATTCCAAGTCTTTGCTATTGTGAATAGTGCTGCAATAAACATACGTGTGCATGTGTCTTTATAGCAGCATAATTTATAATCCTTTGGGTATATACCCAGTAATGGGATGGCTGGGTCATATGGTACATCTAGTTCTAGATCCTTGAGGAATCGCCATACTGTTTTCCATAATGGTTGAACTAGTTTACAATCCCACCAACAGTGTAAAAGTGTTCCTATTTCTCCACATCCTCTCCAGCACCTGTTGTTTCCTGACTTTTGAATGATCGCCATTCTAACTGGTGTGAGATGGTATCTCATTGTGGTTTTGATTTGCATTTCTCTGATGGCCAGTGATGATGAGCATTTTTTCATGTGTTTGTTGGCTGTATGAATGTCTTCTTTTGAGAAATGTCTATTCATATCCTTTGCCCACTTTTTGATGGGGTTGTTTGTTTTTTTCTTGTAAATTTGTTGGAGTTCTTTGTAGGTTCTGGATATTAGCCCTTTGTCAGATGAGTAGATTGCAAAAATGTTCTCCCATTCTGTAGGTTGCCTGTTCACTCTGATGGTAGTTTCTTTTGCTGTGCAGAAGCTCTTTAGTTTAATGAGATCCCATTTGTCAATTTTGGCTTTTGCTGCCGTTGCTTTTGGTGTTTTAGACATGAAGTCTTTGCCCATGCCTATGTCCTGAATGGTACTACCTAGATTTTCCTCTAGGATTTTTATGGTATTAGGTGTAACATTTAAGTCTCTAATCCATCTTGAATTAATTTTCGTATAAGGAGTAAGGAAAGGATCCAGTTTCAGCTTTCTACTTATGGCTAGCCAATTTTCCCAGCACCATTTATTAAATAGGGAATCCTTTCCCCATTTCTTGTCTCTCTCAGGTTTGTCAAAGATCAGATGGCTGTAGATGTGTGGTATTATTTCTGAGGACTCTGTTCTGTTCCATTGGTCTATATCTCTGTTTTGGTACCAGTACCATGCTGTTTTGGTTACTGTAGCCTTGTAGTATAGTTTGAAGTCAGGTAGCGTGATGCCTCCAGCTTTGTTCTTTTGACTTAGGATTGTCTTGGAGATGCGGGCTCTTTTTTGGTTCCATATGAACTTTAAAGCAGTTTTTTCCAATTCTGTGAAGAAACTCATTGGTAGCTTGATCACAAGAACAGAAAACCAAACACCGCATGTTCTCAATCATAGGTGGGAACTGAACAATGAGATCACTTGGACTCGGGAAGGGGAACATCACACACCGGGGCCTATCATGGGGAGGGGGGCGGGGGGAGGGATTGCATTGGGAGTTATACCTGATGTAAATGTCGAGTTGATGGGTGCAGCACACCAACAAGGCAGAAGTATACATATGTAACAAACCTGCACGTTATGCACATGTACCCTACAACTTACAGTATAATAATAATAAATAAAAAAAAAAAAAAAAAAATATGACTCTCAAAATTAAATAACATATAAAGTGTTCTTTAGGAACCTCAAGTACAATAAAGCCTTTTACTTACTTGTCTAAAACATATAACTTTATATTTTCCTAAAATTATTTTCCTTGAATGTATTATTTGCCCTAACAAGATTCTAAATTCCTTAAGAGTCTCTTCATAATCTGGTTGAAAATTCTCTATCTCTCTCTCTCTCTCTCTCTCGGGGGGGGGGTGTGTGTGTGTGCGTGCCTGCATGTGTATTAAATTACTGTGCTCTATAATTGGTTTCCAATAAATGTTTTATTTATTTATCAAGCACTTACGTAGTACTTACTGTATATCCAACACAATTGTAAGCGCTTTCTAAAAGTAACTCATTTAATCTCATCACAACCCTATGAGGAAGGTATCCCTATTATCCTCTTACTACAGATGACAAAACTGGGGCACAGAGAGGTTAAGTAACTTGCCCAAGGCCACCCAGGTAATAAATGAAGAAGCTAGGATTCTAACCCAGGCCCATAACTCCAAAGTATATCAGCCAAATTTAGTGTTATCATTAGTATGTCACCAGAATGGGCCAAAAGGAAAAAATACTTATTTGAGTAAATAAGATAATACATAAAATTTATTGAGCAACTGCTATATTTTAGGCACTATTCAATGTGATTCATATCCATTGATCTTTGAGGTAAATATCAACCATCTTCATTATGCTTCCTGTCCCACTCACACAGGGAATGGTAATAAAAATACTCAGGGAAGACTCTATCTCCATAATATAGTGTCATTGTAGAATATTTTATATTTCTATTGGGGTGGGTACCAGTAGGGGAACTAGAGATAGACAAATTATATTTCTATTGGGGTGGGTACCAGTAGGGGAAATAGAGATAGGCAAATTACATTTATAGATTTTAAATGTAGAGACTCATTAATGCTGCCCCAAATATTTCCCTCAAAAGTTAATAGAGGAAACAAGTGTGTTTGCAGGTTCGTATTTAGAGAAGCGATCTGATTAAGAAAGAGAATGGGGCATAGAATCACACAGCCCTAAAATTCCAATCCTAGGTCACTCTTTTTAATTGTGTATATTCTTAGAAGAACAACTCAACTTCTAGTCTCTTCCATAAACTGAAATTAATAACATGTACATACTAGAGTTGTAACAAAAACAAATGAGATCATATAAGATAAATGTTACAGAAGAGAGCTAGGCAGAGAGATGAGCTCCTGCAAAGAGCCGTGGTGAGAAGCACAGTCTTTAAGAGACTTAAAGCAAGCCCACATCCGGGGGAGGATTTTGGGGAGAGACCATGTGACAAAGACCATGTCATTGCAGAACCTGATAGGCCATTGTGAAGTTTTATTTTGAGAGCAATAGGAGCTTTGGAGGATTTTAAAGGAGGAAGTGGCGTGCTCAAATGTGTTTGTATTTTTTTTTTTAATTCTCTGTTTGAAAGTATGTACACAAAAACGTAAACTTTTACTTTCAATAAATGCCCATTTTGAGTTTCTACCAAGTATCAAGTACTGTATTAACATTTTTTCTCTTATATTACCTAGTTTAGTTTTCACAACAGTCCTGTGAAAATTTTAACCTAAACTATTTTACATTCTACAAATGAGGAAGTTAAGTAATTGTGATGGTTAATTTTAGGTATCAACTTGATTGGATTGAAGGATGCCTAGATGGCTGGTGAAGTATTGTTTCTGGGTGTGTCTGTGAGGGTGTTGCCAGAAGAGACTGACACTTGAGTCAGTGTACTGAGAGAGGAAGATTCACCCTCAATATGGTTGGGCACTGTCCAATTGCCTGTCAGCATGGCTAGAATAAAGCAGGTAGAAGACGGTGGAATAAGCTTGCTTGCTGAGGCTTCTGGCTTCCTTATTTTTCCCATGCTGGATGCTTTCTTCTGCTCCTCCTGCCCTTGGACATCAGAATTAGGTTCTTTGGCCTTTGGCCTTTGGAACTAACACCAGTGGTTTGCTGCACTGTCAGCTTCCCTGATTTTGAGACTTTCAGAGGCTGAGCCACTACTGACTCCTATCTTCCCTAGTTTGCAGATGGCCTATTGTGGAACTTTATCTTGTAATCATGGGAGTCAATTCTGCCTAATAAACCCCCTTTCATATATACATATATCCTATTGGTTGTGTCCCTCTGGAGAGCCCTGACTAATACAGATTTTGATACCAGGAGTAGGGCAGATTTCCTCCTCAGTGCTATACTTGGGATAGTGATTGGGAGTGCTTACAAGATCTGGTTGTTTAAAAGTGTGTGGCACCTCCCTGTCATCTCTATTCTGCCTGCTGTGGTCATGTGAAGTGCTCGTTCCCCCTTTGCTTTCCACAATGTTTGTAAGTTTCCTGAGGCTTCCCAAGAAGCCTAGCAGATACCAGCATGTTTCCTGTTCAGCCTGTGGAACTGTGAACCAGTTAAACCTCTTTTCTTTATAAATTACCCAGTCTCAGGTATTTCTTTACAGTAGTGTGAGAACAGACTAAACACACTAATAAAAAGGGGCAATAGAATTTGTATCCAGATTTATCTGACTTTAAGTCTTCTTGCCACCACTGTCTGGCAAGTAGAGTCTCTGAACACTAGTTGCCTCTGTAAAGGTCTTGAGTGACAGTTGTGTAGAAGGTAAACAGAGGGCACCAGGAGTACAGGGTCACTGGCAGACACACCTTATTGTAACCTGCAGGAAGGCATACCATTGTATATCTCCTCTCCTTGAACATAGACAGTACCTGTACCTTGCCTCTAGTCAGTAGAATTATATATAAAAGACTTTGCTTTAGCAGACTAGAGCAAGAGATTCTCTTGCTGGATTCAAAGAAATAAGAAGCCATGTTATGACAATGTTTTGTGTCAAAGAATTGTAGCCAGCCTCTAGTTACTAAGAGTGATGCCTGGCCAACAGCTGGCAAACAACAGGTGCCTCAGCCTTATGACCTCAAAAAACTGAATTCTGTTAACAGCTACTTGATATTAGGGGAGATTCCGAGATCCAGAAAAGAATGTAGCCCGCCAACTCCTTGATTGCCATCTTGTGAGATCCTCCCTAGAGGACCCAGTTAAGGCTTGCCCGGACTCCTGACCCCACAGAAAGCAGCAACTATAAACTAATACAGGCCCTGCTGTGTCAAACTGAAAGAAGAAAGAGTGACTATTGAGAAGGGGATATTGGACCCAAGACTGCCCAAGTACCATGGGAGCCAGAATAACGAGAAAAGGCACATTTTCCAGAGAAGAATCTCAGGTCAAGCCAGAAATGAGATGTAGTTTAGATTGAAAAAATGTGCCTGAGACAGGGTCACCTGAACTGTGAGTTGACACAAAAATTTGCAATTCCACATTTTCTGTTTCTTCATTTTCTTTTCTTTCCTTTTTTAAAAATTTATTTATTTATTTATTTATTTATTTATTTATTTATTTATTTATTTGAGATGGAGTCTCACTCTGTTGCCCAGGCTGGAATGCAGTGGCGCAATCTCGGCTCGCTGCAACCTCTGCCTCCCGGGTTCAAGTGATTCTTCTGCCTCAGCCTCTTGAGTATCTGGGACTACAGGTGCCCACCACCATGCCTGGCTAATTTTTTATAATTTTTAGTAGAGACGGGGTTTCACTATGTTGGCCAGGCTGGCTCAAACTCCTGACCTTATGATCTGCCCACCTCGGCCTCCCAAAGTGCTGGGATTACAGGTGTAAGCCACTGCACCCAGCCCTGTTTCTTCATTTTCTAGGCATACTATGTTTAGCTTGAAGGAACGGTTTTGAATTTCACTGTATATATTACAGAAAGATAAGAGTCCAGATAGTTACTCTTTTGTTTTTGGTAACTGCTTTTTTTGTTTGTTTTTGGGAATCTGCTGAATAAACAGTCTGAGAAGATGAACAATAGATACAGGTTTTATACCATATTCACAAATAGAAATATTGAGCCACTAACAGAGCATTTGCCTGTATAACCAGAATGAATTGATTTTTTTCTCTTCTTCGAAAATATGATTTAACAACACACAAAATATTTGAACAATTAAAACCATTTTTCATGTATATATATTTACTCCAATTTTTGTCCATATGTATTTGTATTTTAGACAGTTACCATCTTAGTGAGAATTCTTTCAGCTAAAAGAAACATCAATCCTAACACAAACTGATTTATACTATAAGGCCAATCATCTCCTATCAGGAAGTCCAGAGGCAGAGTGGGTTTATTTAATGTCAGCTTATTCAATAAAACAAGATGATAGAAGCATAAGAATATTTTACCGAAAAGGTAAAAAAAGTGATCATAGAGGTCAGGGCCTCAGGTGTTTTTGACTACTGCAAACAAGCATGCTGAATGTTGTTTTCGTTCTCTCGCTGCAAGATGGCTGTAGTGTGTCTAGGTATCACATACAAACAAGGTGGTCTCTCAAGGAAGCAGAGAGAGCCTACCTCTTCTTACAGGTCTTTCTTAAGATCAAGGTCATTTTCCATAAAATCCCCCATGAAATTGTCATGATGCCATTTTGTCTAGAACCTGGTCACATACATTTTCCTAAACCAATCACTGGCAGTGAGAATAGCATTTCTGTAAAGCAAGCAAACAAATTCAGAAGTTTGATGCCTACAAGATAAGGCAGGAAGATAGCCAACAAAATAAGATAAGTCTGAAAGCAAAAATGGATGCTGGGTGGTGTACAGTACAGGGCTCATGACTTTTTTATTTTTATTTTTTTTTACTTTTGGAGAAACGGCTTTTCTGCATCTTAAAAATTACTATTTTAATAACAATACAAAACATGTCCATATATCATGTTTACTAATATTTTCCCTAATTCTTTATTTCATTTGGATAGACTTGTAAAATAAATGTGAGATGCAGTATCTTCTAACTTCCTTAATTTGTGCATTAGTGATCACCAGGCAACTAGAGTGGGTGGGTGGCATTATCCTGTAAAGCAGGTTTAGTAATACTGAAAGAATCAGTTTTCTATAAATTGAATACTAAGGAGATTATTTTATTATTTAAAATATCATATTGGTATTTTAGTTAACCCCCAAACAAAGGTCAGTAAATTGTGTATTTGGGATTAAATTTACACAGAACTTTAAAGATCCATAATAGGTTGACTTTTCAGCAATTAACTTCTGGTAGCATTTAGTTGATTGATTTTAATGTAAGCTCTCAAATGTCAAAGAGCAAAGTTTTAGGGGGAAGGTCCCAAAGTGTTTTTAGTGTTTTAATATTAACAATAAAATATATCCCACTTATTGAATACACACTACTTGTCATATAATTTCTTATCATAATTAGCTCTATGAAAACAACATTATTATATGCATTTTGCAGAGAATGACTCAGGAAATGTAAGTAAATTAAAACAAACAAACAAAAAACACTCACTAGAAACTGGTGAAAATGAAAGTCAAATCTAAGTTTATCTCCAACACGCATAACATTCTACTGAGCTAAATTGCCCAGAATAGTAGCTACTCAATAAATGGTTTGAATCAGTGAATGAAAAAATTTTAAGCTCAAATGCATGTTTTTATTCCCCAGGATCATTAAAATGTGATTTTAAAAGTGCACCATACATTCTCTACAATTAAGGTACATTTAGCAGAATATGGTCTGTTCAGCTTAAATTGATTCATTTGATTTGGTTTGGTTTGTAATAATAGTACAAAGTCTGGCCCTCTCTGGAGCTTTAGATAATGTTCCTGGCTCCCCTCAAGTCACCCTACCTAAAGTGTAGCTAATTAAGTAGGAAGAAAAGAAAAACCTTCTCCACAGGAAAGTCACTTTTTTCAATCTGGCTTTTTCAGATGGAGTTTATTAGCAGAGTAGAAATATAATGAAAGAAAGGTGACCATGACTGACCTTTCTCATTAGGCACAAAGACTGTAAGGCATGGAATTATTAAAAACCCTTTCCATCTTTCCAACCTTGTTATGAAAAATTTGGGATTAAACACAAAAACTCAGGGAGCCACGATCACCAAGCAAAATACTTTCAGTTCCCATTGGAAGATGAGCCAGCTTCTATTTTACACACTCACGGACACAAATGCTTCCAGGATTTGGAGCATGGTGTAAGTTATGTGTGTGTATGCGTACATGCACATTGTGTGTGTGTATATGTATGTGTGTATATACCTTACTTTGGACTTTCACATACTGATGATATATTGTAATGATCCAATGAGTTCTATTCACCTGTTGCTATCTGGAATCCCCATGCTCACCTGTGAATTACTGTCAGCAAATACAAGACACCACAGTACAGTTACTGATAGAGATCATAAAATGGCAAATTCTTCACAATCTTGGTCTGTTTCTCTTGTAAGCCACCAGGTACCTACCTTTGCATCAGTCACTTAAGCATCCAGTTGAATGGTTGAGAATGGAGAAGGTAGTTGAGAATGGAGAACGTAGTTGAGAAATGTAAGGGAAGTGATACTTGTTAACCTCCTGGTATGTGATAGAAAACTGGGACCTTGAAAGTTGAACAGTATATCCCAGATCAAAAGGCCAACGGAGCTGCAATTTTAACTTAGGACTCAGATGGAAAAAAAAAAGACATATAGGAATTTTTATAAAATAAAAACATTAAATTAACAGGCTGTGTGATGTAGTGGTTCAGCAAATTCACACAACTGTTACCCATTCTAATAGATGTACAGCATCCAGATGACAGAATACTATGTATCATATTTTTAATTTTGATAAGATCACATCTGAAATGATGAATTTAACTTGGGTAGCTATATTTATGAAATATGTATAGAATATGAGTATACAGAGAAAAATGCTCAAACACCTTCAGTACCTCTATATCAAGTCAAGGTATTGAAACAATCTTAGGAAGAATTTTCTAATGAAGGGTTATGCCTTAGTCCATTCACAGAATACCAGAGACTGGGTAATTTATATAGCAAAGATATTTATTTTTTATAATCCAGGAGGCTGAGAAGTCCATCATTAAGGGGATGATATCTAGAAAGGGCTGCCTTGCTGTGATCCCATGGTGAAAAGCAGAAAGGCAAAATAGCACAGGTGCCTGAGAGAGAGAAGAAAGCAGACTAGAACATATCCTTTTGTTAGGAACCCACTCCCATAATAATGGCAATAATTTATTCATGAGGGAAGAGCCCTCATGACCTATTCACTTCTTAAAAGGCCCACCTCTCAACACTTGCATTGGGGATTAAGTTTCTAATGCATGATCATTGGCAGACATTTAAACCATAGCAGCTTGCAAACTCAGACACATTTTAAGTCAAAAGTCTTGCTTCCAGTGTTTCTTTAGTGTCTTTCCTGAGGTAGAGGAAGATGATTCTGGAGGAAACAACCATCTTCTATTAAGTCCAGGAAGAAGGCATGGGGACTAGTGAGAAGTTGTTGCAGGGAGGCTAATTACAGATTTACATCTGCTAGAATTTTATAAAAAAATCTAAATATCAGCCGGGCGCAGTGGCTCACACTTGTAATCCCAGCACTTTTGGAGGCTGAGGCGTACGGATCACTTGAGATCAGGAGTTGAAGACTAGCCTGGCGAACATGGTGAAACCCACCTCTACTAAAAATACAAAAACTTAGTTGAGCATGGTGGTGGGCGCCTGCAATCCCCACTACTAGGGAGGTTGATGCAGAATTGCTTGAACCCAGGAGGCAGAGTTTGTAGTGAGCTGAGATCCCGCCATTGCACTCCAGCCTCGGCAACAGAGCAAGACTCCATCTCAAAAAAAAAAAAAAAAAAAAAAAAAAAATTCCTCTAAATATCAGACAACGAAAGGGAAAAGGAGAAAGAGAAAAAAAAAACCAAAAAAACAAAAAAAACTAACATTATCTTTTTCAAAACAAAGTGTTATATTAAAACAGTCTTGTGAAAGAAAATCAGGTCATATCCATCTCAATAGGGGAAATTAATGCTCAGTTTTATTTTAGAGTACAGACAGTGTCAGAGATGAACATTAACATGAACATGAACAGGTCTGTGTGGCTCCATGCTTATATTCTTGATTTCTAAGCATCAGCTCCCAAAATATATTTAAGTAGAAATTATTCAGTTAGTTGTCAGGGATGAGGTGGAAAGGGCCTTACATTGGGAAGCAGGTTGGTCTTTGTGACATCTTAGTCTCCAATTTCTGTTTCTTTAAATTTATGATGCAACTGAATGACATACATATAATAGATGAGGCTTAAGATGAAAATTGGTGCTGAAAATACAGTTTGGGAGGTTTTCATCTACCTTGATTCTCTCTGTATAGCTCCGTAAATGACTGGTGTTTGGATCCAGTGAGGGTATATACACCATGGACAAAATGTTCGAAAGTGCTCCCTCCAGCCTTATTTTAATATCTTTCTTGGCAGCTAAGCTACATGCCAACTCCAGAGTGCTTTTCTTGGTGGGAAGGTAATTAGTCTGGGATTAATTACAGAATCTTTCTAGCTTTATTATACAAATGCTCAGAGACAGAGTCTTTTTTTTGGATGCAGTATACAAGACTGACTACATACAAATGTGCAGCATTGTTTGCAGGCATGAATCCATATAAATGAATAAACTTCCAAAAGGCTGAATGGCAAAGTCTACTTACTTGGTCCTTCCATCCCTACCTTCTATTCTTTTCCCCCAAAATGTTGGCATATAAAAATAAGTGCAATATGTCTTAGACTTACCATGGACCAATTGGTCAAATTATTTGCATGTCAGAAATTTTTAGATGCAATGATATTTTCCAAAATTGTAAATTCCCTTCCCCGAAATATCTAATACTACTAAGCATTCTCTTTTTAGACTTTTTTCATTGTTTCTCAAAATATATCAGTTTGCTTTTCTTTTGTCTCATGTAACAGAAAAGTCAAACTGACTCAAATAATGAGAACATTGTCATATAATTCTCTGGTTATGAGAAGTGTAGAGGTAGGAACACAACCAGTGGCAATTACATCAGATGTCTGGCTCTGTTTCCCTGGATTCTCTTTGTTCTGTTCTTCTCAACATCAACTTTTTCTTCAGAACAGCTCAGATGGCCACAAAACGGCTACCAATCGTAACTGGGACAATATGTTTCTTGGTTCATATACAGGGTGAAGAAGAGGAAAATTACCAATGCATGCCATGAGTTCTTATTTTTGGTTTTATAGGACCATCCTAGGTCACTGGACTAATAAGAGTGTCTAGAGAAATGTCTCTGCTGATTTGGAATGATCTAGAATAATTGGAATTCACTTTTGAAACTGTGAGTAGATTAAGGTTCCTCTACTTCATGTGAGAAGGGCAGAGTGGATACCTGAACATCATTAGTGTCCTGTTGGGAAGCAAGAAAATGTAATGCATCCTACACAGGCAACCAACAGTGTCCTTTATGCAAGGTAACAAACTCTGCTAGTACCTAATCAGTCCCCTATGGGCTTTTCTACTTTCACCGATTCTTCAGTGTTGGTGTTCCTAGGGTTCTGTTCTTGGACTTCTGTTTTTATTCTTGTGATCGTCGGTGGATTTTCATAATATATAGTAGACACATTATATCATAGATATGCATCATGTACAGTGATTAAGGGAACAGACTCTGGAGCCAGGCAACCTGAATTTGAATCTCAATTTGATCACCTGATGGCTACGTCATGTTAAGCGATCTCTTAAGTTTTCCGAGACTCACTTTTTTCAAAGGAAAAATTGGGATAATTTTCTATCTCATAAGATAAAGATTTTTTTTAAGATTAGATAACAAAATATGTAAAGTGCTTAGAATATTTCTGGCCCTATTAAAAAAGCCTCCTTATGGTGCTTAAGCCTCAAGAAATGTAGATATGAGCAAAGGAAGGAGTAAGAGAAAAGAAAAAAGGCATCACACCCTGTTTAACCATTCCAGGTTCAGAGGGTAATAATGATTAATGTCTTAAGAAAGAACCCAATTCCTTTATGCTCATTCTTTTAAAGGAGAAAATCAACATTTATTATGCTCTTCATATATGCCAGGCACTGGTAAGAATGCTTTAAATTCACCTTCCATGGTTTACTCTAAACAACATTAATTTAAAGTTGGGCCAAAAGTTCAACCATTTAATGGGACTCTGGGAGATGGGCTTAACTACAGGGTGTGTGATTATTTTTGAATTCATCTACAGTATATAGAAAAATGGGGTAACAAAGCAATTTTGATTTTCATGGTAAGAAAGCAAACACTCTCTAAATAGCTCTGGCAGCTTTCTTTGTGGGGTGGGTAAGGAACAATTCTTAAACAAAAATGTTTATGGATTTATTTTATTCCTTGTATGTTGGGTTATTCATCTATTAAAATAAAGTAACTTAGATGATTAAGTCATTTTTTAGCAAATATCTGATGAATACTTCCAAGCATTAAGTGTTGTGCTGAGTAAAATCTTATATGAGTCTTAGTCCTCATTCCCAAGGGAGTTTGTCTTCTAGTAATACCAACTCTGTGGTATCTAGTAATACCAAACTCTGTAGTTTGTAAAGGTTGTTGTTATTGTTACTTTTATGTGCATCAGAACATGTTATTTGTAACAGTCTGATGAGCTAGGCTAGGTAGGTATTGTAAATCTTTTTCATTTTACAAATTAAACAAATGGAAATTCAATTGTCATCATTTTCCTGGGTCCTTGTAATCTCCCAGGATAGAAATGAAGAGAGATCACCAGACATTGCAGCAAAGAGAAAGAGAAGGATTTTATTTAGCTTGTGCACAAGGAAGTCAGTAGCGCAAAAGTAAAAGGGCAGACTTCTCCCTTAGGATAGTATGTGCATTAGTTTTATAGGCCCTTTCTACAGAGATGGGTTTCATCAGCACATCTATAGGAGGGATTTCTCCAGTGCTTCTGTGGTGGCTTTACATGCTTCTTTATCTATTGCATATAAGAGTAACATTTTAAATCTCCACCCCTGTCCATGATTTTTAGCATTAAAATGAGGAAGGGTTAACTATAAGTTGACATTTATAGCTGTGCATATGGTGCCCAAGAAGTCCCTGTCCCCATGAAGCAGGAACTTGTGGTTAAGAGCTTCTTGGGTCATTATTTATTTATTTATTTGTTTGTTTATTGCTGATTGACTGATAAGCTACAGATTGAGTGAAAAGTTTTTTTTTTTTTTTCCTTTTTCACAAGACCACATCAAAACAGGAAATTGGGCAACCTGTCTGTCTTACAAGGATGTTAAGTGAATTGGCCCAATGCATAACAGTTTAATGATATTGAGATTGGAACCCAACGGACCTAACTCCAATGTCTAGTAGGTTTATCACCACAGTGTTCATCAAGCACTAGTAATGAAAGATTTTGTAATACTTTTCTATTTCTTATTTTACGAAACTGGAACCTCAACCCATCTTATTAGTATCAGTAGTTGAAAGCTAAAAATAAATAAATAAAACTCACTAGATAATTTATTTTGATTATAAAGCATCTTATTTATGATAGCACTGAAGCTCCTATTGTACGTATTAGTTACTACATTGGATTATACCTCTAGGATTTTTCTTTACTGGTATTGTTATCCTTACTGCCCCGCACAACTCCAAAATAAAACAAAACACAAAGCAAAGCAAAACATCACTCCTGGAGCCTTAACACCCGGTGCTTACACAATAACAATGTATAATTTGTATCTGTGTCTAAGAGGCAGTTTGTGAAGTGGTTAGAAAAACAAGCTTTGGTACCTGGATTCAAATCCTACCCCTGCCACTAGAAAACTTACTTTCTGACTTTTAGCAAATTTCTTAGTTTCTCTGTGAGTCAATGTCCCTGTCCAAAGTGGGGATGTATGTAATTATGCCATAGGGATATGGCACTGATTCAATAACAAAGTATCCTGAAACCCTTAGCCCACTGCCAGTTACTTAGTAAAATTTCTGTCCATGCTAGTTTCTGCCAAGATTTTAGAGCTGCCGCACATCTCCCCCTGCTTTTAGGATAATGTCCAAATTCTTGGAGAAATAGTAAGATGGGCTCCCAAATGTCTACACAACTTCTCTCACTTTGCCTTTGCCTATTCCCCCAAGCTTCCCTAGACTCTAGCTTCAACCAGTCTAAATTTCTTTCACTTCTTCCTGTTTCTCTTTCATCTTCCTGATGATCTCCAGCTCTTGTGATTTTTCCTGTGATTACAGAAAAATCTCTTGGGGAATATGGATAAAATATAGATTCGCAGGCCTCACTCCCCAGTTACCTAGATCCTTTTAGGTTTGATGTGGGCCCAAACAATTTGCATTTTTAACAAGCACTCCTGGGTGAGTTTGCTGTAGGTGGCCTGCCATTCACATTTTGAGAATCTCAGCCTTAGCACATTTGCATGCATATTTCCCTTTGCAATTTGCATACCATTCCTACTTCCTGTCCTCAGGTCTTTCTGGTCAGGACCCAACATTGCTGTTTCTATCACTCCGTGAACTGCGACTCACATGATGGCTGGGACCTTGGAACCATCTTACTGTATTTCATCCTGCCCTGAAACCTCACTACATCTCAAGTTCCTAAAAGCTGAAGAAAATGAAGGTTTTTGTTCTATACCACAAATCTAACTTTTTGAGGTGACTTGAAATATTAAAGGAAACCCCCAAAACTATGTTCTCAGCATAACTGTTAGAAAGATCTACGTGCCATTTCCTGGGAATTAAATGCTCACAACAGTTCCTCCTTTATAGGAAAATGGAAGGTAACAAAAGAGTAAAAAATATATATGATGTTCATATAAAAACTGCAAAAATGGGAAATTAGAGCAAGGCCCTCATGTACCAGAAGTGCTGCCTGGAAAGCCCGAGAGTAAATGGCAGTTTGGGCTTCAGGTCAGAGAGGAAGGTTCTCTTTTGTTTTGAAATTGACCATACATAAACCAAGGACAAAGAAAAAAATGTCAGTAAAGGATAGGAATGGATGAAAGGAGATAAAATAGGGAGGAATGCAAAGACAAAAATATTTATTAAATGTCACTGTTACTGTTACAGACATTAATGTGTGTGCAAGTACAAGACAACCCCTGTGCATTTTTGTGTGTGTGCGCGCGCACACACACACACACACACACACACACACACACAGCTTTAGAGGAAAGAAGCAATCTTCATGTTAGTATTTTTAGGTATCAATAAAGGCTGTTCTGGAATAGTAGCTATGTTCATGACTACCAGTAGAGCATTAGTTTTCTTGCCAATAACAGATTGAATGTGATTAATGTGAAATTATTGCCACTCACATTCTGTCACTGACCAAAAGCAGGGCCTCTTTCAGCTCTCTAAAATTCTCTTTTCTATTTATAGTAAGAGGGCTAAACTACTTTGTGTTTGATTCCTAACTGGTTCATGTGAATGAGTGATTGAATGAATGAATTAAATTTTCCTGTCTAAAAGATTAATTTAACTCATATTTCTGTAGCATGCAGGGCCAGAGAATTAATGGATTCTGTTTTCTGCAGTCTAAGAGGAAGGAGGAGGGTTTCAATTTTACCACAACCAGGAGTTTAGAGCACACAATGTATTTAAGAAAGTAGTTAAATCCCACCATTTAATCCCGTATCATGATTTTTAATCACATACTCTACAAAGATAGCTCTCTGATCATTCTATTCTGGTGAAAATTTACCAGGGAAAATCTGTAACAGGGTCTGATGATTGGAAACTTCAAGTTTCTTCTCTGGCGTACATTTTTGAAATAATGAAGGCTTGAAGCCACTTTAACAATAGGTCTGATTTGATCCAACTGATTAACAGGGTCAATGGGAGTTCATTTTTTTCTCCCTCAGGAAAAATTTGAGAAAAATAAGTTTTTTGTGCCTATATTAGGATATCTTTGTGATCAGAAGACTCTTACCAATAGCGGAGCAAAATATATCTCTAGTGAAAGACCTTCTACTGCTAAACTGTCTCAATTATAGTTCCTTCTTTGATACTAAATTGCACCTCTCCACTGTATGCTCCGACTGTTGGTCTTCCTGCTCTCTCTTTAACAATATAGACTTATAAAATGTAATAATATGATGTGCTGCATTTTTTATGGAAGTAGAACTGTGAACTATATACTCCACATAGAATCTAAAGAGATTGCCATTTTTGCAATTTTGTTTTGACTAATAAGTGCATTCATGTATGCATGAGCGCAAGGAAACCTATGCTCGCCTGAATATATATGCATAGCTTGGGAGAAAAGGAATAGCTTTTATTTCAGTATTTTAAGGTATCAATAGACGTTGTTCTAGAATAGTAGCTACCTTAATGGCTACCTGCTGAGTAGCTATATTCAACTGCGTTCAGGTGGTAAAACTGTTCTGCTATATTTATTTGCTTAAGCTATCTTTATGGGAGAAGGGTTTGAATAATTATGTCAAGAGTAGCTGAGAGCCAGTTGTGGTGGCTCATGCCTATAATCCTAGCACTTTGGTAGGCTGAGGTGGGAGGATCACTTGAGGCCAGGAGTTCAAGACCAGCCTGGGCAACATAGTGAGACCCCCCCCGCTCCACACACTCAAAAAAAAGAGTAGTTAAGAGAGTTTCTCATTGCGGAGCACTTTGACCAGAATCAGCATCAGAGAAAACAACAACAAAACAAATTTAGAAACCTAGATTAGGTTTTGAACAAGGCGTTTGGAGCTAGAGAACCTTGGGATGAATAAAGATTCTGCCATTTACTGCTATGTGATATTGACTAAACTCTGTTGACTACTCGAGGCATTAATTTTCTCACCTGTAAAGTAAAAGTAGCACTAGTGCAAAACTCAGATATTCAATATATGGGAGGCTATTATTATTTTATTTTATTTTACTTCTACTTGCGTGCCTGCTATCTAGTTCTAACCTCATCTGCTCCATCAAGTATTCTATTCTTGCCCACAAAATGAGCATATACATCCCAGCTTATAAATATGCTGTTTATTTGAATACCATTTATGGGTCAGCTGTTTGGTTATTTTTTTCCCATGCTAATAACAGCCAATTCATTTCAAGCACCTCTTCTTTGGCAGGGCCTGTGTAAAATGTATTACATGTATTGTGCTATTCAATTTATATAGAAGCTCCACAAAAGTTTCCAAAAGGAGCATCCAAGATTCAACAAGGTTATTTTCCAAGGCCACACAGTACTTTGTGAACAAACTAAACCCAATCCAGAATGTTGTAACTTAAAGTCCCTGTCCTTTTTCACTGCACCTTTTTGCTTTTCAGTAGTATGAAAACAAAAGTAACAATCAGGTAAAGGATGGCTCAGACACCAGGCTAACTAACAAAAGCCCACCAAATTCCACGTGTAGCTGATAATTAGAACATGGTTTCTTTGTGTTTACATATCTCTTTGGATGCCTTTGGTTACAATTAATAGAAAACCTGATTCATAAATGTTTACCAAATAGGGAAATTAATTATCTCACCTACAAGACTAAGGGTAGGAGGAGTGCTAATCTTAATACAATTACCAGTGCAACAGTATCTTCAAGGGCCAAGATTCTTTCCATTTCTCCTCTCTGAGTGCTTGGTTAAGTTTCATGTTCAGGCTATAGTAAGATAGTCACTGTATGTCCAGATGTCACATATGGATGCTTCTTCCTGTATCTCTTTCTTAGAAATGATGGCTCTTTCCCCAGAAGCCCGAGTAGGTATTTTTAATACCTCATTGATTAAGATTGATGTATATGCCACTTTCTAAACAATCACTAGCAAAGATATTTGGATTCCTATGAAAAGCTTAGTCAAAATGTTTGGAGTAGAATAGTTGCTGAGAAGACAACCAATGACCCTATTGTGTATATGGGCAGGGAGGAGTTAAAGTATTTCCATGTGCAGAGGAAAATATTCCTACTTCTCTGCAGATAGTGTAGCATCTTATTTCATATCCACTCCTACTTGGAAATAGGGTGCAAATGACTATCTTTTACAGATTGAGAACATTTCTTCTAGCTCTTTGTGTGCATTATAGAGTCTATTATATAATAAAAGTCAGATGTCTATAAAAACAGCAATGACTCGACTGTAGCCCAATTTCTTAACACATGCCAGCTCCTAATTAAACGGGGGTGGTGATTGGATAATTGGATAAACTCATTCAGGGAAATCACTTGAATAAAATGCATTACAGCTATATTGCCAAAGTCCAACTCATAAAATGATCATTAAACAGTGAATTTTAAGAACTGTAACAGATCTGACTGATGTTCAATAGAAGTTTTAGTGAGCTCAGATTTGCCTAAGTAAATGTCTTCATTTCTTTTGGACAAATACTTAAGATTGGTATTACTGGAGCATACAGCTAGATATAATGTTCTAAATAGGTGTAACTTACATTTTAACCAGCAAATCACATTCTTATGAAGATTTGAGGTTGTTTTACTTTAAAAAATTTACCATTCCAAGCAATGTGTAGTAATATCTTATTTTGATTTTAATTTGCATTTCTGTATTAATCATGTTATGTACCTTTTAATGTGTTTATTGGCCATTTCTTTGTCTTTCCTATTGATCTATTCAAGTGTTTTGACCAGTTTTAGATTGTTTTTCTATTTGTAACTTAGTTGTAAAAGTTTTTAATATATTGCAGATAAGAGTCCTTTGTCAAGTATGTTTTGTGAATATGTCCCCAGTTTATGACTTATATATGGATTTTATTTCAGAGCTTTTTGATAAGCAACAGGTTTAACTTTGATAAATTCTATTATGTCAATTTATTGGTGTTATTTATACTTGCCTAAATTCTTTTTCTTTTTTTTTTTTTTTTGCCTGTCCCTACCTCACAGAGATATTTTTCCATATGTTTTTCTAGAATTTTAGCATTTATATATATAGATTTAGCATCTATATCTATATCTATATATATATAGAATTTAGCATCTATATATATATAGAATTTTAGCATTTTCTAGAATTTTAGCAACTATATTTAGGTGCATATTTGATCTGAAAATATCTTCTCCATGCACTATTGAGGTAAATATCAAGATTACCCCTGTACTTAATGTGGATGCCCAATTGTTCCAGCACCAGCACCATTTGTTGAAAAAAATTTTTTACCCTTTGTTTTGGTGACTTTGTAGGAAATTAATCAATTGTGTAAGTGTTAGTCAATTTATGGTCTATTTATTCAGTTCTGTGTATTGATTTGTCTCTCTTTCTGCTAATACCTCATTGTGTTGATTACTGTAATAAGTTTAGAAGTTAGTCCCATGAGTCTTCCAACTTTATTTTTGACATTAAAAAATATATATTTATCATTCTATGTTTTTTATATATTAATTTTATAATTGATTGTCGATTTCTACAAGAATGCTTGCTGGGAATTGGATTGGTATTGTATAGCGAGAAAGAGATCAAGTCAGAAATAATTGGTATGATGATAATATAATGCAATCTTAACAATATAATTTATAAATATATGTCATTGTTTATTCAGGTCTTTTAAGATATCTATTTTCAGGATGTAGTTTTCTATGTTCCCATTTGCTTATAGGTATACAGTAGGTTTTTGTAAATTTACCCAAGTAATTTATAATCTTGCTGAATAAGGGTATTTTTGTTAGATTTAAAAAATCAATTTCTATTTACATAGTAATGTCTTCTGTGAATATTTATACTTTTTATGCCTTTAATTTTCTTACTTTATTGTACTATCTTAAAATTTTAGTATAATTTTAAATAGAAATAGCAAAAGCACATTTAATGCAAAATCAGTCATTCTGTTACCATTACATATAATATTATTTGTATAATTATTATATATGCCTATTATCAGGTTGAGGAAATTCCTTTCTAATCCTAGTTTTCCAACAAGTTTTATTATGAATAGATTTTGAATTTTGACACCTGTTTTCCTGTTCAACTCCTCTTTTTCTTTCTTCTCTGGAACTTCAATTATATGTAAGTGTGGTCACTTAATATTGTCCCACAGCTCACTGATCCCCTGTTAACTTTATTTCAGTGATTTTGTGTGTGTGCATGAGTGTGCACATGCGTGTGCTTCATTGTTGAAATTTTCTATTAAGTGTCATTGCTTTCTTTTGCATTATCTGATTAGCCTGTTTTTTGAAATCTAATGACTTTTTTCTTTTGAGATACTAGATTATTTTATTTCTAGAAATTTTCTTTGGGCCTTTTTTAAAAAATATATTTTCTTTCTATTTTCATCATGTTCATGCTGTCCTCTACCTTCATTAACATATGTATTTACAATAACTATTATAACATTTTTTTTTTTTTTTTTTTTTTTTTTTTTGAGACGGAGTCTCGCTCTGCCGCCCAGGCTGGAGTGCAGTGGCCAGATCTCGGCTCACTGCAAGCTCCGCCTCCCGGGTTTACGCCATTCTCCTGCCTCAGCCTCCCGAGTAGCGGGGACTACAGGCGCCCGCCACCTCGCCCGGCTAGTTTTTTGTATTTTTTAGTAGAGACAGGGTTTCACTGTGTCAGCCAGGATGGTCTCGATCTCCTGACCTCGTGATCCGCCCGTCTCGGCCTCCCAAAGTGCTGGGATTACAGGCTTGAGCCACCGCGCCCGGCCATAACATTCTTATCTACTCATTCTGTGATCTAGATTTGATACATTACTATTATTCCAAAGATATTTTGCCTATGTTCATGATGGATATTGTTCTCTGGTCCTCTTTATATTTATATATATTTATATCAAAGTTTAAAGTATTTATATTTATATGTAAGAGATATAATATATATGTCTTATAAAATATATATTTATATATATATCTTTTTCAGATATTTTGATATCAGGGTACCATTGGCCTCATAAATTGAGTTGACAAGTTCTTTCTCTATTTTCTTTCTTTTTTTCTGTAAAACATTAGTTTATTGTTAGTTCTGTTAGCCTGCTCAGATCTCTGTTTTAAACATTTATTTCAGGTTTGAGGGTACATGTGCAGATTTGTTACATAGGTAAACTCATTATCATGGGGGTTTGTTGGACATATTATTTTACCAACCAGGTACAAAGTCTAGTACCCAATAGTTATTTATTCTATTCCTCTCCCTCTTCCCACCTACTACCCTCAAGTAGGCCCCAGTGTCTGTTGTTCCCTTCTGTATGTTCATGAGTTCTCATCATTCAGCTCCGACTGAGAACATGCTGTATTTGTTTTTCTCTTCCTGTGTTAGTTTGCTAAGTATAATAGCCTCCAGCTCTATCCATGTTCCTGCAAAAAACATGATCTCATTCTTTTTTTATGGCTGCATAGTATTCCATGGTGTATATGTACCACATTTTCTTTAATCTATCCTTGATGAGCATTTAGGGTGATTCCATGTCTTTGGTAATTTGAACAGTACTGCAATGAGCATTCATGTGTATGTTTATGGCAACATAATTTATATTTTTCTGGGTATATATTCAGTAATGATATTTCTGGGTCAAATGGTAGTTTGGTTTTCAGCTCTTTGAAGAATCACCATACTGCTTTCCACAACGGTTAAACTAATTTACACTCACACGAACAGTGTACAAGTGTTCCCTTTTCTGTGCAACCTGGCCACATGCTGGAGAGACTGACATTTTGACTTTTTAATAATAGCCATTCTGACTAGTGTGAGGTGGTATCTAATTGTGATTTTAAGTTATTTTCTTAGTCTTGACTTCTATTTTATTTTTGCTATGGTCCAAGAGTGTGTTTGTCATAATTTCAGTTCTTTTGTATTTGCTGAGGATTATGTCCAAGCGTGTGGATGATTTTAGAGTATGTGCCATGTGGCAATGAGAAGAATATGCATTCTGCTATTTTTGGATGAAGAGTTCTATAGAAGTCTATCAGATCCATGTGGTCCACTGTGGAGTTCAGGGCCTGAATATCTTTGTAAATCTTCTGCCTTGATAATCTGTTTAATACTGTCAGTATGGTGTTGAAGTTTCCCACTATTATTGTGTGGGAGTCTACGTCTCTTTGTAGGTGTCTAAGAACTTGTTTTGCTGGGTGCAGTGGCTCACACCTGTAATCCCAGCACTTTGGGAGGCTGAGGCAGGTGGATCACCTGAGGTCAGGAGTTCCAGACCAGCCTGACCAACATGGAGAAACCCCATCTCTACTAAAAATACAAAATTAGCCAGGCATGGTGGTGCATGCCTGTAATCCCAGCTACTCGGGAGACTGAGGCAGGAGAATCACTTGAACCCAGGAGGCAGAGGTTGCAGTGAGCCGAGATGGTGCCATTGTACTCCAGCCTGGGAAACAAGAGTGAAACCCAGTCTCAAAAAAAAAAAAAAAAAAAAAAGAAAGAAAAAAAAAAAGAACTTGCTTTATGATTCTGGGTGCTTCTGTATTGGCTGGATATATATTTAGGATAGTTACGTTTTCTTGTTGAACTGAGATCTTTACCATTATGTAATGCCCTTCTTTGTCTTTTTTTTTTTTTTTTAATCTTTGTTGGTATGAAGTCTGCTTTGCCTGAAATTAGGATTATAACCTCTGTTGCTTTTTTCTGCTTTCCATTTGGTTGGTAGATTTTCCTCCATCCCTTTATTTTGAGCCCATGGGTGTCGCTAGTTGTGAGATGGGCCTCTGGAAAACAGTATATCTTGCCTTTTTATTTAGTTTGCCACTCTGTGCCTTTTAAGTGGAGCATTTAGCCCATTTACATTCAGGGTTAGTATTGATATGTGTGGATTTGATCCTGTCATTGTGTTATTAGCTGGTTATGATGCTGGCTTGTTTGTGTGGTTGCTTTATAGTGTCACTTGCCTGTGAATGTAAGTGTGTTTTTGTATTAGCTGGTAGAGGTCTTTCCTTTGTCTATGTAGTACCCCTTTCAATATTTCTTGTAAGGCAGGTCTGGTGGCAAACTCCCTCGACATTTGCTTATCTGAAATGGTTCTTATTTCTCTGCTTATCAGCTTAGTTTGGCTGGATATGAAGTTCTTGGTTGAAGATTTTTTTCCTCAAGATTGTTGAATATAGGCCCCCAGTCTCTTCTGGTTTGTAGGCTTTCAGCTAAGAGGGCCGCTGTTAGCCTGATGGGGTCCCCTTTGTAGATTTTCTGCCCTTTTTCTTTAGCAGCCTTTAACAATCTTTCTTTCATTTCAGACTTGGAAAATCTGATGATTATGTGTCTTGGAGATGATCCTCTTGTGTAGAATCTTGCAGGGGTCCTCTTTATTTTGAGAATTTGACTGTTGGCCTCCCCAGCAAGGTTAGGAAAATCTTCATGGGTGATATCCTGAAATATGTTTTCCAAGTTTACCTTTTCCTCATCCCGTTCAGAAATGCCAATGATTTGTAGTTGGCCTATTTACAAAATCCCATATCTCCTGGAGATTATGTTCATTCCTTTTTATGTTTTTTCTTCAATTTTTGTCTGAGTGTCTTATTTCAGAGAGCCAGTCTTCAAGTTCTGAGATTCTTTCCTCAGCTTGGTCTCTTCTGCTGTTAGTACCTGTGACTGCATCATAAAATTCTTGCATTGTGTTCTTTAGTTCTGTCAGATCCATTAGGTTCTTTTTTATACTGGGTATTTTGTCCTTCAGCCTCAGTGTCATTTGATTGTGATTCTTAGTTTGCTTGGGTTGAATTTTGCTGTTCTCCTGAATCATGATGATCTACTGTCTTTAGATTGCAGCTTGACTCCTGGGCTGCCCACTGCAGCTCTGGGGTGATCTCCGGGTTTATGTTCCTTCACCAACTTGGAGGCAGAAGAGGGAAGGACCTTCGTAGTGGTTGTGGCCAAGGGTGTTTTGCTTGTCTTCTCCCAGGGATTCCACTCCAGAGAGATGCAGGTCAGTAATTGCTCAGTGCAATCAGCCTTGGATGGGCAGTCTGTGCTGTGGGCCCAAGCTCAGGGTTCCCTATTGTGATGAGCAGGGTGGGACCCACGGGAGACAAACAAGCCTTCTCCTTGGATCAACTGCAGTTTGTTAGAGGTCTGGTTAAGGCACTTAGGGTCCTTGCTCGTTCGTTAGTCTGAGGGTAGCAAGGGTACTTCCACTGCAGAGGCAATGGCACAGAGGCTTTCAGTTGCTCTTGGGGCCTTTACCTCCAAGAAATGCAGAGCCACTGTTACTGGGGGTGTTCAGTCAGAGAGGTGGAGGCAGCTGCATTACTGGCATGAGCTTGGGTCTCCATGTGTTGCGCAGTAGGGGGTCAAAGGCTCACAGGGAGGAGAGAGAGGTCTCCTCTCTGTATGGTGCCTGTGGTATGCTATACACTGGTGTAGCAGCCTCTTAGTTTTTTCGCCAGACCAAAGGCAGCAGGGATAGAACTGTTATGGTGGCAGTGGCAGACAGATTGTTGTATGCCTCTGGGAGCCTCTCCCTGGAGAAACTCCAGGCCGCTACCAGTGGGTATGGTTAGCCATGGGTGTGGCAACTGTTCTACATTCATGATCCAGGGGCCCTGCCTGGTGAAGAGTAGAATGGGGGTTCCCAGGAAAGAGTAGCTGTACCCCTCTCGGTATGGTGGCTGTAGTATGCTGGAGGTGCCAGCGTGATGACTAGACCTTTTGTTCCTTCTGAGTCCAAGGGCTGTTGGGACTGTACCACTTCAACTGTAGTGACAGAGGGGTTGTGGGTTGACACTGGGATTTCCTCCTGGGATAAATGCTGGACAGCCTGTTTGTGGTGATCATGCAAGAGCAGGATTGGTTGTCCTAGAGTTCCAGGGCAGGTGGCCCTGCCCAGTGAAGAGAAGTGAGGATCAGGATCTGCATGGAGAACAGTCTAGTCACTTTTCTGTGAATTGGTTGCTCTGTGCTGGCGGTCCAGATCAGTCCCTGGTCCCCACAGACTATCCCAAACCTGGAGACAGCATGAGCAACAGCTGTAAGACCGGGAAGAATGCAACCCACCCCTCCCACTGGGAGGTCTGTCCAGGAAGTTGCAGAGCTGCTACTGGCTCAGTAGCCCCCACAGGAGGTGGCAGAAAGCCCAGGCCTGGAGGACCTGCCCAGTGAGGAGATATGGGAATGGGCACCCACGTAACTGCCTGGCCACTCTTCTGTAGGGCTGCTGCTGTATGCTAGGGTTCCACTCCAGTCCTTAGTCACCTCAGATTTTCAGGTATCTGAAGGTATCAACAGTGAAGTCTCCAAAACAGCAAAGATGATGGCCTGACCCTCTCTGGGAGCTCCATCCCAGGGAGATATGGGCCTATTGCCGGCCCAAATGCACCTGTAGGAGGTGGCTGGAGACCCCAGTTTGGAGGTCCTGCCCAGTAGGGAGGAACAGGATCAGGAACCCGCTTTAAAAAGTAGTCTGACCACATTTTCATAAAGTAGCTTGCTGTGCTATGGGTCTGCTCTAGGCCCTGGTCACCTCATACTCTCCAGAGCCAGAAGGCCAGAACAATTAAGTCACTCAAACGACATAGATGGCAACCCAATCTTGCCTCTGGGAGCTCTGTCCCAGGGAGGTTTGAAACCTCTGTGAGCTGGAAACACCAACAGGGGTCGCCAGAGACCACAGTTGGGAGGACCCACCTAATGAGGAGAAACAGGGTTGCGGACCTGCTTTAAAAAGCAGTATCTAGCCATGTTTTTGTAGAGCAGCTGTACTGTGCTGAGGGTGCACCAGTCCCCAGTTGCCTTGGACTCTCCAAAGCCCAAAGGCAAGATTGGCTAAGTCATCCAAACAACAAAAATGGTGGTCTCTCCCTGGGAGCTCCATCTCAGAGAGGTATAATGCTGCTGCTGGTGGCTGGCTGAAGTTCCAGGCTAGTGGATTTATTGTATGAGGTGCTATGGAAGCAGGGCCTGCAGACTGTTGCTTTTCAGCCTCCTGGATTCAGCTCCTTTCCTAGGGATATGTACAGAGGCCTAACCTCCCGCTTTGCTGGAATTGCAGCTGCTTTTGCCTTGAAGCTGGGAAAGCCCGGGTATCTAAGGTTCCCGGTCTCTATGTGTGCCTGAGCAGCACATAATTCTGTGAGTCAGACTGAAGGCCCTAGTGGAGTGGGTTCATGAGGGGATCCCCTGACTCAAGAGTTGCAAAGATCCCTGGAAGAAGCGTGGATTCCCAGCGTTGCTCATCCACTCACCTTTCCTGAGTTGAGGGAGGTTCCCCTGGCTCCCTGTCCCTCTTGCCCCTGGGTGGGCTGTTGTACTGCCTTGCTTTTCTCTGTTCTCCATGGGTTGAGTTGTTTCCTTGATTAGTCCAAATGCATGTACCTGGATGTTTCAGTTGAAGGTACTGTATTTACTCGCTCCTTCCATTTCTCTCGGTGAGAGCAGCACACTCTGGCTACTTGTAGTCAGCCGTCTTGGCTGCCACCCACTCTTCCTCCGTTTTCTGAAATATTTGGAAAGCTTGGTTACATTTCTTCCTTAAATGTATGATAAAATTTACTATTAAAGCCATTGGGCTTACAGTTCTCTTTTTCAGAGCATAGTTTAATTGTAAAATTTTTATTAACATTTTAATTTAATATGCTACAATGGTTTTGTTTCTTCTTATGTCTGTCTTAGCAAATTTTATTTTTCAGTAAACTGCCCATCTCTTAAGTTTATAACAAAAACTATTGTCATAAATTTGATCATAACAATCCCTTATTATTTTTTTAGTATCCCTCTAAAGCAAATGGTAATGCCCCCTTTTCATTTTTGGCATTGGTAACTTGTACTTTCTCTGTTTTTATTGACTAATTCAACTGTTCTTGGTCTTTTTAAAAATTTTCATTTTATAGATATTTTCCAAAAACAGTCCTTGATTTTGTTGTTCATTTTTCTATTGTTTCAATTTTCTATTCATTGACTTCTAAATATTTGTTTATTGTTATTTCTTCTGTTTATTTTGTACTTCATTTGTTTTATTCATCTATATTTTAATAGAAGCTTATTTCATTGATTTGAAATCTTTCTTTTTTGTCGTATAAGCAAATTTTAATATCAATATTTTAATAAATGGATTCCACAAAATTTGATATGTTGTATTTTTATTTTCATTTAGTCAAAAATGTTTTCTGATTTACTTGTGATATCTTCTGTAACCCATGGATATTTAGAAATGTGTTGCTTTACTTCCACATAATTGCAGAATTTCAAAATTTAATTTTCTCATGATCAAGAATGTTATTTCAATCCTTTAAACCTTATTTAGAACTGTTTCTTGGTATAGCACATGATCTTTCTTGGTTCATATTTCAATCTTTCATGTGCTCTTGGAGATAATACACATTTGCTGCTATTTGAGTAGAATCTTCTATAAATCTGAATTACGACAAGTTTGTTGATAGTGTTCAACTCTTCTCTATATTTACTGAAATTTGGGGGCTATTTACTCAATAAAAGAGGGATTTTTAATGTCTCCAACTATAATTTTGTCGATTTGTGTATGTTTTCTTCAGATTTGTCCATTTCTGCTTTACATATTTTGGCATTCCATTTTAGGTACATACACATTTATACACATCCTCTTGATAAATTGAGCTTTTTATCATTATAGCTTTCTTTAAATGGCTAATAATATTTTTTGCTCAGAAGCCTACTTTGTTTAATATTAAAGCAGCCATTCTGGCATTCTTGGGACTTATGTTGGCGTAGCAATTTTGTCCATTCTTTTATGTTTAATCAGTTTGTTTCTTTCTATTTGTGCCATTTGTTTTTGTTCCATTTTCCTGTCTTTTAAAAAAAGTTGAGTAAATTGTTATTCCATTTTATTTAAAATATTGGCTCTTAAGTATGCATCTTTATATATTTATATTTCTAGTGATTACTCTAGACTTTGCAATGTACATTTTTAATTTACTGTAGTTGACCACATATTAATATTATGCCATTTCATATATATGAAGATTATCACAATACACTTCAATTTACTCTTTTCCTGTTCTTCATGCTGTTGATACTGTGCTTAGTTTTATGTATGTTTCTGCTTCATGATAACTTGTTATTATTTCTGCCCTAAGTACTCCGTTATCTTTTGAAGAAGTTAAGAAAAACACTGTTGCAGGGCTCCAGCTTATATCTACTAGACTGTAATTTTTAAGGGTTTCGAAACTCCACGGTACTCACCTGCTTAGATTTGTTGAAAATATTTTGAGCAGAGGAACTACATAGTTTTATTTTTAACTTTAAAAAAAATGGAAGCAAAGTTTGTGAGTAAGGGTAGGAGGACTAGTTACTATTCAGTTGAAATACTTTATGTAATAAATGATGAAAACCTGAACTAGGGCAGTAGAAATAAAATGAAAAGACATGAATAGATATTAGGGATATTTTAAAAGTTGCCTTTTTTTTCACAGATTAGTGAGAAAAGATAAAAGAAGGGGAAGTATCTAATACATTAGTTTTATAGCTCCAGGATGGGTTTGATAATAATGCCACTAAAGAAGTAGGAAGGTGCGGCCGGGCATGGAGGCTCATGCCTGTAATCCCAACACTTTGGGAGGCTGAGGCAGGTGGATCACCTGAGGTCAGGAGTTCGAGACCAGCCTGGCCAACATGGAGAAACCCCATCTCTACTAAAAATACAAAAATTAGCCAGGCATGGTGGTGGGTGCCTGTAATCTCAGCTACTTGGGAGGCTGAAGCAGGAGAATTGCTGGAACTCGAGAGATGGAGGTTGCAATGAGCCGAGATTTCACCATTACACTCCAGCCCAGGCAACAACAATTAGACTCCGTCTCAAAAAAAAAAAAAAAAAAAAAAAAAAGAGGAATGTGTGTAAATGGAATAATGACTTTACTTAAACATGCATTTCATTTTGCAATCATCTGATGAACTATCAGGACCTGAAAATTAACAATAAAAATGAAGCCAGAAAAAGATGATAAACATGAGACACATTTATCAGAGACCGTTAACAATATTTGGTGTCCTATTAGGAGTAGGCAAAAGAGAGAATGATGATTCAAATATTACTCAGATGTACTTGTTTGGATAGTGATGCTATTAATTGAGACTGAGCACACTAATGAAAGGGCATGTTTTGATACAGAAGAAGTGAAGTGATCAGTTCAGGGTGAATTTAACTTGTACATACTGATTTTGAAGACATACAGGTTAAAATGCCTATTGTCTATATGCCCAGACATATAGCCATGGTGGTTAGAAGAGAGGTACAGTTTAGAAATAGAGATGGGAATTAAAGTTACAGTAGATGAGATATCCCCAGGGAGACAGAGTGAAGTCAGAAGAAAAGGATGATTTAGGAAGGCCAATAAAGTAAACATAAGTGTCAATGAATGTAGAATATTTTAAACATAGTATGCCATGTTCTTTTATTAATCTAGAAAAATTACAAGCCACTAATTAAAATATCCAGGATAGAGTTACTAAAACTATTCTTGAAGAATATATTTTAAAACATATATTTTGTCTTTCAGAATGATTTCTCCTTTATAATTGTCACAAAACCAAATTCTTTAAGTAGTCTAATAATATTACCTGTGAATATGACAAGGCCACTGTCTCTTTTAGATATCGTTGAAATGCACAAATATGGATTGAATAAATATACATTGATATTTATTTTATTGACTTTTTTTGACACTTGTCTAACTCCACTGATACCTTGCATATTATGAAACAAAAAATGAGTAAGTGATTAGTCCAAATGTTGAACAGATTGCAATACAGAAAAAAAAATATGGTTAGGAAAAATCTAAACAGTATGTGTATTGTGTGTGATTAGCTTTTTTCCGGTGTTGTTATTCCATGTCACAGCAGTTGATGTAATTGCATCTTGTGAATACGTTACAACATGTGTTTTGCCCAGATGAAGAGTAATCACAACAAGTAATTTGAACTTGTCATTTGGTAGCATTACTATAAATGGCAGGAGAATATTTTGTTAAATCTTTATGACTGGGATATGCATTTTTGTAATCATTCCAAAAAGTTACTGGAGGTGGCAGATGTCTGACAAAAAGTCTTTCTATTTCACCGTTTTTGTGCTTAAAGAACAAGAGAGAAGCAAAAATCAACCATAATGAACTTTCGGCCCTTCCAATTATTTTTCTGTGAAATTTCAGTTTAAATGCACAGTCATCAGGAAGCCCGTTACATATTTACATGCCCCCCTGCCCACCCGCCCCGACACACACACAGGGAAGGAGAATCAGAGCATGTAACCATTTCTGTATTCCTTTGTATTTAAAGCAAAACAAAAGAAAACAAAACCCTTTCAGGTCACCAGGTCTGTTTTGCAGTGTGCTTGTAGTTTTTAAGCACTCAGTGATCTATCTTGTCTCCCTGTCTTGCTTTGGCTTCTTATGTATGATTGGAATATCCTTTAGCCCTATTTCCTCCACTGTCCAGGGCTTATGTCTTAACTATTGTTCACAATTCTCTTGCAGTGTGCTTGCCTCAGGCTAACATACGCTCCCTACATCTGTGCTTCTCATATTATTCCCGAAGAACACTATGTGTGCAGGCACTGGAGCTGCTATTACTTTCTCTTGCAGTTGCCAGTTACCTTACTAGTCTGATATATGACTATGACCTCTTTGACGTCAGGAACATTGTCCTACTCATCTGTCTATGTTCCCATTTCCTTGTACTATGCCTAGAATATGGGGGACATTCAAACCCACCAGTCCACTTTCCCCCTGTCCCTGGTCCAATTTCCTTTTTTATTACCCAACAAAATCATAACTCTCCTTTGGGCAGAAGTCGAGGAGAGAGGGAAGAAAATAAATATGTGCTGAGCTCCATTCTAATAAAGTACTTAGATTTACAAGTCCTATGGCGAGTTCTTTGTGACTAATGCAGAATAAAATAATTATTCAATACATATGTAAATAGAATCATTTAGTAGAAGACAAATAGAATGGTAGATTTTCATAAAGTTCTTTATAGGAAGTTGTCATTTTCTCTCTGCCCTAAAAATACGTATGATTCTGATAGGCAGAAAAGATGGTGTGAAAAAGATAGAGTAAAGGCCAAGAAGCAGGAAAATACAGGTCAAGTTGAGGTGAGGGTCAGGTATGGTACATTCTCGATGGTGACTATGGGAACAGAGGGAAGCAAGGCTAAGATGTTTACTCGAACTGTGTGGAATTCGATGGATAAGGAGTCAACTACAAATGTTGAATATCTGTATGACAAGGAATTATTCAAATTGCTATGTAAGTGACGTTATACAACACATTAACTTAGTGCATGTGTTTATAAATGATGAATATTTATAAATTTATTGTGAATATTTTAAAACCAGGTTATCAGATACAAGGTAAAATTATCAGGAAAAATCATCTCTGGTAATTTTAAAACCTACCTCTGTAACAAGTGGTAGATTTTTGTTGTTGTTGGTAAAGTGGGGAGGGGGAGGTGATGGAAGAAAACTATTATAAACCTTAAAGAAAATATATATTTATCACTAGTATATTTTGTGAATATAAATATATTATAATTAAAATTTCAGTATGTGTGCTTTGAAAAATTTAAACAATTACTGCTGTGTGTGTGTGTGTGTGTGTGTATGTGTGTGTCTATTTCTGTCCACATGGTGATCTTTGTCCACATATCTATTACAAATAATGTCAGATATAGTCAGTGAATGTTTCTATGAAAAACTAGAAACAAACAAATCTGTCTGTGATCCAATGCCTATTAGTAGACAACAACCACAGCATGCTAATATTTGTTCTATTATCTAGTAGAAGTGTTACCTGGGAACTTGATCTTGCCAAATGGATCAATAACAATATAAACATTAATTTATATACATGTGTATATGATAGCACCTTTCACTAATCTACTATCACAAGAAAAACATAATACACAATATAAAATACAGATGTGCATGTACACACTGACATCCACAGACATGTGCTCTTATGCTTCTCCTGTTCATCACATTAATTATAAAAATTCTTATGATGTTTATACACACTGATGTGAATACATTATTTGGCATTGAGTAAGTCATTTGCCCTCTTTATATCAACAAGTTCTCTATTTATAAAACAAGAGTTGTTTTATTAGATAATCTAAAAGGTATTTTCAAGTTCTGAAATTCTATTAGTGATCACATTAAAATTTTTTATTTTACTTAGTGTCAAGTACACATCTCAGTTTCCAATTGATACAAATTTTAGGGACAAAAAATGACTATCTGAATTCTATTCTTATGGATGAAAAATAATTGTTATAAAATAAAGCTCAAAAATAGTCAACATTAGCCCTTTGTTTTTGAAAATTAACAGCAGCAGAGTCTCTATTGTAGAGCTTCATTTCCATATCTGAGACAGAGGCTGGCCACATATTTCCAGGTGGCCCTGGATTTGTCCCCATGAGAAAAATGGAGATACTTAAAGTTTTAAAAAAAGATTGTCACCATTGCTGAAAAATACAAAGTACCTGCACACTGTAAGTGTCTCTTATTCTAAAAACAAGATGATTCATCATCTTTTAAAAACTCATTTTGCTGAAAATTCTATTTTAAAAAACTATAAAGAACTTATTGGTCTTAATTCAAATAAAATTTTGAAATATCTCATTCTGTTCAACTTGTCTCTCTCAAGTACTGAGGTTTAATAATGATGTGTGTGTTCTACTCTGAATTATGTTCCTCCAAATTTGAATTATTCAGGTCCTAACCCCCAGTACCTGTGAATATGACCTTGTTTGGAATAGTGTCTTTGCAGATATAATCAAGTTAATATGAGGTCCTACTAGATTAGAGTGGGCCCTGAAACCAATGACTTGTGTCCTTATAAGAAGGCCATGTGAAGGCATGCAGAGAGAAGATTATGTGACAACAGAGATAGAAATTGAAAGGAACAAGCCACAGAATGCCAAGGATTGCCAGCAACCCCCAGAAACTAGAAAGAGGCAAGGAAGGATTTTCCTGAGAGTCTTCAGAGCAATTATGGCTCTTCCAACATGTACATTTTGGACTTCTAGCCTCAAAAACTATGAAAGAATAAATTTATATTGTTTTAAGCCACCCAATTTATGGTACTTAGTTATAGTTATCCTAAGAAATTAATACGGATTTTGGCACCATGGATTAGAGTGCTGCTGTAACAAGAATCTAAAAATGTGGAAGTAATGGTAGAGTTATGTAATGGGTAGTAGCTAGCAGAGTTTTGATACAAATTATAGTAAAAGCTTAGATTGCCCAGAGGAGATTGTTGGTAATAATAGGGATGTTAAAGTTGATTCTGGTAAGGACTCAGAAGGAAGGGAAGAGGATGGCAGGTAAAGTTTTTCTCATCTTGGAGAATACATATATCATTATGAACAGCAGGATGTCTTTAGAAATTTGAACACTAAGGGTGCTTCCGGTGAAGTCTCAGAGGGAAATGTGGAGCACATTATTGGACACTGGAGGAAAGGGGGCACTTGCTACAAAGTGACAGGAAACATAACTGAATTGTGTGTTAGTGCTAGATGGAAAGTAAAATTTATAAGTAATGACTTCAATATTTACCTGAGGAGATTTCTAAGCAAATTATGGAAGATATGGCCTGATTTTTCTGGGTCACAGAAAGTAGGGAAGGTGTGTCCTGTTTTTTTGTTTGTTTGTTTGTTTTTTGTTTTTTTCTGGAGAAAAAACTGCTAAGAAAAATAAGCCAGTGCCTGATGCCTTGGAAAATCCTTAGCCTCTTCAGATAGTATGCTCAAAGCTGTGATTAGACAAACCTCTGCTGACAAAATTAGGTGTGACTTATGAAATCAATCAAGCGTCTTGGCAGAGGCCAGGAATAGAGAAGGAGTTATCTAGGAAGGACCTGTGGAGAGCCCTCATGTCTCATGACATGGATGCCCCTTGACATCCATAGAGAACTAACAGGGCTTTTGAGAATGAATAATGTATATAAAAGAACACAGCCAGTCTGACTAGAGGGTACAGAGGAGACAGAATGAAAAAAGGCTATTAGATTTCCAAAATTCTACAATTAGGAGATAGACAGAGAAGATAGGGCTACCCAGAGAGGGCTCAGAGGATAGGGCACCCACCTATAGAGGATTATTTGCACATTTTAAAATCTAATAGGATTTACTGAGTTTTGAATTAACTTTAGTCCAGTGACTCTTTTATTCTTTCCATTTTTTATCCTCATTTGGAGTGAAAAATGTCTAACTTACATCTGCCCCAGCATTGTATTTGGAAGCAGATAGCTTGTTTTTTAGTATTATAGATTCAGAAATGGAAAAGAATTCTGCCCTAGAATGAATAATGCCCAGAGTCTTACCCAAAGCTGACTGAGATGATGTAAGTAGTGAGATTTGGAACTTTTCAAGTTGTAATATTGAGGTAAGATTTGGCTTTAAAGTTCATGTTGGAATGAGTGAAGACTTTTGAAGATGCTGGGATGGGGGAAATTTGTTTTGTACATAGGCAGGACATGACTTTTTGGAGGTGGGAGAGAAAGTTGTGCTGGGTTGAGTTGTGTCTCCCAAAAAGGTATGTTCAAGTCCTATCCCTTTGTACCCATGAATATAACCTTATGTGAAAAAAGATCTTTGCAGATTCATTCAAGTTAAGATGAGGTACTATGGATTAGGGTAGCCCCTAAATCCAATGACTCTTTTCCTTATAAGGCACAGAGACACACAGGGAAGAAGGTAATGTGATGACAGAGGCAGGATTGGAAGAACATGTGAAGGAATGCCAGCTACCAACAGAAGCTAGGAAGAGGCAAGGAAAGACACCTCCCTGGAGTCTTCAGAGGAAGCATGGCTTTTATGACACCTTTATTTTTACTTCTAGTTTCCAGAACTATGAAAGAATACATTTTTATTGTTTTAAACCATCCAGTTTGTGCTAATTTGTTATGGCAGCCACAATGGTGTTAATGATCACTTGAAAGTCTGTTAGGATGAGAAGTGACACCCATGAGCACATCTGAACTGGGCATCTACACCAGTTTCTCTTAAGAGAGAAAAACCAAACAATTAGTATAACATGGCCTATTAGGAATATAGGCTTTGATGTCAAACAAAGATTTCTAATTCTACCTCTAATATGTTGAGTGACATTAGCAAAACATTTATTTTTCTCTTCCCTCATCTATATAATGGTACTAAAAAGGGTCTTTTCTTTTTAGACATAAAGAGATTAAGTACTGTAAGATTTCTCTGAGAAATCTGAGAGATTAAGTCCTTTGGTATAACACATCTGGTAGGACACATAATCAAGTGTTGAGCCTTCATCTTTGTGACTCTAAAGCTTGTAGCTCATTCTAAAGGTAATGCATAAATAATGAACACATGCTCAAAAGATCTGTGGAAACTCAAGGAAAGAAAGTTCATTCTGAAAGAAAAATCAGTGGAACTTTTAATAAATAAATGAATGAATGAATGAGTGAATGAATGAATGAATGAATAAATAAATAAAGGACTTAGAGTGGCTACTTACAGTCCAAGCAAAATTTTGATGGGTGAAATGTCAGGTGGCAGATACTAGATCAGGGACTCTGGAGGCCCATCAGGGCCAGCAGGAGCCAAAACTGTCAAAGATGTCGAGGCCCCTGAGTAGCTAACTTGTTCAAAGGAACAGCAAATAGACCCGTGGAATTAAATAAATGTGGTAGAGAATGAGACCAGAGAAGGAAGTCAAGCAAATTTTGCAGGACCTCATTACTTGCTGAGTTTCAAATTTATTCTTGTTAGTTAGCCATCATTTTTGGTTTTTAAGTGAGAGAGTAGCAAAAGACATTAGTTTTGGAAACATAATTCAATAATTCAAATTCAGTTAATTCAAAGTATAAACAGTTTATCATAGTCTCAGTAATATATGATATGTTTTGTGGACTGAATGTTTGTGACCACCCCTCCAAACTCATATGGTAAAATTCTAATCTCCAATGTGTTAAGATGTGCGGTCTTTGGTAGGAAATTAGGTCATGAATGTGGAATACTTGGAATTAGTGCCCTTATAAGAGGACACATGAGAACTTGCACTCTTTCTCTCCTCCTACCCCTTTTCTCTGTCTCTATAATCACCACTTCCCCACCTCTCTCTCTCTCTTCTTTCTACCATTATGAGAATATAACACATAGATGGCCAACCACAAATGTGGTTCGGCCAACCTCATTAGGTGTCGGCACCACACACCACATCTTCCAGCACATTAATCTTAGACTTCCCAGTGTCCAGAACTGTGAGACATAAATGTTTAAGTTGCCCAGCCTATGATAATTTGATATAGTAGTCCAAACTGACTGAAACAATATATAACACATTATATCACAGGTATCATATGCTGTATTGATACTTTATCCTGATCTGTAAGGATTTGTACCAAAATTAGAACTGTGATTAGATAAAATATACCTTCACTTTTTGTCTTTTCCTTTATATGTTTTTTAACTTTTCAGTAATGACCTGTTCTTCATGTTGGTAGCATGGCAAAAGTGAAGCTGAGAACAAAGACCAGTGAGGAGAACCCTAGTAATAAACCAGGACAAAAACACGAATGCCCTTTGCTTTGGCTGAGCAGGAGACAAGGATGAGATACATTTCCAAGGTAGAATTGGTAGGATTTAGCAGTGAGTCACTGGGGAAAGATGTTAGAGAGGTAGAGCTAAACACAACGCGAAGAGTCCTTACCGAGGTAACAGTAAGTGTAGAGGTCCTGCTAACTGAGAAAGAGGTCCCAGGAGAAACAGGTTTAAGCTGGGGTCAAGGAGGCTAAAGATAATGAGCTGAGCATTAGACACACAGAACTTGAGGTGACAGCCAAGCGGTCATGATTTTGAGAAGAATTCACAAGGGCTATCCCAGAAGGCCAAAGTGTTGAGATAAAAAGGGGTAAAAGAAATGGTAAGATATTTCCAGAGGAGGTTCAAAAAGCCAAGTGATGATGAATATAATCATCTGGCTGGTAGTAAAATCTCAGAAACCTTCTGATGTAGGTAGATTCACATGAATCGTTTTACTAAGAGATATAAAGTGATGCACTTGCAGAAGACGGATATAATTCACAAATTATAGTTAATGTGCTGTAGGATTATTAGGCGCTCAGATATAACTAAAAATGCAGTACACTCAACCCCCTCATAATAAGGAGCTGACAAGCGACACAGAAAGTCTGCTTGAAAAAATACATCCCTGCTGTTAGTCACGGTGTCGTCCCAGATGAGGTACATAAATAAACATGTCACTCACAGTGTTTCACTTCCTTCCACAAGACTGTCAGCAAAGTGGGGTAAGAGAACAAAATCACAGGCCTGTTTATCAGCGTCAAACAAGTAATGGTAACAACAAATAAAGAACCCTCTTGGGCTCAGTGTTCCACTGCTGTAGGTGAAGGGTAAAGGGTTCGTGCAAGAGCTCAATGGCACATCTAGTACAGTGCAGTAAGGACTCTCCATCCTCATGGAATCACCTTCAGGGTCTAGTTACTGAATTGCTAATTTTGGCAGCATCCTAATCACAGTATTTTTTGAAATGCATATTTCCAAATGCACATGTCAGCATTGGAGACTGTCTGGCATTTTTACTCTCTCGTGTGACCTTATCTGCCGGAATAGTGGACAGAGACCATGATGCAGATGAATGAGAGTTAGATCTAGAAATCCACGTGGCTTTCTAGAAATTGCATACATTTTTGAGCCTCTACTTTATTTAATAGGGATTGTATAGTACTCTAAAATTTCTTGAAAAAACTTCCCGGAATAACATATTCAACAAGTCTAGAATGTCCTAGTTAAAGGCAGTATATTATTTAAAAAAATATTGTTTTTGCTTCTGAAAGACAACTGAAATGATCGCTAAGAGGCATTGAAACTAAAATACCGCATAAACTTACAAGGAGAAAGATAACAGAAGGCAGAAAAAACAAATGGAAGCTGAACAGTCATTGATTTAGCTGAGAAAAATGGGATCCAAAGCCATCAGTGAGGAAACTGAAAAGCAAGTTTGTGCCAGAGACCTCAAATCTCTCAAGAATTCTCAAGCATGAAAGATCTCTGAAAGTGGAGTGAGATAGGTGGTGAGGATGGGATTGGTCAAAAGTGTCTTTAAGAAGATCTAAGGCTAGATCTCCTTATCCTCTCCTCCAGCCCATGTTCCTGAGACTCACTGTACCTCTCCCTTCCTCCCATCAAATCAGAAGTTTAGATGATTGCTTTAAATCAGGTAAAACAAAATATTTCTGTCTACACTTGGGGACACCAAGCACAACTGAGGGTGATGGTACATATTAAAATAATAAAATTCAATGAAATTTTGCATCATGAAATGGAATTGAAACTCTGCTTTCCTTCCATAATTGATTTTTAGAATTCAAACAGCCGGCTTATGTGTCTAGGCAGACTTTGGAACTTTTTTCTCAGGTGAAATGTACTAGATCAAGAGAAACACCTAAAGATACTGACGCTGAGAATAATTCCCCAAACACTCAGCCAGATTCCATTGCACGCATCTGATGGTGAAAAATTTTATTTACACAGAACTGGCAATCATCTTAATGCCCTATGCTTATACACAAACAGACAGCCGAGAGTCACCAAACATATGAAAACCTTTTTTTATATGAAAGACCAAAATGAACGAGAACACGCAAATTGAAGAACAGAGACTATGGCAAGAAAATAAGAAATGCAGTATAAATTATCAATATTTCTCACATATGTAAGACATAACATACATTAACACAGAAGCCACTAGCCACAAATGGCTATTTAAATGTAAATTAAGTAAAATTAAATAAAATTAAACATTTTGTAGCAAATGGCTACCTCCTGAATAGAACATATTGTAGAACATTTGCATTGCAGAAGAGAGTTCTGTGGGAAGTGCTGAAGAAAAGCAACAACTAGGAACAAACAAGAGCCTTCAGAAATCAAAAAACGTAAACAGTTCAGTGGAAGGCAGTTTCACAGAGAATAGCAGAAAAATACAAATGAGAAAGGAAAAGATAAGCTTTGTCTAGGAGTTCCTAAACCAAATTAAAACTATGCCCAGAGATGGAATCAGAAAGAAAAGAAATTATCTAAGATAATTCAAAGACGATACTCAGAATTGAAGGACATGCTTTTTCTGATTAAAATTATCTGTTTTATCCAGCATAGTGGATAAAATTGACCTATATCAATGTACACTGTTATAATATTTTAGAATACTAAGAAAGAGAATTCTAAAGTATTCCAAAAAAGAACAACAAAAAAAAAATAGGTAACATAAAGTTCAGAAATCCAAAGGGTTTTGCATGGATTTCTCAATAGCAACACTGGAACTAGAAGAGAGTAAGACAATGTTGTAACTACCCGATGGGTTCTCCTTGCCTGTGGCCTACACAGAACTGATTTATCAAGACAGGGGAATTGCAAAAAAGAGTTTAATTCACACAAAGCTGTCTGTACGGGAGACCAGGAGTTTTACTATTACTCAAATCATTCTTCCCAAAAATTCAGAGATGGGAGTTTTTAAGAATAATTTGGTGCATAGGGTGTTGGAAACTGGAGATTGCTGATTGGTTGAGTGGAAGATGAAATCCTAGGGAGTCAAAGCTGTCTTCTTATGCTGAGTGAGCTCCTGGGTGGAGGCCACAAGACCATTGGAGCCAGTTTATGGATCTACGTGATGTCAGCTGGTGCATCAGAATGCACAGTCTGCAAAATCTCTCAAGCACTGATCTCAGGTTTTACAATAGTGATGTTATCCCCAGGAGCAATTTGAGAAGGTTCAGAATCTTGCAGCCTCCAGCTGAATGACCCCTAAACAGTAATTTCTAGTCTTGTGGCTAATTTGCTGGTCAGCAAAGGCAGTCTAGTCCCCAGGCAGGAAGGGGGTTTGTTTTGGGAAAGGGCTGTTATCGTCTTTGTTTCAGAGTCAAAATGTAAATTAAGTTTTCCCCAAAGTTTGTTTGGCCTACACCAAGGAATGAACAAGGACAGTTTGGAAGTTAGAAGCAAGATGGACTCAGTTAATCAAATCTCTTTGCCATCATAATTTCGTTATAATTTTTGCAAAGGTGGTTTTGATATCTTCAAAATTTTGAAGGAAAATGATTACTAACTTAGAATTCTGTACACAGTCAAATTTATCTGGCAATGTGGGTCAAATAAGGATATTTTAATATATCTTACACGCTAGGAGTCAAAACCCTTTAAACACCCTTTTTCAGGAAACTCCTAAAGGAGTTATTCCACCAAAACTCAAGAAAGGGGAGATGGGATTCTGAAATTCCATGACCCAATTCAAAGGAAGGAAAGGAAAAGGAGAGGGAGAGGGGGAATGTGCAGGGAGGGAGATACTACTATAAAAATGATGACAGATTACAGAATGACAGCTGTCCAATAAATATAGGAACAACAAGTATGTTTGGAGCAGGTGCAAGGTCTTTTGGAGAGATGTTCTCAAAACACTGAAACAGATGTATGTTGAGACAAACTGTAATCAACTAGGCAAGAGTTTGAAACTGAATTTTAAAAGAAGTTCTTAGAAAACTAAATAACTAGAGAGACATTAACTGGATTAACTTCAGGCAAAAACAATTTGGTAAAAACAGAAATAAAGTAATTATAATAGAATTCCTGGCATAGCAGTAAACAGATTTCAGACAGCCAAAATAATGTAAACTCTGAATACTGAATAATATTTAAAATAAAATTATATTGGGAGGATGGGGCAATGGAAATTGTGTGTTTCTATATTTAGAGGTAGAAAGAATATATGTAAAAACTATAGTCCAATCTTTAATAGTTGGAATTAAATATATAATGCCAGAAACTAACAGTCAATAAATAGCAGGATACTGATCTCATTTGGAGATATGGAGGTAAAAGTGCAGTGTGTTTGCCTGGGTGGAATATGAATTGTGAGGAAGGGGAATTCAGAGTACCGCCGTTTGCCATAATAAGTCTTATAAAGCAGTTTGACTTTAATTATGTGCGTGTATTACTTTGATGAAAAATTTAAAACATTAATAAAAGAGTTTAGCATGTTACATGGCATATATCAACTCTCAATAAGTGTTAGCTGAATCTGATTCAGGAATCTAACCAGCTTTATGATTACTATGATTAAACCTTCTCTCCTGTCAGACTACTTTCAAATACACACAGCTAGAAGGGTTTATGAAAATGTATTATGTTATGCTAATTTGTTCTATAGGCTTGAGATTGCATGCTAGTTTTATTCAGGGTCTACAGCTCTATAGATGTATTTTCCTTTTATTTTCTTTTCTATTATCTCTCCCATTCTCTACTTTCTCTTTGGCCTGTTTTAAGTGTTTTGTTTTTGGCTTGATTTTAATAAGAAACTATTGTTTTAAAAAACAAGATTTTTATTTTTGCATCTCCTGAAAATTAGAAGATGTGGCATCTTGGGATCACATTCCCAAATGGCAACAATCAACTGGAGTTGGGTGGTGGATTCCCCTTTAAATGGGTTACCTGCTCTCCAATGTGCCACAGTTTTACAACTTTCTTTTATCTTTTCCTGAATGCTGCTTCATGCAGTTGTATTAGTTACCTAACCCAGGGGACCTATGCATTCGCAGCTTTCACTTAAAAAAATGAGGAGCCATTCTCACTCTGGTGATACTATTAGTTAACTTTCAGGTGCATATTTGCATTCTAGTGCAACTATGCTAACAGTTGGATATAATTGGAATTTTTAGAAGAGACTGTGGCTGGAGATACAAATGGCCGAAGCCATCACCACAGGATAGTGTGATGTGCCTCCTAAAGACTTGATGAGATTTCCTAGAAGCAAGCATGTGGAGCAGTGGAGAGCAAGGGCAGAGGCAGTGAGAGTGAGTGACTGTGATCTTTCAGAACCAGGAGGGTGGTTCTTCTCTATTCCTGTAAAAGGTGTAGGGAGTGGTAGTGATAACAAGAACACAAGATCTCTTTGGATATTTTTTTTCAACCCCTCCAAAGGCAATATGAAAGTGAGGAAGGAGTATGATTTCAGGCTCTTTCAGCTTAGATTTATAGCGAACCTACTAGGTGGTAGCTCATAATGTATGTGAGTGACATGTTCATAAACAATTACAACACAGTAGAGATATGGTTAAAAAATGCCAAGAAAGCACAGAGCACCAGCAGGGCTGTGATTTGGCAAGAATAAACAAAAAGCCTGTGGGAGTGACAAGTAAAGAATGTTTTGTTGATGAGGGTTTATCAGGTGGACTAAGGGGAGATATCACACTGAAAGTAAATTTTAGAGATTTAATTCACTCATTCATTGATTCAATCATGTATTCACTTATTACTCTACCCAACAATTCTGTGAATATTTACACAGCACATATAGAGTTGAAATATGAAAGACCCAGTCCTCAAAAAGCTTGTAGTATGGAGTAAGAGATAGATACACATCTTAACAATTAAAGCCAATAGATGATAGAATAGCAGTAATTAAAAAGTAACAAGGATGCCTGACTCTTGACTGTAAAATTCCAGAGAAATCATGATTTCTCTGAGAATGCTTAACATTATGACTGAGACTTTAAGACTATTTATAATGAAGGAATAAGGAAGAGGAGAAATCTAATGGGCTAAAAATGCAGTGGTCTAAGAAACATAAGGAAGAAAATAAATTCAAGCATACTGAGATCTACTGAATCAAAGAGAGATTGGTTCTCTTTGATTTTTAGCAATGTTGACGAAAAAGGTAAGATTGAGTGGACTTTATTTTGGAAGTTTTATAAGTTTTAGATTGATTGGCAGAAAAGTAAAACAAAGGAGGCTGGTTTAGATCAACATTTCCTAGAATACATATACGTATGAGACATATATGATCGTATTTCTGGGATCCTGAGATTCTGTCAACTTTGAGACTCCTCAAAAATATTTTTTTGGGGAGAAATGAAGCTAAGGCATTACCAATTTAAAGGTGCAATTTAACTTTAGAAATATTGAGAACATGAAAATTGTCCAAGCCCAATGAACAAAGACAGAAAACTTCACCTCTCATCTTCTATTCTCTACCTAAGCTCCCAAGCAAAGCAACTGGAAGGCCAACCTTCTCCATCATGGGATTCCTACTCAGTTTTACTAGTAGGAAGTTTTACTAGTTTTATTAGTCATATAAACTTTTGAGTTTAGGATTTTGGAAGTTCAGGGTGGAGTTCTAAGAAGTCCTCTCTGTAATCCCAGCACTTTGGGAGGCCTACGTGGGTGGATCATGAAGTCAGGAGATTGAGATCATCCTGGCTAATATGGTGAAACCCCGTCTCTACTAAAAATACAAAAAATTATCTGGGCATGGCAGCACGTGCCTATAGTCCCAGCTACTCAGGAGGCTGAGGCAGGAGAATCACTTGGAACCGGGAGGTGGAGGCTGCAGTGAGCCGAGATCGCACCACTGCACTCCAGCCTGGGCAACAGGGCAAGACTCCGTCTCAAAAAAAAAAAAAAAAAAAAAAAAAAAAAAAAGATGTCTTTTCAGAACTTTTACAGAGTATTTACCTACCTAGGTAAGGGGAGAAGGTAGACAGTCAATATGCTCACTTTCAACTGAAAATGTTCTCCTTCCTTCCCCACTTTTGACATGTTGATGACTAAGTTGACAGGATAATAGAATACATAGAACAGAACTGATGGAGAAGTTTGCCTAAAATAACTGGAAATGTTTCTCTCTCTGAGTCAGATTTGGTTTGGCATATTTACTACTTATCACAGCTGATTGATTACATACTCATTTTAACTTCTTGTGTCTTTATTATTTTAAATTACCCTAGGTTCTTTAAAAAAAAGTGCAGGACTATAAAGGGAAATAAATTTGGGGGGCTGTTATATTTCTTAATTTTATGATTCTGTGTATCCACTGCTAAATTCATTCAGAGCCATTTCAAGGATTAAAATGATCCCATCCTGCAAAAATATAAAGTGTCTTTTTAGTGATAACCCTCAGTGTTGGAGAAAAGAATGATCGCATTTTTATTCAGGTTAAAACTTTGATGTTTTGCTTCAGCATTGCAACATAAACACCTCATGTTTCAGAGTCAGACTGGCTGCTTTACATCCAGGCATCATGAGATATGAAAAGAGGAAAGGATTTAGGGTTGGGAAGAACCTGTACCTAATTCTGACTCCCTCATTTAATAGGTGAAATCTAAGTCAAGTCACTTATTTTTTCTGACCCTAGTTTCCTCACCTGTAAGAGAAGAAGGGTTCTTAGCTCCCAGGAATACTCTGAGGCTAATGCGAAGAAGTGAATGGCAAGCCCATATCTCCAGTCCCATTTTCTTCCACTTGTAGACTTATGCCTGACCCTTTATTATTAGCAAAAGGGTTACAAGTGATTTCATCACATTGCTTCATAATTTTATGCCTTTGCTTTAGCGATTTCTCATATTTGGAGGTCGTAATCATCCAACTTCCTTCCTCCTTTAATAGATTATTTCCTATACACCCTATTAGCCCTGACTTGCTCCCACATCTTGATCTTTTGTGTTCTCTCAGCACCTTGTTCTTACCTTAAAGTTATGTATTTATAGTTTGATTTAGAGGTCAGGAACCGTGTTTTTTTCCTGTATCCTCAGTGTCTACCAAAGTGCCTCGCCTATGGAAAACTTGCAATTGATGTTAGTGGTCCCATAATAAAATCTATTTCAATGAGTGATAGTAATGAGAGCTAACTGTGGTGCTGATGGTGTTTTTTTTTTTTTTCTACCTATCTACACACACACACACACACACACACACACACATACACACCCTGCATAGACCTAGCTTAATGCCTTTTCAATTAAAAAATACCCAGTTAATAGAAATACACAACAATGACATATATCAGTGAATGCAGTATTAATTATTACCATGGTGCTCTTGTTAGCTTCTTCAGAACAGACCCCCTCATGAGTATTTAATTTAGATTTTAAAAGAGCAAGTAGGAAAGTTATTGCATGCTAATTAACTTTAAATTCCTCCTTTACATTGGTCAATTAGAGATAGCAGAATAATGCCAACTGGACAGAAGAGCTTTGGTGAGATGACAGAGGCTGGAATTTTTAGCATCCCTCCCTCTAGGCTTTCTGGCCCAGCAGATTCCTTCGCTATCACTTGTTCTATAGCTTCAGTGTCACAGGGTCAAGCTGGCCTCAGTGTGAACAAGAAACAATCTCACTATGTCAGTCACGAAGCTGAGGTTCTGTGCGGGACAGGTGAGTTCTCTCTCAGTACCATAGTATGTTTCATATCAGTGGATGTGTTCCTTCTTTTTGTTTCTCTCTGCGTTTTCATAATGTCATGTACTTTGCTTATAAAAATCTGTTTATGTTCTTTTCCTTCATGAAGACTGAGCATGCTGAGGGCAAAGATTGAGGTTTTAAAATTTCTTTATCCCTAGGGCTAATATATAGCTCAATACATGATTATGACTTGAGTGAATGAAGTAATTAAACATGGGCTGAATAACCACATGGCCAGGAACATGTATGGGAAAGTAAAGTATCTGACACAGTGATGTGGGTTCTCAACTCTGTGCTTGATTTGTGGATCTGCCAATCCTTGAACTTCAGAGATGCAAAACAAAGGGTTCTTCCTGCAAAGGGTTCATCTACCACTCTCAATTAATTCTTTTACTTGTAAACCTTAGGTGTTTCCAACACCTACTTACATGGACTGAAAGAAACCAAAATAAATCCCATGTTATTTTTCCCCCTGAAACCGTGAATCTTGAATCATCTCATGGCTCAGATATCCTTTTCCTGTCCAGGGTTCAAGACACTCTAGAGAGAAGGCATTTTCTGCTCTCAAATGAAACTCCCAAGATCTACCAATCAAAATGCCATAAGAAAGCAGAATAGAAAGAAAAAATATAGTTTCCCCATATTCCTTTTCACTTCTCCCGTTGAAATTCCCATCTGATATGAAATGCCTGGATAGGATGCAAGGAGAGCGCCATAACATATGGGCCTAGGATCCTTCATTGCTGTGCTACCAGGTGGAGCCCTCAATGAGAGGATTAGAGAGAGCAGAGAAAGGAGAGTGTTGATCGCCATCCTGTTACAAGGACTGCATGAGACACATCATCTTGGTTAACCCTTGGTACAACTCTTGAGGTAGGTGTTATTATCATACACTATTTTACAGATGGAGAAATTGAAGTTAAGGGATCTTCAGAAATTTGTTCAAGGTCTTACAACTAGTAAATGGGAAACCAAGCCTGAAGTCTATTCATGGTTGGATTACTCCAAGACACATGTTATTAACCAGCACACTATATTGCTCCCAGGGCAGAGTAGATGATTTTATTAAAAATACTAAATACTACATTAAATGCAATGTTAGTCTATTTTTATTCTAGCTACATTAATGTTAAATTTGCTTTTAAAAGAACTGTGAACTCCAACCCCCAAGTCTAACATCTGCCAGAGCCTTATTTTTTTTTTTATTCTTTTAATTTGAGAATTTTTCCAGTATCCCATCCATGTCTTTCTAGAACATCTGTAGTTTTAGTGTGGGCAGAGTTCATCTGTGGGTCTCATGTGGCTTATTCCCTTCCTTGGCAGTCAAACAAACACACAGAATAAAAGAAATAATGGAGAAGAGTCATCAGTATTTGTTTTGTGTTCACCAAAGAAGCAAGCAGACTTTGCATATTCCATGATGTATTTATTCCTCTGTTGTGCAGTGAGTTGGCAGAAACGCAGAGCAGTGTGTATGTGTGTTACTAAAAGTGATCAAAGGAAGGGAGACAGTGGGCACAATTCTTCCTTCTGCATGGACAATTTATAATGACTTGGTGTCTGATAAAGAGCAGAGAGTCACAGAAGCTCTGGACCAAATCCATAATCTCTCTGATGTGCTGAGCTCTAGAAATATTGAGTAGTAGTAACAGGATTGAGGAACCCCACTACAGTAACATATGCGAGTACATGGCCAATGACACAGATCTACAGAAACGGAGGACGACTCCCTATTAGCTGTCCTGAAACCTAATATGTTTCTTTTTCACGGTTATTTTAGTGAGAAATCAAGTTTTAAATAGTATGCACTATAACCTATAACCAACTCCCTGGTACAATGAAGGATGAAACAATTTTTCTTACTAGGGTGAGTAATATGTCATTATCTGAACTCAACCAGTTCTTTCTCTTGCCACTCCTCTTGTTCCTTGTGAGCTCTGTATTCCCACACTTCAGCCACTCTGAGCATCTCTCCCTTTCCTGTAGTGACCAATCTTGGGATCTTTTACAGGCTGTTTCTTCTAATCATATCACTTATTTTCCCTCTTTTTCTTTCTGCTCTGCCAAACTTTGTGACTGACTCCTCATCTACCTAAGACTTGACTCCCCTCTGAAGTCTTTCTCAACTCCTCCAAAAGACATTCCCTCTTTTGCAGTCTCACTGTTCTCTGTTGGCATATGACATATAACCTACCAAAAATATAAATAAGCCTAAGGCAGGATTCTAGGGAGATGTAAAGAAGACAATTGGGACTATGCTCTTCAATCAATCTGTTCTAGCCTCACCAACCTCTCATTGTTTTATATGCAGTCAGCTATTTTGCACTCAGTCCCTTGACCCTGCTTTCCATCATCAGGAATGCTCTTCCAGCTCTGCAAATAGCTGACCTGTTCCCATTCCTTGAGATCTCAGCTCACCTGGCATCTCTGTACAAAGGTCTTCTTTTACTACTCTATCTGAAGTTGCCCACCTCAGTTAGCTTCTATCCCACCCACCACTGCATTTCCTTCATTGCACTCATCACAATCTATGTGTCTTTTATTTATTGATTTGTTGATTCAAATCAACGAGTTGCATTGATTCATTGTATTTCTCCTCCCCTGCAAAAAAGAGGCCTGAAGACAGAAACGATGTCTGTTTTGTTCACCTGTATATCCCTACTGCCTAGCAGCCATGCCTTGTACATCAGAGATGCACACATAAGAATTTACTTCTTAATGAATAAATGATAAATGAAAAAGTTATTGAATAAACAGGCCAAATGGAGAAGATACGATGGTGCCTGTAAGAGGCATACCTAGCCCATACGAGGCTTGGGGAAGGATACTTAGAAGAGACTTAGTTATATAGGTAAATCCTATGTGAAGAAGATTGAATTTCAATTTGTGTTACATTTTTCCTCACTTAGGGACCTGGTGAAAGCATTTCTTTTACTTTCTTACAGAAATAATGAAATAACTTATCCTCATACAGTCTTCTGTCTTCCTCCTCTTATTCTTGGTGAGGGCCAAGACCTCAGATTCTCTCTACGTAGTGCATGTTCCTCCCTCACATTAGTCCTCACTGGAGTGCTATATAGACTCCTATTGCTGTTTATGCAAAGTGTCTAATTATGTGTTCACTCAAAGATCTTTCAAGTGCCAAGCTCAGGAGTCTTTGCTCACCCACACTAGCACTTCAAGGCATCGGATGCCCCCTTAGCTTATTATCCTGGGAATGGTGGTAGCTGCTGCAGCTCTGCCTCATTCCATATTCTGATTTGAGCGATTATTTTGCTCCAAGTCTCTGTGCTCAAAGCCCTACCCCTAGAGAAGACAGATTCACCTGAAACCAAAACAGATGCTTTTTTCCTTCATATTATGTTACACAGTAGGATTCTATATCCTATCACTATCTTTTGTTGTTACTTTTTTTTGAGGAAAGATAATATGTGAAATTATTACATAAAGTTCTTATTGGGGCCAAGGTCTACATTAAGAATTTAATAATTCATTATCAGATAGTCCTTTATCCCTGCCCCAGCCTTCCATTAAGTATCACTTTGCCCCCTTTAGAGCTGACCAAAGAGAGTAGAAAACTTACACATCCAGCCAAAACTCTCACGACTATTAAGTCAGTGGAGGTATAATTCCAGCCTGTGTCTGAGACTCACAAAGCCCACCTTTTATTTTAATCACTATACTTTCATAACTAGCCCTAATTAAATTACACATTGAAAAGTTATCTGGCCAAATTCCCAGTGCCTGCTCTTGTCTTTGGATACTTGTCCAGTGTACTTTTTTAAAATAATTTTTTCAACATCTTTACTGCTTGCTCTTCAGAAAGTTATGAAGGATATATCATCCCCCCCAGATATACTTATGATATAATTAATCTCATTCTATTCTGTAAACATTTGTTGAGAACTGATTATGATTCAAATAAATCACTGAGCAATGGAGATATTTAGATGGATGAGACATGGTCCTTCCTCTGGAATAGCTTGCATTCTACTGGGAGAGAAAACAGCTAATTACAATGATCCATGCAATCGTAGAAATAAAGACTCTTCAGTGCAGGAAAAGAGAAGAATTAGTTCTTCCAGGAGGAGCAGGAAAAGCCTTCATTAGAGTAGATGATATCTGAAATGAGCATTGAGTTTACTAGCTTTTCAGGTGCCTTGCATATACTAAGTGGTTTTACAGCAGCAAGCTGTGGCTGTCTGAAGTGTCAGCAGTGTTTATGAAACATCGCTGCCCCTATGGTGGGCAAATTGTGTGTGTGGGAGGAAATAGAGGGGATGTAGTGAATATAACTGACAACACTGGCAGTTCCAGGGTACCTCCTGCATTGACACAATACAAAGCTTGGACTTCATCTTGAATGTAGTAGGTAGCCTTTGGAGGTTTATAAAGCAAAGGGAACCACTGAAAAAATATATAAAGATAAGTGAGAAACTCCTGTTCCAACACAGGAACATGGGATCATAAGCTACAGGAAGCTAAGAAAACATTCCCCCACTCCCCACATCACACCTCATCCAGGCTTTTTCCATCTGTGTTTCCACCGAGGATCTTTCCTGTTAGATTTGCACTATACAAAAGATACCAACATTTTCAGCAGAGCAGGAAAGCCTTCCAGCATCCATAAAAGTTTGGGTCTTGCTGTTTCCTTGCCTTTGCTCCAATCTAGACTATCATACTTGCTAAGGGATAAGCTGAAAGAAAGGGAAGGTGATATCAATTTTAAGAACATAGGCGACTGAGCGCGGTGGTTCACGCCTGTTATCCCAGCACTTTGGGAGGCCCCCAAGGCGTATGGATCATGTGATCAGGAGATCGAGACCATCCTGGCTAAAATGGTGAAACCCCATCTCTACTAAATATACAAAAAATTAGTCAGGCGTGGTGGTGGGTGCCTGTAGTCCCAGCTACTCAGGAGGCTGAGGCAGGAGAATGGTGTGAACCCAGGAGGTGGAGCTTGCAGTGAGATCGTGCCACTGCACTCCAGCCTGGATGACAGAGCAAGACAAACAAACAAAAAGCAAAACAAAAAAAGCAGAACATAGATTTTGGATATTAGCTGCCTGGGTTCACATCATGGCTTAACTGTGTGAACTTTGGAATGTTCTGTGATCTCTCTGCCTCATTTTTCCCATCTGTAAAATAGGGATCATTATATAATCTACCTTGTGATGTTGAGGTGAGAATAAAATGAGTTACTACCTGAAAACTACTTTGAACAGTAGCCTGGCGAGTAATAAGTGCTCCATGGGTATTATTATTCTAGCATCCTGAGTTGGTTATAAATGACAAAATGGCAAGCTGCTGCAGTCCTTACTGAGAAGATCTGTGAAGGCAGGTTTATAAACAAGGGCATATTTTAGTTGTGCTGACTAAACAATGTGTTCACCCATTTATTCACTCACTTAATATGTAACTGTTTATTAACTTCTATATAGTGCCTAATTTATGTCACAATTTGTTTTTCTTTTAATTTTTCAAAAAAAAAGTTGAGTAGATATTATGCCTGGTTTACAACTGAGTAAACTGATTTTCGGTGAAGTTTAGTTTCTCTAACATATAATTGAAAGTCACTAGTATCCAGTAGATGCTGGCAGTATTTTAAAAAATCATTTTCATTCTGAGAAAATGGGAAAATTGATAACAGCAATTTGGACAAATAGAAAAATTTTTTAAAATGGCCTGAGATGTAGCTCCTAATATGGATTTTATTGTGGCATAAAGAAAGGCAGTGGCATTTCTAAATAATAAAATAGCTGAAGGACAGAAAAAAAATATTGAGATTTAAAGAAAGGGATAGCTTTTCCTAACCTCTATGTATTTCTAAAAATTTTCAGTTAAGCCATTTATTCATTCAGAAAATATTTTTGAGAGTCTACCGTATGCTAAACAATTTCCAGAAGATATGCAGAATACATCAGACACAAGTTAGAGTGAAAACACACATACACACATGCACACACCACACACACACACACTCACACACATACAATTTCCTGTCCTTTTGGAGATAACATTGTAGCAGGGAGACACAGACAATAAATGTAATAAATAAGGTAATTACCTAGATTAATAGAATATTATAAGTACCATGGCAAAAAAGAAAAACAAGAGAGAGGGCAGGGTATGTGCAATGAACTTGCCTGAGACAGGCTTGGGGAGGGCCGGGTAGTCATTGTGAGAAGGATGAGTGAGTAGACCCTATTGAGAACTCAACACTTGAGCACAGACTTTCAGAAGAAAATGGTAGCGTGGAGGATATTGTAGGAACAGCGTTCCAGGCAGAGAGAACATCCACCACAAAAGCTCCAAGTTGGGCTCATGCCCAGTATCTTTTAGTCAGCAAGGAGACCCCGGGAAATTAAAGGAAGCATAGTAAACATGAGGTCAGAGAGATAAATGCAGGCAAATTGAGAAGGAACTTACAGGCCAAGGGAAGGAATCTTTCTTGTAGTTTGGAAATAGGGAGCCACTGAAGAGATGTGGCAAGATCTGATTTATATTTTAAAAGACTACTAATTGCATTTTGACTTTTATTTTAGGTTCAGGGTTACATATGTAGATTTGTTACATAAGCAAATTGCATGTCACACTGGTTTGGTGTACAGACTATTTCATCACCCAGACCCAGTAAGTATGGTACCCAATAAGTGGTTTTAAGATCCTCACCTTTCTCCCATCCCCCACCCACAAATAGGCCTTGGTGTCTATTGTTTCCTTCTCTGTGGTTATGTGTAATCAGTGTTTAGCTCCCACTTTCAAGGCAGAATATGTGGTATTTGGTTTTCTCGTCCTGCATTAGTTTGCTTGGGACAATGGCCTCCAGCGCTATCCATGTTGCTGCAAAGGACATGATCTCATTCTTCTTTATGATTGTGTAGTATTTCATGGTATATATCTGCCACATTTTCTTTATCCAGTCTACAATTGATGGGTATTTTTGTTGATTGTATGACTTTGCTATTGTGAATAGTGCTGTAATGAACATATATATGCATGTGCCTTTATGGTAGAATGATTTATATTCCTTTGGATATGTAGCCAATAATGGGATTGCTGGGTCAAATGGTAGTTCTGTTTTTGAAAAATCACCAAACTGCTTTCGACAATGGCTGAACTAATTTACATTCCCACCAACAGTGTATAAGCATTCCCTTTCCTTCACGACCTCACCAGCATTTGTTATTCCGGCCACTAACTTAATAATGAGCTGCAAGGGTCAAGGACGAAATCAGGGAGAACACTGAGGGGCTATTGTAGTATTCCAGGCAAAAAGTGACAGTGAGTCTAGTGGAAACAAGAAAAATGGTCAGGTTCTGGATATATTTTGGAGATAGAGTCTACTGCATTTCATGATGGATTGGAAATAGAGGAAGATTGAAATCAAAGGGCAAGGATAAGTCTAAATTTTTGGCCTGAGAAACTTCCAATCAAGAGCAGAAGTTCAATTTGCAGCATGCTAGCTTTGAGATCAAATATTCAATCTGTTTAATAAGTGGTTTATATATGAGTTTGGAGTTCAGCAGAGGGCACTGGGCAGAAATTATAAATTGGAAAGTCATTGCCACATACATGGTCTTTAGAAAGTAAAGGCAGGTAGAGAAGGAAGACCAAGGATTCAGCCCTAGGGGTATCCAGAGTTATAAAGTTAGGGAGAAGTGCATTACTTAGTAAAGGGAACTGAGGAAGAGCAAAACTAAGTAGGGAGGAAAACTAAGAATGCATGGACTTATTATGGAGGAGGCAGGGATTCACTGTTTAAATGTTGCTGATAGCTCATGGAAGGTAACAGTACTGAGAACTGCCCATTTGATCTGGCAACAAGGATGTCATACATGACCTTTATTTAAGCAGCTCTGAGAACACATTGAGACTAGAAGTCTATTTAGAGTAGTTTAAAAATGAGGAAAAATTCCAGAGAGAAATACAGATAATTGCTTTTTTTTTTTTTTCTTTTTTTTTTTTTTTTGAGACAGAGTTTCACTCTTGTCGTCCAGGCTGTAGTGCAATGGCATGATCTCAGCTCACTGCAAACTCTGTCTCCTGGATTCAAGCAATTCTCCTGTCTCAGCCTCCCAAGTAGCTGGGATTACAGGCACCCGCCACTGTGCCCAGCTAATTTTTGTATTTTTAGTATAGATGGGGTTTCACCACATCAGCTAGGCTGGTTTCAAACTCCTGACCTTAGGTGATCCACCTGCCTCAGTCTCCCAAAGTGCTGGGATTCCAGGTATGAGCCACCACACCAGGCCCAGATAATTATTTAAAGGAATTTAAATGCAAAGGAAGCTAAGAACTAGAGTGCTAGCTGTAAGATGAAGTTAAGTTCCAAAGAGTTTTTGTTTTATTATGAAAGAAATAGAAATAAGAAGTTATACCAATAAGAGAAGTTTAATATAAAAGAAGAAAAATTGATGATGTAGGAGGGAGAAGAATTGCTAGGTTAGTCAGAAAGTAAATGGACTGCAGATGTGTAAATATGTCTGACAATCATAAAGTCTAACCTGGAGTCCATACTCATGATTTAGAGGGAGACTAATCAGTCAAATTGTATATTGTTTTTTTCTCTATCCACAGTCAGCTGCTGCATACATGAATGTAGGTCCAGAGTTGGATTAAACAAGAGTTTTGACACGTGAATTCTGCAAACAATGAGAGGGGTCAGGAAGTTAAGCTGGCATGCAAAGAAGGGATTAATATGTTTGCTGTGGAATTTAAGCCATGTAAAAAGGCAACACAGGACTTCAAATGGTGAGGAACAGAAATGAAGTGCTTAGATGAAGGAATAGGAAGAGTTGGTGAGGTCAAAGGATTTTTGGTATTGGGAGTGCTGGAGGGAGTGAACAGGAAAGTTAAGATATCATGGTCAGAGAGAGATTTGAGGTCATAGAAATATGGCAGTTACAAAAAAATAAGATCGATGGAGATCTAGATAGAAAGTGGATAAGGTAGAGTGGAAGACAAAATCATTTGGAGAGAGGATTGAGGTCACAGAGATGATAGGTCAGTGTTTGGAAGATTATCTATATATAGATTCTACATATGCATTTTACATATGTATGTGCATATATATGCATTTTTTAAAATGATACTTTAAGTTCCAGGGTACATGTGCACAATGTGCAGGTTTGTTACATATGTATACATGTGCCATGTTGGTGTGCTGCACCCATTAACTCGTCATTTACATTAGGTATATCTCCTAATGCTATCCCTACCCCACCCCCTCCCCACAATAGGCCCCAGTGTGTGATGTTCCCCTTTCTGTGTCCAAGTGATCTCATTGTTCAATTCCCACCTATGAGTGAGAACATGCAGTGTTTGGTTTTCTGTTCTTGCTATAGTTTGCTGAGAATGATGGTTTCCAGCTGCCTCCATGTCCCTACAAAAGACACGAACCCATCCTTTTTTATGGCTGCATAGTATTCCATGGTGTATATGTGCCACATTTTCTTAATCCAGTCTGTCACTGATGGACATTTGGGTTGATTCCAAGTCTTTGCTATTGTGAATAGTGCTGCAATAAACATATGTGCGCATGAGTCTTTATAGCAACATGATGTATAATCCTTTGAGTATATACCCAGTAATGGGATGGCTGGGTCAAATGATATTTCTAGTTCTGGATCCTTGAGGAATCACCACACTGTTTTTCACAATGGTTGAACTAGTTTACATCAACCAACAGTGTAAAAGTGTTCCTATGTCTCCACATCTTCTCCAGCACCTGTTGTTTCCTGACTTTTTAATGATTGCCATTCTAACTGGTGTGAGACGGTATCTCATTGTGGTTTTGAGTTGCATTTCTTTGATGGCGAGTGATGAGGAGGATTTTTTCATGTGTCTGTTGGCTGCATTTTCATATCTACATGTATGTGAATATATGTGTGTGTATAGCACAAGTGCTAAGACAGAGTAATATTGCAGAAAATAACAGTAAACTAGGAATGATGGGTGGTGAAATCTAAAGCTAGGAATTTTCAGAGAGTGGGGTAGTGATGCGCCCATAAATATGTGTTAGGTTGGTGCAAAAGTAATTGCGGTTTTTGCCATTCAAAGTAATGGCAAAAACCGCAATTCCTTTTGCACCAACCTAATAACAACCAGCTCCCTCTGGAGGACAAAACAGCCCTGATACTTTGTCTGCCAATTTCCATGATGTAAATGATACCCTGGTTCCTCCAAGGTAGTAACAGAATATGGTTAAAGACAGAGCTGGGAAGAGATATGCACAATCACCTCTCATGTGTAGATTCAAGCCAGCTGTTGCATACCATTGAAGTAGGGTGTGAGAATAGTCTACAAGTGGCCATGAGGAGTAAGAAGACAAAACCCAGCTCTCATCCTAGTGGTACAAGGCTTATAGGAGAATAAAAAGATCTTCACTTGAGAGGGGCTGAATGGGAAGCAGAGTCCTTAGAGGAATGGGAACAGTTTTTTGTAAGAGCAAAACAAGTGAGAGTACATTTAGAGAAGTGTTTGAGGATATAAGCAATTTTGATGATGATAGATCCTGAATTCCAGAGGGTTTAGTGGAGGGATTTAAAGATAGGACTAAGAGATTCTGCTATATGGAGATAAGAGTTTGGGAAATGAGAGGTGACCCTTGCATCTGGGCCTTCTTACAGTTAAGGATGAAAACAGCAATGGAAAGCCTCATTAGTGGACTCAAACCTGCAATGAGAGAGAGGCTGTATTAGTGAGTTGGGCTCTGGGGTGTGTGAATGGGTTTTCCCCTGACCCCTGACAGTATAAATGTGCTCACTTCCAGTGTGTGGGGGCCCTCTGACTCCCATTGATAGAGTTGAGATATCTGGGGAGGTCAGAATTGCTCAGATTGGGTGGGTACTCCTGGCCCATACCTCACTTCATCCTCTGGAGATCCTTCCTTATCTCATTCATTTGGATTATTTCCTTGTCATTTGTGCTCCTCATCCCTCAGCATTGCTCTCAAATCACCTCATAATAATTTTTCTTTTTTAATTTAATCTCATGGTTGCTCCAACATGACTAAAGTCCTGAAGGGTAAGAATTTCCCTTTATCCATCTCTGTTTTGATAGATCTATGCCATTCCTTAACACAATCCTAGAAAACAGCAGTCTTCAATAATGTCTACGTAGGTCAAACATTGCCATAAGGCTTACCATGTATTGAGAGTTTATTATGTACTGAATAGTAGCTTAAGTGCTTTATAAATATTATCTGTAATCCTCAAAACAGCCCAATTTTTTATCCTCCATTTACAGAGAAGAGCCAAAGTTCAGTGCATTAAGTGACTTGCACAGTCTCAAAAACCTAACAAACACAAGCACCAAGGTACTTCTGATTCCAAAGATCATGCATTCAGCCATTTCTTTTTTGTTTGTTTGTTTGTTTGTTTTTAGCTCAATTTCTGAGTAGGACAACTGCATCCATAAGAAAATCAAAAATAAGAGTTTTAGCACTTCTCAAATTTATGAGTTTAATAGCTTTGACCATACTCCGAGATTCTCAAGCAGGATCGAGTTTAGTATTTGTTATCCTAAAGGCAACTGAGCCAACAGGGTTGGATGGAACCAGGAGTAGTCAGACTGATAGGGTTTGCAGCTGGTTGCCACATATCTGACAATCTTATAAATCAGCCTAAAGATAAGACAGATGTTACCCTAAATCTGGGACAGTAACAGACACTTAGCAGTCAGAACAAATAAGACGTCAATACCCAAATGCGAATGCATTGGTGCAAAATGTTTATTGTAGACTTTTTTAAAGTCCAGAATGAAAAATCAAATCAAACTAGTTAAAAAATAAAATTGGTATGTGATAAAATAAACATCTAGTACATCACATAGCTAGATATTCAAAAGTTTAATCTTCATAGTTTGATATGTGATGTGCTAGATATTTAAAAAAAAAATGAAAAAGCTGTAGTCTCTGTCCTCATAAAGGTCAGAGCTTAGTAGAAAAGGTAAACATGAAGTAAATATGTTGTGATATATGACTTATTTTAATTGATGGAAACATCAGTGTGCATCCTGACAGCATGCACTGGTAGCTACTGATGCTGCCTGAGTTTCAGAAAACGATGAAATATGAGTTTCCAAGTGGAAAGAGTAGGAGGAATCTTCCTGGTAAAAGAAAAAGCATTGAACAAAGGCAGCTGGCATAAAGGATAAGGTGTCCAGGGGTTGGTGATTCTTTAATTGTGACTAGAACACTGGCTGTTAAGAATGGTAAATAATACATCTAGAAAGTTATGCTGGGCCTTGTACCCTATGATGAAGGTTTGGACATCAAAGCCAATTTAAATCTTAAACTCTGTATCAGCTGCTTACTTATTGAACTTCTGAGAGAGCTGAGCATTGCTGAGAAATGAGGAAGAATTCAACCAGGGAGAAAATGACATATCTGAACCTGGAATGAACTGAGGTGCAGTTTAGGGGGGACCAAATAATAAATGTCAAATACTTAGAGAAAAAGTTAATTGCTGCAAAGTGTGTGTTGTGCAGTAGGAATTCCAAAAAGGGCAGTATCATCGTGACTTAAAGTCATCAAGGAAGGTTTCAAAAAGAACAGGATTTTTGAGCTAACCTCAAAAAGATAAATAGAATTTGAATAACCATATTCATGAGTAATGTTTGCTTAATGTCTCTTATTTATAACCTAGGCATTTTCAATTTCACTTTCTTGTCATTACAACTTTGTGATAGACATAAAATAAAGATCAGTACCACCACTTTGCATGCACAGAAGCTCATAGGAGCTAAAGTGACTGTCATGACACAGCTAGGGTGCAATAGAGATGAGTTCTTAGGACAGGTAAGGCTAATTCTTTAGTCAGACATCAGATTCTTGTTAAATGGAAATACCTTCAGAAAAAAAATGTTGGTACCAGGATGAGGAGAACACCTCTGTCTTCCAGCAGGAGTCCAAGCCTGTATGGATATGTTGACAGCTAGATGTGTGTAAACATTCCCATTTTCACCGAGATGCCCTGTAACTCAGAGAGTACCCTCAGGCAAGGTTGGGTGTTAGTCAACAGCCCTGAAAGAAAAATGGTCAATGATATGAAATCAGCTTTATCTATAATCTCAATACCCACCATGCACAGGCAAAATCTAAACCCAATAGTAGATTTGACCAGCACTGTAGGAAGCAAGGGACACTGGTTTTTTAAAGCTTCATTCAATCGTCGTACAAGATTTGAAGACCTTCTATACCCTGGTGACGTATTCCTTGTCGTGATCAGGATTGGCTTCAATGTACCTGCTCACAGCCTGCATCCTAATTAACTAAAGGCTTCCAGTCTACATTCTAGGATTCATTTTCTCGTGGAAATAGTAGAGGAAGCACCTACTATGCACCAGGTACTTTGCTAGATACTGTGGATATTGCCTCTACTGTAGTCATGGAAATAACATGCATTTACCTCTCCAGCCTGCTTCATCGAAGTTCTTGATTTCCGATTTTCTTTGGAATAAGAATGTAAAAATATGGGGAGAGCTAGTACATTTTGATAACCTAAAATGACTCAAGACCTTTCCTGCATTATCCAATTTAATTATTATAATCATCTGAGAAGTGGGTGATCTTATGATCTCTATTTTCACAGATGAGAAAATTAAAGTTTCAAAAGTTTAATCTTCACATGGTCATTATGGCTAGTAAAGGGTAAAACTCAACTGCAAACCCAATGACCCAACTCCATTAGGTCGTAGCACCATCCTAAATTACAATACAAAAGGAAAGTAAAATGCCATTTGGACTAAGAAACCAAGAAACCTGAACCCAGCCCGGCATCTTTTGGTGAACGTGTGCTGAGACAAATTCACTTTCTTGCCATAAAGAACATATGCCTTTATTTCTGGTGTACAGAAGTAGCCAGTTAAGCTTTTCACTATCCTTTGTTTCCATCTGCTCCGCAAGATGCAAATATAGCTACTAGAGTAGGATATGCTATCTCTTGGGGAAAATAGATATATTTTCCCTAAATTCGAGTTTTGTATAGAGAGAGTGAATTAGAATTTCCATAGCATGTTGTATCCAATAGACTCAAAGCCATGGACTGGTTAATCCATTTTGGCTCTGATTCTAAGGCGGCCCCTTGATCTGATTCTTTTGAAGAGAAGAAGCAAATGTAACTCTGCTGTTGATACTGTGCTTGGATGGTGGATGATGCGTAGAGAGGGATATTTTGTAGCTTCTTGAAATTTCTTATTCTTGTGACCCTTCTGGAGAACTTGAGAACAATAAAATAGGGCATTAGATAGACCAACCTGTAGTCTAATCCATTTTCAATGACTTGTTAGCCTCATGACTCGGGGTTTCTTTTTGTTATATTACAATGTCTGCCTCACAGGATTGTCATGAGGGTTAAAAGAGAAAATGTTATCACTGTGTCTAGTAAAGTATTTAGCATAGTGTCTTTTATTCATTTATTTAAAACATGTTTTAATGGCTTTTTCTCTAGTTTGAATAGGATATTCTAAAAAGTTTCCCAAAATATACATGAGTATAGAGACAAATGGTGAATGTTCTCCATGCACCAGACATCTTGCAGAGTTTTGGGTGTTCATCGGTGGAGACAGACAGTGGGCCCTGTGTCCATAGTGTTCATGCTCTGGTAGAAGACACAGATGTAAACACATGTTAATTCTAAATTGATAAGAGCTGCAAGAAAATGGATAGGTGCTCTGATAGTTTGCAAGGGGGTAGATAACCTGTTCTGCTCAGGAATACGGTGGAATCAGCTAAGTTTAGTCTGAAGAAAAGAAAGAAGGTTGAGTAGGAAAATAAGTATCCCAGTATGCTGGGCCTTCTAGGCAATGCTGAGACCCAAGTGCTTGGGTGTATAAGCTTCATCGAGGCATGTGAGTGTGTTCCTGATCCTCGATAATTCAACAGAAGTGAACCCAGGACAAATGAACATTCTTCATTCCTGGATGTACGTTTAGCCCTGATTATCTTTCTCCTTTCTTAATTATATGAATATATTTTCCTGTGATTAAAAAAAACACAAATAAAAGTGGCTTAAATAAGGTAGACATTTTATTTGTTTTCTCTGTCATTTACATAGATGTCCAGAGATAGATTGTCCACAATGACGAAGGCCTGGAATAATTCCATCTTGTCTTCTGTATTATTTGGGTGTTTTGTTTTTTGGGCAGATGATTCATTATGTAACATAGTGATTATAGATCTAGTCATTACTTAACATTTCAGTCAGCAGGAAAAAAAATGGAAGGAAGAACATTTCACCTCTTTTAAAAGGCTTTTTTCATAAATAGCTCATCTGTGTACAAAGGAGGATAAATGCAGTGTGTATTTGAAATATTCCCGCATTTTAGATGGGATCCTTGGAGAGTATAAAAGTTAAATAATGTGACCAAGGACACACAACTAGTAAAAGGCAGGGTTCATGTTCACATGCAATAATTCTTAGCTCCAAATCCCCCTCTCTAAAGCACCAGCCCACACTACCTCTCCTCTAGATCTGCTAAGATGGTGATACTTGTGTTAAGTTTTGAAAGATGAATAGGGAGCTGATCAGCTAAAGAAATTGGAGAGAAGGGCATCTCTGGACAAAAGCAACAGCATGTCCAAAAGAAAGAAGGACTCAGCATGCTCATCTATAAATGGAAAAGTTTATATATTTTCTCACTGAGCTGTTCTGAATCAGTGAGATCAAGTGGGTAAGAGCTCATGTCCCAGTGCCTGCCTTTGAAATCACTCATTGAAACTATGTTCAGAACAAAAGCCAAAAGCATATCCGTGAAAGATTACACAAGAGCCTGTAGGATATACTAACCTTCTGTTTGGGGATAGCATAATTGAGGTTGTGTTAATGATGTAAGTGTTGATTTTACCAAAGCATTTGATGTGGTATCTTTTAAAAATTTAATTGGAGACTTAATTCTAATTGTCTCCTACATAAATTGAAAGGTGGCCTGAGGAGAGCAATATAGGAAAACTCACAACAGCAATATGTTAACTGTAGAAAGGTGTCTAAATGGAGGACTACAATGATTTTTTATTATACTCATTATCCTTAGAAATTATCTGCATCGATGACTTAGTGCAGACAAAATTTTGGTCACTTAAAATCACCAAACCTATATGAAGGATGCTAACAGGCAGAACTTTCCTTTTCGCCACCTCTATCTAACATTAGTAGTCCAGTTGAGCAAATTTTATCATATTGACCCTAGAGTTTAGAACCTTTCCTGCCTGCAGCTGTCTCAGCCATGCATTTGAGCACAGAATCCTAGAATTTGAATCTGTCTTAGAGACCAATATGTTCCGGTCAATTGTTTTATAGGTGATCTCACCTGAGTTCCGGGAAAAGTAACTTCTCAGACATCTCATGGGATCATTCAGGTTGGGATAATAGCTTGGTCTTTGGGTCTTTAAATTGTAGGCAAATCATGAGTTATAGGACCAGAAGTAAAGATTTTTTTTTTTTTTAATCACAATCAAGGGCTGTTTTAACATTTCAGAAGTAAACAGCTCGAAAGCCCCAAGGACATGAAACCATGAACAATGAGCAGAAGATAATCTTGAGAAACACATGTTTAAGTAGTCTTTATCCGTGTCCTTATAACATTTAAAATATCCCCTACTTTCACGTACATTCCAATGCATTATGGCCATTTCTTTATTTGTGTTGCTGACCTTCCTCTTTTGTCCTGGTTATCTTTCATTTGCCCCTCCAGACCCAATGTTCACCTTTCTCCACCCTGCTCTGTCTCCCAGGAGACGGGCATGTATGCATTTTCCTTGTCTTTTGTTTGGGTTCAGCCAATGGTCAGCACTGGCAGGAGGTGGGAGAGCAGGTGAAGAGTGAGGTCACATCACCATGGTTATCTACATCCCACTCTGTAGGCCACTGTCTATTGCGCAGTCCTCCCCACATAGCTACCCTCTCCAGGGCCTAGGGGTGGTCCTTCCACTTGTCTATTCATGAGTGGTAAAGACTTCTCAGGGTTACTAGCATTGATAAACTGCACTGTCTCTGGTTAGTTTCCTTAAAACTATTAAATAGCCCTTTATTTAAACTCTCCTTAAATTATACAGTTTGAAGGCACCATATTCCTCCTGCCAGGACCCTGGCTGATACAGCTGATACCTTGATATACCCTCCTGAAACAATGTGATGTTTCTTTCTAAATGAAGTATAAAGTTTTGAAAATATATTTAACTTTATTTTAATACACCACAAATTAATTTACAAGTATCATTTCTCTCAATGTATTTATTTTTACATTCTGGTACATGTTTATACCTCATAACAATTTCTTGATTAAATTTATAAATTCAATTAATTAATATATACTCTGACTGTCCAAATGACTTGAGCCAGACACTACATCTAGGAACTTTTCCCTTCATTAGTTCATATTGTCTTCAAGATACTCTTAAAATATATATTATACTTTCTATTTTATGAAGCTGAGTCTTTTGTGGGCAGCTAAGTGACTTTTCTAAGTCTGCAGATCTGAAAAGGGTGCCAACCTCAAACCATTTAGCAAATAACTACCAGAGTGAGCTATAAAGAGTGACTAGCTTCGTAGAACTTCATCAGCAATGTTAGAAAGAATACTCGTTTTTCCCTCTGTAGTAAGAACTGTAAGGGGAACAGGAGGAGAAAAATTTATTACATTAATATGTATGCACAAACTTCAGAGGAAAAAGCTTCAATGAAATGTTTTAAGTGATATATGGGATGAAAATAAGCTTTTTTTAAATCAATTTGTGGAGAATATATAGAGGGAAACAGCTTGAGGTCTAAGAAGGGGTTCCAAGTTTGACGTCAGGACACTGATGAGATGGATATATTTGGGAAATGTGTTTAATAATTTTCAGTCATAGATTAATCACCTCTCCTTGAGATGTCCGGATGGCCTTCTAGACTGTTAACTCAAGGACAGGATCTATTTCTCTTTTAATTTAGTATTTGCCTACTTAGCCCTCTCTTTACTAAGCATGAAATGAGTATCAGGAATTGATTAGGAATATATATATATATATATATATATATATATATATATATGCATATATATTTCTTTTTCTTTTTTCATATTATCCCCATGTATTGTTATTGAAATTCAGTGTTATAATTCTTGCTATAGTCTGAATATTTGTGCTGCCACCAAAATAAATAAATAAATAAATGCATATGTTGAAACCTAAGCTCCAAGGTGATGATATTAAGAGATCAGGCTTTTGGAAGGTAATTAGATCATGAAAGCCCTTTCTTCACCAATGGGAATAGTGCCCTTAGAAACGAAGTCCCAGGGAACTTGTTTGCCCCTTTCATCCTGCAAGGAATCATCATGAAGGTGCTACCTTTGAAGCAGAGAGCGATTCCACACCAGACCCTGAATCTGCTGGTGCCTTGATTATGGACTTCCAAACCTGCAGAAGTGTGAACAATGAATTTATGCTATTTGTGAATTATCCAGTCTAAGGTATTCAGTTAGAGCAGCCCATAGAAACTAAGACAATCCTCTTCCTTTTATTTTAAATAGATAAAAACTAGAAGCACAGGAATTCTCTATACTATCTACACAGGGTCCATTGAATAGCAAGAGTGAAATTGCTTTATGTTGAGTAAATATATACCTACCTAGCCTTAATTATTATCATCTTGTTTCCAGATTTGGATTTGTGTACAACTTTCCAAGGAAATTTGTATAGAAAACATTATTTAGGTGTGTGAATATTCTCAAGAAGTCAGGAAATTTGATATTCCATTTACTTGAAATATATCAGTAATTCAACTCTCATACATCCAGGCAGCTAGTCAAGCAACAGACATTAGACATGAATTAGGTCTTAATCCCCATTGCAAAATGACAACCATTGATTTTTTTTTTTCCAAGTGAGGATTCAAGAAGCGTATTCAATGGTCCACTTGTTACATTTCAGTGATGAGTGAACAGCTTAGCACCAGCAGAGAGAAGTGTTCCTTGCAATAAATGAGAAAGGAAGAAAGCTGTTTTTTTCCCCCAGCTGACCATTGGTATGAGCTCAGTCAGCATTAGTATCACATTCACATAGCATCTTGCAAATAATTTTGCCATATAGAACATAACACCTCTTTCCAATCCACCACACACAAATAGAAGGGAAAATTAAATGAACAAGAGGAAAGGGCAAGATTATCTACTTTAAAAGTGGGAGAGATGTGTCTTCAGAATGTCTGACAAGTTAAACTAATTATGAAGTACCCTGTAGTTCAAGGATTCAAAAACTAACCTGTTGCTCCATCCTAGACCCAGTGCTTACATTATTTCTTTTCTAGAGATAACTACATTATAGAAGAATAAACTTTAGTCCTGTTGTTGAAATTTCTTATCTAATATTTCCTTTTTAAATAGAGACTGGGATAAAACTCCTTTGCTAGGATTTTTAAAAAGAGCAGTATGACTGATACTTTTAAGCAATATATACATGGTATAAGTAGTCAGTTGTTTCAGAATAAAGTATTAGAAAACAGGAAAAATAGAATCACTCTTCAAGAGGCGAGGTGTTTTTTGAAACATTTATAAACCAGATGGTTGCTGAATATGGATAAACATATATTCTTAGAATTAAGTCTTGGGTGGTCCTGGAAAAGTTTCAACCTCCCCTGCACCCCAACACCATCTCTCTCTCTCTCCCGCCAACCTCTTTTTCTCTCTTTAATCTTTAAAATGAGGCTAATAACAACAATGTTGCCTTCCTAGGATTGTGGTGAAAATTAGGTGAGTTAATAAACGTAAACCACACAAAATATACATGATAAATGCTTCATAAAATTATTTTTATTATCATTATTACCATTATCACTGTCATTTTTACAAGGAAATCTAGTAAGTAATATTTATCGGGAATTTATATGCTGGACCTCATACTAGATGTTTTGCATATTACTGCACTTAATACTCAAATCAATTCTGTAATAAGAGGCAGCATGATAAAGCAGAAGATCATGGCTTTATAGCCAAAATATTGGGGTTCAGATTCTAGATCTGCCATTTATTCTAAACTGTGTGATTTTGACACATTGCTTACAGTGACACGTTGGCAAAAGAACCTGTAAAACTGAAATAATAACAATTAACTTGTTATGATGATGTATTGATTGATACAAGTATCTATAAATATGTGCATGTATGAAAATACAGTCATGCATTACTTAATGATGGGAATACATTGTGAGAAATGCTGCATTGGGCCATTTCACTGTTGTGCAAACATCATAAAATGTACTGACACACACAGATGGTATAGCGTGGTACACACCTAGGCTATGTGGTATATCACATAGCCTATGGCTCCTGGTTAAAAATCTGTATAGCATGTTACTGTACCAAATACCTGTGGCAGTTGTAACACAATAGTAAGTATTTGTGCATCTAAATATATCTAAGTGTAGGAAAGATACAGTAAAAATACAATATAAAAGGTTTTAAAATGGTAAACCTGTATAGGGCATTTATATGAATGGAGCTGGCAGAACTGGAAATTGCTCTGGGAGGGTCAGTGAGTGAGTGGTGAGTGAATGTGAAGGCTTAAGACGTAACTATACAATACTCTAGACTTCATAAACACTTATACTTAGGCTACGGTATGTTTATGAAAATAATTTTCTTTCTTCAATAATAAATTAATGTTAGCTTACGTAACTTTTTTACTTTATAAACTTTTTAATATTTTTAACTCTTTGACTCCTTTGTAATAACACTTAGCTTAAACACAAATACTTTGTACAGTTGTACAAAAATATTTTCTTTCTTTATAGTTTTATTTTATAAACTTTTTCTATTTTTAAATTTTTTGTTTTTCTTTTACATTTTAAACTTTTTTATTAAAAATTAAGACACACATACATTAGCCTAGCAATACACAGAGTAGGATAATCAATATCATTGTCTTCCACCTTTACGTCTCATCCCACTAGAAGGCCTTCAGGATCGATAATGCATATTTAACTGTCATCTCCTATAATAACAATGCCTTCTTCTGGAAGACGCTGAGGCTGTTTTATGGTTAACTTTAAAAAAATAAATAAATTGAGTATACTCTAAAACAGTAATAAAATATAAATAGTAAATACATAAACCAGTAGCATGGTGGTTTGTCATTATTATCACTATGCACTGTACATAATTGTGTGTACTATACTTTTACACCAGCATCACCACAAACATGCAAGTAATGTGTTGTGCTATGATATTATTATGGCTACCATGTCTATAGGCCATAGGAGTTTTTCTGCTCCATTATGATCTTATGGGACCACCATCATATCTGTGTTCCACCATCGATTGAAACATTGTGTGGTACATAACTGTACATATATAGTGTGTATGGGCTTGAAATCACTGCTTAAATTGTAGTTAATCATATTACTATAAAGACCTTATTATTAATATAATTGAGAAAAATGAGGTACAGAGAAAATTCATGCTCTGCCTACGTTCATAAAAACTTGCGGAGGCAAAATTCCAGGCCAGGTTTATGTAAGTTTCATGGCCTTTGCTTTCTTTACTACGAGGCAATGACTCAGATGGTGTATTTGCAGACTACAAGATTCAACGCAGAATGAAGTAAAGAAAAGGTTAATGGATAGCCTAAACTAATTTAAATTTCACTGATCCCAATTTCAATTCAAATAGCTTCAATGTGGTTATCTCTTTGATCACTTACAATCTTTGAGCCATCGTTATTTTATGTGACTGTCTTGTACATAAACCCATTTATTATTTCACCAATCCAAAGAGGATGTAATACATACTTAGTTTGTAAGTTCTATTTAATAAACTTATTAATACATAAATCTAGATATTCAACATACTCATTTTAGCTACAATTTCTAGAGAGAAAATAGTACATAAAAGTGGGGAGAGAGTTCCATAATAACAAAAATACCTAGCATCTACATTGGTCTTAATATATACTCACTCTGTTCTAAGCATTTTACATGTATTAACTCATTTAATTCTCACAAGAGCATTCTGGGGTAGACACTGTTTCCCATCCCATTTTACAGACAAGGCTACGGAGAGAGATATAAGTACCTTGTCCAAGATCATAAAGCTGGTAAGTGGTTGAGCTGGAACCTGAACCTAGACAGTGAAGCTGCAGAGTTTATGTTCTAAATGTGCCAATTTTTAAGGAAAGTAGGTTACGCCTTTCTTAATTATCTCTAAAACTTAGTTCTACTGCATTGTTATAGCTGTCATTATTTTAACTCTGTTTGACTATTATTTACTGGGCATCTTCTAGGAGGAAAGTATAGCCAACCACACCAGAATAGAGAAAAATAACAGTACTACTTAAAGACTTGGGAAAGATGGATATATAAACAAATGGATAAATTTCAGAAGAATCAAAATTCTCAATCCCAGGCCTTCTTTACCTTCTGTATTTTGCACCATTGGGAAAAAAGTCTATTTTGAAAAGCTATATGCTTTCAACTAAAACAAAAATTGATTAGGAGCTTTCTTTCGTTTTTATTTTGGTAAGATACATTTGAGTCAAAATCAATACCCAGAAGAGCTCCAAAGAGAAAGAGATGTTCTCTGGGTACAGAATCCGTGAAGGAGTAATTCATTCCAGTGACAGTGAAACAGTCTCTGAGTGCAGCTTTTAGCAATTCAGCTTGTGGCAAAACCTTTTCAAAAGAGTACAGGGTTTCAAGAGAAACTTAGAGGGGGAGGGGAACAATTTATAAGTCACAGCTTTATCATAGGCAAATTCTCAATCCCTTTTTCCCTCCAGAGTTGAACCAACTGATTTGTATCCTGCTAAATACAAACAATTTCTCCTTCTATTCCCACAACAACCTCAAGCTTGGTAGCTGGGATTTAACCAAGTTGTATTACAGCATGGGGACTCTACGGTGTCTCATCCATGCTTCTGGTGAGTCACTCCTTTGTGTATCCCCTTGTTCTGTTCATCGGTGATGCCTGACCTCTTTTTGTCAACTATTTCGTACTCTCCTAAACTTTGCTGCTAAGAGTCACCCTCACAGGTACTACTGCCTTGATTATTCATTCCAGGATTCATTTGTTTTTCCATTATCCATTCATTAAACATTAATTAGATGCCTACTATAGCAGACATTTCACTAAGTAAGGAAAGTGCAGGAATGAACTAAAATACACAGCCAGTCTTGTAAAGCACAAAGTCGTGGTGGCAGATAGATCAGTACAATAAGCAACTTAGGAATTTAATAAGCTGTATGGTGGAGGAGTATGTAGAGAGTTACAGGATGATAAGGGAAGGGTGCCTTATGCTGGTTTGGGGTTCACAGAAGGCTTACTGTAGAGGGTAGCTCTTGAGCTAGGTTTTGGTAGATTAGCAGGAATTTTAAAAGCCAAATAAAAGGTGAAGGACACTTCATGCAGTGGGGTAGTATGTGGAAAACATGGAGGTGGTGAGAAATGTAATACTCTGAAGGCAAACTGAATTATATGGGAGAGTGAGGAAATCTCAAGAGGAGAGACTGACACAAACAATTACAGAGGAGACTAGGCTTTCATAGGGACTGGATCCTGGAGGACTCTCTGTTCAAATCTAAGGTTTTAAACCTAAATTTGAAAGGTATAAAAAATCATTGAAAAAAAATAATTACACTGAAGAGTGCATGTTCATGATTTGCCTTGGAAATGTGCTTCTCCAGACCCCACTGCCATGACTAGTGGCCTTGTGAGTGTGCACAACAGCTTAAAAAGTAGACCTGCCCTTGAGTGCTAGCTCCATTTCTCACTACTGTGCAGTCTTAATCCACTACCTTAGCTTTTTAAGACCTTATTCCCTCATCTGTAAAATGTGAAAATCTTCTACTTCTTAGAAGTACTATAGTAATGAACTTATGTATTGTTTTTCCAGTGCCTTGTGTTTCTGTATTCACTCAATTAATAACATAGTGAGTACCTACCTTGTTCCAGGGACTTTTCTAGAGGATACAGTTGTGAACAGTGAAACATGTCTATGCTCATGGACTAATATTCCTGCAGTGCCTGGCACATAGAAGGTATTCAATAACATGTGATAAACAAGTATGCATTGTCAGGTTTCTTTCTTTATCCAAATGTATAGTTAATATTTTGCCCTCGTAGAACAAGGGAGACCCAGATGATCCAATTTCATTAATGATGTTTGCATCTTGCTGTGGCATGGGCGAGATAGTCTGGGGCGTTTGCAAACATTTTAGAGCATTAGTTTTAAGTATACTTCAATCTGCTTTACTTTTTCATAGTGCTTGTGATTCCCTGAAATCCCTGTATTTCTTTATTGGCTTATATGTTAGTTATTTGTCTTCCATTGCAAGCTCCATGAAGGCAGGTATGGTATCTGTCTTGTTTCCCACTGTATTCCCAGCACAGTGCCTAGCTTATGATAGATTCTCAGTAAACACTTGTTGAATGTAAATACTTGTGGTCCCGTTTCTGGCACAATTCAGTTGAAAAAAACTTTTCTAGAAGGAATTTAAGCAAGAGATAAATGGTAGGATTAGAAGGCCCTAATGCTTTCTTTCTACCAAGAATGTTCTGATTCAAAATTGTTAGCCTCTGAAGAAACTTCTTTACCTTTAACATTAATGCCACTCTTCTAGATACTCAAATGTTAGGAGTTGGGGGTATAATCTTCTAAAGTAGACTGAGTACATAAAATGAATTCTAGAGGAGGAAAGAAGCAAGAGTGAGATGGTAAATAGCAACATTAGTAATGCTAGGCCACCTTATATGTCCCTGCATGAAATCGAATTTTCATGGTTTATATGGAGAGTCTATCTGATATGCTTAACTACTTGTAAGCTGTTAATATTTGCATATCACCATGGAATATAGACTCTAGCAAGGTCATTTAACAGTTACAGGGCAGAAACTTTCCATTTTGTTAATCACTTACAACTCTAATTTCACACTACATCAGTCCTTTTACTCTGGTCCACAGCTCTTCAAAATCTCATTCTAAAAATCCACGGGAAAACATCTGTTCACAATGTGCTGGAAGTGGCAGCATAGACACTCCCCTAAAGTCAGACTCCTAAGGACCAGATAATACTTCACTTGCACTGTTTTTCTGATCTTCATTTATATCACTAGGAATTTCCTGTCCTTTCCCTTATCAGCTACCTCCCATTTGCCATTTCTAAATTTTATTTCAATCTGCCATCTAATGACTTCATAGCTAATATTTATCATTTTTTTCCTTTCCAGTTCTCAATTGTGCCTCTCAGTCCAAGGGCTCAGTAGTCTAGAAACAAGTCTGCAGTTATGATTCTCAACACTCTCTGAGACTCCCTCCAGGTTAAACCATGGTTAAGATGCTTCCTAGATTTCAAAACAGTTACACCCCTAATGGACTTCCTCACAGGGAGAAAAAGTCAGAGAGAAAGAGATCCAGAGGGTGTGGGCTTCTTCCTGACACCGTGCCCGTTTGACTGACAAGGAACAAGTGCATGTTGAATCTCATTTTCAATCCTTTAAAAATCTTATAAATTAGTGCAAGCTCAACACTCAGCCTTGACACAAGAATTAGGATACTGGCTATATTTTAGATGGGAAGCTTGGATATGACTTCTTTGTTAGAAGGCAAAACAACATGACAAACAAAGAGCTAAGCCAAGGAAATCAGACCTAAAAATTTGACCATAAAGTCAATGAGTATCCCATTTTCAAAGCATTCAAATCAAGTAAAATGGCTTTGCACCCTGTTCTCACTCTGACATTTTGCTTCACCACTTTCATTTTCTTTGCTTTGTTCACTGTCACAAGGCAGGGCCAAGGAAAGAAGATTCATCTGTGTCCTGTCAAAGTACATTTGTTGCTAGCTACATCATGGTTCTGATTTCACAATAATATCATGATGTAATCTGATTTTTAAAATAAACATAAATACTACCAGTTCCCAATGAAATACGGATTGTGAGAAATCCATCAAACCAATGGAAAGGAGCCCATTCTTTCTTCTCTTCCTTCCTCTGAGTTTCTAATGTTTTTCATTAATTCTTGGCATGTGGACCAATTTCCTCAGATCATATCACCATTGTTTGTTAAGTGTGGCTATATTAACTGAATTCTAAATTTCTACTGGTGTGCAAGAGGGTCCTTTTAATGAGGAATGAGAGCCAGATATAGAAGAGTTATAACCACTAAAATCAGAACATTGGCAATTAAATGCAAATGTAAAAAGCAAATATTTTGCAGCAGTGTTTAAACCAGGGTTGTATAGTGATTTTGTTTCCCAAATACTGATTCATGGACAACTATGGCAAATGTTTGTTACTTCCTACTCAGTATAAAAGAATGAAATAAGAGAAATACGAAATGTGATAAGGTGAAGACACCAATCAAGTGTAAGTCTCAGTATGAGGCCAGCACTCACAACCGACAGTAGTAACTCAGACATCACACCAATCATTTATGATGTCTTGAGCAACTGAGCAGAGAGTTGTTTCTCTTTCATGTTCAGGTTGCAAAGTCTTTACTTAATAAATGATCAGTGGTAGAGTCTGAGACCAGGGGAGGTATTTAAGCATGAGTGAGCTCCGTTTAATTTTTATTTTATATTGAAAAATGTCCCCTTGTCTCTAGAGATGAAAATAATTTAAAATCAAGTCTATACAGAAATAAAAATGCATTGAGCAGGAGATGTAATGGTAGTCAAAAAAGTATGTGTTAAGTAGGATGAGAAAGGTAAAATGTGGAAGGCAAGTACGTGCAAGTTCCATTCAAATAGAGACCCTAGGAGAAAAAGAAATGGAAGATGAAATTCTCTTAGGAAGTCTTCATAGGGAGGCTGTGCATTTGCAGTTTCGAAGAAGATGTGTCTCCTGGTGGGTAAAGAAAAAGAAAACAAACAAGCATATGCGACTTACACAATCATTTGCTGACTCAGTTTTTGTCATTATTATCTTAAAACACTATTTTCTCAATTGGAGTTTAATAGGGAGAGAATGTTACAAAAGGGACATTTAGATTCTACAGACATTTACTGAATGTTGGTGCTGGGTCCTTTCCAATTCATTCTCTCACTGAATCCACACTTATGGCATATAGTGTGTGTGTGCTCGATTTTACCTGTAAGGGAACCTTAGACAGAAGCCTTGTATGCCAAGGACCATGTAGCTAGTGCTTGGCAAAGCTGAGTTCTAGGGCTTCTGGTTCTAAGATCCAGACTTTTTCTTGAAGGGCAATTGCCTCTTACTTTTCTCCATTTAATGACAAGTTTATTCTGTCTGTTTCTTTATTTGCAAAATGGGATGAATAGGTATAATTTCTGTAAGCATTATTATGCCAACTGTGTGGATGAAGAGATTGAAGCATGTAGAGACTAATACCTTGTGCAAGGTTAGATACAGAGTCGGAATTTAAATGCATGAGCTCAGTTTCAGAGTCCTTGCTCCTATCAATAATATTGTTTCTTAGTATTTGATGATACCCAGCACAAAATTTTCATAAGGATGAGGAGTTAACATGGATTCTGTCAAGTAGTAAGGTTCAATAAGTTAACTGTTATGGGTGTTGCTGTCCTCATCTTTATATTGACACTTGAATATATATGTATATTTTATAAAATATGTACATTATATTTTATATACACATTTATTATACATATGTAACTACTAATGAATAAGAAAACTTTGACTAGAACTTATTTTGTTACTTTTATATTGATTATCATTATTATTAAAATTGCTTCTAAAGTATCTTCAGTGGGATGCTAATCTCTTCAGATAAAGAATACAAAAAACTTTGTGAAATGTACTTTAACATATTAAAAGCTCTGAAGTCTTGTAAGGAGAAACGCCATTTAAATTGTTCAAGCCAGAGTTTTAAGTGTGAAGGTACCTATGTGACATCATCAGCTTAGAAGATGCTGATAACTTGACTGTTATCAGTTCCAGGAACAACTCTCGACCACCTAAATCAATAGATTTATCTCTCTTCCAAGGTGCTACTATGCCTTTTCACTGGGAGGTACTGCTGTTTGGAGACTAAGGGCCAATCCAGAATTCCCAGTGTTTATTTTTGCTACAGTACTCACTCAGGAAACTAAGTTGAAAGTCAGGTAGTTTCCTGAAGAGTAGGTGATAAGAATGATGTTGAATCTCCTGCAGAACACCTGACTTGAGCTCTGTCTGGCCTTGAGAAGTGGCAGTTTTCTGTAAAGAAAGAACACTTGGCCTGACCCCCTGGGTCTGGTCATTTTACCTCTGTACCTGTGGCAACATATTCACCACTTTGTACCTGAATCTTTGTCTGTAATTGTGGCATTATACAATGTTCGTTTGAGGGTTAATGGAGACTATGAAAAATGTTCTTTGTACATATTGGACACATGACAAGCTATGCAAATAATATTATGTGATTTATTTTATTTTGAAATTTATATTTTTAATTGCTGTTTTCATTTCTGCCCACTTTTTAAATGAAGTTTTTTTTTTTTTTAACATGTTGACTCATTTAGGTTTCTGATAGATTTTTTATATCAGTCCTCTGTCAGATGCATAGTTTGCAAATATTTTCTCCTGTTCTATGGATTGTTGGTTTGCTCTCTTGAGAGTTTCTTTCACTACTGTGCAGAAACACTTTAATTTAGTCCCATTTTTCTATTTTTGATTTTGTTGCAAGTGCTTTTGGGGACTTAGTCATAAATTATTTGCCTAGGCCAATGTCTAGAAAAGTACTTCTTAGGTTTTCTTCTAGAAGTTTTACATTTTGAGGTTTTATATTTAAGTCTTTAGTCCATCTCGAGTAAATTTTTGTATACAGTGAGAGGTGGGAGTCCAGTTTCATTCTTCTATATATGCTGAGCTAGTTTTCCCAGCACCATTTATTGAATAGAAGATTTTTTCCTCATTGCATAATTTTGTTGACTTTGTCAAAGATCAGATGGCTTTAAGTGTGCAGCTTTATTTCTGGGTTCTCTATTCCATAGATCTGTGTGTCTGTTTTTCTACCAGTGCCATGCTGTTTTGGTCATCGTAACCTTATGGTATAGTTTGAATTGGCCTCCAGCTTTGTACATTTTGCTTAGGATTGCTTGGGCTATTGAGGTTCTTTTGTAGATCTATATTAATTTTAGAATAATTTTTCCTAATTCAGTGAAAAATGATGTTGATAATTTGATAAGAATAGCATTGATTTTGTAGATTTCTTTGGACAGTAGGAACATTTTAATAATACTGATTCTTCCAAACCATGAACAGTAAATGCTTTTCCATTTGTTTGTGTCATCTGCCACTTTTTTCAGCAGTGTTTGGTAGTTCTCCTCATAGAGATCTTTCACCTTCTTGGTTAAGCATATTCCTAAGCATTTAATTTTTTTTTCTTTTTTTGTGGCTATTGGAAATGAAAATGTGTTCTTTTTTATTATTATTATTATGCTTTAAGTTCTAGAGTACATATGGATAAAGTGCAGGTTTGTTACATATGTATACCTGTGCCATGTTGGCGTGCTGCGCCCATCAACTCATCAGCACCCATCAACTCGTCATTTACATCAGATATAACTCCCAATGCAATCCCTCCCCCCTCCCCCCTCCCCATGATAGGCCCCGGTGTGTGATGTTCCCCTTCCCGAGTCCAAGTGATCTCACTGTTCAGTTCCCACCTATGAGTGAGAACATGTGGTTGTTTGGTTTTCTGTTCTTGTGATAGTTTGCTGAGAATGATGGTTTCCAGCTGCATCCATGTCCCTACAAAGGACACAAACTCATCCTTTTTTATGGCTGCATAGTATTCCATGGTGTATATGTGCCACATTTTCTTAATCCAGTCTGTCACTGATGGACATCTGGGTTGATTCCAAGTCTTTGCTATTGTGAATAGTGCTGCAATAAACATACGTGTACATGTGTCTTTATAGCAGCATGATTTATAATCCTTTGGGTATATACCCAGTAATGGGATGGCTGGGTCATATGGTACTTCTAGTTCTAGATCCTTGAGGAATCGCCATACTGTTTTCCATAATGGTTGAACTAGTTTACAATCCCACCAACAGTGTAAAAGTGTTCCTATTTCTCCACATCCTCTCCAGCACCTGTTGTTTCCTGACTTTTTAATGATTGCCATTCTAACTGGTGTGAGATGGTATCTCATTGTGGTTTTGATTTGCATTTCTCTGATGGCCAGTGATGATGAGCATTTTTTCATGTGTCTGTTGGCTGTATGAATGTCTTATTTTGAGAAGTGTCTGTTCATATCCTTTGCCCACTTTTTGATGGGATTGTATGTTTTTTTCTTGTAAATTTGTTTGAGTTCTTTGTAGCTTCTGGATATTAGCTCTTTGTCAGATGAGTAGATTGCAAAAATGTTCTCCCATTCTGTAGGTTGCCTGTTCACTCTGATGGTAGTTTCTTTTGCTGTGCAGAAGCTCTTTAGTTTAATTAGATCCCATTTGTCAATTTTGGCTTTTGTTGCCGTTGTTTTTGGTGTTTTAGACATGAAGTCCTTGCCCATGCCTATGTCCTGAATGGTATTACCTAGGTTTTCTTCTAGGGTTTTTATGGTATTAGGTCTAACATTTGAGTCTCTAATCCATCTTGAATTAATTTTCATATAACGAGTAAGGAAAGGATCCAGTTTCAGCTTTCTACTTATGGCTAGCCAATTTTCCCAGCACCATTTATTAAATAGGGAATCCTTTCCCCATTTCTTGTCTCTCTCAGGTTTGTCAAAGATCAGATGGCTGTAGATGTGTGGTATTATTTCTGAGGACTCTGTTCTGTTCCATTGGTCTATATCTCTGTTTTGGTACCAGTACCATGCTGTTTTGGTTACTGTAGCCTTGTAGTATAGTTTGAAGTCAGGTAGCGTGATGCCTCCAGCTTTGTTCTTTTGACTTAGGATTGTCTTAGCAATGCGGGCTCTTTTTTGGTTCCATATGAACTTTAAAGCAGTTTTTTCCAATTCTGTGAAGAAACTCATTGGTAGCTTGATGGGGATGGCATTGAATCTATAAATAACCTTGGGCAGTATGGCCATTTTCACGATATTGATTCTTCCTATCCATGAGCATGGAATGTTCTTCCACTTGTTTGTGTCCTCTTTTATTTCACTGAGCAGTGGTTTGTAGTTCTCCTTGAAGAGGTCCTTTACATCCCTAGTAAGTTGGGTTCCTAGGTATTTCATTCTCTTTGAAGCAATTGCGAATGGAAGTTCATTCATGATTTGGTGCTCTGTTTGTCTGTTACTGGTATATAAGAATGCTTCTGATTGTTGCACATTAATTTTGTATCCTGAGACTTTGCTGAAGTTGCTTATCAGCTTAAGGAGATTTTGGGCTGAGACAATGGGGTTTTCTAAATATACATTCATGTCATCTGCAAACAGGGACAATTTGAATTCTTCTTTTCCTATCTGAATACCCTTTATTTCTTTCTCTTGCCTGATTGCCCTAGCCAGAACTGCTAACACTATGTTGAATAGGAGTGGTGAGAGAGGGCATCCCTGTCTTGTGCCAGTTTTCAAAGGGAATTTTTCCAGTTTTTGCCAATTCAGTATGATTGGCTGTGGGTTTGTCATAAATAGCTCTTATGATTTTGAGATACATTCCATCAATACTGAATTTATTGAGCATTTTTAGGATGAAGGGCTGTTGAATTTTGTCAAAGGCCTTTTCTGCATCTATTGAGATAATCATGTGGTTTTTGTCTTTGGTTCTGTTTATATGCTGGATTACGTTTATTGATTTGTGTATGTTGAACCAGCCTTGCATCCCAGGGATGAAGCCCACTTGATCATGGTGGATAAGCTTTTTGATGTGCTGCTGGATCCGGTTTGCCAGTATTTTATTGAGGATTTTTGCATCGATGTTCATCAGGGATATTGGTCTAAAATTCTCTTTTTTTTTGTTGTGTCTCTGCCAGGCTTTGGTATCAGGATGATGTTGGCCTCATAAAATGAGTTAGGGAGGATTCCCTCTTTTTCTATTAATTGGAATAGTTTCAGAAGGAATGGTACCAACTCCTCCTTGTACCTCTGGTAGAATTCAGCTGTGAATCCATCTGGTCCTGGACTTTTTTTGGTTGGTAGGCTATTAATTATTGCCTCAATTTCAGAGCCTGCTATTGGTCTATTCAGGAATTCAGCTTCTTCCTGGTTTAGTCTTGGGAGAGTGTAAGTGTCCAGGAAATTATCCATTTCTTCTAGATTTTCTAGTTTATTTGCGTAGAGGTGTTTATAGTATTCTCTGATGGTAGTTTGTATTTCTGTGGGGTAGGTGGTGATATCCCCTCTATCATTTTTTATTGCGTCTATTTAATTCTTCTCTCTTTTCTTCTTTATTAGTCTTGCTAGTGGTCTATCAATTTTGTTGATCTTTTCAAAAAACCAACTCCTGCATTCATTGATTTTTTTTGGAGGGTTTTTTGTGTCTCTATCTCCTTCAGTTCTGCTCTGATCTTAATTATTTCTTGCCTTCTGGTAGCTTTTGAATGTGTTTGTTCTTGCTTCTTTAGTTCTTTTAATTGTGATGTTAGAGTGTCAATTTTAGATCTTTCCTGCTTTCTCTTGTGTGCATTTAGTGCTATAAATTTCCCTTTACACACTGCTTTAAATGTGTCCCAGAGATTCTGGTATGTTGTATCTTTGTTCTCATTGGTTTCAAAGAACATCTTTATTTCTGCCTTCATTTCGTTATGTACCCAGTAGTCATTCAGGAGCTGGTTATTCAGTTTCCATGTAGTTGAGCAGTTTTGATTGAGTTTCTTAGTCCTGAGTTCTAGTTTGATTGCACTGTGGTCTGAGAGACAGTTTGTTATAATTTCTGTTCTTGTACATTTGCTGAGGAGTGCTTTACTTCCAATTATGTGGTCAATTTTGGAATAAATGTGATGTAGTGCTGAGTAGAATGTATATTCTGTTGATTTGGGGTGGAGAGTTCTGTAGATGTCTATTAGGTCTATTTATTTGGGGTGGAGAGTTCTGTAGATGTCTATTAGGTCTGCTTGCTGCAGAGATGAGTTCAATTCCTGGATATCCTTGTTAACTTTCTGTCTCGTTGATCTGTCTAATGTTGACAGTGGGGTGTTGAAGTCTCCCATTATTATTGTGTGGGAGTCTAAGTCTCTTTGTAAGTCTTTAAGGACTTGCTTTTATGAATCTGGGTGCTCCTGTATTGGGTGCATATATATTTAGGATAGTTAGCTCTTCCTGTTGGATTGATCCCTTTACCATTATGTAATGTCCTTCTTTGTCTCTTTTGATTTTTGATGGTTTAAAGTCTGTTTTATCAGAGACTAGTATTACAACCCCTGCTTTTTTTTTGTTCTCCATTTGCTTGGTAGACCTTCCTCCATCCCTTTATTTTGAGGCTATGTATGTCTCTGCATGTGAGATGGGTCTCCTGAATACAGCAAACTGATGGGTCTTGACTCTTTATCCAGTTTGCCAGTCTGTGTCTTTTAATTGGAGCATTTAGTCCATTTACATTTAAGGTTAAGATTGTTATGTGTGAACTTGATCCTGCCATTATGATATTAACTGGTTATTTTGCTTGTTAGTTGATGCAGTTTCTTCCTAGCCTTGATGGTCTTTACATTTTGGTATGTTTTTGCAATGGCTGGTACCGGTTGCTCCTTTCCATGTTTAGTGCTTCCTTCAGGGTCTCTTGTAAGGCAGGCCTGGTGGTGACAAAATCTCTAAGCATTTGCTTATCTGTAAAGGATTTTATTTCTCCTTCACTTATGAAACTTAGTTTGGCTGGATATGAAATTCTGGGTTGAAAATTCTTTTCTTTAAGAATGTTGAATATTGGCCCCCACTCTCTTCTGGCTTGTAGAGTTTCTGCCGAGAGATCTGCTGTTAGTCTGATGGGCTTCCCTTTGTGGGTAACCCGACCTTTCTCTCTGGCTGCCCTTAAAATTTTTTCCTTCATTTCCACTTTGGTGAATCTGGCAATTATGTGTCTTGGAGTTGCTCTTCTCGAGGAGTATCTTTGTGGCGTTCTCTGTATTTCCTGGATTTGAATGTTGGCCTGCCCTACTAGGTTGGGGAAGTTCTCCTGGATGATATCCTGAAGAGTGTTTTCCAACTTGGTTCCATTTTCCCCCTCACTTTCAGGCACCCCAATCAGACGTAGATTTGGTCTTTTTACATAATCCCATACTTCTTGCAGGCTTTGTTCATTTCTTTTTCTTCTTTTTTCTTTAGGTTTCTCTTCTCACTTCATTTCATTCATTTGATCCTCAATTGCTGATACTATTTCTTCCAGTTGATCGAAGCTTGTGCATTTGTCACATATTTCTCGTGTCATGGTTTTCACCTCTGTCCGTTCGTTTATGGCCTTCTCTGCATTAATTATTCTAGTTATCAATTCTTCCACTTTTTTTTCAAGATTTTTAGTTTCTTTGCACTGGGTATGTAATTCCTCCTTTAGCTCTGAGAAGTTTGATGGACTGGAGCCTTCTTCTCTCATCTCGTCAAAGTCATTCTCCGTCCAGCTTTGATCCGTTGCTGGCGATGAGCTGCGTTCCTTTGCAGGGGACGATGCGCTCTTATTTTTTGAATTTCCAGCTTTTCTGCCCTGCTTTTTCCCCATCTTTGTCGTTTTATCTGCCTCTGGTCTTTGATGATGGTGACGTACTGATGGGATTTTGGTGTAGGTGTCCTTCCTGTTTGATAGTTTTCCTTCTAGCAGTCAGGACCCTCAGCTGTAGGTCTGTTGGAGATTGCTTGAGGTCCACTCCAGACCCTGTTTGCCTGGGTATCAGCAGCAGAGGCTGCAGAAGATAGAATATTGCTGAACAGCGAGTGTACCTGTCTGATTCTTGCTTTGGAAGCTTCCTCTCAGGAGTGTACCCCGCTGTGTGAGGTATGGGGTGTTGGTCTGCCCCTAGTGGGGGATGTCTCCCAGTTAGGCTGCTCAGGGGTCAGGGACCCACTTGAGTAGGTAGTCTGTCCGTTCTCAGATCTCAGCCTCCGTGTTGGGAGATCCACTGCTCACTTCAAAGCTGTCAGACAGAGTCGTTTGTTTCTGCAGAGGTTTCAGCTGCTTTTTGTTGTTGTTGTTGTTGTTGTTTAGCTGTGCGCTGTCCCCAGAGGTGGAGTCTACAGAGACAGGCAGGACTCCTTGAGCTGCTGTGAGCTCCACCCAGTTCGAGCTTCCCAGCCGCTTTGTTTATCTACTTAAGCCTCAGCAATGGTGGGCGCCCCTCCCCCAGCCTAGCTGCTGCCTTGCCCTGAGATCAAAGACTGCTGTGCTAGCAATGAGGGAGGCTCCGTGGGTGTAGGACCCTCCCGGCCAGGTGTGGGATATAGTCTCCTTGTGTGCCCGTTTGCTAAGATCCTTGGTAGAGCGCAGTATTGGGGTGGCAGTTACCCGATTTTCCAGGTGTTGTGTGTCTCAGTTCCCCTGGCTAGGAAAAGGGATTCCCTTCCCCCTTGTGCTTCCCAGGTGAGGCAATGCCTCGCCCTGCTTCCACTTTCACTGGTCAGGCTGCAGCAGCTGACCAGCACTGATTGTCAGGCACTCCCTAGTGAGATAAACCCAGTACCTCAGTTGAAAATTCAGAAATCACCTGTCTTCTGTGTCGCTCACACTGGGAGTTGGAGACTGGAGGTGTTCCTATTCGGCCATCTTGCTCCGCCATCTGGGTGCTTGAAATTGTGTTTTTAATTGAGTTCTCAGCTTGAAGGTAATTGACATATAGAAATGCTACTAATTTTTGTACATTGATTTTGCATCCTGGGACCCTGCTGAATTGTTTGTGAGGTCTAGGAGTCCGTTGGCAGAATCTTTAGGGTTTCCTAGGTGTAGAATCATATCACCAGTAAGGAGAGATAATTTGACTTCTTCTCTTTCAGTTGGATGCCTTTCTTTCTCTTTCCTGATTTCTCTGGCTATGATTTCCAGTACTATGTTGGATAGGTGTGGTGAGAGTGGACATCTTTGTCTCTTGTTTCAGTTCTTAGAGGGAATGCTTCCAGCTTTTTCCTGTTCAGTATGACGTTGGCTATGGATTTGACAGAGATGGTTCTCGTTATTTTGAGGAATGTCTCTTCAATGCCTAGTTTCTTGAGAGTTTTTATCATAAAAGGATGTTGGATTTAATCAAATTCTTTTTCTGCATCTATTGAGATGATCATATAATTTTATTACCAATTCTATTGATGTGGTAAGTCACATTTACTGATTTGCATACATTGAACCATTCTTGCATCCCAGGAATAAAGTTCACTTGATTATTTTGAATTAACTTTTTGATGTACCGCTGGATTCAGTTTGCTGGTATTTTACTGAGGACTTTTGCATCTATGTTCAACAGGGATACTGACCTGTAGTTTTCTTTTTTTCTTGTATTTTTGCTGAATTTTGGTGTCAGGGTAGTACTTATTTCAGAAAAGGAATTAGTGAGAAGTCCCTTGTCCTCAATTTTTTGGAATAGTTTCAGAATGATTGTACCAGCTCTTCTTTGTATTTCTGGTGGAATGTGGTTATGAATCCACCTGGTCCAGGACTTTTTTTGGTTAGTAGTTGTTTATTACTAATTCAATTGTATTACTCTTTATTGGTCTGTTCAGGATTTCTGTCTCTTTCTTGTTCAATATCAGGAGTTTGTGTGTTTCCAGGGATTTATACATTTTTCCTGGATTTTCTAGTTTGTGTACATAGATGTGTTCATAGCAGTCTCCCAGGATCTTTTGTAATCTGTGGAATGAGTTGTGATGTCGCCTTTGTTAATTCTGATTATTTAGATATTCCCTCTTTTTTTGTTAATCTAGTTAGTCATCTATCAATCTTGTTTGTCCTTTTAAAAAATCTTTTCATTTCATTGATCTTTCTATATTTTTTGAAGTTTCAATTTCATTTAGTTATGCTCTGATTTTCATTATTTCTTTTCTTCTGCTAGCTTTGGAGTTCTTGTTTTCCTGGTTGTTTCAGGTGCAAGGATAGAATGTTAATTTGAGATCTTTGTATCTTTTTGATGTAGGAATTTAGTGCTATAAACTTTCTTATTGACACTGCTTTTGCCATATCCCAGAGGTACTGGTATGTTGTGTCTCTATTATCTCTTGTTTCAAAGAGCTTTTCTAGTTCTGCCTTAATTTTGTTGTTTGCCCAAAACTCATTACGGAATCAGTTGTTTAGTTTCCCTGTATTTTCTTGATTCTGAAATTTTCTCTTGATATTGATTTCTATTTTTATTTCACTGTGGTCTGAGAAAATACCTGATATGATTTTGATTTTTAAAAAAATTTACTGAGACTTGCTTTAAGACCATGCATGTGGTCAATCTTAAAGTATGTTTCGTGTGCAGATGAGAAGATTATATTCTTTGGTTGTTGGAGGGAGTATTCTGTAGATATCTGTTAGGTCCAATTGGTCAAGTGTCAATTTCAGTCTATAATTTTGTTTGGTTCTTCCTTGATGTTCTGTCTAATGCTGTCAGAGGGGCGTTGAAGTCCCTTTTGTGTGGCTTTCAAAGTCTTTCCTTAGATCTAGAAGTAGCTGCTTTGTAATCTGGGTGCTCCAATGTTGGCTGCGTGTATAATTAGATTAGTTAAATCTTCTTGTTGAATTGAACCCTTTATCATTGTGTAATGTATTTTTGGCATTGTTTTTAACTTTTGTTGTTTAAGGTCTATTTTATCTGATACAAGAGTAGTGACCCCTACTCTTTTTTGTTTTCCATTTGTGTAATGGATTTTTCTCCATCCTCTTACTTTGAGCCTGTGAGTGTTGTTACATGTGAGATGGGTCTCCTACAGTGAGTAGGATGGGTCTTTTTTTTAATACAATTTGCCATTCTATGTGTTTTAAGTGGGGGCATTTAGGCCATTTATGTTCAAGGTTAATATTAATATGTGAAGTTTTATTCCTGTCCTAGTGTTAGCTGGTTGTTTTATAATCCTGATTGTGTAGTTGCTTTATAGGGTTCATGGGTTATACATTGCATGTCCTTTTGCACGTATCATTATTTCATTTCCATGTTTAGAACTCCTTTAAGCATCTTTTGTAGGACAAATCTGGTATTGATAAATTCCTTTAGCAATTGTTTTTCTGGGAAAGACTATAATTCTCTTTCATTTATGAAGTTTAGTTTTTGTAGGATATAAAATTCTTGGATGGCCTTTTTTTTTTTTTTAACAATATTAAAAATGAGCCCCCAGTCTCTTCTGGCATTTAAGGTTTCTTCTGAGAGGTGACTGCTCATCTGATAGGTTTCTCTTTATGGGTAATAAGACCTTTTTCTCTAGCTGCCTGTAAGATGTTTTTCTTTTGTGTTGACCTTGGAGAGTCTGATGGCTGTGCTTTGGGTAAGGTCCTCTTGTATAGTATCTTGCAGTAGTTCTCTTGATTTCCTATCTCTGCATGTTGACCTATTTAACAAGATTGGGAAAATTTTTCAGAATTATATCCTTAAATATGTTTTTCAAGTTGCTTGCTTTCTCTCCTTCTCACTCAGGAATGGCAATAAGTCATACATTTTACTGCTTTACATAATCCCCTGTTTCTCAAAGGCTTTGTTCATTTAATTTATTTTTATTTTTATTTTTATCTGACTGCATTGATTTGAAGGACTAGTCTTCGAGTTTTAAAATTCTTCCTTTTCTTGGTCTAGTCTGTTGTTAAGGCTTCCAATTGTATTTTGAGATTCCTTTAGTAAATTTTTTAATTCCAGAGGTTCTGTTTGGTTCTTTCTTAATACAGCTATGTCATCTTTCAAATCTTGGATCATTTTGCTGGCTTCTTCGTGCTGGATTTCAACTTTCTCTTGGATCTTGTTGGTTTCTTTGCTATCCACATTCTGAATTCTGTATCTGTTATTTTGAACATTATTTTCTGGTTAGGATTTATTGCCTGGGAGACAGTGGGATCCTTTGGAGTTGATGAAACACTCTGGTTTTTTGTTTTATTAGAGTTCTTGCCCTGGTTTCATCTCATCTGAGAAAACTGTCTTTTTTTTTTTTTAATTTGTTATCATTTGGATGCAGCTTCTTCATATTTTATTATTTTTTTCCTTAGAGGTATGACTGTGGAACATACTTTGTAAAATCAATTGGCTTTGCTTCTGGGTATTCTATAAGGCTCTATAAGTGTTCCTGGGTTGCAAATAGTTTTATTCAGTGTCTTTCTGAGACTTTGCTTATAGTAGGAATTTTGTTTGATGGTGTAATTCAGGCTACATTCCAGAAGATGGTATTTAAGAATAAAAATGGTTACGGGTAGGGGAAGAAGTAAAGGAGAAGTGTGAAAAGGGCCTTCTCCCTGCACGTTTGCCTTCAGTGGGGATGGAGCTGCTCTAGAAGCCCAGGGAGTGGCATTTTCCATTTCACACTCCTCAGGCCCTGACAGGAAGAGCTGTTGCTGAGTCTGCAACATTGCACTGAGGTAGGGAGTAGGGAGGTGGGAGATGACCCCCTCTCCATATCCGTTTATAGACTTTGGTGGTGCTGCCTTCAGCAGCTGGTTCTGTGCTTATTTTCCTTTGACCTCAGGGAGGCTTTTGTGGGCTGTGCTCTCCCTTCCCTTAGGGAGGTTAGATCTCCAGTTCTAGGCATTTCCAATGTCAAAGAGTCTGTATAAGTTCCGTGGTTATAGATAGCCTTTCTATGGTGGCTTTCCCAAATGCTGGTTGTAGTAGCAATGTACTGGGCATGGGGGAGGCTCATTGCCTCCTGTGGGGCTGAAGTGTCAGTAGTCTCAGGAAGTTTATCTCATTCCCCAGAGCTGTGTGCTTATATCAGCAGATTTCCTGTTGTGTTGCACCATTCAGTCTCCAGATTGTTATGGGTAAGAGTAGGCTGTGGCCAATGTGGATGAGTATGCACTTGATCATTATTTACTGGGAGAAGCTCCCTATTGTCTCGGGCATTGGTCAGATCCATGCACAGTGGTTTGGGCTCCCTGCTCAGTCCCAGGGGGAGAACAAAGATGGGTGTGTCAGACAGCGCAGGCTGGCTTAACAGGTCCCCTGATGGCAACCACAAGCACCAACTCTCTGGGTGGGGGTGTTCAGTGGGTGGCCACCAAGCACTCAGAGTTGTGCTTAGGCATGGAGCTAAAAACTTCCTCTGCCCCAAGTTCTCTGCGCTGGGAAGGAGAGAACCCTAAACACCTAATCTAGAAGAGTGAGTGCCCCACACACCTCAAGATATGTCTGATGTCAAGTGAAGAGAGCGCCACTGCACCAAGATATGCTGTGCAGATAATTTTACTTTCCTTCCCTTTCCTACTGAGGGATATTTCTGAATAAAATTCAAGTAAAGTAACTAGAAGCAGAGGAACATGCCACCTGTATTGTGTTTGTATACAAAGAGTGGTTGGATTTTAAAATGGTTGACTTTACACTTGGTGTATTAGTCTGTTCTGACACTGCTAATAAAGACATACCTGCAACTGAGTAATTTATAAAGGAAAGAGGCTCAATTGACTCACAGTTCCACATAGTAGGGGAGGCCTCACAATCATGAAGAAAGGCAAAGGGGAAGCAAGAAATGTCTTACATAGTTCCAGGCAAGAGAGTGTGTGCAGGATAACTCCCCTTTATATAACCATCAGATGTTGGGAGACTTATTCACTATCATGAGAACAGCATGGGAAAACCCTCCCCCACGATTCAGTTACCTCCCACCCAGTCCCTCCCATGACACATAGAAATTATGGGAGGTAAAATTCAAGAAAAGATTTGGTTGGGGACACAGAGCCAAACCATATCATTTCATCCCTGGCCCCACCCAAATCTCATGTCCTCACATTTCAAAAGCAATTATGCCATCCCAACAGTCCCCGAGTCTTAACTCACTCCTGCATTAACTCAAAAATCCAAGTCCAAGGTGTCTTCTGACACAAGGCAAGTCCCTTCTGCCCATGAGCCTGCAAAATCAAAAGCAAGTCAGTTACTTCCTGGATACAGTGGAGGTACAGGCATTAGGCAAATACATCTATTCCAATAGAAGAAATTGGTCAAAACAAAGGGCTGCAGATCCCATGCAAGTACAAAATCTAATAGAGCAGTCATTAAATCTTAAAGTTCCAAAACTATCTCCTTTGACTCCATGTCTCATATCCATGGCATGCTGATGCAAGAGGTGGGCTCCCATGGTCTTGAGCAGCCCTGCCCTTGTGGCTTTGCAGGGTACAGCCCCGCTCCTGGCTGCTTTCACAGGCTGGTGTTGAGTGTCTGTGGCTTTTCCATGTTCATGGTGCAAGCTATTGGTGGATCTACAATTCTGGGGTCTGGAGGATGGTGACCATCTTCTCACAGCTCCATTAGGCAATGCTCTAGCGGGGACTCTGTGTGGGGGCTCCAACCCCACATTTGCCTTCCACACTGGCCTAGCAGAGGTTCTCCACCAGGGCCCCACCCCTGCCACAAACTTCTGCCTGGACATCCAGGTATTTCCCTACATCCTCTGAAATCTAGGTGGAGGTTCCCAAACCTCAGTTCTTGACTTCTGTAAACTCACAGACCCAACACCATGTGTAAGCCACCAAGGCTTTAGGCTTACACCCTCTGAAGCAACAGCCTGAGCTATATGTTGGACCCTTTTAGCCATGACTGGAGCTGAAGCAGCTGGGATGTAGGGCACCATGTCCCAAAGCCGTATAGAGCAGTGGGGGGCCTGGACCTGGCCCAGGAAACCATTTTTTCCTCCTAGACTTCCAGGCCTGTGTTTGGAGGGGCTGCCATGAAGGTCTCTGGCATGCCCCAGAGACATATTCCCCTTTGTCTTGGTGATTAACATTTGGCTCCTCTTTAATTATGCAAATTACTGCAGCCAGCTTGAATTTCTCTCCAGAAAATGAGGTTTCCTTTTCTATCACATCTCAGTCTGCAAGTTTTCCAAACTTTTATGCTCTGCTTCTTCTTGAATGCTTTGCTGCTTAGAAATTTCTTCCACTAGATACCCTAAATTATCTCTTTCAAGTTCAAAGTTCCACAGATCTCTAGGGCAGGGGCAAAATGCCACCAGTCTCTTTGCATAGCAAGAGTGACCTTTACTCCAGTTCCCCAAAAGTTCATCATCTCCTTCTGATACCACCTCAGCCTGGACTTTATTGTTCATATCACTATTAGGATTTTGGTCAACGCCATTCAACAAGTCTCTAGGAAGTTCCAGACTTTCCCACATCTTCCTGTCTTTTTCCAAGCCCTCCAAACTGTTCCAACCTCTGCCTGTTACCCAGTTCCAAAGTCACTTACACAATTTTGGATATCTTTACAGTGGCACCCTACTACCCAGTACCAATGTACTATATTAGTCTTTTCTCATGCTGCTAATAAAGACATGCTTGAGACTGGGTAATTTATAAAGGAAAGAGAGTTTAATGGACTCACAGTCCCACATGGCTGGGGAGGCCTCGCAATCATGGCAGAAGGCAAAGGGGAAGCAAGAAACATCTTTCATGGTGGCAAGCAAGAGAGCCTGTGCAGGGAAACTCCCCTTTATAAAACCATCAGATCTCTTGGTACACACTCAGTATCATGAGAACAGTACAGAAAACCCACCCCCATGATTTCATTCCCTCCCACTAGGTCCCTCCTACCACATGTGGGGATTATGGGAGCTACAATTCAAGATGAGATTTGGGTGGGGACACAGCCAAACCATATCACTTGGTTCTGTCATAATGGCTAAGATCAATTGATTTGCTTACTAACCTTCATACATATTAAAAGACCATTAAAAAGATGAAAATAAAGCCATTCTCCAAAAACACAAAAGTTGATCTAGAATTTGTATGGACATGTGCTCTTCCTGTTTACTTCCTGACTCCAACCACTGCCATAGCCCCACCTCAGCCTTAATTTGCTTCTAAACTGATCATTTCAGAGTAAATTATCCATGTGTAGGCTGGCTCTGCGTTGGAGTCTGAAGTCATAGAAATACTATGAAACACTTCTCATCTGTTTGAAAAATTACTACCTCTTCTTGAGTACTTATGATGTGCAACCAGTAAACTAGGATCACTATGTAAAACTAATCATAAAATCCTCACATAGCCTTTGGTGAATGATGAAACTAAAGCTAAGAGAAGTCAAGTGACTTGTTTAAGAATACACATGCTTAAGTTTAATTTCTAGGCCCTGATATTTTCTTTGTAACCAAAGGCAGTGGTGATGCCACAGGCTCTATCTCTGCCAGTAGAATGCATGTGCCCGTTAGAGGTAGAGGTTTTCCCTTATTCACTTTTCTACACCCAGTGTCTAGAATTCTACTTAACATATGGTGTGTATCAGCCAATGCATGTTAGGGTAGCTTGCATGATAATTGAGAAAGAACATGTCAGGGCCAGTATGACACTAGGACTATCTTTTATTACTTAGGGCTAAGAAGAAAAGCACATTTCACAAATATCATATAAAAAACAAGGGTTGGGAACAGTCTATACAGAGCCTAAATCTTAACTAATCTCTAAATCAAGGAATGCATTCTCATCCTAAAAGTTCAGTTTTCTTTGCCTTGTCTGTCAGAGACAATATTCACAGATTAGAATTAGGAAAAGCTAAAAATATCCTCTTGTCTTCTTTCTTGCCAAGATACTTAAGATTGCTTATCAGCCACTGAAGAAGGTGTTTTATAGACTATGGCCACAGAGAAAAGTGTTTCCTCCTTGATCTTTACTTTTTCTGAAAATGGCTTGTCATATTGTAACCTTCTTTCAGTAACCCAGAGGCAGTGAAGAAATGCACATGAGTTCAGAGAGGGAAGAGGGAAGAGGATGAGTTTAGAGATCATTGTCAGCCATTACACGTTCTTTGGATTTTACTCCGTGTTGATGGGAAGAAACTGGAGGGGTTTGAACAAAGGTGTGACATTGTATGGTTTAAGTTTTATAAGGATTACCCACATATGGAGAACAGACTTTTAAGCAACAAGGATAGAGACAGGGATACTAGTTAGGGAGGCTCTGGGCAAAAGATAGTGGTGTCTTGCCAGATTCTACAGGAGGAGGAGTGGGGACAGCAAGAGGTAAGCCTTCATCTTCCTCTCTGGGATTTAGAAGTTTTGAAACCTCGCTGGATGCAGTGGCTCATGCTGTAATCCCAGCATTTTGGGAGGCCGAGGTGGGTGGATCACCTGAGGTCAGGAGTTAGAGATCAGTCTGACCAGGATGGAGAAACCCCTTCTCTACTAAAAATACAAAATTAGCTGGATATGGTGGCAGGTGCCTGTAATCCCAGCTACTTGGGAGGCTGAGGCAGGAGAATCTCTTGAACCTGGGAGGTGGAGCTTGCAGAAAGCTGAGATAGTACCATTGCACTCCAGCCTGGGCAAGAAGAGTGAAACTACATCTCAAAAAAAAAAAAAAAAAAAAAAAATTTGAAACCCATGGATAGCCAGTTTTTGGCCTGGTGATATGCTTCTACATGTGTAATAAACCCAGAGTGTGCTAACCACTTACATTGAGGATGGTGATGAAAAGGGGAAGAAATTATCAGTATAAAAATTAGTATTTGACAATTATTTTTCCACTACAACTGTATGCTAAATGAAGGGAGGCAACTTGTGTTTTTATTGTTTTTCTAGTATCTGAATGCACTGGACATTCAATAGATATTTTCTACATGAATCAATAAATGATTAATAGTGCCATATGGAAACAAACTATTTATCAACAGAAAAGACATATGGTCTAAATAAACTTTAGGTCTCTTTGCTTTTGGTTGATTTTTCTTCTTGTTCAATATTGTTACACAGCTCATTCAGTCATATCAAAGGTTAGATTAAACTAGCTGTGAATAAGAAATTTCTGAACTTCGTATGCCTGTGCTGTCAGATTGGATAATAAAAATGACTATTAGAGGTGAATATTTGGAAAGGGGTGGTGCTCCTCATCTGGAATTGTATTGAAATGTCCTGTCTCTCCTGTCACTGCTGTGACTGAAGTTATATTTGAGGGAAAAAGTATCAAAATGCATTGTTTACTTTTCTAGCATGATTCAATGACTATGCAAAGAGAGTTTATTTCGTATTATTGTATTTCTCTTTTAGATTGTGGCATTTAAGTCTTCAGATAGAGTCAAGATATTGGTGCTTAATTTACGAGACCTTTCGGATGAAGTCCAATGTTTATATGCTTCATGAAATATAGTTCAAAAATGAAAACTGAATACAATGGAGAAAGATAATTAAATGTGGAGATTTATTAAGCAATTTCATTATTTATGGATACTACATAATTTTTTACAACTTAAATAGATATAGCTGTTATCTTCCTTATTCCTCTTCATGGGAGAATATTAATGTGATTGCAACATAAAATCCAAGAAGGGTATTTCTTTTTCAATGTCTTATTTTATTGATCTCTGCTTTAAAATAATTTCATGACATTTTCTTCTTTGGGAAATGACCCATGAGGAATGAACATAATTGCTACACTTTATGTATTTATTTTCTGACTTCATCCCACATTTTAATTAATTCAAATGTATCTATCCTTTTATAGATAACTCATTGTGGAAAGCACTAACCTGTATGGAACTCAGGCTTTGAATTCAGTGATCCAAGCACTCTCAACACTGCCATTTACTAACTAGGTGATCTCAAACAAGCCACTCGGCATATGAGATTTTCAGTTTGTAAGACAGATAAATAAGCCTGACAATGCAAGGTTGTTTTGAGGAATACATGAGATTATATCAGCAAGTAGTAGGCTCAGAGTAAGTACTCAGCCTATCACTAACTAGTGTATATATGCTCTGGTCTTTTTCATAACTCTTGACTAAGCAGTTAGTGCTTGGAGTCCACTGATTCGGTTTACCTTGCTCACGATAAAAATCATTTAAATAAGAGAAAAAGGCATTCTTAGTACAGTGTGAAAGGATCCAACAAAGTTAACATGAAATCAGAATAAAACAATGTCTAAGTGTTTCCAAAGTGTCCTTATTCAGTCATTAATATGTAAATTAAGTACTCATGATGGGCCAGTTTAATGCTAATAAGTATTAAGTTTCCAAAAATGTATATTGATAGTCACTGCCAACTCACAGTTTCATCACTGAGGATTCTCAGTTAAAATGGAAGAGTTCTGTTGTTTGTTTTCAGTTTAGTTTTACAAATGCTTATTCAATACCAGTTAAGTATTGGGTATGGCTCTAGTGCTGGGCACTCATTCCTTATGTCTATGAAGCCTAAAGTGTACTAGTAAAGGGACTGAGAGTGAAACCATCTGTTTCTCAGACACACATCAATGCTCCTAAGTTCTGGAGAGTCATAGTGTTTATACCTACACTTGTCTACAAGGAGGAGTCCTATAGGCCAAAAGTGACTCAAAACAGTAACAAACTCTAGACCATCTGCAAGTATTCACCTCATAAACCAACTCCCTGAACAACCTGGTGAGTTGCCATCTTAATGGTGGCTGTGCCTCCCCTCCACATTTCCCTCAGCCAGGAGGCTAGATTGTCCACAGAAAAAGGCTCGGCACTGCCCTCTTCCTTCAGCTTTACCTCCCTGATGTTCTAGATGAAATTCAGTCTCTAGAGATGCATTGTTTGTGTTTTTCTGTGGTGTGTCCATGTCCCTAGAGCTCACCACTTTTATCAGATAATTTTTGAATGGGCATTTTAGGACAGCAGCACCTATTATATAAAAAAACTATGTCTTGCTGAAGTTCTGAGAAGGTATGCTTCAGGGTTTGATGCCCCCTCTTATTGGCCCAAATTTCAAGACATTTGAAAGGTAATGCTTTTTATGTTTGTGATTTGACATTGTATGGTTTCTTCTATTCAAAGTAGTGTTGCTGTATTTTCCTCTGTGTTTCATCTTTTTGATGTTTTTATTTATTTGTTTATTTGTTTTTGAGATAAGGTCTTGCTCTTTTGCCCAGGCTGGAGTGCAGTAGTGCAATTATAGTGCACTTCAGCCTCAAACTCCTAGGTTCAAGCCATCTTCCTGGCTCTGCCTCCCTGGAAGCTGGGACTACAGTGCTACCATGTCCAGCTAATTTTTAAATTCTTTGTAGAGACAGGGTCTCAATGTATTGCCCAGGCTAGTCTGTAACTCCTGGCCTCAAGCAGTCCTCCCTGCTTGGCCTACAAAAGTGTTGGGATTACAGGTGTGAGCCACTGCATCTGTTCTATTTTATTCTTTTTATGTTCCTGGAGAGTTTTGATGGAGAATAAAGTAAAACTGCTTATATGTCACCATTTTAGCCAGAAGTTCACATAGACTTGAATTTAACTTCTGTTTTTATCACATATTACTTGCATTTGCACTGGAATAAGTCACATAGTCACATGACCTGAATATCAGTTTTCTTATCTGTATTCTAAAGGTAATTGTATCTCTCATGCAGTGAAATTGTAATTGTATCACTCATACTGTGAAAAGTACAGATGTGGTATATACACACACACACACGCATTTACTTTGGAAAAAAATGATAGCAATTTCTCTGAGGCAAAACACAGTAAATGTTATCATGGAGGTTAAGCTGTTTCTTCATCAAAACCCACCAATTATAGAAATTTAACAGGTATGTAATAAAAATATCTCATCTATGTGGAGCTGCCTTCCAGAAGAACTTTATTTTACAAAATAATAATAATTTTTCTCTTTCATAATTCTACAGTATAAAAAGATGTTAAACCTATAAGCTTTTAGCCCAAGACCACTCATATAATGTGTCAAAGATCTGGGAGAGTGTTGGATTTCTCTAGCATGATTGTGTTCTGATGTGGCACAACTAGCCTTACAATTGGACTTTTACTGAGGTCCTTAGTAGATTTCTTAGTAAAGAAACATCAACTCTGTGGTCAAAAAATGTTTTTTGATGATAACATTAGGCATTTTGATTATAGTGTTCAACCTTTGTAAGGCTTGGAAAATAGGCTGCCAACCCTTATAAGAATACATCTATTGCTATCCACTGTTTCTCCCTTGGGCTCCAGAATTAAGGACCTGTGAGTGTTTGGGAGAAATATCCTCAAATGTTGATTCTCAGTTTAATTATCTTTCTAGTAGTGTAAAATTTGGACTGTTTCCCTGCTCACCCAGTTGTGAGTATTTGCTGTCAAGTTTAGAAATTTGAATGAGCTTAAATGATAGTTCTATAATTTGTGAGTTCCTGTTCACAATCTCGATTCATTAGTGTTCAGTCAGCATGGAATATTTATCGAGGTACAAGGTACAATGTACATTATCAATCAAATACAGAAGGAGAACAAGAATTACAATATGAAAGAAAAACATCATCGACCTCAAGAGATTGACAGAATTCTTTCTTTTTCCATCAGACTTCATCAAGCATATCAATAATATGAAAATCACAACTGCTATTCTTCTCTCCTGAGTGTAAACACTGTACAAAAAATAAAACAAATTCATAAAAGTATCCAACCTCTATCAAAACTTTGTTTTCAGTCCATATTTACAACTTTATATTTTATTTCTAATTCATATGTTAGCGCTACAAATACAAGGAATAGTTTTGAACTCACACATGAAGAAGGTAATATTTTCTATTTACCTAACATTTTAATATTCATTAGCACTTTTTTCAAATCTTTTTCTTTTTTTTTTTTTTTTTATTCAGAGGAGTCCTGTGAAAAAAAGATATTAAAATTTCATTGTAAAGTGATTGAAACCAGGGCTCAGATGGTTCAAGGTGAAATAAGAAATGAGAAATGTGAAGCCATACAATGGCTATATTTTCTGTTTTCCTACACTATATATCCCAGATCTAGATATTTTTCCACTAAAAAAGTAACTCCTAGTTCTACTGGGTTTCCATCTGGAGACTGGAATCTGAACAATAAAGAGAATGAATTCCAATTGTCCTTTTCCTTTATTTAGTTTATATTTATGGAACAGTTTTAAAATTCCAGGCACTGTAACATTTTGAGTACAATCTGTTATCTTCATCATATAGTTAAGAAAAATAAGGTTAAGAAAAATTCACTTGCCCACAGCCCTGCTACTGGTGAATAGTAAAGTCTGGATCCACATACAGGCAGCTGGCCACCTGTGTTCCTACCACTCCCTCCACCATCTCCCTCCTGCCAGCTACTTCTCACCAAAGATGGTATCTAGCCTTTGTCTGCCTTGTCACCAGACAGACAAAGGTAAAGGTAAAACCCTAACCCTGAGGAAGTTGGCGTAAAATGCAAATTGTTAATATTTTCATATTTCATATATAGTGCTGCCATTTTGTCATTTGAGTAAAATACTTACTGAATCTGAGATAAAACTCTAAGAATTCTGCAGCCTCCAGGGAAATACTACAGTGCTTCCCAAACTAGGCTATACATTGGAATTACTTGGGTGCTTTTTAAAATACAAATCCCTACCCTTTATTACCCATCCGTTACACTAGGTGTGGGGCCTGAGAATCTTTATTTTTAAAAGCGGCACAGATGACTTTTCTGTACTGTGACCAACTTTTTAGAGAGCCAGTCAAGGACACAGTAATATCAGACAAAAAATAAATCATAGTGATAATGATATTGATAATTTTAAAAACATAATTATATGTATACAGTGCATGTTCTTACTTTTACATAAAAATATGAAAAAGTAAAGTTTTCATCTAAAATTGTGTACTCTTTATATCAATTTTTCTGTTACATAACTGCTATTGTTTAAACAAAACAGCAATGAAAATACTTAATAGTAGCAATTAGCAGTAATTAATAGTATGACTAATTAACCAAATACTCTGCCTAGAAAACTATAGCAATTTTTTATAATGTTTCTCTCTGTTGTTTGGTACAGAAATTTAACACTTTTAAACTCTGTATCAGAATTTTATAATTTATTGTCTACATTAATACATACAAAAATTACACAAATGTACAAAAATGTAATAATTCTTTATATGAGAGCATTTAAGAGTCCTGTGAAGTAGATATTATTAATAGAACTCATAGGAACAATAGCACTAATTAAAACAGATACGACCTATATTCAAGAAAAAAATAACAATGACGTATTTCTACCTGTCCCATATTACAGTAGGATATTTTTATTCTTTTTGTTTCTTTTTCTAATAATACTTCTCTTAACTGCCTGCAGCCTTCAGGACACCTTACGTTTATTTCATGTGGTGGAAAACTAAATGTAGCCATGTAAAATTTACTTTATCCTACAGATCTGCTTTTATATAAAGCCCACATTTCAGTGATACCTGGTGCCATTCTATTGTGATGATATCAAGCTAAATATACTCTCTAAAAAAGTACTTGAGCATGGGATAGTTAGGATTCTTACTTACTACCAATAGTGGACTTGAAGACTTATAGGAATTTGTTTCCTGCTTTCCAAAAAAAAAAAAAAAATCCACTTTATATCTGCAGGTATGTTTTAATAGATCACTTGTTTATTAATCAGATCCTTTAGTATCTATACATTCACTATACAGGCAATCCACACCTAAAGATATTCATCATTTTAAAGCACTCTGAAGCACACTGGTTGTCATCCTAAGGTAAACCTCTCTTTCTCAGGGAAAATGGTTTTAAGCACTGAGGTAATTTGAATTTGTGAAAGTGGGCTGAATTTTAAAGAAGTTACAGTTTTAGTTAAACTAAGAAACTCCTGTTTAACTTGGCTTCCCTTTTCTGGTGACTTTCTATCTCCTCTTTCCTTTTCTTCTTCTTCTTTTTTTTTTTTTTCTTTTAATTTGTAAAGCAATCTTATTTCCAAACTGTGAGTTTATTTTTTACTGTATGATTTTTTGTTGCAATTTAATATAACATTAAATAGCTCAGGTCCAGCCAGTCCATCCTTCTCCATGTATGTTCTTTACCACTTCTTCAAAGATCATCAAATAGCTTTGGAGAAACAATAGATAAATTTCTGTTTTACTACAATCCTTTTCTCCTTTTTTTTTTTTTTTTTTTTTTTTTTTAAAGAAAAAGTCTCACTCTGTCACCCAGACTGGAGTGCAGTGGCATGATCTCAGCTCACTGCAACCTCTGCCTCCCGGGTTCAAGTGATTCTCGTGCCTCAGCCTCCCAAGTAGCTAGGATTATAGCTGCGTGCCACCACACCCAGCTAGTTTTTGTATTTTTAGTAGAGATGGACTTTCACCATGTTGACCAGGATGGTCTCAAATTCCTGACTTCAGGTGAACCACCCACCTCGGCCTCCCAAAGTGCTGGGATTACAGATGTGAGTCACCGTGCCCGGCCTCTTTCTCCATTTTTATCCTCGATGTATTTCCGTATTAGAGAAGAATGTTCCTTTTATTCCAAAGTTTGAAAATAGTGGCAGATCAACATTTAACATCTTTTCTTTGGCAGGTAACAATGATAGCCATCTTGTAGGCCCCTGTCTAAAGAGAGTTTGTCTTTCCATTTTACAAAGTAAAAAATTTCACTAAGTGCTTCTGCACATCTTGAGGGAACTGAGAAGTCAAAAACTTTCCTTATGAAAGTGTCAGTTTGTCAGGAAAACACATCATAACACTTCTTCTACATGGACATAAGGTGTGCCAGGCTTTTAGTGGACCTTTTCATTTTCTTTGGTAAGAAATTTCCAGGCTGAAGAAATCTTCCAAAATTTATAATCGTACTGTTTGCCAAAAATGCAGAGGGATCAGCAAAGTCTAGTTTGTATTTAAACAAGGTATTAATCATATTATTTATTCTGCAGTTTTATTAAAATGTTCATACAAATTAAGAAAACAGTTTGAAACTACAGTTTTCAAATCAACGTACTTCAACTTGTTTCTGTGGTTTACTGTATCACCTTTTTTTTTTTAGTATAGAAAATTACATTGGTAAGACGGAACAAAAACAGCACTATTATGTGAGAAGCAGTCTGAACTGTTGTCAAAATGTCCCGGTTCGTTTGCCACAAGTCAATTTAGTTGCAGTCTCTGAAATCAAGAACTGTAACTTTACTAAAGCAATCGAGAGAACCAGAAGATAATGTTTGTCCGTTCATATGGTATTCCCAGACTATTTCAACAACCGCTGTTTTCTACTGGGCACTGGTGTCTTTGGGGGAGATTTAAGAACTTTTATTATTTTAGATGTACTTAGCTGTCTCATTCTGGGCTTCTGAATTTCAGTCTCACAAATTCACATATCTTTCTTTCCGTTCCCAATTCCAGTGTTTTTTGTTTTTGTTTTGGTTTTTTTGCTTTCTGTATATTGTGTATATACAGAACACTCCCTTATTTATTTATTTATTTATTTATTTTTTTTTGAGATTGAGTCTTACACTGTCACCCAGGCTGGACTGTAGTAACATGACCTTGGCTTACTGCCACCCCCGCCTCCCAGGTTCAAGCAATTCTTCCACCTCAGCCTCCTGAGTAGCTGGGATTACAGGTGTGTGCCACCACACTCAGATACTTTTTGCATTTTTCATCGCATTGGCCAGGCTGGTCTCAAACTCCTGACCTCAAGTGATCTGCCTGCCTCAGTCTCCCAAAGTGTTGGAATTACAAGCATGAGCCACCATGCCTGGCTGTATGCTCTCTTTAGATAATTTACCTCCCTAATTTGGTTGTATATGTCCTTCCTCCAATCATAAAAAGATCACTTTGGTTTAATTTTCTTTTTTATTGGTATCTGAATGTACTGGTGCTAGTATTGTAATCATTTTTATTTTTATTATTTGAATACTTAGAAAACATGATCTAAACATTAAACTAACACTATCTTGATGCTCAGCTATGAGTCATTCTTTCAGCCAATCAGAGACGGACCGTCATTCATGATTATGATGCACTTTCATTGCACACTAAAGTCACATACCCAGAGCAATGCAATAATGTCAACTGCAAATTATGGTTGCCACTATCAATGGTCAGAGGGAAAAATATGAAAGATAATCTATGCCATATCCATTTGACACCAAAAAGTGTGTTGCTTTCAGCTCCCTCCACCTCCTTTTTGCTACCATATGTGTTTTATGCTTTTTCGCTGCCCTTCTACGTCCATCTGTGAATGCTGTGGCTTCTAACATCCTGGGAATGAGTTTCTTGAGATGTAGGATTTTCAGTGCAAAAACCAGAATGGTCCCAGGTAATCATGATGATTGGTCACCCTACACTGTGAGCAGTCTGGTATTAGAGCCAGTCCTAGAATGTTTAGCACTCAACTTTCATCCCTCCATAGTAGTGCTAATTTGAGTTCCTTGTCTGATTTTCTGACTTTGTTCTGATTCCCTAGTGTCAAGTTGACCACATAGGGCACCACTGGGGAAAATGGGATTGTCAGGAGGGAGCTGCTCTGGGTAATGGGGCTTAGAAGATCAATTTGGCTAGTTCAAACAAAAGTTGTCTATGAGAGGATAAAGGCACTTATAATCAGGATATAGTATTTCATGATATTCTGTACTAGCAATTAAGGTGAGGAGGTCATTTTATGATTCTGCCTACCATATGTAATTTCATTTTTCAAGCACTTTGGCTCTCCATGTAAGATCCTGAGACCCAAGTTAGGCAGACAGACCAGAAAACAAAAGTGCTCTTCATAGAATGAGGACAAGACAGAGATGTGTATTTAAGTGGGTCCTGATTTCAATAATAAACATAAGATGAGAGAGAGAGATTGCAATTTCAGTGACTCAGCAGATACAGAATGGAATGGTAGGGGATAGGGTGAGTTTAAAACAGAGACCTGTGCTAGGCATGGGGTGGATCATTTTTGGTAAAGTGGCAAGCTTATGGTATGTAAGGATTATCACTTTATATCTGCTTGTTATCATTTTATATATATCTCTCTCTCCTCATTGTAAGCTTATGGAGGGTTAAGACTACATGTAATTTAATCTTGTCTCTCCCTTACTAAGCATAGTACCTTGCATTAATGGACAAATGAATAAATGAAAGTCTTAATGCATGATTTTGTGCATTTCTGAATCAATGCATACATGAAAAAGCTACCGTCAGAAGAGAGGACCAGGATGAGTCCGAGATGGGAGTTTCTCTGACTCAAACCTTCTGAAATGTATTTCTCCTTAAAAGCATCACTGTTCAAGACTACCTAATAACTCCATTCTTAAGAAACAGCCCACTTGACCTTAAAAGGTCTTTTTCATCTCTTATTTTACCTAATGTGGGGAAAGGGCTATTGTGTCTACCCAGGATCCCTTAATACCTACAACACTGAAAAATCTTCAAATAAACGTTTTGCTTTCTTCGTGGAGATAAATGTCATCAAAATAAGTGTTTTTCAACCTTTGTGGACACGAACCTCTCCCCTGCATAGATGTGACCGTGCTATAGATTCCTAAATCCTTTGTAGGAATCACTTTCGGGAACCCTCTGTATTGGTTTTCTATTGTGGCAATAATGAATCCCTATATACATAGTGATTTAAACAGCTAATATTTATTTTCTCATAGTTTTCATGGGTCAGGATTCCAGATGGGCTCAGCTGGTTTTTCTGCTCTAGGTCTCTAAAAGCCAAAATCAAGGTGTTGACTGGCCCTGGGGTATTATCTGATGGCCCTACGAGAGCATCTTCTTTCAGGATCATGCAGGATTTTGGCAGAATCTACTTGCTTTCTGGTGTAGGACTGAGGTTTCCCCTTCCTTGCTCTCAGTTAGGGGCTGATCTTAGCTTCTAGAAACCACCCTCTGGTTCTTGTCCATAGGCCTCTGCATCTCAGACTCCGCAACGATATGTCTGATTTTTCTCATACTTGAAGACTGTCTGATATTCATTCTGCCACATCTCTTATGCTTCCAGCCAGAGATAATTCTCTCCTTTTGAGGCTCATTTGTTTCCTTTGGGACCACTTGAGTAATCCAGGATGTTCTCCCCATTTTTAGGTCTACCATAACCATAATTAAATTTGTAAAGTCCCTTTTTGTCATGTAACATAAAATATTCACGAGTTCTAGTAATTAGGTTGTAAATGTCTTGGTAGGGGTAGGGGAATTTTGCCTATTATATTCTCTCTCTTTTGAAGCAGGTATACTGGGGAGCAGATGGAGATGGTGCATGTGGGGCAAATCTGATGTGGATCATGATACTGACTATAGTTCATGCTCCCTCTCAAGGGGATTAACAGTTGATTAAATCTGTGTAGATTAGCTTCCTAGGCCCTATAATAAAGTTTTCTCACTCAATATCAAGCACTTAACGTTGTTTCTCTTGCTCATTGACTTGATCAACATATACTTGAATACCTACCGTGTATATGAGGCACCTTAAGAAGCCAGTTTGATAGAGTTTTTGCCATCAGGGAACTTACATTGTAGTAGATAAACATAAAAATAACTAAATGCTTATAATACAGTGTGTTATGTGATATGCTAGGGTTGAAACGTGACAGATCTCAGGGACACAAGTAATGGCAGATAAGCCAGAAAAAAAATTGTATCGGATGCCAATCAAGTGTCAAGAATATGTTCTTGACACTTGATTGGCATCCAATACAACATGCAATACATTATAGTGTAGCCAAGTTTCTGACTATATATATATATATATAGACAGAAACTTGGCTACACTATAATGCAGCTGATTAAGAGAGGAACCTAACAGATTGTGAAGGAACTATTAACCAAATATTTTATGCAGTGTCAAAGGCACAGAAAAGTGATAAGCACATAGAAGGGTATGTCTCTACTTAGAGAAAAAGGCAAACATATTTGAACATATGACACCTCTCTCCTTTGACTCATATATTCTTGTTGTAGAAAGCTATGATAGTGTGACTTTAATGTGTAGGGATTTGCTTATGTGGTAGATGGATTTAAGCTTTTTTTTGGCTTAAATAAGACTAAATCCTCTTTTTCAAATCTATTTATTTTTCTTTTAATATTTCTCCAAATTATTTGGAGAAACTGCAAAGGAGTTTGCAGAACTCCTTTGTGTTCTAGTAATATAATCTATTTATATATATAGTTTAGTATGATTAGTGACTCCTGATTCAATACATGACAGAGCAATATTTGTTACTATCTCCCATTGAAATTTCTTTGGCTTATCTTTAAGCAGTATTTATAATTGATGATCTGACAATCCTCTGCAAAGTGTCTGTGACAGATGATGCCTTGAGAAAGTCTCTTAATTCCTGTGAATCTCAGCATCCTTATCTGTGGATAAGGGATTTTATTATATTGAAATCTGTAAGTATTATAATTATTGAAAGAATCGCAAGAAGTCATTATTGACAAAATAAAACATTTAATAACATTATATTGGGACAAAAAAGTTTACTGGTAGGCACAAAAGGAAAAATAAAATGTGTCATGTGAAAATAGATGCTTGTAAATGTATATGCATATGAATATGTAAAACTTTATTGTGACAGACTAGTCTGTTATAAAATGCATTCTCTTCCAATCCTCCTGACAAACTTTTCAATTATTTTAGCACTCACACATTCTGGGCATAGAATTTCAGAAGAATTTTTTTTTTTTTTAATTAAAAAAAGTTTCCGAGGGTTCTAATATTGCAAATGGACTTGAATTAAATGTTTACTGAATCTCTTCTATATACACCAGCATTTTGGGGGGCACTGTGGATACAAAACTGGATGAGGCAGGAACTCTAACCTCACAGGATGTCACAGGCTGGAGCAGATGTTCTGTGCACACACATGCTGTGAGGTTTTTGTTTTTGTTTTAAACAAGTAATTGGTAACTTAAGGTAGTTTATAAAGTGCTAGAGTTTCAGAAAGATTTACATGTTCCTATTTTAAGGGCACCCAAGTGTCTCTTTACCCTCTCCACATTCTCACTTAGTCTTCCAATATGCTTTTGCATTGATGTAAATAGAAGGCTACAGCTTCTGGGCCAGAAATTGTGCATGGACTATCCAGAGCAAGGCCACAGAAGTATCTTGATCCTATGAACATAATTTATTCTGTACATCAAAACTGGAAACCATAGCCTGGTGAATGTTTTCTGAAACAGTCCAGGATGACAAAAACAGAATTCGTCTCCGTAGTGTATGTTTATGATCTTTATAATCATTAGTCATTTCAGTCACAAATACATGTCACAAATCTATCAGAAATGCAGCAGCCATACCGCTGTGGGCCCTATGCGTGGCATCAAGATACCTGAACAAGACAGCATGTATGGGTCTACACGGACCTTATTATGCTTTTTATTTTTTCCCTTTGGCTCTTGACCTGCCGGAGAACCACAAAAGAGGCAGATGCTAAGTAGCGGGTATAAATTTCACAAACATAGAATCCCATAAGGTGAAAATGTAACTATTTTTCTAAAGTGCATTGCAGTGTTTTGATACTAAATCTGCAGAAACTAAATCTGGTCACTTTCAGATAGAATCAGCTTCAGCGCAATGCGCAGGTTCTTTGTCTATAAGATGTGTAATTCGATCACGTTCTGTCTAGATTCCTCTCCTGGAGAGTTTACCTCTTGCTTCTCCCTGGGGTTGACTGCAAGCTCCAGAGAGCTTACTCTCCTGCCAGCACAGTTTCCTTGAGGAGGAGCCCCTCTATGCAGGAACTTCGTCTGCCTTGATGTCATACTGGTCTTCACTGCCAATGCAATCCACTGCATAGTCATGTAAGGAGCATGCTGAAATAACAACTGGGCAAGCTTCAGGCACCCATGAGGTCCCCTGTCACTGGTCCCACATGGAGATGTCTTGGTGCCCTCCCCTAAGCCCTAGTGGGAATTAACCACACTCTGTCTTTTTGATATACATTTCCTTGCCCCTGTCTTGCCATGATTATCAAAGTTAATCTCTCTGTGTCATTCAGTCACACACTTGCTACAGAAAAGTCCAGGCTATAAGTAGTGACTCATCATTCTAAGCCTCCTCACTGCCATTCACCCCTTAGAGGTCCAAAAAAGACTAAAAGAGGCCCATGTCCTCTCTTCTTTCTGATCCTCGAAATGCCAAAGGAAATCCTCTCGCATACCTTCATCCTTCCCTCACCATCTGTCCTTGAGCTCACAGTGGTTGAGGCACACAGACAGATCAACTAAGCAACTCTCTTGTGTCCCCTTCAACTCTGTTCCCTTAAGCTAACTTGGAAGGGTTTTTCCATCTGAAACTGGGGAGGAAAGGAAAGACATAACTTTGCTGGTGCATCTCCCTTTGAGATCTTCCCCCCTCCTCTTATATCCGTATAAAGGCTTTCAATTTTACAAGTCCTCTGATAATTTCTCTTTTTAATTATTGTTTAGCTTAATGGTAGCCTCATTGTCACATCAGGATTATACATTGTTACAGGGAAGAAGAATACATTCTTAAATGTCTCCAATTATTATTCTGCCATTATTAAAGCACACAGCGCGATGCAGGGTTAAGGGACTACGTGCCACTACTCTCCGTTCTCACAATACTATATCCACAGTTCTGCAATTCACTTATTGTGATCCAGTGAAAGCCTACTTATGCAGTTTTTGCCAATAACCTGTAATTTCTTCCAGAACAAGGGAGCATGTCTTACTCATTTTTGTATCCTCGTGCCTAGAACAGTGCTTTGTGTGCACAGATACTATAATTGCTACCATTTATTGAGCCCTTATTTTGCCTCTGCATTGAGTGGAAGGCTTTATGTAGCATGATTTCTTTTGATCCTTACAACCCCATGAGGCAGGTAGTATGGCTGTGTTTTACATCTGAGAAACCGAAGATCAGAGAGCTCGAGCAATTTTCCTCAAGGCAAAGAGATTACAAAAAATAAAGGCAGAGATCAAACCCCCGCTTAACCTCTATTTCAGGCTGCCTCTAAGTTAATGTTTGAGTACGAAAAACTGATATTCTAAATCCAAAGTTCTAAATGTCTGTCCCATCAGCAAAATGTTGGACATATCTGGGAATGCTCTTATAATAGGAACACTGTTGATTAATGATGCTTTCATCTCTATATCTAAAAAAACAGATTGTAGAAAAATTTGTATTAATCCATTGAAATAATTTACTTATATTAGGATACTAGAAATGACATTTCTAATTTTAAATCCTTTCAGGACTTTGGTTTTTCTACCTAATTTAAATTAATAATTTCTGGTTCCAAATTTCACTTATGGAATACCTGTTATGTTTGAGGTATTGTGGATATGAAAAGAATAAGACCAGTCAAAGGGATTCCATAGTCTAGTAGTGGAGATAAACATATAAACAGAATCCAGTAACAGTTTAAATGCAATCTAGGCTTGGTGCGGTGGCTGACGCCTGTAATCCCAGCACTTTGGGAAGCCAAGGCGGGTGTATCATGAGGTCAGGAGATCAAGACCATCCTGGCTAACACTGTGAAACCCCTTCTGTACTAAAAATACGAAAAAATTAACCAGGCAGGGTAGTGGGTGCCTGTAGTCCCAGCTACTCGGGAGGCTGAGGGAGGAGAATGGCATGAACCCAGGAGGCAGAGCTTGCAGTGAGCCGAGATAGTGCCACTGCACTCCAGCCAGGGTGACAGAGCCAGACTCCATCTCAAAAAAAAAAAAAAAAAAAAAAAAAAAAAAAAGCAATCTAGAGCCTTTTTGTAGGGTAGAAAGCTATCTCAAAGGAAATTCAACTTTATCTGTAGCAGGAAGAAGGAATGTGTTGGTCAAAAAGTGTTTCCTGCAGTGATGGTTTAGAGGAGCAATTTAGGCAGAAATACCAGCGAGGGTTTTCGGCACCAAGCCTCTTTACAGTGGTTAGTTCCCTTAGAGATGTCATAGGAAATCCACGGACTGCCTTTTGCTTGGGACTCAGCAATGTGTGTGTATGTGTGTGTGTGTGTGTGTGTGCATGAGCCATTAATTGTAGGGGACGGAATGAAGACTGCCAATATGACTTTATTCAAGCACATTCATAAGTAACTAGCATACTATTTATATAATATTTATTCCCCAGCTTGTTCCAGCCATCATGCAAGGCATCTTTCCTAAAAATATACAACAATTTAAAATATTTATACTGAAAAATAGACAGGGTGGGGGGCAAAGAAAAATAAGGATTAGAATGAAACTGTGAAGCCATGTATAATATTATGATATAAAAATTCTATTTTAGTCCTGTGTAATTTCTTTAATTGGGCCACAAGTTTGATTGTAAGTTTTCAGCAGCTGGTACAAAAAGGGAACCACAGAGTTTCTAGTGCCCATAAAATAAAAATAGAAGAGATACTCAGAAGCAGTGTCACTATTTATGCATTGTATGATGTGACCAGAAAAATTTCAAGCTAATACGTAGTATGATAAGCAACATTTTCAACAATATTCATATGTCAGATATTCTGATTAGGTTTTCGAAGTAGTATTTTTATATTATTCATCACTAGAGATTGACCCCATCAAACTAAGGCACAGATCGGTAGATACAAATCTGTTGAGAGATATGATGTGATATGGTTTGGCTGTGTCCCCACCCAAACCTCATCTTGAATTGTAGTTTCCATAATCACCACATGTCCTGGGAGGGAACTGATGGGAGGCAGGTTTTGCCGGTATTGTTCTCATGACAGTGAGTAAGTCTCCAAGATCTGGTGGATTGATTGATTGATTGAGACAGAGCCTCCCTCTGTTGCCCAGGCTGGAGTGCAGTGGCACAGTCTCAGCTCACTGCAATCTTCCGCCTCCTGGATTCAAGCAATTTTCCTGCCTCAACCTCCTGCATAGCTGAGACTACAGGCACACGCACCATGCCCAGCTATTTTTTTTTTTTATTTTTACTGGAGATGGGTTTTCACCATGTTGGTCGGGCTGGTCTCGAACTCCTGACCTCGTGATCTCCCAAAGTGCTGAGATTACAGGTGTAAGCCACCATGCTGGCCTATCTGGTGGTTTTATAAGGGGTAATACCCCTGCACATGCTCTCTTGCCTGCCACCATGTAGGACATGTTCTTGTTTCTCCTTTACCTTACACCATGGTTTTGAGGCTTTCCTAGCCATGTGGAACTGAGTCCATTAAAACTCTTTTAATTAATTACCCATTTCAAGCAGTTCCCTTGATAGCAGTGTGAGAACAGACTAGTATGTAATGGGACAGTCCCTACTGTACATATTCTAGGCTCCTTTGAAGTGATCTAGTAATGGACTTCAGTGTCCAATGGAACTGAAGGACTGGAATAATCTTCAGGTGATTCTTGATAAGCACAATTTTCTTAAGATTTGGGTAAAAATTGATGGGCAGTGTATTTGAGGTTACATTCCATGAAATAACTACCTGCACACATCTGTTTTATGTTTTAGGGTGAGTTCAGAGCTATCTTCTTTTTTTTTTTTTTTTTTTTGAGTTGGAGTTTTGCTCTTGTTGCCCAGTCTGGAGTGCAGTGATGTGATCTTGGCTCACTGCAACTTCCACTGCCCAGGTTCAAGCGATTCTTCTGTCTCAGTCTCCCAAGTAACTGGGATTACAGGCATGTGCCATCAGGCCCAGCTAATTTTGTATTTTTAGTAGAGATGGGGTTTCTCCATGTTGGTAAGGCTGATCTCAAACTCTCAACCTCAGGTGATCTGCCTTCCTTAGCCTCCCAAAGTGCTGGAATTACAGGCGTGAGCCACTGTGCCTGGCCAGAGCCATATTCTTTAATAGCTATCTGAACTGGAGCCAGGAATCACATCTCATGAAAAAGGAGGACATTGAGAAAATCATAGCCTAAATATAATATACAGACTTCCTACTTCTAATTTTAGGAGGCTATCAAGCAGTATCCAAGGCAAAGTCAAGATGGTCAACATTTTTCTCAATATTTAGTGTTGGGCCGATTGCAGTGTTCAGGCAAATGGACAACTGAGAACTCAGATAATTCCAAATCTTCACTGTAGTCAAAATAATTCCAGGGTTTTTTTTTTTTTATTATTCATTCGTTCACTTAGTCATTATACAGATGTGCTTTTAGCATCTAAGATCTTTAAATCAGGTATAACTAAGCATTCCCCTCTCCCAAGGCTAGTCTATGTACCCTTAGAATGATTAACTTAAAGGATAGACTATCCTAGTATGTCCTCAAATAGAAGGGTTGTGAAACATACAGCAAGATGATCAAATCAGTGACATTTCTGAATAGAATCATGAAATATAAACCCTTTATATGTTGGAAGATATCCACGTAAACGGGGCTTCTGACTCTTGATTGCTGATCTGTAGTCACTCTTTCTGGAGAAAAATCTCTTGTAGTTGATGAGGGTAAAAAGATAAGAGGAATGTCTCCTGCTGGCCTGGGTCCCCCCTGCTGGAGGTGTCTGGCAATGTGCTAGCCTGGACTGGTAGTTCGAGCTTGCACACTGGGAGGGGCTAATCAAATAGCAGCCTCCCACAAGGCCAACAGGTGCTGGCAGCTGGTGTTCCCAGTATTACTGTAAAACTTCCTTGAAGAACTGACACTCAGTTGCAGCCTGTTTATTGATAAAGCTCAGGCTGGTTTTCTGCTGTGGTATTACTTCGTTTTCATGCTGCTAATAAAAACATAACTCAAGAGTAATAATTTATAAAGGAAAGAGGTTTAATGGACTCAGAGTTCCACATGGCTGGGGAGGCTTCACAATCATGGCAGAAGATGAAGGAAGAGCAAAAGGATGTCTTATGTGAGAGAGTGTGTGCAGAGAAACTCTCCTTTATAAAACCGTTAGATCTCGTGAGACTTATTCACTATCACAAGAAAGACCCGCTCCCATGATTGAATTGCCTCCCACTGATTCCCTCTCATGACACGTGGGAATTATGGGAGCTATAATTTACAATGAGATTTGGGTGGGGACACAGCCAAACCATATCAGCTGTTTTCTAGGACACTCACTCACAGCATAACAATGTAGCACCTGCCTCACACTGTCAACTGCTACATGTGGCCTAGGCGCATTTCACAGGATGGCCAGAGGCATTGCCTTGAACCACCTGGGCTACAGAGCAAGGCTCCTTTTCAAAAAAAAAAAAAAGAAAAGAAAAACAAAAACAAACAACAACAACAAAAAAAGTTACCTGATCCTCCAAAAATTCCTTGTTTCTCTGAGGATCTAAGTGATATTAAGGGACAGACTTTTGATAAATATCGATCACTAGGGGACAGTCTATAGCCGGGTCCTCAAATAATGTCATTTCATTCAATGTAATTTTGTTACAACATTAATGAGAAAAAAAAATCACTTCCCCAGCTAGGGGGTGGTCAGGGCACTGTCTGTGTGTAGTGGCCGTCCCCTCTGTATTTGCATGGGTTTTCTCAGGGTACTCTAGTTTCCAACCACTTCCCAATGATATGCTGGTCAGGCTAATTGATGTGTCTACATTGTTCCAGTCTGAGTGAGTATGGGTGTGGGTATAAGTATGTCCAACAATAGAATGGCATCCTGGTCAGGGTGGGTTTCCAGCACCATTCCTGAGCTGCTAGAATAGATCCCAGCCTCCTGAGACCCTGAACTGGAAAAATTCAGTAAATAATATCTTACTCGTTTGTATTAATCTTTCTTATGTGTATGTATTGCTCTCATTTATTTCAATGTTTAATGTTAGAAGTATTTTGGTGTTTATTTAGAAGCCTGGTAACGTATTTGTGACAAGAAATACACCGTAGCCATTTAACTCATATCAATTAGTCTATATGTCATTTTCCTAAAAGGAGCAGTTTCCAAGAACCTATGGATGCCATTAAGTGAGAACTTACTGTATGTAACTGTGACTTGTTAGCCCATTGCCAGGCCCTGGGTGAGAAACTTCTATTCAAATGCCAAGGAAGGCTTAAATAAAGCCGTAAACAAACTTTTTTTGATACTAGCATGTTTCTATTTGTTATGAATCTTAAAGTACATAATGATGGTCAGCAGTGTAATAGCCAAGTCCCTAATCCACCTGTTTCTAAAGCATGCTGACCTGGAAACCCCCCAGGTTGCAAGAAACTAACACACTATAGTTGAAATACCTAATGAAAATAGATCGATCATCTGTGTGAGATGAAGAGCCACTGATATAAACAAAAGAAGAGAGGAAGTACTTTGAATTGAAAAAGTTATTTTAAAAAAAATGAAAAGTCAGAGCTTGCCAATGAAGGTGATTCTTAAATAATTATTGGGGCAAGAAAATTGCCCGTGGTTTCTAGACTTAAACTATGCTTTATCTTTTTCTGATTGTTTTGTCTACAAAATAACCTATTTTTAAGACCTAGAAAGAAAAGGGCATCTTATGTTGATTGTCATAATAATATTAACAGAAGAGGTGAGAGAGATGTGAAATCCAAACAATTGGTGGGACAGGAGCAAGAATGAGGGTTCTAAGGTATCAGAAGGATAAGCTTCTGGAAACATTCTATGGAAAGTATGTTTCATTTATCTGAAATTCTTCATAATATTTGTCTGGCATGTGAGAGAGGAAAGAGGGGCACTGGCATAGTCAAGCACAAATGGATTAAATAATAGTACCTCCCCAATTCCAGCTTTCTCAAATTGGTGAAAGGAGCCCCAGGGAGAAATTTCCATTTCAAGCTTTTTAATATGTCCTTTAAAAAAGTGTGTGATTGATGTTGCCCCTTCTCCCTGTAGTTTATGTTCCTAGGAATATAATTAGCGTGTCTAAAAGATTATTGTGCAGAGCAAATTGAGACTCCATCAGGAGGTTTGAAGTCACCATATGCAGGAACACTCTTAAATGAGAAGGTAGTGGTAGAGGATTTGGACTTAGGAGAGCTGGATTCAAGTTTCCTCTCATCGAATCTGAGCTGTGTGAGAAGTGGCTTACTTTGCTTTGATTGCATAGAAGCATATTATGAGAAAGAGTCATATGAAGCTTGCTACAGAATTTACTGCTGGAATATGATCAAATAGAGTTTGCAACATCAGTGTCTCATTTAGGAAATTTCTCTCTTAGTCCAAATAGGGAAAAAAAAAAAAAAAAAAACCAAAAACATGATAATGATTTCAAGTGGCTATCTAAAAGCACAGGCATTAGGCAAATTTTACCCTGGACAAGTTATGTAAACATTCTAACCCCAATTTTCTCTTCCTAGAATGAGCATACTAATAATAGTGACACAGCATTGTTATGGAGAATGAATGAGATGGTGTTATTATGTGGTATTTAATGCAGTCCCTCATATAGAGTAGCCATACCACAAATAACAGCCATATTATTATTCTACCAGTGGAATCATACAAGACATACTTAATTTCTCCAGCCATGAGTTGTGACAAATATACAATACTGATCAGGGAAGCTCATTAGAGATTCAATGCCCCAATGTTATGACTGGGGGCTGGTCATGTAGGCACTTACTACCTAGCATGCACCCGAATTCCAGATGCCCAAAAGGAAAGAAGTATTCACCATAAGCCACCTTGTCTGTACAAGTAATTTAGGTGTAGCAAACTACTCTTAGTTTGGAAACCCTCCAGAAGTCTAAGTTCCTAGAACCCAGCTAAAGCTCAACTTTGCAAGTATTCTAAGGATGTCAGGCCTCCTGTGTTAACCTTTTCTTCAAATCTCCACTAGAAATTATTTACAATGTAATGAATATATGTTGGTTACTCATTTTTATCCTGGTTTATCTTTATTTTATTTTGCTTTTATTTCCTGATTTATTTTACTTTTATATCTTATTTTATATCTCCAAGTCATCTCATACATTGTTTTGAAAATAGTGGGTTCATAACAAATGCTTATTGAATGGATACATTAAGTAATATTATAGTGTACTAAATAATAGATGTGTGACTTTGGACCACTCATGACCTCTGTTAGTTTAAAGTATCTCATTTATTCAGAACAAAGAAATCTCTTTCATAAGAGAAATCATTATGATGATGACATTGTTATTACCGTTATCCCTTTTTATAGTTATTTTTAATATAAAAATAAGAAGCTAAAAATGTGCTTTATTCTTTACATCTATAAACACTTATGAACTGTTATAATTAATTACAATGCAATGGTCTTGAATTAGTCACCTGAGGAAGAAAGAGTAGCTGATCTTCCAGGTAATGAGGCCCAGCCACATCTGGAAGTTGGAGGAACTGGAGACTAATTAAACAGAGGTAGATTCACAGCCCTGTTCTTCCACTTGTTGTGTTACCTTGAGAAAGTTGCTTGACTTCCCTTCTGTGTGTCAGTATCCTTATCTGAAGAATGAGGAAATATACGTGTGTAATAGAGTTTATTTAAGGATTAAATGAAATACTCAGTGTCTGACAAACAGTAAGAACTCAGTAATTATGTTATTTTTTGTGCTACTCCTGCCTTTGTACTCAGTAATTATGTTATTTTTTGTGCTACACCTGCCTTTGTCATTCACCTCTGTTGTTGGTTTTTAAGCCATTCCCCTATGTAAATTCACCAGGCCTCAATAACTGTTTTACAGAATCTGCATGAGACTAGCTCAAAGGTTCCTCCTGGCTCTTACATACTGACTCCACACAATTGCCCTTTTTTTTTCTCCATATATTTGTAAAATAATTCCAGATCAGGACACTGCAGAGCTTAAGAGAACAGAATTTGGAGGCAAGGTCTTTGGGAGATAACTGGGTTTAGGTGTGGTCATGAGGGTGGGGCCCTCATGATGGGATTAGTGCCTGTAAAAGAAGAGGAAGACAGATCTGTCTTCCCACACACTTGGCACTGAGGACAAGCCATGGGAGGACACAGCAAGACCACAGCTGTCTACAAACCAGGAAGTGGGCTTTCTCCAGCAGTCACATCCATCAGCACCTTCATCTTGGAATTCTTAGACTTCAGAGATTTTAGAAATAAATGTCGTTTAAGCCACCCAGTATATGGTATTTTGTTATAACAGCCTGAGCTAAGATATCCACCATTACTATGAAAGTTACTTGGAAGAGATTATCTGTTCTCCCACTGCTAGTTAAAAACTCAGCAGGTCCCATGACTCTTCTGCTCACAGTCAGAAAGTTAGAAAGTCAGAAAGTCGTAAAGTCAGAAAGTCATGAAGTTACTTTAAATTAAAAACACAGTGTCAATAAGTCCAGTCCAGGATTTTTAACTAAACTCACACTTAATTAAGCATTAAATTTCATCTTGAGTTTACTTCAGATGGAAGAAGCCTGCAGTTATGGTAGAAGACATGGCTGGCTTTCCTATTTCACCACCCCAACTTGTCTGCCGGTTTCTGACTAGCAAGGGTGATAGAGAGGAGTTTTACTTTGACTCATGATTTCTTAAATTGACTTTATACTCTTAAGACTTGCAGAGATTCACAAGTGTGGCTTTTCTTTATGGGCATGTTTGTAATTCCTCAGAGATTCCCATTACTGAAGACTGTTCTCCTGTAGTTAATTTGACTCAGGTAAAAGCATCCCTCTTCCTGATTGTCATGTGTTCATTTAATAAATATACTCTGTGAAGCCTGGCACTGTGGCACAAGCCTATAGTCCCAGCTACTCAGGAGCCTGAGGCGGAAGGCATTTTAGCTCAGGAGTTTGAGGTCAGCCTGAGTAACATGGTGGACCCCATCTCTAAATAATATTAAAATGTAAAAAGAGATCATTGGAAAACATCTATTTACTTTTCATTAGAGAGTAGGAATTTGTCAAGTGGAGAAACCTTTCTTCAAAGATCTCCACCAAACCAACTCAGCCCAGAGAAACACCAGGATCAAAGTCTTGTAGTTATAAGAAATCATGGTTTCTTTAAAGAATGTTGAGACTTGTAGTGAATTATGTTTAGATTTCTGACATATGAAAGCGCTCAAATTTCCTTAGTTCTTCCATGTAGCTGAATATGTGTCCTTAATTATTGTTTTGGGAACAAATGCAGAATGAAATGGCAGAATTGGAATTCCTGGGATACAACACTAGTCCTATGGTTTAAACAAACAATTCTGTTATACAAGTACTCAGTTATCATTTCTATTGGAAATTATTATATTTTACTCCTATTTGCTCTTAGCAAACATTCATTCTGATAGTCATAATATGAAAAAATGATGATATAGGCATCAGGAAAATATTGCAGTTTATTTAATTATGCATTATAAAGAAACTTTCAGAAAATTAATAGGATCATTTTGGTGATTAAAAATAATTTCATGTTCTGATAATTCTGATAGATTTAGTCTGTTGCTTAGCTCTTAAAATGATGGGTTATTTAAATGTGTTATGTAGACATTCTTAATAGGAGCTAATGGAATTGTTAACAGCATGTACTGTTTACCTTCATGAGCTCCTCACTAACAAATGGTATGATGGCAAACAGCATAAGTAACAGAAGTAAAATATTTAATTATTTTAGCATCGATCTGAGCTTGTCTTTTTGTTGTAAAGAAGGCTATCCAAGAAGCATATTTTCATGTTTCTTTTTTTAAAAATTTCTACTATGAAATTTCCAATGTCCTGAAGCAAAGGCAACATGAATATTGATTAAGAGCAAAGGCTTCAGATTCAGGCAGATCTGGGTTTGAATACTTACTTCACTATACACATGCTGTGTGACATTACGCAAGTCACTAAAACTTACTAAGCTTCAGGAATCTCTCATTAGATGTGGTTTATGAATTTCCCCATGGATTTGAGAAAAGGATAATATTGTATTACATTTATAAAACATTAAGTAGGATGGTTGGCATGTAAGAAGCCTTCACAGAATATTAATTTCTGTGATGATGATGTTGATGATGGAGAAAGAGGAGGAAATATTTATAATCCTGAAAATAAATGTACTTTTAAAATAATGTGATTATAAATTGACAGATTATCATTCTATATATTTATGCGGTACAAGTGATATTATGATTTATGATGCAATGTGGGATAATTAAATCAAGCTAATTAACATATCTAGCACCTCAAATGTTTATCACTTTTTGTGATGAGAACATTGAAATTTACTCCTTAGAAATTTTGAAATGTACAATACACTATTATTAACTATATTCACCATGCTGTGCAATAGATCTCAGAAAAATATATATATATTTCTTCTGTCTGAGTTTTTGTTACCTTTTGACCAACATGTCCCCATTCCCTGCAATCTCCAGCCTCTGGTTGCCACCATTCTACTCTCTGCATCTATGAGTTTGTTTTGATTTCACATATAAGTGACAAACAAAAGCTAAGGGAGTTCATTTCCACTAGGCCTACTTTACAGGAACTGCTAAAAGGAATTTTTTTAAGCTGAAACAAAAGGCCACTAATTAATAACATAAAATATACAAAAGCACCAAATCAATTGTATAAGCAATACAGAGCCATAAAAAAATGACCTAGAACTGTAATGGTGGCGTAAATGTACTTTAAAGAGCAGAAGAGAGGTGAGTAGTTCACAGGCTGTGGGATCTGGCCTTACTTAAGAGCTGTATTATTTATAACAAAGGGATAAGCAGTGATGAAAAGTATCTTCCATTTTATACACCAGTCAATGGCTCTTCGGCTTTCAGCCTTCTCTTCAAATGAACGAAGGCGATTTGGATATTGAGTACTGAGAAAATGGCACTCACAAATTCAGAGGTTAAACAAGTTAAGCCTTTATTTTAGAGATAAGAAAATGAAATCTCAAGAGGATAGAGTGACACCCTTAGCATCACTCAGAGGAGCAGTGGTGAATTTAGGAATAATCCTAGTCCTCTGAATACCCTCTGTTTTGGTCCTGTACTCCCACATATTGTCAAATTTGATCTTATTCACTCCTTCAGTCATTCACTTTTGAAAGATAATTTACTCCAGCCACTGTTTTTGATGCTAGGGAAACAATAAAGAATGAGGCAGTTGCAATGAGCATATATTCTCATTTGCTTACAATCTAGTGGAGGACACAAACTACGAAAATGAATTGTAAAAGTTAATGTAATTATTGAGAGTAAAATAGAATGCTATGCAGAAACTAAAGGGGATAAATTGACTGAAGGGTGTGTGTTGCTATTTTAGATAAAGGGTCAATAAAAAGCCTCTCTCAGGTGACATTTGAGCAGACACCAAAAGAAGCTGTCCAATGAGAGGATGGGGGAAGACAATTTCCAGCAGAGAGAATGGCAAATGGGAATTTGGAAAATGGAATTAGAAAATACAAGTCGTTGTATTTGACTTAAACCAAGGAGGCCAGTATCATTGGACCATTGTGGATAAGGATGAGATCAATATGAAATATCGCAGAGGCAAATCAAGTAAGCCTTGAAGGCCATGGTGAGAAGTTTACATTCAGGCTAAGGGATTGGGAAGCAATTGAAAAATTTCAAAAGGAAAATGACTTGATCATATCTATATATATATTTTTTGAAAAAGATGATTCTGGCTTCTTTGTAAGGAATGAACTACTGGTGATTTCATGGAAGTGGAGAGATCAATTAGATGATGAAGGCAGATGAGAAAATGGTGAGAAGTAATGCTAGTCAGCATGTTTTAGAGTTAGAACAGAGAGGACTTCCTGATGGAGAAATCAAAGATGATCCCTAAGAGTTTTGTCTTAAGCAGCTATTACTCCCTTACTCTCATTTTTAAGCTCCTTTGTCTTCCCTCTCTTTGCTCTTTTCTTTCACAATTTTATTCAGACAATAGCTTCAGTTATCATCTATATGCCAACAATTCTCAAATGTGTATATGAAACCCAGTCTTTTCTCTTCTGACATTTAGTCTTATAAATCCAGTCACCTTGTTTTACTCTTTGGATTCTTCAGAGAAATCTCAGGCTTAAAATGTTCAAACATGAGCTCGTCATTTTTCTAGCCCAGTGAAAGGGTCAACCATCTCTGCAACCAGACAGTCCAGAAATCAAGGAGTCAGTGCTGATGATCCCTTTAGCTTTACCACCTCACATGCAATCTATAACCAAATCCAAATAATTTCCCTATGAACCACCACTTCAGTCCTTCCACTTCATTTCATTTTTACTAATAGAGGCTATGTCAATTGTTTCCCACTCTCACCTGCACTTCAGCACTAACCTTTCAACTAACTTTTCTCCTCACAGCCTCTGCTTCTGTCTTCTGATTCTCCAAATTGATGATTTTATTTTATAGTTCCAATCACAACTTTTAATTATAATGTGTTATATGTATTGGCTAGTGTGTCTCTCCTTCACTAGAATGTAGTATTCTATGGGATAGAGTACTTGCCGATCTATTATATTGTTCTCAGCTAGCACAGTGCTTGGCACACAACAGTCCCTGGATAAAGACTGAATGAAGAGTCATTCTGATTGTTGAACACACTGCTAATAACCATCCTTTACATACATTAAAAAAACTGAGATATTTATTACACTACAACTATGAAATTATGACTAATTAAATCATGGCTAACTGGTCATGAAAGGGTTAAAAAAATAAAAATCCTGTCCTCGTTAAATGTTTAGTTTAGTAGAAGAAAATAAATGTAGTCACAAAACAATAATCCAACAATTTTCTAAAGAAGGGAATAAATATAATCATTTTATTCATTTATTTATCTATTAAGTTGGAGAGACAAATACTCAAAGATGCCTTTATAATGCAGTCTATGAAAATCACTTGTTTCTCAACAAGTTTTTGGGAAAGTCAACAGGGCCTCTTGGAAGAGGTAACACCTAGGCCAAGACCTAAAGGATGAAGACATATCCAGACAAATTTTGGCATATGGTAGCGGTATGACTAAGTTAGAAGTAGTAGCATTTGTGAAGTACCCGAGTGAGAAGAAAGCATTAATTTCTGAAAACACTCCTAAAAATGAAAATATTTCATTATAGCTGGAGCATAATATTTGAAGAACAGAACAAAGGAAGATAAAAAAAAATGGATTCAGGGGACAGATCATGATGATCCTAGTTGGTTGAATGCTCTGACTTCACCTTGAAGGCCCTGAAAAAGAAATGAAATTTTTGAAAGAAAATGTAGTGTAAGTTGAGGGATCATTTCAGCAGACATTATAAACAATAAAATTAGAAAAAAAGCAAGACTGGAACGAGGAAAACAACTTTTTTCATTTAATACTAATTCTTATTTAACTTATTGAATTTATTTATTTAGCAAATACTTATTAATTACAACCTAATAGTAGGCATTGACCTCCAAGCTGGGTAATACAAGAGTGAAAAATATATATGTAATACCTACCCTCACACAGACACATAGAACAGAAAACCATTCAAATAATCCACCTAAAGGTCAAAGGAGAGACAAATGGGACCCTTTTGTAGCTTTGTCTGTTTATACCCTTTATTTATATTTTTGAAGATTTTATCTTTATTGGTGTTGATGAATTCAAGTCATGATATAGTCTAACATCTGTAGTTGAATTTTGAGGGTCTGTCATTGAAACAAAACGGAATGCAGGTCTTTCCCAGAGGCAAGCGAGAAAATTCAGAGAAATGAAAAAGAACAAGCTGAGGTCTCTACTGAGCAGGACTAGACATGCTAAACAAGCCCATTGAAAAACTAATACTCAAAACCATCAAGGTCAAGGGAGCACAAATCATTCAAGTCTTGAAAGATATGAGAGTGGAACGAATTGATACTGGTAACAATAGCATCAAGCAAGGCTTCCTGGAAAAAGTGACATTGAGGCTAAGATGAATGCAGGAGGAAGACAGGTGACCCCAAAATTGGACCCGTGATGCAGGAAAACTAAGTCAGAAGCGGGAGTGTTTGCAAAGTACTGAAATCAGAAGGGAGCACTGGCTTCTAAAAATGTTTCTGAAAATGGAAGTAACTCAATATGTACATAAAAGAGCACCCATCCATGTGTTTGGGAAGGAGAGAAGGAAAAAAAAAGAGATAGGAAGGATGGAGGGAAGGAAAGAAGGACAGACAATTTAAGATAGTGTGAAAACCTAAAGGTTCGATTTTGAGGGGAGCTACTTGATGAAGTGGGGAAAAGAGGAATTTGATGTGGACCAGACACAAATTCCAATCTTAGTGTCTTCTTTTTGTTTTTTTTTGTTTGTTTGTTTGTTTTTTAACCAAACTATGGCTGTTAGTAGTGTTATTAAGTACTGCCTATATCCAGACACTATTCTAAAGACTTGATTGTTACTTCATTTTTTTCTCACAAGAGCCCTATGAAATGCATATTATTATTAATCCAGTTTTTCACATGGGGAAACTGAGGCCCAGAGAATTTACTTAACTTGCCTAGAGTTATATGGCTAGCAAATGGTAGAATCAGAATTCAGGCCCAGGTGGCCCAACTCTAAAATCCTTAATGACAACTTGAGGCAGCTTCCATGTGACCCACATGAGAACAGGGATGGTGGGATGTAGTCTGTTTTCTGACCTTGATTTAACAAGGAGTGAAAATTCTAAAAACTTTACAGACTAATTTCTTTCAGTTTGAGTTCTCATTATTGATAACATGAAAATAAAATGTCACTTTAGGTTTTTATGAGGTTTAAGCACATTATCCAGCAAGTAGTAGAGGCTGAATACATGTCCTGTGCCTTTTCCTCCCCTTCCCTTCTGTTTTCTCACATTTTACTTTTTGGGGTATCGTACAATTGACTCAGGAAATAGTGCTTGAATATCTACCAGATACCAAGCACTGATCTGGCACAATGGGGATTAGGAGAAGTAAGAAGTAATATTTAGGTTGATCCTCAACTCTAAGAAGAATTTTTTTTGGTGTTTTGTGTCTTTTCAATTCAGTAATAATTATATCTTATGATGACTTAAGATGTGCTACTAGGTTTTAGATCTAATAAAAGGCTATCTTGAAGGCCCACTTCTGTGTTTGTAACCCCAACCAAAGTGTGAGGAGAAGTATATCTGAAGATATCTATTGCATACATATGCACAAGCAGAGAAAACTGCACTCTGGGAAATCTCAGTGCTATTTGATAGGAAAGGCAACATTTTCATTTTCAGTACTTAGTAGCAATTGATGAAGGTCCCCCCACCTGCACTCAGAGTGAGTTTTCATTTTTTGTTATTTCCACAGCTGTACATATTTTATTCCAGCAGATGCAAATAGCACTTCCAAATTGGTCACAATTAAAGCGAGTGCAAAGTGTGAGGGGGGTGAAGGCTTGAAAACAACAATCGCTCCCTAGAGCTGAGCAATCACAAAGCTCATCTTGTTCTGACACCTTGCTCATTCCAATCATAAGCCTTTTCCACACATGTGGCCTGCTCAGCTGTGTGCACAAAACAAAGCCAGGCAGGATGGACCTGAAGACAATATGTGGAGAAAGTGAACTGAGGGACTCTAAACACATATTCCCTGCATCTTTTCTTAGAGGGGGTTTTAAGATGGCTAGAGACACTTGTGAGGAGCAGGGGGTTGTGTAGTAAGGGTAGATGACAAGGCCAAGTGCCTGCTCCCATACTCAGCTCCTTAAAGGCCAAACCAGAAATGCCCATCTCTTTTATTACTTGTCAGCTCCTCATTTAATGCAGTGAACTGAAGATTAAGACACAAAACAAAACAAAACAAAAAATTATCTGTGCCTTCAGAAGTTTAAGAGTCAGAGAAAGGAGTAAGAGAATATAGTGGTTTGATACTGGGTGTGTCTACCCAGATGCCTGGGACACCACTTGCCACCTGGGTAACCCTAGGCGAGTTCCCTCTTATTTCTAAGCTTGTTTTCTACTCTGTAAAGTGAGTAAAAACAGTAGTAGCCACCTCATAGGAGACAGAAATAACACAGGTAAAATGCTGGCATGTAATTAGCAACTAATTGGTATTATACCTAAGCCATTTTTAATATTGATATTAAATTATATGAAATACAAACTTATGATTGTAATGCAGAGTATTTAACACAATAACAGAAGTACATACATGTTCCATTCATGGTTGCCTGAGGGTTTCAGGAGAGCTTTGGAGGAGACACGTGCTTTGGATCTCAAAGAATGTGTAGGAGTCAACCAGAGGATGTGGTTAGGTTGGTGGGAAGATGGGAAGAGACGGTCCCAAAAGACAAATTTTGTGAAGTCATGAAGTGTGAAAAGTCACAGCATATCGAGGGGACTATCAGTTGTTTGATATGGCTTCAAGCATGGGATCTAAAATGACAAAGCCTGACAAGAGATGAGGCTGAAAGGGTGGGCAAGAGTCAGATGAGAAGGGTCCTGCCTGCATGTATTTCTATTTTATCCTGTACACTATGGGCAGTCTGCAGGACGAAACTGACAAAGAGTACAATACTGTGTCTTTATATGGATTCTACACTTGAGACCATTCACTCATCTGTTCTTTCTTTGGTCTGCTTCTCAAGATAACTACAACAGGTATTTTAATCTCATTTTTTCATTGGTAAGAACACTTATGAAAAAAAACCCAGGGCCAGGCGTGGTGGCTCACGCCTGTAATCCCAGCACTTTGGGAGGCTGAGGCAGGTGGATCATGAGGTTAGAAGTTCAAGACCAGCCTGGCCAATATGGTAAAACCCCGTCTCTACTAAAAAAATTTAGAAAATAAAATACAAAAAAAAAAAACCAAAAAACAAATAGCCAGGTGAGTTGGTGGGTGCCTGTAATCCCAGCCACATGGGAGGCTGAAGCAAGGAGACTCGCTTGAACCTGGGAGGTGGAGATTGCCGTGAGCCTAGATCACGCCGTTGCACTTCAGCCTGGGGTGACAGTGCAAGACTCCGTCTCCAAAAAAAAAAAAAAAAAAGTTTAGAGCTTTGAATGCATCTGCCTCTTAAAGATCAGGGTATACTTCCCCAGACTTGTCTCTTTTCCTAAACCTCTATTTGAGTTTCCCACAGCCTCAGTTACACAGAGCAAAAGGCTTCCTAATGCCTTGCTTTTTCTCTTCCTTTGCTCCAAAGTCGTTCACTAAAGTACACCTCCACCATCACCACTTCCAATCCAGCCCCTGATGTGTTATTTATCTATAAGATGTTATTATTTTATAAGATAACATTATTGTCTTACTCAGCTTTTCTTCACAATATAATTCTTATTTAAAATGTAGGAAAAAAGGAAAGAAGAGAAGATCATCAACATTAGGTGAACATCTCTAACAAATGTAGAAAACTCTACCAATGAATAATAAAATTCTTGGGTGAAAGTTTGAATAGAAATAGAATTTTCATCATCCCAAAGTATCTCTCTATGATAGTTACCAACTTACAAAATAACAACAAAAACAAAACAAACATAACAAAAACAGTGACTTTACAGTGGAGAAATTCAGATACCAATTTAACCAGGTGTTCAAGGTTAATATCTCCAGTAATAAAATACAACATGAAACTCCTAATATGAAAAGGGCATAGCATTATTTTTGACAATTACAGCCTCACTTCAGAAAACATCAGACAAATCCAACTGAGAATCATTCCATAAAATAACTTATCAGTATTTTTCAAAAGTGTCAAGATTACAAAAGACAATGAAAGACTAAGAGTCTATTATAGATTGGAAGAAATAAAGGAAAAATGACAACTAAATACAATGTGAGATCTTTAATAAAATCCTATAACAGAGAAAAAGGCATTACTGGAAAAACCAGTGAATTTTGGAAAAGGTCTGTATTTTAAAAATATCATATCAATTATAGTATCTCATTCTTGATTATTTTACTATGGTTATATAAGATATTAACATCAGGAGAAATAGAGAAAAACAAGAACATGCTGTAATATTTTTGTAACTTTTATGTAGGTCCAAAATTAGTTTGAAATATTTTTTTTAAAAAGTATATTTTTAATATACTCAACATTGTCTAATAATCTTATGACAGAGAACATAAATCTGAACTTTGTATCAGGATCTAGTTCTTTCCTACCTCTTTGGGTTTGTTGTACACCTCTTCTCCACCTTTTCCCTATTGTACAGACTTACCACAGTTTCTAGAACACAACTCTTGCTTTCATATGTGTATGTTTTATACGAAGTGTACTCTCTGTGTTGAATGCCCCAGTACATAACCTCTAATCAGATGCTAACATCAAGCCACATATCACATTACCACATTTTCTTTCTTCCCTTTTTTTTTTTTTTTTTTTTTTTTGAGACAGAGTCTCGTTTGGTTGCCCAGGCTGGAGTGTAGTGGCGCAATCTCGGCTCACTGCAAGCTCCGTCTCCCAGTTTCACACCATTCTCCTGCCTCAGCCTCCTGCCTACAGCCTCAGTCCAGTAGCTGGGACTACAGGTGCCTGCCCCCATGCCCGGCTACTTTTTTGTGTTTTTAGTAGAGACGGGGTTTCACCGTGTTAGCCAACATGGTCTCGATCTCCTCACCTGGTGACCCACTCACCTCGGCCTCCCAAAGTGCTGGGATTACAGGCGTGAGCCACCGTGCCTGGCCCACATATCACATTTTCTATAAATTCCTTCTTACTGGCCCTGGGGTTGGTCATTTCCTTTGGTTTATCAATGCTTTCTAACATTGTCTTCATTGTAACACACCTGTGAAGTGTTATTACAATACATAGTGCAAATAGAATGCAGCTTCTAGCTAGGGGTGACCAGCTGCAGCTCTGACCATTCCAAGTACGAGCTACGCACCTCAAGAGCTAAGAGGATTAGTAGCTGAGCCCACTGTCATGCAGCTGCCTCCTACCTGTGTAGTGTACCCCATCATCTAGGAAGCTCGGCACTATGCCCCCATTGTTTTCACTAGTTCCCTCTAATGTTATACTTCTTACTCTGCACTGTAATTATCTGTCTTTAGATGTATCCCTGCCAATAAACTAGGCGTTCCTTGTGGACACTGGCCATATTCCAATCATCTCTGATGCCCAATGATAGAAAAATGTCTGATCCCTAGAAGGGTTTTCCCTGAAAATAGGTTGACTAAGTGGATGACTGCATTGGTGAAAAAAAAAACCCCACAAACTTATCTCGTTTGTAATAATCATGACCTTCACTCCTGAGTTTTAATCAAAATGAACGCGAGACCCTTAGAAATTCCAGGGCCATAGACTTTGGGCACAGGACAGTCCAGAAGTAGGCAGACATTGTAGTTACATGCCTTCTTTTAAAAAATACTAGTTTGTTTTGTTTTGTTTTCCTAGGGAGTTATGGTAGTAGGTGATAGGGAGTTGGATAATTGGTATTTCCTGTATTATGACCAATTCCTGTTAAGGGAATAATTACAGCAGGGCTCATTGGAAATCCTAGCCTAGGACTTTATCTTTTTGGATTGTTTCTGAGCAAACAGACCAATGTACATAAACAATCTTTGCTCCTAAATTAAAAATATATATATATTTTGCCTGTCTCCCTCTCTCCTCTGAAGAATAGCAACAAAACAGAATGAACCTTGGAGGTTTACCTGTACCTTTCTTGATTGAGACTAGATGGCATCATCGATAAAACCTGAATCTGGATCTCAATTCTGCCCCTGGTATAGCTTTCAGTAAATAATTCAACCTCTTCGAACCTCATTTATAAAAAGATTATTAGTCTTTTAATATTATTAATTTGATTGTGAGGTTTTAAAGATAATGTGTTTTAGAGATAACATGATTAGACAGTGCTTGCACATAGTAACTTCTCAATAAATGACAGTCTTCTCCCATTTCCCAAAGACTCACAATCTTTTCAGCCATCAGAATTTAATGTTCTCACTCCCTTTCTGCCAAAGGTCACACCTGTCAGTCTTGTTATCTGACTTAAATGCCAGGTGGGAGGGTATATACACAGGGCACCGGCAGGAGATAAACCCACACCAGTTATTGGAGCAGAGAATACTCCGTATTTAAAAATAGTTAACTAGATATACAATTGTTAATGAGATAACTGAAAAGGTGAGAGGAAAACACTAAGGTATTATGGAGGTAGCAACTACAGAAAGGGAAGGGAGGAATTTGGAATAATGAATCCTTAAAAGCTCAGAGGAGGGGCAGTATGGAGCTGAAACTCAGACCTTAGAGGAAGGAGCACTGCTTTGCTGGGGTTGAGGTCTCTGAGCTCAAAGCAAGACCCCGGTGGGGCTGAAACCCTGAATCATGAGGAAAACATTCTGGTTGGCTAATGCTGGGATATACGAAGGGAGCAAGACAAAGCCATTTCTGCAAGTGTTGAAAAAACTGCAGACTGGATTTAGCTGCTGTTCTGGGGGAAACTGCTGCCGAAGATGTGAAAAGTATCTAGAGTTTGTGCGGGAGCAGGGAGGAGGCATGAAGAAATCTCTCCTAGTCTCTTTTCTTCCCCTCTAATATTGTGGTCTCCTCCTAGCATCTCCGGCTGGCACAGCTTAACAGGGCAAAAAATAAAATTGTTTGAAGAGAGCTGGTCTCAGCATCACCAGGTAGGGTACACAATGGTCGGATTAGAATTGAGAAACAGTGACTTAAAGTCACCACTAAAGAACTGACTCATAACCAAACACCACCTGTTCTCCAATAAAGTAATAAAATAAAATAAACTTGGAAATTAAAAAAAATAAAACTTGCAGAGAAGACTGCGGGAAAGGGAGCATATGCAAGAGGATCACTCTTTGTCTGCTTCAGATGTCCTTGCAATGAGTTTAATCCCATCGTTTCTAAACTGAATCTTCTACTCCTCCCAACACATGTTACAGAGATGCTTCCAAGATCCCTTTGCTGAGAAGCATAGCATAAAATCAGGAAAAATGCTCAATTTCTAAGACTTACTCCCTAGTGTGTTTCCATCTATGGCAGTCTTGACATTAAGGACTTTTTGTCCTTAGGTGTCTTCCGTGGGGCAGCACCAGTCTGGGGCTTGTATTAAGTAACAGGAGGAAAGTAAAGGAACACTGAGGGCAAACTTGATGGACCCTATTGTAGAAAACAGGTCGCCTATCTTGCAGATAGACTCAGTTTGAATTGCTTTTACTTTTTGTGTCTCAGTGAAGGGGACATTACTTTTGCTATTGTCGCTGTGAAAATGATAGGAGTGGTATTGCAAGGAGAGAGAATAATCCAACCATTACATAGCATACATATAAAGATAATGCATATCTTTATGTATTATTATAGTTGATCTTCAAATGATGTGGCCTGGTTATCATGATTATGACCACTATACAGATAAGGAAACAGAGGTCCGTGAAGTTTATGTGACCTGAACATGATTACAGTGCAGGGTCTGAGTGGGAATGTACAGTGACATGGTAAAAAGAACACGAATTTGGGGTTAAACCTCCTATGTGTGAATCACAGTTCTGCAACTTGCAGCTTGAGAGAACTACATCATAATACAGTCATCCAACACTCAATGTTTGATCCCCAAAGAAGACAATAATATGTTCCTCATAATATTGTTGTAAATTTCAGGTGATACAAAACGCTAAAATGGCTAGTACAGTACCTATGCAAAGGGGATAGCTGTTACTTTGTTTCTTATTGTATTTATTAGTGTTATTGTTATGATGAGGACAAGGAAGATGATGGCAGTATACTTAACTAAAATTTTTACTGAGGATTTTGGTCCTGGGAAAAATGTGTCTGCTACTCTCCATTATACTCTCCATAAACATGTTGCTTTCCCCTCCCTGTCTCAGCATCTGTCACCCTCAGGTATCAGGCAAAAAAGTTTAACTTTTACTTCTATCTACTTTTAAATGGAATCAGTCTACACGTTCATACCAGTTACAACATTTGGATTGGCAACACCATCAAGCAGTCATATTTTGGTGTTTATATGTATAAAGAAAGACTGAAGGCTAACTGGCTACACTGCATAAGAAATGAAACCAAAACAGCTTTCCATTTCTGCAAAGTAAGCAGAGGAAAACTCCATTAGCAACAACATATAGTCATACAGGCAGGCCTAGCACCTTTGTAATTGAAAGAGCTGCCGATACGGAAACCAAAAAGGTGAGTTATGTTATTCACTTAGTGACTGCTAAGCACAAAACAAGGGTCACCTGGGAGGTTCAGAAACTGTGTGTGTATTTCTTTAGAGCTACAACAAGGAACTTCACTTCAGTGGTAAGAACAGGATGAATGAGTACAGCTCAAGCAAAATCTCTTTTCTTTTAGGAGTTTAACTGATTAGGCATTGCTAAGACCTTTGTCTCAAACAAAATTAGGAGTCAAGCCAGTAATACTACAGACAGCTCACACTAGTAATTACCTCTTACAATAATGACTTTTTAGTGCCAAAACTTTCCATTTCCATTTGCTCATTAGAGATTTCAAAATGCTTTGTGTGTTTTTCACTTTTTTTTGAAGTTGAAAAGGTACTGAGCTGTTCAAATGTTTTTATAATCAATGCTACTATTCATGAAATATTTAATCAGCACCTATAATAGTAATAATATCTGCCATTTGTTGAACATTAAGACACATCTGATATATGGGGACACTCAGTACATATTCTTTCTAATCCGTAGAACAACCCTTCTAGGTAATATGGTCATTATATTGTATATAAAGAAACTAAGCCTTGGTGTTAATGAACTCACCTACAGTTACACGACTACTAAATAGCAGAAGCTAAATTTACCTCTCTAATTCTAAACACTGCATCTTTTATATGCTATCGTATTATCTATAGGCATATAATTCCCCCAGTTGAGTAAGTGAAAATCCAGTAATATACTTAGGTCATGAGAAAACATTTTTAAATTACATTCATTTTCCCTGAAAAATGAACTTTCTGTCCATTTAAATTTTTTTTTTTTTTTTTTTTTTTTTTTGAGATGAAATCTCATTCTGTAACACAGGCTGGAGTAGAGTGGCATGATCTTGGCTCACTGCAACCTCTACCTCCCATGTTCAAGCAATTCTTCTGCCTCAGCTGCCCGAGTAGCTGGGGCTACAGACATGCACCACCACGCCTGGCTAATTTTTGTATTTTTAGTAGAGACAGGGTTTCACCATATCGGCCAGGCTGGTCTCAAACTCCTGACCTCATGATCCACCCGCCTTGGCCTTCCAAAGCGCTGGGATTCCAGGTGTGAGCCACTGTGTCCCCGGCCCCGTCCATTTAAATTTTTACTCCACCACTTATAAACTCTGGGACCTTGGAAACTGTGTTAGGCCTTTTGTACTTCCGTAAATAAATACTTGAGACTGAGTGATTTAGAAAGAAAAGAAGTTTAATTGGCTCACGGTTATGCAGGCTATACAGGCATACCACTGGCATTTCCTCAGCTTCTGGGGAGGTCTCTGAGAGTTTTTATTCACTGCAGAAGGCGAAGTGGGAAGAGGCATCTTACATGGCAGAGCGGGAACAGGAAAGGGAAAGAGAAAGAGAATGGTAGGGAGGTTCTACATACTTTTAAAGGACCAGATCTCATGTGAACTCAGAGCAAGGGCTCACTTACCACCAGTGTGATGGCTCAAGCCATTCATGAGAGACCCACGGCCACGATCCAAACACCTCCCACCAGGCCCCACCTCCAACATTGGGAATTACATTTCCACATGGGATTTGGGAACAAATAACCAAACTATATCAGGTACTTTTTCTAAAAACTTAATCAGAGTGTGGGTCCTGCAGTGGCTGTCCTGGAGGACTGCGTTGAGCATTAAATGGGAGAAGATCTGCAGTTACCCTTATTGTGTATCCATTCGTTCATTCATGCATCCCCTTCACAAGCTTTCTTTCAGTGAATGCCTGTGAGCCTGTTGCTGTCCTAGCACATATTGAATGATTAATAATTGCTCTTTCCTTTTGGACATCTGTCCTAGAAAGTTGTCATAGATTGACGAGAATTTCTTCATGTCATAAAGACCATAGTACTCGGTTTGTTGCTGAATTGCCAAAGTCTAAGATCAAAGAAAAACAGATTTTGATGAGCAAACTTGTGTGAAGTGGAGAGTAGTACTTTGAAAGTTCTCCTCTTCAAAAAGAGGTCTATTAACTTCAGATTGTGTGTATATATGTTTAATATTATAAAAAAATACATGTCAGAGAAAGGACTTGGGAATTGTTCAACCAAATTTTGCAACAATAATTTGTGGTTAAAATCAGCCACAAATTAAAGCATTTTGAACATCTTTACTGGTTTAATTTTGACATAAAAATGTTCTGCCTAATGAATATTCAGCCATCACATGTAGCACAGCATTGCATTTTTAGTGTTTAATGTCACATTCATCATTAGTTTATAAATACACCACAGCATTTCTCATTCCGACCATTTGAAAACTACATAGGAGAAATTTGAGCCCATGGCGTGCTGATTATGGTGCAAAACGTTCTCATACTGAAATCCTCGAAAATCAAAGCTCTAAAGGGAATGGATTTTGAGGAATAGGAATCTTTATTCATAACATCATAAGGCTAGAAAGAACCATCTGTTCTAAAACCTCTATTTCATAAATGAGAAATCTGAGGCCTGAAAGGCAAAGCGACTTCTCCAGTTCCACAGCTAGATTTATATCAGTAGGAGAGGAGAATTCAGGTACTCCAACAAAGCTATAATTGGAAATTTTGATAACAACAGTGAACAGATGGAAATATAGAATCATGCCAGTGGGAGTAGAGCATGGGAGGGAAGGCAAGACAAAAGGAACAGGGTGTGGTCCTGAATCTTCATCCATCTCCCTTGCAGCCAAAAGGCTCTGTGCAGAGTGAGGAATGGGATGACTCATGATCTGACGCTTAGGTTCTTTCCGTTACACAACACTGCCTCTCCATATGGGAAAACTCTGGGTCCCATTTGCTTTATTTTTGGTTAAAATGTAGTATCTCACTTGACCCTATATGACAACTTTTTCAACATCCTTGGAAAGTTAGAATGGCAAAATGCACTACTTTTTATATTTCTCAAGAACTAAGAGATTAAGACTTGCTTTCATAAAATGTTTGTGTCTCTCCCTCCCCCTAAATTCACATGTTAAAATTACAGTTGACCCTTGAACAACACGGGTTTGAACTATGTGAGTTCACTTACACACAGATCTTTTCAATAAATGTATGGGAAAAAATTTTTGGAGATTTGTGACAATTTGAAAAAATTCAGCTGGTGTGGTGGCTCACTCCTGTAATCCCAGCGCTTTGGGAAGCCCAGGCAGGCAGATCATGAGGTCAGGAGATCGAGACCATCCTGGCTAACATGGTGAAACTCCATCTCTACCAAAAATACAAAAAATTAGCTGGGCATGGAGGCATGCACCTGTAATCCCAGCTACTCGGGAGGCTGAGGCAGGAGAATGGTGTGAACCCGGGAGGTGGAGCTTGCAGTGAGCTGAGATCTCGACACTGCACTCTAGCCTGGGCAACAGAGCGAGACTCTGTGTAAAAAAAAAAAAAAAAAATTCACAGATTAACTGCAGAGTCTAGAAATATCACAAAAATAAGAAAAAGATATGCCGTGAGTGCATAAAATATACATAGATACAATTCTATCAGTTACTACTATAATATATATACAAATCTATTATCAAAATTTAAAATGTATCAAAACTTATGCAGGCAAACACAGACTGTAGATAGTGTCATTGGCAATCACGAATGTAAACAAAGATTCAGTATCAAATCATAACTACATAAACTAAATTGCAGTACATGCTGTATACCACTGTAATAATTTTGGAGCTCCCTCTTGTTGGTATTATGATGAGTTCAAGTGTTCCAAGGATGAGCTAAAAATGCCATGAGAGGTTATTCGTCTCTGCAGGAGCTGTTTCTCTCCTTAGTAAATTGTGTATTACAGTAAAAGGTGATCTCTTAAGGTTTTGCATACTTTCATTCTGTTTGGTGCAATACTGTAAGTCTTGAAGAACACCATGGGACCCATACAAACTGTTGTTAGTAATGCTGGAAGTGCTCTCAAGAGGCAGAGAGAAGTTATAATATTATCAAAAAAGTTAAACAGCTCCATGTGTACTAGAGACTGAGATCTGCAGCTGTGGTCCCACCATTTCAAGATAAATAGGTAAATGAATCAGGCATAAGAATAACTGTGAAAAGAAAGAAAGAGAGAGAGGAAGGAAGGAAGGAAGGAAGGAAGGAAGGAAGGAAGGAAGGAAGGAAGGAAGGAAGGAAGGAAGGAAGGAAGGAAGGAAGGAAGGTGTCACTGCGGCTACATCAGAAGGTAACAGAGACCTTGCAATTTTTGTGAAATAACTTTTTATTTCATGTTGAAAATGCAGCTTTTATATAGGTGCAAGATTGCTCTACGAAAGGCATACCTGTAGACTCTAATATGATTTGAGAAAAAGTGAAGTCATTTTATGACAACTTCAAGCAAAAGGAAGATGAGAATCTAAAGCTAGAGAATTTAATGCCAGCAAATGATGGTTTGATAATTTCAGAAAGAGATTTGCCTTTAAAAAAAAATGTCAAGGCAACAGGAGAAGCAGCTTCTGCTGATCAAGAGGCAGCAGAAGAGTTTTCAGACACCATGAAGAAAATCACTGAGGAGAAAAGATATCTGCCTGAACAGGGTTTTAATGTGGAAAAAGTGCCCGATCTGGGAAAAAAAAAATGCCACAAATGACATTTATTAGGAAAGAAAAAAAGTTGCAAGCAGCAGTATTTAAAACAGGAATGGATTGGCTAACAGTATTCATTTGTGCCAATGCAGCTGGGTTCATGAGCAGGACTTCCCTTATCTATAAAGCTGCTACCCCTGAGCCTTTCACGGAAAAGATAAACACTAACTTGCAGACTTTTTGTTGTACAACAAGGCCTGAACAATAAGAATCTTTTTTTCTGAATTGTTTACTTGAACACTTTGTCCCTGAAGTAAGGAACTACCTTGCCAGTGAGATACTTTGCCAGTACAGTTCTTTTAATACTGGACATGCCCCTGACCACCAAGAACCTCATGAGTTCAACAGCAAAGGCATGAACGTGGTCTACTTGCCTGTAAACACAAGGCCTTCAATTTAGCCTCTAGATCTGGGGATCACGAGAACCTTTAAGGCTCATTATATAAGTTACTCTATTGAAAGGATTGCCAACACTAGAGAAGAGAACACTGATAGAAAGCACATCATGAAACTCTGGAAGAATTACACCATTCAAGATGCCATCATTGTTATTAGAGAAAGCCATGAGAGCCATCAAGCCCCAAACAATAAATTTCTGCTGGAGAAAACTGTGTCCAGATGTTATGCATGACTTCACAGGATTTATGACCAAGCCAATTGAAAAAATCATGACAGAGCCTGTGGATACGGCAAAAAGTTGGAAAGTAAAGAGTTTCAACATATGGATCTTGGAGAAATTCAAGAGCGAATAGATACCACACCAGAGGAATTAACAGAGGACAACTTGATGGAGATGAATGCTTCTGAATCAGTGCCAGACGGTGAGGAAGAAGACACAGAAGAAGCAGTGCCAGAAAACAAATTGATAATAGACAGTCTGGCAGAAGGGTTCCAATTATTTAACACTGATTTTTTACTTATTTTATGACTTGGATCATTCTATGAAACTGGCACTAAAATTAAAGCAAATCATGAATAAAGAATTGGTACCACATACAAACACTTTTCATGAAATGAAAAAGCAAAAAAAAAAAAAAAAAAAAAAGACAAAATAATATATATTTCTGTAAAACTTACATGGAGTGTGCCTGCCTTTTCTGCTTCTCCTGACTCCCCTTCCACCTCCTCCACCTCATAGGCCTCTGCTACTTCTGAGACAACAAGAACAACCCCTTCTCTTTTTCCTCCTCCTCAGCCTTACTCAACATGAAGATGCAGATAAGACTCTTATGATGATCCACTTCCATTTAATGAATAGTAAATATATTTTCTCTTCCTTATGATCTTTTTAATAACCATTATTTTTCTCTAGTTTGCTTTATGGTAATGTAGAGAAAATATGATACATATAATACAAAATGATGTATATATAATATATGATCCACTTCCATTTAATGAATAGTAAAGATATTTTCCTTATGATTTTCACAATTTTTATTTTTCTCTAGCTTGCTTTATGGTAAGCTAGATAAAAATATGATTATATCATACAAAATGATATATATATGATATATATAATTATATATATGGTATGTATACATATCATACAAAATGTGTGTCGATTGACTTTATGTTATCAGTAAGTCTTCCAGTCAGCTGTAGGACATTAGTAGTTATGATATTGGGCAATTAAAAGTTACACAACTGTGTGGGAGGTTGGCACTCGTAACCTCCATGTCATTCAAGGGTCAACTGTAATTAGCCATTTGATAGTTTTAGCAGGTGAGGCCTTTTGGGAGATAATTAGTTCCTGAGGGCGGAGACTTCATAAATTGCATGAGTATCCTTTTAAATAGGCCCAGTGGAGCTCATCCACCCCTTCCATCATATGAGGACCCAGCACGATGGCACTATTTATGAGGAATGGGTCCTCACCAGACACAAAATTTTCCATCACCTAGATCTTGGATATTCAGTCCCAGAGCTGTAAGAAATAAATGTTATTTATAAGCCCCTAAAGTTATGGTATTTTGCTATAGTAGCCCTAATAGACTAAGACACAGCTTAGTAGCCACTTCTTACTAGTGTTCTTTTTAGATGTTTTGCAAGCAATGACACATGGACATTGCTACTTGCACACTCACTATTTGGTCTTCAGGCCAGTCTAGAACATTGGCCTGAAATCCCTTCCTGTCTCGTAGAAGCAGTTTTGACTACAGCAAAACTTAAGCATGTGGAAATAACTGATGTTATCCAGAAGAAAGCTGGGAGATATTAGCATATTAAAGATCTGGGTATAATTTGTTCAGTGATCAGCAACACCAAGGCTGATGAAAGCCCAAATCCCTCTCACAACTTTTACTCCCCTGTAGGAGCTTATATCTTTATGCTTCTCTTTATCACAGTCATTTTTGCCCATTGAAGGTGTCTGCATTTTGCTTGGTATCAATCTATGCAGATATTAGCGCACTCACTGATTTCTCTAAGGACTCTACACATGCCAAACACCTTGTGGGTTTAATCGTCTCCAAAGTTCTGAGAAGTCATGGGGCAGAGTCACATTCCTGCACCTGAAGCTTACTGTGTATTGCTGCTTCCTCCATTCTCTTTTCTGTTCTTTCCTACCTTTCCTATCTGCTTTGCCCTCAGGCACCAATTTCCTTTCTCCCTGTAGCATGCAGAACAGTTCTGCTCTCCTCTGTTCTTTACTTGTAAGCCCAAATCTATCAAAAGACTCAAGGGGCTCAACTGAAGGAAAAAGTAAGTCATCCAGTCAATATAATGGACTCTTCCTAAATGAGGTGGTAATGTTAAGTGACAGCTGGGTCATCAATATGAATAACAAAGAAAGCCTTGCTCTCCCCTCGATGCTTCCACCTGTAAGCGGGTAATTTTTGTCTGGTAAGGAGTAGCCAACCCAGGAAAGAGGGCTTCTCTTTGGTTAGCCTCTGGGCAGGAAGAATGGACCATGGGCTATTCAATACTGCTTCTGTCTCCTAAAAGTCAAGGGTAAGAATACTGAGACAAAAGGGAGAAAATCACCATTCATGCTTCACTCTCACTGGGCAAGAGGATAGATAGGAGGCAGTGGGCTCCAGAAAATGTCATCCTTGTAAATACTACTCATGACGCCCTGCTATGAGGTGTATATAATGACTTTGCTGTCATAAGGGTATCCAAAACTAAATGACAAAAATTCATTTCTTTTGGCATTCTCTTTGGCCTGAAGTATCTCACTAAGGACATCTATAAAAGTCTCCGCACATTGATGGGACTGGGTGTACTGCACTCCCAGGATTGGTTCAGTTTTATGACTGCTTACAGACTTCCCTTATAACTCAATGCCCTTTTTAAAAGCCACATTAGACCCAATCTGATTAGCCAGTTTCTCTTTTTTCCTTGTAGCATTTCTTTTACTTGGGCACACTCAGTCTTTCTGATCTTTTTTTCTTCTGATGGCACAAGAAGAAAGTAAGTGAACCCATTAGAAGAGACAACTGACTCCCTACCTGTTCCTACTGCTGGCTCTGCACTTAATGTGTGACCCTGTTTTGGTGTTTAAAGAGCTTGACTTCTGCCATCACTGGCAGGGATACCACTTTCACAGTGGCTGATGGTGACTTCCTCAAAGGAGAGTAAAGAGGGGAGGAGGCATGGCCAACAGACTCTGTCTGTTAAATATAGTGTCAGGTGCTCATCTTCAGAAGGGGCAGCTGATTAGCATCAAGGATGTTTAGCAAGAAGGAATGAGTAGATGAGCAATACCTATAAACTCTTAAGCAACAAAGAAGTCCTGACTGCAAGGGGCTCCATCTCAGGTCATGGGCTTAGAGGTATGTTTAACATTTTGCTTCAGAATCCCCCTCTGCCCTTGGCCTGGCTGAGAGCATCTTTCATGATGTCAAGGATTGGTTTGGTGCCTATGGCTCTACATTAGATACCTCTTGATATTATAAAAACGAATAGCAAATTAATATGTGGGAATAAAACTTAAAATGAAGTTGAAGAACAACTTTATCAGAGTTCAGGAGAGGACACAGAGGAGGGGTAGAGTGTCAATAGTTGAAAAAAGAATCATATCATGGGGTCCTTGTAGATTTGTGTTAAGAAGCTTGAACAGCATCAAAGATCAATGTGAATTAATAAAGGGTTTTAATCAAGGGATTTACATGATCAGATCTTCATTTTACAAAGACTAATCAGGAGCTATGTGGAGAATGAATTGCAACATAGCAGGGACAAGGGGATTTGGAGACCAGATTAGAAAGCCTTTGGAGTAATCCAGGCAAAAAACAATAAAGAAAGAGTGTAAAGGTAAGGTAGTGAGGCTGGCAAGTAGAAGACTAATTACCTTTAGGGTGTTAAGTGAATGGGGTTTGATATCAAAGAGAAGAAAAGACAGACAGAGGCTGACGTGGAGACTTCAGGCTTGGGAAATGTATCAGCTTATGTCAAATAGCAAAGGGCTGGACTATGATCAGCAGGGGCTTAGCTGAGCAAAGAACCCTGTGTGCATGCACCACACATTAGCTGCTTGGGAAGCGTCAGGAGTCAGAGTGGAAGGTCTCGAATTTTAAGCCACTTGGACTTGATTAGAAAAGTCACTCATTGACCAAAGCAGCAAACTGCCAATCCACTTCCTCAGGTAAAAGTCTCCTTTGACTGCAAATTGAAAAGTGTTGATTCTAGGCATGACAGTGGGAAGCCACAAGGCCCTGAGCTTGCTGAGATTATCTACATGTGTTATTGTACACCCCCATTCCAATCAATGCAGGCAGAAAGACGTTCATTCTCAAAGACCATTCATGTATATGATCTTTAATAAGTGTTGCCACTCTTGTTCCCCCTCTGCGCTCTAATTTTAGGGTTAATTAACATGGAAGACATCAGACTTTTTCATTATATTAATTTGGTCAGGGCAACGATAACGTAAATTCAAGGTTTATTCAGGGAACAGTATGAATTCAGGATATAATTATTGTACATCCCTAGATGAATGACACCAATATATAGGAGTTTAATTCCTCCATTTTGCTCACATTCTACAGCCAGTCAAGTCACTAAATATGATTACTCCTATCTAAATGCGAGTATGAGCTTTGGAACCAAAAAGGCCTATATGCATTGTGTTGTAAATTAGAGTATGACTTTTGGACTTCAACTGTATAGTTTCACATCCTAGTTCCACTACATAGTTATTCAGTGAACTTAGACAAAATATGTAAAAATGTAAAACTTCAGTTTTCTCATTTATTAAAAGAAGATGGAAACACAAATCTCTTTTTCATAAGATTTTTAGGAATATTAAATGAATATTAAATTCTAAATGAGGTTCACAAAACACTTAGAACAATGTCAACCACATTACAGTCACTGCATCCCATAACAGTGTTTCTGTCAACTATGGACCACATATATGACATTGGTTCCGTAAGGTTATAATGAAGATAAAGAATTCCTATTGCCTAGTGACATTGTAGTCATCATAACATCACAGCACAATGTATTGTTCATGTGTTTGTGGTGATGCTGGTGTAAACCCCCTGTACTTCAGCTGTATAAAAGTATAGCACACATAATTACATATAGTACTTGATGATGATTACAAATGACTGTTACTGGTTTATATATGTACTTTTTGTCATTGTTTTAGAGTATACTTCTTTTACTTATTATAAAAGATGTTAACTCTAAAACAGCCTCAGGCACGTGGTTCAGGGGGTATTCCAGAAGAAGACATTGTTATTGCAGGAGATGGCAGCTCCATGCATGTAATTGCCCCTACAGATCTTCCAGTGGGACAAGTTGTAGAGGTGGAAGACAGTAAAATACCGATGATCCTGACCCTGCCTACACCTAGGCTAATGTGTGTATCTTAGTTTTTCACAACAGAGTTTAAAAAGTAAAAATAAAAAATACAAAATTTTAAAAATATAAACAGGCCTATAAAGATATAAAGAAGGAAAATACTGTTTTATAGGTATACAATGTGTTTGTATTTCAAATTAAATATTACAAATGAATAAAAAAGTTAAAAATATTAAAAAGCTCATAAAGCAAAGAAGTTACAGTAAGCTAAGGTTGATTATTAAAGAAAAAATTTTGTTTTGTTTTAGAGACAGGGTCTTGCTGTATTGCACAGGCTAGAGTGCAGTGACATGATCCCTGGCTAATTTTATTATTATTGTTGTTGTTGTTGTTATTATTATTATTATTATTATTATTTTTAGAGATGGGGTCTTTCTATGTTGCCCAGGCAGTCTTGAACTCTGGCTTCAAGTGATTCTCCTGTCTTGGCCTCCCAAAGTGCTAGGGTTACAGTTGTAAGCCGTGGAGCCTGGCCAAGAAAAAATTTGTAAAATACACTTAGTGCAGCCTAAGTGTGCCATATTAATAAAGTCTATAGCAGTGTCCCAGACTTTTCCATTCACTCACCACTCTCTCACTGCTTCAACCAGAGCAACTTCCAGTCCTACAAGCTTCATTCATGGTAAGGTGCCCTACACAAGTATGCCAATTTTTAATCTTTTACACCATATTTTTATTGTACCTTTTCTATGTTTAGATATGTTTAGATATACAAATGCCATTGTGTTTCAGTTGCCTATAATATTCAGTACAGTAACATGGTTTATAGCCTAGGAGATACAGGGTATCCCATAGAGCAAGAAGTATATATAATAGGCTACATCCTCTAGGTGTGTGTAAGTACACTCTATGTTCACACAACAAAATCACCTAACAGTGCATTTTGGGATGTATCCCTGTTGTTAAGTGATGCATAACTATATATAAATATATAATCTAGATACAACCATGCTGTATCACTTTATTGTTATAGCTATTATGTGGGTTTGGAACATATGGTAATTAATCTCATCTATAAAGTGACAGCCAATATATCCACCTCCCAGGTTTGTTATAAGAAATACATGGAAGTAGTGAATGAATTTAAAATCTAGCCTGCTCATTCTCCTAAAATGTAGACTTCATGAAGAAGAATGTTTTGTATGTTTTTAAAATTTATTTTATATCCCTAGTCTAGAGAATACTGGCCTACAATATGTATTCTATACCTATTTCTTCAATTAATGTGTGATGACAGGCACAGAAGCCCTGAATTCACTGTATTTCCATTGCCATTGGTCTAGTTCAAATATGGAGCAATTCTCTCTTGAACTAGCCCCAAGTGGCCTTCTGTCTTTAAACTGTTCTTGATTGCTATCACATCAACATTGTTTATGCATATTTCTGAACAGTTTGCTACTTTTTATTTAATTTTTTAGCATAGTAAAACTTATTTTCAAGTGCCTTCATGGTCTTATCTCAACATTTTTCCTAGGCTGCCTCTGGTCATTTCTTTTCAATTTACCTAACATCAGATAAACGGAAATATTTATTCTTTTCTAGATGTTCCATACAGTGTCTTATACCTATGTGTTGTTCAAACTCTTTTGTCTACAGCAGTTTAGTTTAATTGAACATTCTGTGATAAAGGAAATGTACTCCATCTGTGTCACTCAGTGTGATAGTCATGGGCTTCATGTGGCTGTTGACTGAGCATGAGAAATGAGGCTAGCTCAAGGGAGAAACTGGATTTTTAACGTTATCTTCTTTAAGTCCACTACCATATTGATCAGCTTCAGTATAGATTATTCCATACCCTGCCTCTCTATTTGTCCCAATCCTCCATAACTTCACCAAAAAACACCATCTTCCAATGAGTTGGAGTCGCTTTTTCAATGGCGATAGCCCTTTATCTATTAACTGCTTATGACATATACTTTTCTACATTTAATTATAGTTACATTGCGTATCTCCAATGCTAGACTATATGGAATCAGTGGGGAGAGACTCTATTTTCTATATTTCTGTACCTTCTCAGTGCACAGTACAGGATTCTCCAAAGTTTGAGGTAATAAATAATATCAATAGACTGAATATTTTATTGATTGACTGGTTAAATAAAATACTTTGGTATTAATTAATGTATTCAATGAAAGAAAATTCAACCCCTAGTACTACTCTTCCTAGATTCCCCTCTTTTATCTAGAAGGAAACAGATTCATCACTTAATAATTATTCGTTTATTCCCATTAATGTGGTACCCATGTAATCATTATATGGTTAATCTGTCAAACAAACAGGCTAAATTTCATTTAAACTTTACAAGATAAATCAAAAATTAACTAAACATAAAAAGTGGTATTAAAGAAAATTTGTGGAAAAATGCTTTGAAATATCTTTAATGAAAAGACTATTTGAGTGTCAAAAGCTGCCTATCATAAATTTTATTTTGAAAGAGTTTATTATTTATCAGTTACCTAGAAAATATGTATTCTCCAATACATACCTAAAAGATGTATTTACAACGTATACTTTTAGAACTACTTAACATTCAAGGAAATGTGAAAATCTTTATTTCCTGGTACCTATAATGATGAATATTCCATTGGTACAATTCGTATTATAAAATAAGTTTGATATTTATAATGTCTAGGTGAGAGATTGTAGGTTATTTGGAAATAAAAAACTACTTCTTCCCAGGTTGCTATTATTATCCCCAAATTTACCAACATTTTTTCCTATAAACACATTTCAGCAATTTGTAAAATAACCCTTCTTTATCCCTAGCATTAGCATTGTCTTTGGCATGTACATGTTAGATATGTAGTAAGTAATTTTTCATTTAATGAATTTTTTTAAAAGTTGAATGGGTACAAACTGTTATATATAATTTATATGAACATTTTGTTTGTATTTTTCATGTATTATATGTATTTTATATATATACATAATGTATATACATATTTACATATATATGTTTAATACACAAAAACAAAATTTATATATTATATATTTTATATATATATAAAATATATATAAAGAATTCGTACCTTCAAGTCAATAAGAAAATACATACAGCTCAATTAAAAAATGGGCAAGAGGATTGAACAGATGCTTCACAAACTGGATATCCAAGTGAAATGGTGCTCAACATCATCATTCATCAAGGAAATTCAAAGTAAACACTACTAGAATGGCTAACATTGATAGAAAATACCAAGCACTAGGACTATAATAGTAAATAATAAAGATGCAATTCCTGCCTACCTGGTGCCTAAAGTAAATAGAGTGATTCAGAAAATATAAAAGCAGGCTGGGTTTGGTGGCTCACACCTCTAATTCTAGCACTTTTGGAGGCTCAAGCAGGAGGATTGCTTGAAGGCAGGACTTCAAGACCAGCCTGGGCAATCAAGTGAGACCACCCCCAATCTCTACAAAAAAGAAAAAAAAATTATAAAAGGAAAAGAAAATATAAAGGCACTAAAAATACTGTGCAATCAAGTTTATGATGGGGAAGTCACCACAGCTATGGATAGCAAAGACATTATTTTTCTTGGCTAGAGAACTGCATGGTAGACAATTATGGTGCAGGTTAGACAGTTGTCCCAAAAGGGGATCCAAAGCAGAAAACAAAAAACTGTTTTTGCACAAATGCTACCTTGGAATTCAGAGACCATTAAAATTCATATGCAATTGTCTAGTATTATTCCAGTTGAAGAGAGCCCTCCTAATTTTAGCCCTCTACCAGACTTTAAAAAAAAAAACAAAAAACAAAAAAACTTACCTACTGTTGCAAAATATGCTCAAGGAAATGAAATGGCAAGATAATTACAGTAGTCCCATCTCGGTAACTAGCTTACAGTCATGCTTCCCTTGGGAATTCTACCATGTATCTGGGTCTCTTTTGAATCTCAACTTGTTTCATGTTCTTCTTAGAATCCATATTGATCATGATATGAACTCTGATATGATTTAGGTAAAAAGAATTGTATAGAGAATAGAGAAAATTATCCCCCTTTTATACTTTATGATTTTTTAAATTAATTTCTTTATTTGGATCAAATTTGAATTTAACCTTTTTTAAGGAAAAATATCTACTTACTAAGAAAATGTGTTTCAGGGTTTACAAAGGCTAGAGACTTGCTGAATGTTGTCCTCAATACTCAGGAATGTTTGGTCATGGCCCTCAAAAGGAAACGTAGAATTTCCTCAGGTGTTTGCCCACACACCTTCCCAGAGCCATTGGGTCCCTCCCTTTTCCTGCCATTCAAACTGGCCAGAAAGGATTCTTTCAAAGGAAAATTGTTAACGCTAGAAGTCTTTTACCCATCTTTCTCACTTCTCCACAAAGTTCTCAAAAGGGCTCCAGATTATTGTACCTCCAGTTAACTGTGCTAGTACGTTTAATTCTCACATCCACTTTACAAAATGGAGAATATTATCCTTATTATGCAGATTAGAAAAACGATGCTCTCAGGTTTAACTGTCTTGTCCAAGACTTTCACAAGAGCTAGCTCATGGTAGAACTGTCATTAGCAACTGAGTCTGTCTGATTCCAGCCTATTATTTTCATTTCTACACACTGCTTGTAGGGAAACAATTCCTTGAAGTGCGTTGGTCAGTTTCTTCATAACAAGGAAGTCCCCTGGGTAATTTCCTCCAGAATGGGCTTTGAGGAGTACAACACTAAATATACCATGATATAGGGGTTGTGTTTGGAGACACGCCTGTATGAAACTTTCTCTTTGAACTTTGGCTCCAGGTGACAGAGGTGGCCCATCCAGAGTTCATAGCTGAGGTATTTAGATTTCCTTAACACAGTATAAATGAGTTACAGCTTTATATCAGATTTGCACAGGGTATTTTGAACACTACTTTACTAAGAAAGTTTTAGGAAAGTAAATATTTCTTGTAAGCAGTGATTTTCATACTTAAAAAATAGAACTTTTCTTTGTAAACAGAATGCTGTGCACATTCTTAATATTCACTAAACAAGGGGAAGTTGCTCTGTGGGTGCAAGGTGCTCTCGCTGCTCCCAGGACCCCTCAACTCCAAGCCTAGCTCCTTCCCATATACTTCCTCAGAATATTTAGGTTTCCATAGACAAGTACTTGAAAGCTACTTACAAACCCAAATATAATCAAGACAAGAATGCCTCTGCCATGTCTACCAACAATATCCACCATCTCACTATGATTATTTATAAACTAACTCTAATGATTTATTTTATCTGAACTTGTCCATCATATAAAAGGAACATACTCCTTTCCCAATACTTCTCTCCCTCTCTGTGTATATGTCTGTGTGTACGTCTGTGGGGAGGTGCATTTTGACTATTTTGAATCTTAAGACGTCAGAACATAGCAGAGACTGACCAGTTCAGTTACCAAAATCTTTTTCTTTCTTTTTTTTTTTTTTTGAGACAGAGTCTCACTCTGTCACCCGGACTGGAGTGCAGTGGCACGATCTCAGCTCGCTGCAACCTTTGCCTCCTGGGTTCAAGGGATTCTTCTGCCTCAGCCTCCTGAGTAGCTGGGATTACAGGTGCGTGCCACTATGCCCAGCTAATTTTTGTATTTTTAGTAGAGACAGTGTTTTGCCATGTTGGTCAGACTGGTCTCAAACTCCTGATCTCATGATGCGCCTGCCTGGGCCTCCCAAAGTGCTGGGATTAGAGGTGTGAACCACAGGCCTGGCCTGCCAAAATATTTAATTCTCATGTATCAGGTCTTAAATTGTTACACAAGGGACATTCTCTTTGTCTTGTCCTCTTTGTATATCTCTGAATTGAAACTAAAACTGAAACAATGTAACCAACACAAAGTCACAGAAATCCCTCTCTGTAGCTTCCTTTCACTCTCTAGAACATTCACCAATGCCTGATTAATGTCTGCATTCCTGTCTCCTAGCTTTAATCCCAAATTTTCCAGCACAGGATAGTAAGACAAGAGTGTTGATAAACCATACTTCCAACACCCAGAAAGTTTTGAGTCTGCCCCCTTTAAATCTTCCTGAATCTTTTCATTTTCTTTAACATTATCACCTTAACCAAACATACCCAATGCTGTTTTTGCTCAATGCGGTGAGCAAAAGGAATGGTAAAGGAATGGTTTTTCCCTAGAAAGAACAACTCTTGATATGCAATGGTTAAATTGCATTGAGGGTCTAGGCTTCTCTAGGCCTCAGCTTCCCTTGCATCCTCAGACAGTAATGATGTCTATCCTGTGCCCAGATTGTCTTCTTTTTTTTTTGAGATGGAGTCTCTCTCTGTCACCGAGACTGGAGTACAATGGCATGATCTCGGCTCACTGCAATCTCTGCCTCCTGGGTTCAAGCGATTCTCCTGCCTCAGCCTCCCAAGTAGCTGGGACTATAGGCGCCCACCACTACGCCTGGATAATTTTTGTATTTTTTAGGAGAGACGGGGTTTCACCATGTTGGCCAGGCTGGTCTCGAACTCCTGGCCTCAGGTGATCCTCCTGCCTCAGCCTCCCAAAGTGCTGGGATTACAGGCTTGAGCCACTATGCCCAGCCACCCAGATTGTCTTCTAAGGGCTTCATAATGAGGGAATGTTTCCAGGTCAGGAAGTCTTAATTTTGTTCACAGCCACAAAGGATAACTAAATGGGCTATAGAACCTCTATGAACTCCTGGAAATTATATGTACAGTTTTTATTTTATACTAGTATATATGCGTCAATAGGCACAGGTGGATTCAAAACTTTTATCATTTTTTAAAAAGTAATATGTGTTAATATAGTCAATGGATCCTAAACTTAGTACACATCAGGATTACTTGCAATTTAAAAAAATATACATTTTTTATTCCCATTCCAGACTTACTGATTTAAAATATTTTTGTATAAATGTGGAACAACAATTTATAATTTTAAAACTGCCCAGGAGATTCTGCCCAGTTGTCACTGATTCATGGACCAGGGATTGAAGGACCGCAGAAAACAAACCATAGCCAAGATGATAAGATTTGAGATCTGTGTTCAGAAGCTGGGATTGTTGGCATTATTTACTTCTTCACGAGTCTTGGATAAGGTGATTTTGATTCTTAAATACCAGATGGAAAAAAAAGAGGGTATTAATTCTTGTCTATAAACCACCCCTTAGTGTTTCATATCTTTATTTATGGTCTTTGAATTAAGTATTTTGCATTAATTAATTGATTCTCAATAAACATTTATTCAATAAATGAATGAATGACAAGTGAAGAAAAACAAAATCCAAGTTATATTAATGTTATGATTAAAATTAGTATGTCCTTGAAAAGTACCTCCTAAAGGAGAGATTTCATATGCAGATGAATTAATGAATAAACAGCATAAACATTTGTGGCTTATGTTTGAGATAATGAATACTGGATACAAAATGTTGAGCAGCACTGATGAAAATCCTTTGTTGATGCCTCCAGCAAGTAACTAATTCTTCAGTTTGATCAAGTTGTCCAGTCTTGGCTTCAGAGACTGTTGGTGTTTTATCTCTGTCCCATATCAGAGAAAACCAGTATGCTAGCATGGTGTTACAGCACTGCAATTAAATCACATGACGTTCACAAGGACAGGGGGCAGAGAAATTCTAGGCAGAAAAGGGCACATCCCAGACAAAACCCCACCTTCAAGCTGAAAAGCCTGAAACCCACAGCTCAAAGGGAGAACTTATATCCCTGTTTTCCTGCTCTAATGTAGCCTTTTCCTAAACTACCTGTGGCCTACCCAACCCCCCATCCTATGCCTGTAAAGACCCCAGACTCAGCCAGCAGAGAGGACAAGCAGCTGGACACTGGGGACTATGGCTGTATGTCAGAGAGAAGCAGCTTGACGTCAGAGGGACAGCTAGATGGCATAACTTCAGATAAGAATCCAGCTGGAGATGGACTTTAGGAGAGGATTACATACCCACCTCTTCCCCTTTTCAGCTCCCCTTCCCATTGAGAGCCGTTTTCATTGGCAATAAAATCCTCTGCATTTACCATCCTTCAAATTTATTTGTGTGACCTCATTTTTCCTGCATGCTGGACAAGAGCTCAGGAGCCACAAATGCGGATACAAAAGGCTGTCACACTGGATCTTTGCCCTTGCTGGCAGAGGGCATCTGCCTCATGCCAAAAGGCAGAGGGCCCACAGAGCTGTTAACACTTAAGCTGTCAATGGACGGAAGAGCTAAAAGAGCACTGTAACACATACTCTGGGACTTCAGGAGTCACCCCCTGCCTGGGTATTGCCTTGGGGTCTACATGAAGTTCACTCCTGAAGATGCCCAAAAGTGTTCACTCCAGCTCCTGCACCCCCTCACCTGTGGGCTCCCTCCCATGAGGGGTGGAACACAGTGGGTCTGAGTGAGTAGAGTTTGATCCTGCTGGCACCAAAACAGCCAGACAGCCAGCTGGTTCCAGTGCTCGTGCGTTCCAGTTCCTGCCTCATTCGCTCGTGTGCTCCCTCCTGTGAGGAGCTGAGAGTGGCAGGCTGAGTACACAAGGTATCCCGTCACAAGTCCTATGAAGGTGTCAGGGAAATATCTTGCTTCAGTTTTTCTGAAATTTTTCAGGATGGAATATGCCATTTGTTGCTGTATTTTTTTCTCCCCCAATGGAGTTAGTGTCTATGTAATTAGTTAATATAAATTAATTTATCACAGAGAAAGAAAATATTTTGTTGACAAAGGTATGATCTGTACAAATTATTTAACCAATTCAACTCTCAGTTTCCTCCTATGCCATGTGGGAAATACTTTATTTCCTTTTCAGTGTTGTTGTACAGAAGATAATGTATGTAAACCAACCAAATTCAATGCCCTGAATCTAAATATGTAGTGTTATTCTTTCAGTAAATAAATGTGTTGTTAATAAGGCACTATTACAGTAAATGAATTGAATATCTATTTTAATAAAAATTATACTTTACAGGCATGTGCATTTGTCTCCTACTTTTGTCCTCAGTATGAATCTATGAGTGGGTGGAGAATATACTGATCCAACTCTTTCACACTGGGAAACTGAGGCTTAGAGTAAATTGACTTTCTTAAGTGATTTTTGCACACAGACAATAAGCAACAGAACAAGAACTTCAGCCTAAGCCACACAAGTATGTTCAATGTCTTTTTTGTTGCATTACACTATAGTCTCGGGGACTGAATAGATGTCTCTGAACAAAATTGAAAATAACATAATGCAATAGTTATCACAGAAGGGATTCAGAAAAACAGACATCCATTTTGAAGTGAAAAGGGAAAAGGCAGATGAGTTGCTCACTTTACATTATGACAATAGTATGGCCAGTTAACTGGGTACCAAGGACACAAGTATACAGAGTACCTGCTTTGCTGTCAGGTAGATCTGTGTTCGAATTCATGGTATGCATTTGTTGTCTGATCTTGAGTGAATCTCCTCCCTTTCTCAGGTTTAGTTTATTTAACCAAATGCAAAATGAGAATAATGGTACCTATTTGATTGGCTTATTGTGCACTTAAATTAGATAATATAGAGAGTAGATGGCCATAGTAGGGGATCAATAATTTTTAGTTATTGTTCTTATTACTATACATATATATTTTCGAAACAGGGTCTCGCTCTGTTGCCTAGGATGGAGTGCAGTGACACAATCATGACTCATTGAAGCCTTGATCACCTGGGCTCAAGCAGCCTTCCTGTCTCAGCCTTCCAGGTACCTGGGACTACAGACACACATCACCATGCCTGCCTAATTGTTTAAATTTTTTTGCAGAGATGGGGTCTCGCCATGTTGCCCAGGCTGGTCTCAAACTCCTGGACTCAAGTGATTCACCTGCTGTGGACTCCCAAAGTGCTGGGACTACAGGCATGAGGCACTGTGCCTGACCCTCTTAATTATTTTCGTGAACAGTTTACTTTACTTAGAATCAGTCTGAGTTTGAAATTATTTTTACATTTTTACAGATTTGTGATTTTGGACAATTTAATTTTTCTGAGCCCTTTTGCCTGAGTAAAACAACAAAAATAACAAAAACAACAATAATAATACCTGCCCTAATTACAATAAAAACAACAACAAATATGAAATAAGTTAATGGATATGAGATTGCTTTTGTGCAGATAAATTGTTGTACATATGCAACTAGTTATAAAATATGCACAGAAATCCCTCACATTTACTTTTTTCAATTTTTCATGGCTCTGGGCTGCTAGGTTGCTAAAACCAGAGTATGGATAAACAAAAAAACTTGTGTTAAATGGTAACCTCTTGCCTTTCACGTAGATCATTGAAACATATAAATGAAAGCGCCCTTTACAGAAACATTTCCTTATCAAACCTAAACATACCAGGCCACCAAAATGGGAGTACAAATCACCTGCATTGGGAAGGGCTTTGTTAATTATTTTTAATAATACTTACAGTTTCTTTATGATTACAAAAATAGTACACTTCTACATAGAAAATTTGGGGGAAATATATACACTATGAAAAGCAACTGACCCTCCAAACATAAAGAATATCTATTTTCGCTTCCATTCTTTATGACAACACCTGGCCTTAGAGAGCTTAGATGATTTACCTTAGCTCTCAAGGGCAAAAAAGTAACAGTAGAACTGCCTCTGAAAGGAGTGTAGCATTCTGTAATTTGTATATCATGTATCCTGTGTGCTTTCAGCTGTAAAATGGTTGGGTTTGCTAACTCCAAGGCCATTGGGAGAAGTCCTATTACTTCTATGGAATTAAGGAGTAAACCAAACCCCAAAGAGATTCAATGACTTATCCTACATTATACAGCCAACAGGGAGGAAAACTGGGATATAAATATTGGTCGTGTGACTACAACTCCCAGGTGTCTCTCCTTTATCATCTCACCTGTCTCATCCAGCCTAGTGGATAAACTATGTGGAAGAAACCTTATGGCTAGGTTCAGAATTTGGGAGTTTATGTCTGATTGAATATCTATTTCCACCAATTCAGCAAGCAAACTCTACCTGATACTGAGCAAATGATTTGTTTATACACTTAGTTCCAGGTGTGTAAACTTGGGAACATGCCCTTCCTCTCTTGGTCTCAATTTAAACATCTAGAAAATAAACGTAAACTAATTGAGTCCTCTGTCATTTTGAATGTCTTTGGCCACATGCATTTTTTTAAAAGCAACTGCAGTAGTTTAACCAATAAGGATATTTATTTTCTCCTCACAATAGTCTGGATGTCGTTTGAAGGCTCAACTGTGCCCTCAGAGACCCTTCGACATTTCTGCTCTGCCAAACCTTTATAATACACCTCATGATCTCATAATATCTGCCTTGGCTCCAAGAATCACTTCAAGACAGGCCAGCCATTGGCAAAAGTACAACTATCATTTTTGTGAGTCTCTTCTTTTTTTTTTTTTTTTGAGACGGAATCTCGCTCTGTCGCCCAGGCTGGAGTGCAGTGGCCGGATCTCAGCTCACTGCAAGCTCCCGGGTTCACGCCATTCTCCTGCCTCAGCCTCCGAGTAGCTGGGACTACAGGCGCCCGCCACCAAGCCCGGCTAATTTTTTGTATTTTTGGTAGAGACAGGGTTTCACCGTGTTAGCCAGGGATGGTCTCGATCTCCTGACCTCAAGATCCGCCTGCCTCGGCCTCCCAAAGTGCTGGGATTGTAGGCATGAGCCACCAGGCCCAGCGCGAGTCTCTTCTTAAGGAAAGTAAAATTTTCCTGGATACCACTTAGTAGATTTTATCTCAGGTCTCACTTAGCAGAATTAAATCACATGCTATTTGGAAACTGATTACTGGCATGGCAAATACTTGTCTTAGGGTATATACATACTTGATTTCAAAAAGTTATGCAGCTTTGCTCTCCAAAATGCTTGTAACTTTTTCTAGAAGATTACACATTTTTCTGGCAGAATATAAGAGGCTTTTTTCTCACATTCACATATATATTTTTAACAAATTCTTACACATCCAGTGATTAAAAAGTGGTAACTTGTTAGATGTTTTATACACACACACGCACACACACACACATTTCTATCAGATCCACAAAAATTAGTGAAGTTTTAAAATACTGTATTGGTGAAACTATGGGGAAAGAACTGTCTCATGCATTGTTTGTGGTAGTTACATTAGCACAATTTGGGAAAGAATTGAGGAAAAAAGCCTTTCAATATTTTAATGTTGTGTATCCTTTGACCCAGGCATTGTAATTGTAGCAATTAATCCTCCAGATGTACTGGACAAATATCAGAAACAAAGAATAGAAATATCTCTGCCCTCCTGAAGGTTATATTTCAGTGCAGAATTTTAGGTAACAGGGAGGCATTAAATCATATCAATGAAAGAAACCACCACTCATATGTAAAACATGAAGCTACTTGCTAAAGGGTAAGCTTCTATGAGGAAAGATGTCTAACCCTTTTTGACAGATTAGTGGCTTTTTTATGATGTGACTACACCATACTTTAATTAGCCATTTCTTTATTGAGAAAAATACATCCTGTTCGGGAAATATTTAATTATTCCTCGGCCATCTCAACAAGTAATAACTAAAACAAATTTTTAAACATAAGTTTTACAAGTACTGAAATAGGAAGATCTCCAAGAGGCATGTCAAATCATTATTAGGGGAAACAATATTTGTATTTGCTTGTATAATGCATAAAATATTTCTGGAAGGATGTAGCAGAAATTAACTGCAGCTGTCTAAGGAGGTGGAGGCATGAAGTCTGGGTAGCTGTGGGACAGGAAGAAGGGGAAGAATTTTCACTATAATTATCTTTTACAAATTTATGATATTTTAAAATACATATTCCTTTAAAATGTGTATTATTGTGGTTACATTGTAAAAGCTATGCATTTGTTTTACTGTTACTGAAATCTCAATATTATGTGGCCAGGCACGGTGACTCACGGCTGTAATCCCACACTTTGGGAGGACAAGGCAGACGGATCACCTCAGGCCAGGAGGTTGAGACCATCCTGGCCAACATGGTGAAACCCTATCTCTACTAAAAATGCACAAATTAGCCGGGCATGGTGGCACATGCCTGTAGTCCCAGCCACTTGGTTGGCTGAGGCAGGAGAATCGCTTGAATCTGAGAGGCGAAGGCTGCAGTGAGCTAAGATTACGCCACCGCACTCCAGACTGGGGGCACCATGAGACTCCACCAAAAAAAAAAATAATAATAATGGTATTGAAATCTCAACTTATACTTTTTGGCCATTATTTGTCCTGATTCATAGGAGACAATTTTATATTTTGAGTATTATTTCTATTAAGTCACTAAAATATTTTCTTCAGCCTCTTAACTGTCTATGATATTCTTTGTCAAATAGAAACCTTAACTTATAATCAAATTCATAACAATTTTCTTTATACTTTGTGTTTTCTTTTTAAATTGTGTTTTAAGAACTCCTCTTTTTCACGCCATTCTCCTGCCTCAGCCTCCCGAGTAGCTGGGACTACAGGCGCCTGCCACCTCGCCTGGCTAGTTTTTTTTTTTGTATTTTTAGTAGAAACGGGGTTTCACCATATTAGCCAGGAGGGTTTCGATCTCCTGACCTCGTGATCCGCCCATCTCGGCCTCCCAAAGTGCTGGGATTACAGGCTTGAGCCACTGCGCCCGGCCTTAAGAACTCCTTCTAAACCCCAATTCCAGAAAGACAATCAGGCATTTTCATTCATAAACTTTATATTACCTTTGAATCCATTTGAAAGTTAGGACCACATATGGTTTTACAAAAGGTTCCAACTTCATTTATCCTAACACATTTTTCTAAGCAATCAGTTATTGACCTGTTGGTATGTGATACCTGTTCTTGGTCCTGTGTGAGCCCCAAGATGGTGGTTAATTCATGGTTCATCCATCATCATCACCATTAAGCCCTAGAATGGTCTAGTCCTTTCAGGTGTTTCTTTCCGAAGCCTTTTATAGCTTCCTTGCAGGCATATGTTTATCAGCCCTCAGTGGAAGATTGTGCAGAACCCTCTACAGATCTCTAATGCTCTCTTTAAGCAGCTGTCTCCTCTCAGCAGTGTGAACTACAAACTCTAGCTACTTTGGCAGTCCAAATTCCCAGCTCTGGCTTCTCAAACTGGGAAGTCTACCATGGTCCACCTAGGTTCCCCTTCTTAGAGCTATGGTCTGGAAGCTCTCCAGGCAAAGTAGAGAGGCAGCCACAGGGTTCACTGTGTTTCCAAACTCTCAGAGATCATGGCCCTTCACTTTTTGATGGCCAAGATCTGACGGCCGAGTCCTCAACTTTGTTCTTTTTAAATACAATCTCTGTTTTTGCTATACTTTTAAGACATTTTTCCAAGTTCCCCCCAAAATTTCACTGGAATTTTGAATAAAATTACATTGAATTAATTAAATTGGGATGTTATCCTCCTTACAAAGTTAATTATACCCATGAATTTAGTAAGAAAGTTTATTTAGCATTTAAGTCATTTAATAGAGCTTTACTTTTTTTGTCTTCTTAAAATGTCTCTTCTTTAATAGTATAATCATTAGATAATTTAGATAGTTTTGGTACTGTTATAAATAGTCTAATTTTCCTTTTCATTTTATGGTTGGTTATTGGTGTAGGGGGACCTTCTTGACTGCATACCCTGAGTGTGTAGCTAGAAATTTTATTTACATTTTCTAATTAGTTTCAACAGTTTTTCTGCTGATTCTCTTTGATACTCTATGCACATCATACTGTTGATCTGTATGTAATTATAGTGTTGACTCCTCCTTTCTAATTTTTAAATTTTTTGCTTCATTTGCTTTTCTGACTGCATTGTGCACTGTTCGTTGTACACCAAATGGTGTTAATGACAGCTGAGATCTCCTGTTTATAACCTTAAAAGAAATGTCCTACATTTTTTGATTTGAGTGTCATGATTTTTGTTTGTCATTAGTAGACAGCCGTTAGCAAATAAACGATGTCCCCCATTCAGTTTTCCCAGAGATGCTTCACATTGAATCAGATAGAGATGTTAAATTTTATCAAACTTATTTTTATTCCCTTTCAAATCTATTGAGGTATTTGTGTATTTTCATGTAATAATATCAATAATTTTTCTCACATTGAACTATTATTACTGAGTCTTAATTGTGCTTGGACACTATTTCATTTTGTTTTTGTTTCTGTTTTTATAATGTCTATTTCAGAAGACTGAAATTTTTTGCCCTCATTTTTATTTCCATCAAAAGGGGAGGAGAGCCATCATGGTTACTTGGGTCTAATCTTCTATCACTCACACTATGGGCTCAGCTCCAGCATCAACAGCCACATGCTTGAATGAGCAGTTTAAGATCTTTGGAAATTAATATCCTCTTCTACAAAGATAGAGATCAGAGTCAGGAATAAAATTCTGTGATGTCTTGCCTTGTCAGCTCTTGAGAAGCTTACACAAGATATTCAATCAGAGTTTCTTTTCTCTCTGTCTTCGCTTCCCAGTGAGTCCTATTCCTGCATCCTCACCTCTTTTCTCAAACCTCATCCTGGAGATACACTGTCTGGTTTGTGTCATGCTTCCAGGTTTTTGCATCACTCTATCTTCTGTTTAGGACAATCTTCCTGCTTAAGTGAGAGTTGGTTGATTAATTGTTTAAAATATTGCTAGAACAGGAAAATTGAACTTTATTTAAAAATTATCAGATAACTCATAGAACAGACAGAGAAAAACCATAGTAGCACTATGAGTTTGGGCAGCAGGAACACCTTGATCATCCTGTCCAGGAGTTATATAACAAATCTACTCCCAAGTGAGCTTCAAATCACTTTGTTCTTCAGCTGCTGTGGTCTGAATGTGGTCACCAAAAATGCACATGTTGAAACCTATCTCCAGTGCAATAGTATCAAGAAGTGGGGCATTTATGGGCATGGTGGTTTATGATTGTAAACCCAACTACTCGGGAGACTGAGGCAGGAGAATTGCTTGAACCCAGGAGGCAGAGGTTGCAGTGAGTCGAGATCGTGCCATGGCACTCCAGTTTGGGCAACAAGAGCAAAACTCCATCTCAAAAAAAAAAAAAAAAAAAAAAAAGAAAGAAAAAAGAAAGAAAGAAGTGGGGCATTTAGAAGATCATTAAGATATGAGAGATTAGTGCCCTTATGAAAGGGATTGAGGGAGCCCTTTCCCTTCTACTGTGTGAGGACACAAAATTTGCCATCTGTGAGAAATGGGCCCCCACCAGACATCAAATTTGCTGATGCCTTGATCTTGCACTTCACAACCTCCAGAACTATAAGCAATAAATTTCTGTTGCTTAGAAATTACTCAGCCTAAGATATTTTGTTATGGCAGCTCAGATGGACTAAAGCATCAACTTAAGATTCAAAATCCCTAGAGAAGGATTGTTGTAGGCCTATCATGTTATTCGCCACCTCTTGATGAGGTCAGGACATCTTGACTTATTATTCCATCAAGACCAATTACAGAGGTATAGAGGTCATTAACTAGAGGAAAATACAACTTTTGTTTGTTTGTTTGTTTTTGTTTTTGAGATGGAGTCTTGCTCTGTCATCAGGCTGGAGTGCAGTGACACAATCTCAACTCACTGCAACCTCTACCTCCTAAATTCAAGTGATTCTCCTGCTTCAGCCTCCCAAGTAGCTAGGACTACAGGCATGTGCCACACACCGAGCTAATTTTTGTATTTTTAGTAGAGACGGAGTCTCACCATGTTGACATGCCAGGATAGTCTCCATCTCCTGACCTCATGATCTGCCCGCCTAGGCTTCCCAAAGTGCTGGGATTACAGGCATGAGCCACCACGCTGGCAGAAAATGCAACCTTTTAGAAGAAGGAATAAATTCTGGCAACCTCCCAAATAAGAAATACTCACTGCAGTTTCCCATGTCAGTCCTTGCTTACCTCCTATTTATTAATGAATATCTTGTTTTGGAGACACCGCCTCATGAAAGAATGGATTGGATGCCCTGCTTTCCTATTTCCATAGTACCTTAGTTCTTCTTAGTGTAAACACATTCAGACCACAGTGTTGTGCTTCCTGGTTCCTAAACTGTTTCCACAGAAGAGATGACTTGACTGCAGAAAAACTAACCTGAATGCTAACCCTAACTCTTGTCTTTCCAGATTGTAGCACAGAGTACTTGGCACATGGTGGGTCTTAGTAGTTATTTTTGTAAAGACAGATGGAAAGAAAGAACAGGGAGGGATATAATGAGTAGGGAAGAAAGAAGAAAGGAGGGGATCAAGAAAGGAATCTGGAAAACAACAAATGCTAATTCAATATGATGAAGAATTCTCTGAGTGATAACAATTTAAAGAACTAAGCTGCCCTGAAGGTAATAGATTCCTCATTGTGGAAGGTCTTTAATTACTAGCCAGATAACATGTGACCCATAGGCTATCAAAGGAATTAAAATTCTGAAAAATAAACTACAGCAGATAACTTTTAAGGTCCTTTTCAACCGTGAGAGTCCATCATTTCCTGATACAGAATCCAAAATGATGAGGACTGGGGGTGGGTGGGTGTGGGAGGGCATATTAGTTCCAAGGCAACAATCTATATGCAGAGGTGATGGAAAGCACTGGATTCTGTGCTTTCATAAGCCCTCCCTGATTTTGTAAATACCTGTAAAGGAGCAACTGTTCTTCTTTTCAATGCTTGTCTCGTGAGTAGCTTGACTCTTAATTTCTGTTAATCAATGCATTAGGAACATTAGGAAGCTTCTGGAATAAGATAGATTTTCTAATTTTGGGTGCATATCGCAGGCCTTGAAAAGATAGGAAAATATGTGCATCTAACTCAAAAATCTCTCAGACCTCTTGGGATTTTAGTTTTCAACATTATCAAACCTTTGATATTTGGGTTTGTTTTCCATTGGCAAAACACTACTTTGATTGTTAAATGGGTGCTGGGAACTTCAGATGACCTTTTTAGAAAACTAGTATATTTTTAAAACTAATATTTTTACATTTAATATAAATAAATTAAAACTTGGCATTTTTTTTTTTCTTTTGAAGTACACATGGATATAGTACTTACTGCCATGGGTCTGTATCAAAGAGCATTTCAGTTTGCTTTATATGCAAAACTTTTAAAATGAAGAATTGAGGTTTTTCTTCAAACAACAAATTGCATAGAATTTACCATGTTTGCCTTACTGTGACACAAAAAACCTCATCATATATGAAATAAATGAGAGATTAGCAAGAGATAAAACAAGCCATTTATTTACCAATTTTATACAAAAGAAAATCACTATGAAATGACTGTATGAAGTTGAAAAGACTAAGAAGAAAATCCCACAAAATGCCGATCTACTAATTATCACTTTATTTCCCTTTTTTAGATAAAATATCCTAGTTCACTCTCACGAATACTTGGAATTTAATTTGTAGTCTAGGCACAAGTACTTTAGTTGTGTCTATTTGCAATAGATAGGTAAACAATCAAAAATTTAGAATATAGATAAGAATCTGGGGCTTAGAGCAAGGATAGAGTATGGGATTTCTAATTGGATGGGACACGTAGGGAAGTGCGTACAGAAGGCAGAGTTCTTGGCATGTTTCTTTGGTGTGGCTTGAAGAAGGAATGGTAGAACTCTGACAAAGGCTAAAGCCATGCTCCCCTCTTGCAAATTATTTCTTGGTTAGCTACTGTTAGAAAGATTGAACAAATTGCCCCAAGTGTTACTAAATGTGTTTCTCTATGTATGTTTGTATTGTGTGTGTAGGGGGAGACATAATTCTATCTGGCTAACATTTTACAAAGTAATTTCACATTTATTATTTTATCTAATCCTGAAAATTACCCTGAAACATAAGGATGGCTAAAAGATATATTCTAGGGCGAGTCACGTAGTTATTAACAGAGTTCCAACTGAAAACCGCATTCTTCCACAAACTTGTCCCTGAGCCTCCGTCTTCTCATGTCTGTACTGCCTTACAGAGTTGTTGAAGGATTAAATCAGAGCACACATAAATGCTTGGTACATTGTGAGTGCTCGAGAAAGTGGTTATTTAAAAGTAATAATAAATATATGTATTAAAGAATTAATGAGAAATACTTCTATCTCATTTACTTGATCTATGTAGACAGTGACTTCCAAGGTACCACACTTAGTTTGTACGTGACATACTGGGTGTACAAGGATGAACACTCCTGCCTGCACTCGCAGTATACACATCAGTTAATCTTTGTTTCAGGGTTGTGTTGCCCTGCTGCTGACACCATCACTAGAGCAGTTCAACTCTTTCCCTTACAGAGAGAAAAATGCACCCATAAATGTGCTCTGCAGATACACAAACAATGAAGAGGAAGGGAGAGTCAACCCAAGAGAAGCAGTTACTGCTCTTCCGGCATTTTGCTCCATCTGACCTGGTAGCTTAAACTGATTGAGGGATTGGGGCTAATTCCCTAATTCCAACAAAGGCACAAGAGAGAAAGTGGGGTGAGGGCTGAGTGTGTACTACAAATCTATATATCTATTTAGGTTTAATATTTCACTCTCTGCTGAATCTAATTCCCACTAGGGTGACCAAAAGTCCTGGTTTTCCAACACTGAGAGAATGAGAGAATGTGGTACTTTCTTTTCTCTTTCTTTCTTTTTTTTTTTTTTTTTTTTTTGAGACAGAGTCTCACTCTGTCACCAGGCTGGAGTGCAGTGGTGTGATCTCGGCTCACTGCAATCTCTGCCTCCTGGGTTCAAGCAATTCCCCTCCCTCAGCCTCCTGAGTAGCTGGGATTAGAGGTGTGTGCCACCACGCCTGGCTAATTTATTGTATTTTAGTAGAGATGGAGTTTCACCATGTTGTCCAGGATGGTCTCGATCTCCTGACCTCGTGATCTGCCCTCCTCAGCCTTCCAAAGTGCTGGGATTACAGGCATAAGCCACTGTGCCCGGCCGGAATATGGTACTTTCAATGCTAAAAACAGGAAAGTCCTAACCCAACTAGGACCATACACCTAGCCCAGAGTGTTAGGACCTATAACTTGGTGCTACAGGCCCCTTTGTAAGCTCTTTGTCTGCCTCAGCCAGGCAACTTCAACCCAACCTTCCAGGAGCCATCGCAGGACTCTTCTGCATATGAGCATTGGTTTCCTAAATTATGTTCTTCTCATTTACACTCCCTCATAATTTTCAGTGAGAGAAAGCGTTAATGAATAGATATTTGTAATTCCATTTAAATTTTTCTCCCATATTTTCCCCTTAGACTTTGGCACCTGCTACCACTTGTGTGATAGCCTGAAACAAAGGGAATCAAAAAGAGCAAACAAATGTTAATGAGAAAAACTCAGAAACAGCTGAGATGCTTAGTTTTCAACAGCATTCTTTTTCCATAAACATGTGGACACATAGTTTTGATTTTCTCCTGAATATTTATAATATGGTTTTATTTTTTCTGATTGAAAATCTGTTGATACTTCTTGTGGCAGACTAGAAAAGTAAAGGCTAAAAATAATGCTACGGTTCATTGAGTACCTACCATATGAACTAGACTAAGCGTTCTCTTTTCTTTTCTTTCTTTTTTTTTTTTTTTTTTTTTTTTTTTTTTTTTGACAAGGTTCTACTCAGTCTTCTAGGCTGGAATGCAGTGGCACAATCATGGTTCACTGCAGTCTCAATGTCCAGGGATCAAGCAGTCCTCTTACCTCAGCCTCCCAAGTAGCTAGGACCATGGACGTGTGACACCATACCTGGCTAATTTTATTTTATTTTACTTCTTGTAGAGACAGTGTTTCACTGCATTGCCCAGGCTAGTCTTGAACTTCTGGGCTCAAGCGATCTTCATGCCTCAGCCTCCCACAGGATTACAGGCGGGAGCTACCATGCCTGGCCTAGACTGAACATGTTCATCACATTAATCTGTTTACTATTTACGCCATCTTTATGAATTAGGTATTATTATTTCTATTTTACATTAAAGAAAAATGAGGCACTGAGAGGCACAGTAACATGTACCCAAGGTTAATCAAACAGCTGTTAAAAAAAAAAAAAAAAAAAAAAAAAGGGAGAGCTGTTTTTGAGCCTGAGTGGTCCACCTTGAGAGCCCAGGCCAGAATACTTTCCTGAGATGTATGCTGTTGGCACCATCCCCTGCAGGTTCTTGGGCACCCAAACAGCCATGGTGACCCATGGCCTAGCAAAAACTGTCTGCATCTTATTTTCTCTTTGACAACTGTGAGCATGTTTTTCCTGTGTGCCTGAAAATTTTCAGAAGAGACATAATGAAGAAGACAAAGATTCTCTGTCTCTTTTTTCATATTTCACTAAAAGATGAATATTCTAAAGAAACCCAAAGCGTGTGATGAGAAACAAAATATATATGTCTTTTCTGGGCTTGTACCCTTCCTGAGGGACTCAGTGAAAAGGGCACAGGTCATCAGAATCAGTATGCCCTAGGGTTAAATCTTAAATCTTAGATGATTGCTATTTTCAGGCCATCTCATCTTAGTAAGTTACTTATCCTTGCTGAATTTCAGTTTCCTCATTTGTAAAATGGAGGACATGATACATACCATTGCCACGCCCCTGATGTTGAGGCCTCCACTTCTTATCTCCTGCTTTGCACCCTGATTGGCTATTGCTCTATTCATAATTAAGATAGTTGCAGAGCAAGCTTACTCCTGAGTAGAACTTCTGTCCTGAATCCTTGTGTGTGTTCTCTGTACTGGCAAGAAAAACAGAAGGAAATAACATTTATTAAGGTCTGATGCTGAATGTCAGATTCTGTAGAAGAACGTTACTATTTCATAAAGACCTTATGTCACTTACGATGTGCATTTAGTTTTTTGCAATGGAAGTTCAACTACAATGTTTTAACCACTGTAACTGCTACTTAACCAAGTTGCAGTTTCAATTTTATCCTGCAACTGGGAGCATTCCAGGGCTGATATGCTGGCTCTGCTATTCACTGGAACTGCAGTATGGCTCTCAGTCTCCATCATTGCCTCCACATTCCAGACAAGAAGGAAGAGAAGATCAAAGAACAAAGGGTGGATGCCAGCTGAGCTGGTCTGCATTTGAAAAGTTTTCTCCAAAGCTCCAAGGAGTGACTTTCATTTAGAATTTAGTTAAGAATTGTGTCACAAACTAAAAAGGTGGCTAGGGAATTTTGTTGTTCAAGCTGGGCATATGGCCACCCTTAACTTAATTAGGGGTTTGTTAGCAAGGAAGAAGAAGAAAATGGATATTGAATAAGCTACCCAGAAATGTTTATAGCAGCATGTCCCAAATTCAGTGAGTGTGCTGGTATTTTAATTACCTGTGTTTACATGTTTCAGAAAGAATAAGCAGCCAAACCCAGGTAACATAGTCACAGTGCACCTCTATCTAGCTTTTTCTGTTCTACTACATCTTTCTTAATGGCTGCTGTTCCTTCCTGAGAGAAATTTAAAAAAATAACATTTTATATTTTTCTGGCCTCAATGTGATAGAAGATTTGGAAATATAATTTGTCCATGTACCTTGTATGTTCCATTGTTGTATATTGCATTGTTTTAGGTAATTGTTTTCCCTGCTGATGATTCTCTACTCAGAAAAGCTAAGCAATTTTTTTATGACCCCAGGGATGGTCAGTAGGACAGCTGGGGTTCAGATGAAGGTGAATTGAGTCCCTTCTGTTTATATCACATGGTGTAACCAACCAAGAGTATTTACAGTCTAGTAGAAGGAAGCTGAATGATGAAATCATCGTCAAGGTCTGTAATAGGAGAATTCCAAACAGTGGACTCATACTCTGGATGAGTAAATGGCTAAATGTGAATTTCTACACCGTTATACTTTATTTATCTGCTTCCTGTCCAGGGCCCTTCCTTTCAGGAAAACCTTCCATATTTGGTCATGTGTGGTTGGTTGAATGTTTTTGAGATTAGTTTCTCTGAATGTGACTTCCATGTGAACTCTAATCATACTTTCACGTGTTGCTCTTAGTCCTGCCAACCCACCCTGGCAAAAGGAATAGGAAAGCAGATAGCCTCCTAAGGAAGCACTGGTGTGCTGAAAGAATGGGAGGGCATCTTGTTCTTCTGCAGACTGGCCGAGTCCTCGTTCTTCCTTAGCACTCTGCTCTCCTCCCCTCATCAAAAACACCCTCTTGTCTTTCCCTAAATAGTCATGGATAATTAGTGAGGAAAAGTGGATATTCCCCTTTTGTCATCATTAATAAATGAAACCCTCAAGAAATCTCTTACTGAGGTATGAGACAAAAGATGGCAAACTGATTACCATCTTCATGATTAGAATTTGGGCGTGGAAAAATGGCTTCCTCTGGGATACCTTTGCCTTCTTTGTCTAGGACTACATTCCAAAGCAGGAGAATGTTGGCATAGTCATACATTTCAATGTTAAAGGAGATAATGAACAATATCAGATGATTAGAACAAAATGTTCACTGATAAAGAGGAATTTCATGGAAACTTTGACTTCATCAAGTAATGTAACTCGTTGAAAGGTGAGCTATTAAACTGTTGTGGGACCCTTCAAGTACAATTAAATGTGCCTTAATTTAAACGTGAAGCCTGACAGAAATAAATAATTGTGAATAAATAAAGGCATGTGGACTATTTTAAGATGAATCATTAAAGCAATAGTAGAGAGGACTGTAGGAACCACAGATCTCATCCTCCTGTTTAAGTGACCCACTCAAGGTCATAAGTGAGAAGAGGCAGAGCTGGCTACCAAAGCCGATATTTATTGTCTGGCACTGTGTTACATATATGCTGTCAAGATTCCTTAAAATAATATGAAAGAAGTATAACCACATCTACCATATTTCCTTAACTCTAAGATGTACATCTTTCCCAGATTCAGCAATCCTCCTACCTCAGCCTCCCAAGTAGCTGAGACTACAGGTGTGTAACACCACATCTGGCTAATTTTTAAATTTTCTATAGAGATGCGGTCGCACTATGTTGCCTACGCTGGTCTTGAACTCTTGAGCTCAAGTGATCCTCCCAACTGGGCCTCCCAAAATGCTGAGATTACAGGTGTAAGCCACCGTGCCTGGCTGCTGCACATCTTTTTATACTTTTTAACATCATTAAATTGGGAATGAATCTTACAAATTCCTAAATCTGTGTGCTGCTATTAAATTTCTTCTAGAGAAGTTTCTTTCCAGTCACATGGGGCACTATCAACCTGAGCCCACTTTAAATTATCTACTTGAGAGAATTTTTTTTTTTTTTTTTTTTTTTTTGGTGACAGGAGTCGGGAGGGTGGTACCTACTGACAGGGTAAATACGGAAGGCAAAGCCAGCCTGAAAACTTACAGTTCAACGTTTTTTTTGTTTTGTTTTGTTTTGTTTTGTTTTGTTTTAAGACAGGATCTTGCTCTATCACCCAGGCTGGTATGCAGTGGCACAATCATAGCTTATGGGCTCAAGCAATCCTGACATCTGCCTCCAGAGTAACTGCGGTTAATTCTTAAGAGAGACCACCTTCATACATCACTACCAACACTGAGACAAGCACATTTCCTGGATGTCTCTCATTGTTTCCTTTACACTGAGGGCATAGCCCTTTAGTATTCCAGACTTATGTGAGTGGTTTCCATTAGACTCCTTAGCTTGTACATTTTTCTTTCTAAAAGGCATATAAGATGAAAATATACCAGTGAATCAGGAAGAGCAGCATTACTACTCCCCTTTATATACACCAGGAAACTGAGGCTTAGAGAAGTTAAGTAACTTTCTCAGTGTCACATGAAACAGTAAAATTGGGATTCAAACTTATTTATCCTGATTCCAAATCCAATGCACTATCTGGTGCACCAGTCTTTAGCAGGAATCGACTGTGTGACTTTGAGAAAGTTGTTCCCCTCTCTGAGCATTGGTTTTCTCATGTAAGAAATGAGATGGTGTTGAGTAGAGATTTTAGAAAGCAAGTAACATTTTTTGCTTACATATGCCTAACCCAGATGCTTATGCATTTTAATCATCTAGCAGTCAAATTAACCTGAACAACTAGGTTTTATTTCGTCCACTTTTGCAGATGATAGAATAAAAACATGTAGAATGTGTCCAAGGTCACACAAAGAATGAGTGGTACAGCTGAGTTGAACCCCAATAAGCCTGACTCATAAGCCTGACTGAGTCATACTGCTTCTTAGAACTCTTGATCCAGTACATTTCCCCATAAGCTGTAACTCCTTCCTGCAGCATATGATTGCCACAGTCATATTACTGAGAAGTGACCCCTGTGGCACATCATCAGTGTACGTTGTATTTTTTGTATGTGGCTCATTGGCTATTAGGGGCTGCTTGTGTCCACCAGCTAGATTTGGTCACATAGGCAGAGCCTTGGCAGAAGACAAGAGAATGCACAGGAAGACGAATGGCAGGGTGAGTGCCTAGCAGCCTGACAGGGTCATCAAAGATTTTGCCCTCTCTGCTGCAGCATAAACCCAGACTGCTACTATAAGGGGCTAGCACCTGAGGCTCTAGTTTGAACACTGACTTCTTGATCCCTGCCTCGTATAGATGTCCACACTAATGAGAGTTTCCTTCTGGATTTTTTCTTTATCAGAAAATGAGTCTTTTTCTAAAAGCTAGGAGATTCTATTTGTGCTGACATTTCTCAACATGCTTACAAATCAGTGTGGTTCCTGTGTCCACCCTTACACATGGATGTGCTTCCCACTTGGTCAGGCGAAGTCCCAGGCACAGTGGATTGGAACTGCAGAACTCAAAACAGATGCCCAAAACTAGAGGAGAGGCGAGAAGGAGTTCCTAGAGGCACCTAGCTGGCTTCATTGTCTAGGAAGATGGTTCCTTCTCTCAGAGAGATTTACATGGACAAAACTCATGGAGATTGATGTATAAGATTAGAATGCCAATGTATTAATCCACGATGACAGACACAACTACTGGAAGTTCAAGTCAGCATAAATCATCCCACAAACTCATGTCTTTTTATGAGACACCCTATAAAATATTTAATAAAAGGATAATTGTTGAAAAGAGAAAAGAACAAGGACAATTAAAACCATGATATTAAGTTATGTTCTTGCCTAAGGCTCTCTATCCCACTTTAGTTAAGGGAGAAAAGTCATTAAAATATAGATAGTAGAACTAGATAAACCAGGGTTGGACTCTCATCTCTGCCACTTCTAGCCTTGTTATATTTAGCCAATATTTGATCCTTACTCAGCCTCAGTTTTCCAACTGGTAAACTAAAAATATTAGTATGACCTACCTCATAGAGTTGTAGGAATACAAAGAAGTGCCATACCTGAAGGCCTTAGCACAGTTTTGGGCATATTAGCATCTCTTGATTCTTCAATGTCACTGATTATAAGGAGCATTGTCAAATTTAGTAGCAATTTTTCAGACACAAAGAAACTTAGCTAAATTGAGTGTGCACATCGATCATAAGATATCTGTTTTGTTTTTTCCAAAACAAAAAGCAATGTGATTTTTTAAAAATAAAGGAGTAACGGTAACAAACATTTAATATATGGAATTCTTGTGTTCTTATCGTTGCTGTTATTACTTTTGTTGCAAGTGGGGTGCTTACAGGTAATGTCCTTTGATTGGAATCTCATCTTCCTGCCTTGCACTGGGATGAGCACTGCCCAATCCCGCAGGTTCATCTCATAACAGATCTTCTGTCTGGCCATGCATATTCATGTGTTATGGACTGTCTCTCTTCTTCTGAGAACCTACTCACTCATTCTCTTTGAGGAGACTCCAATAATTCTAACTTACTGTGCTGTTTGAAGAGGTTTGGTTAGAGAGGGGTGGAAAGAACAAGGTATGGGGAATTGTAGATTTGGATTCCTGCTGTTTTTCCTCCTCTGCTTCACAGAGACTCCAGCTGAGCACTGCTTCTCTCTGGATGGTTCTCCTTCTGTGATATGACACGTGATTTCTGTAGTCTTGTTCTTTTCCCAAAGGTTATGAACTGGGTCCCGTTCTACCTTGGTCATTGTAAACTGCATGATCTTCATCACCCTGTTTTCTTTCATAACCTTCAGTTCCCTCACCTTTAAATTGGGATTCATTAGACCTCATTCACAGAATTTTCTTAGGGTTAAATAAAATAAAATAGAAAATAGCTGCTCACTGAAGACAGGGGTGGGGAGGTTATCAATGTGGTTAAAAGAGTAGGATGGCTCTGTGATGATGTGAGGATGAGTGTAGGAAGTAAATGGATACGAAGTGGGGACACAGTGAGGAGAAAGGAATCCAGGAAGGAAGGAAGGAAGGAAGGAAGGAAGGAAGGAAGGAAGGAAGGAAGGAAGGCAGGCAGGCAGGCAGGCAGGCAAGTAAGAAAGGGGAAATCCAGGAAGAAAGTGAGAAGGGGAAATAAAGGTTGTGAATGAACAGAGTGGGAGGGGTTTGGAGAGAGTTGACAGATATGTAAGAAAGTACTATTTAAGTAGCTTGTTCCGACCTAGAAGGGGCACACTCCAATTTAGCTTGGTAAACTCTGATGTGGCATGACTTCAGCATTCAGTGAAAATGTGCATTATAAATACGCATGTAAATAGCCCAGCATGGGGCCTGAAAGTTGGAGGCAGCTTTTGGCAGAGGTAATAATGAAGTGAATCCCATTAGTGATGGAAAGGCAATTAAGAAAAACCTCAATGAAACTCCACATCTGAGCAACCAACTGAAACATTGGGATTTTGGAGGAAAAAGGTTAAGCACCAGAAGGCTGTTTATAATGACTTTAATTAGATAGAAAATGAATTGTTTTTCTCTTTTCTTTCCTCTCTTTAAGTTTTCTTTTTAGGTAATAGAGCATCTGTAACAACACTGAGGTGCACTTGTCAATTGCAGGATCATATGTAGGAGGTGTTTAGCAAGTGAGTGATTTCATGATATGGTTATGCTCCCTACCAGAATAAGGGGATTCCAGCCATTTCAGTTGCCAAACCCCAGTGGGTAGACTGTATCATTTGTTCATAAGGAGGATCTCTGAGGGACTCGAACTTACTATAAAGGCACTTAGCATTTAGCAAGGCACAAGATGAAAATTGCTTTCAACCCCTAGAATAATGTAACACATGGATTTTTCTGTCATCTATGTTGTTGACAACAGAGGGAAGAAATATATATTATTATAGATATGATACGACATGATAGTTGAAGTTTAGAAAGTAACACATGTCTCATTCTTTCTGCAAAAAAGGAAAAGAAAAATAAGATTTCCATTGTATTAATATCCCTGTTGTATAGATAAAGAAAGTGAACCCATTACAGGTTAAGTGATTTGCCCAATGTCACAAACTAATAAGTGACAGAGACAAGACTGAAACAGAGACCTGATAAGTCTGTGGTCCACAAATCCTCCACTGTACCATGCCTGACACAAATATGTAACAGCTGGATGCACCCTTACAGGTGATCCTATTCAGCAAATGAGAAACAAATGTCTAGTGTTTTTTCTCATGCCGTTTAGTTTATAGCTAGAACTAGGACCCAACTGAGGGATCCACTGAGAAGAAAAAGGATGTGTATAAAGAACGGGTCGTATTGCAATACTTTAAATTTTTCTGTGGATCATAAAAGGCTTTATTATTCCAGTGATTGAAAGTATCAGTTATTTTTAGTTTTGAAAGTAACCTGGAGGTTGGACAATGCTCACCCAGCTGGTGGATAAATTTCCATGGTAACCAGTTATTAGTCAGAGATTGATTCCAGAGGCATGCTGTCTAGAGAGCCCTGATTCTCAACCTTGGCTGCACATTGGAACCCTTGGGTAGTTTTTAAAAAATACTCTGGCCTGGGGTCTATCCCTGGAGATTCTGATTTAATTGGTTTAAGGTACAGTCATGGCATCAAGATTGTGTAGGTTACTCAAGTGATTCTAATGTGCAGCTGGTTGAGAACTACTGTTGTGGAATGAGGTGTTAAAGATGATATATGGTCTATGCTGTTTTCACTACCTGGGAGAACTTCAAGGAGTTTCAGCTATTCTACTAATCTAGCTCCCTGCTTTTTCCTTCCCTCTCCCTTCCTTCCTTCCTCCCTCCCTCCTTTCCTTCCCCCCTCCTCCCACTTCCTTCCTTCCTTCCTTCCCTTCTTCCTTCCATCCTTTCCTCCCTCCCTCGTTTCCTTTGTTTCCTTCCTCTCTTCTTTCTTTCCTTCCTTCCTCCCTTCCCTTCCCTTCTTTCATTTCACAACTATTTACTGAGCATTTATTTTTGTATATTGCCCAATGCCACCCCTACCACCATCAATGTAGTTTGTTTGTTTATTTATTTATTTAATTTATTTTTTAGATGGAGTCTTGCTCCATCACCCAGTAGGGAGTGCAGTGGTGTGATCTCAGCTCAGTGCACCCTCCACCTCTGGGGTTCAAGCGATTCTCCTTCCTCAGTCTCCCGAATAGCTGGGATTAGAGGCACCCACCACCACGCCTGGCTAATTTTTGAATTTTTAGTAGAGACAGCGTTTCACCATGTTGGCCAGGCTGGTCTTGAACTCCTCACCTCAAGCTATCTGCCTGCATCAGCCTCCCAAAGCGCTGGGATTACAAGCGTGAGCCACAGCACCCAGTCCACCATCAGTGGAGTTTAAATCTGTTTATGTTTTCAACTGCATCTTCATTTTTAGTCCCAAAGTGAAGAAGTGATACAGAGTGTGGAACAGAGCAAGCACAAGCACCCAGAGCTCTCAGCTACCGAGACAGTGCCTTGTAGGGACCAAGGGAAAATTTCCTCCTCGCCTCTGAAGGTCTGCTTAAAAATAAACTGACAAAAGGCAGATTAATAGGAGAAATGGCATTAAAATGTATTAGCATGCCTAGGGGAGAACCACAGAGTGATAACCCCACCCCGTGATGGGATACAGAAGCTTGTACAATTTGAGGTTACTGAAAGAATAGGGGCTTGAAGTACGGTCAGAAACAGGTTACGGCAGGAAATCAGGTTATAGTGTCAAGACAGGCTATGGAAGGAAAAGAAGAGGAGGCCTAACAAAGGGGTCTTGTTTGATAGATGAAATCTCATAGGTAGCAGCCCTCAAGAGAATAGATGGTAAATATTTGTTGCTGTTGTTATTGTTGTTGTTGTTCTTTTTCGGACCTCTAAAGGTGTGAGACTCTCAGTTAATCTTTCTTAGATCTGGACAAGAGAGGGCCTCAGAGAGAGGCCGGCTGTATCAATACAGATTTTCTCTACAAATTCACATCTCCCCTACAAAAGACAGCTTTGTAGAACTATTTCTGCCTGCAGGCCCTCTGAACAGCCATCTCAAAATGTCAATGAAAGTATATTTTTGGGTGAATTTTTTGGTCTCCTTCAACCGGCGCCATTCTGCCCAGCGTTTCAGAAAGCCCAATATTGAGTTTGAAACTGGTTGTACTAAGAAATAAGCCGATGATTCAAAATGCTTATGATTGCCCTGAAACTCAGTCATTAGAGTCGAATAAGTAACAGCCAATTAATCATTTTCTTGGCAGAAGCTGTTTTGCTAAAGGAGTGAGGAGATGTGGTTGTAACACTTGATGTTTTCTTTCATTAAAAGGTAAGGGCAATATTGCAAGTGAATTTTTGGTCACTTCTTTTAAATTTATTTCTACACGTTTTATTAGAAAATACTGTAATAGGCATCTCAGAAATCATCGAAAAACTTTAAGATTCTGGTGTATTCCTGTGTTTTAAAAGAAAATAAGTTTCAGAAGAAGGAAATGGAATCTCTTTCTTTGAACGACAGCACTGGTCACTGGGAATTATGCTCTTTGAGTTGAACTTTTGCTGGGCTTCAGAAGGAAACCTATGGTGCGCTCAGTCAAGGGGAAGCGTTTGGTGCACGACTTGGTACATGGAGTCTAAAGGAAACCAGTCCCAATCCTATGTGACTTGGCGCCTTGTGTTTGAGCTGAACAAACTTTGACATCCAAAGGCGGGTCTTATTTGGGGATGTAGGTGTTTCTTTTTATTTTCCTCTTCATCTTTTTTAAAGTGGCATTGCTTATTGTGGCAGCATCTGTTTTACTGCTGCTCCTTCCAGTTGGAAGTTGAGGACTGGAAAGTGTGAGCCCCAGTGGAGTAGGTCAAGCCTCAGTGAAGGGCTCTGGTGCTAGAGATGGGAACAGGAGCAAAAGTAGGACACCCAGGAAAAAGCTCAGATATATGGTGTGAACAACAAGGTGGGAACTGGGAGAATGTTTGGGAGACAGGTTTCCTAAGCTTATCTCAGATTTCTGTATTGATCATAGTATGGAAAACTAATTCCAAATCCCATTTTTTTTGGGAGGTTTGAAGCTATTAACATACTTCTCTTAGGAATTTGGTGGTATTGGGCAAGTCCATTTTCTTTGTTCCCTGATGTCCTCTTTTGTAAACTGGTATTGGTGATTATATTTTCCACCTCACAGTCCCAGGTATTTTTGTTGCTCCCCTCAGTGACCAATTCATCCACAATGAATTATTCAGGCAAAATTGTCTCTATTTGGTGGTGTGCACTTATTACTTAGAAACAAGATTACAGTTTAATATTTAGTACACAGAACCAAAAACAGTATAAATTGATCACTTAAAACATCAGCTTCCTTTCTTTTCACACAGTCCCTTTCTATAATGCCAAGCCTGGCATTAATTCAGAATTGATATTGGTATAATTATATGATTTTGTACTCTATGAGTTGCTTCTTATTTAGGTTGTATGAGTATCAAGTTTCGGCCATACCTTTTGTTTTATACCTTACTATCATCAGCACCTTCCACCCAGAAAAGAAATGCAGTCAGATGAGACAGACTCTACCACAAATGAGCTATTATATATGGCATATGAAACTAATAACTAGAGTGTATTTGAAGCTATTTGTGATAACTAACTACATGGCCAATCTAAACAAATGTGCAGAAAATAGTATTATTATCCTCTGTATGCTCTGACCCTTAGAAAGTAGATAGTTATTGCCAAACCACCCTTCCAGGTAAAGAAGATGCTCCTAAAATTTCCCCAGGATGAAACTGCATTGTTTCTAGAGAAGAAAGACTACAAGTGTCTGGTAATATTTTTAGGCCTTTGGGATGGAACTGGGCCAGCCGGTGGTAGTATTGTGACAGGTGATGGTAAATATGAAATGAGAAAGAATGTGTCAGCATAGAGCAGGTATTCAGGATACATAAATGAGTTTCTGTGGTTGAGGATGGGGAGAAAGTTTAGGTTCCCTAGGATGGGGCATGTAAGAATCTCCAGGAGGTCATGAGAAGGAAGAAAGCAAAGCAGTGCTATGGACTGTCGCATTGATTTGCTTTATGGTGCAACTTAGTGCATATTTATAAAACACTAAATGTGGGGATTACATTTTTTTGGTATAAAAAGAGGTAGCAGTAGTTGGGAAATGCCGGAGTGAACACTCCTCCAGTTTCTGCCTGCACCCTCTCTACTAGGCTTCAGCATGAGGCCAAGAGAGTAGGCAAGGAAGCCAAACTCAGACAGCAAAAACTAGCTTCCACCTTTCTTCCAGGACTGTGTTTCTCCTAGTTCAGTGTACATCAGAATCATATGGAGGGCTTCCTAAAGACATAGGTGCAGATCTTCATCCCTTAGAAGTCATAATGGGGTTGGTCTTGGATGAGGTCTGGGGATTTGCATTTCCAACAAGCCCTCAGAAGACACCAATGGTGGATCACTGACTTGGGATACAGGTTTTGTAATATTGCTTCTTCTGCCTTTTCTCTATGCCCAAAGAGGTAGATATGGAGTGGGTTTAGAAGCTTCTCTGCTAATCAGCTTAATGAACTCAACCCCAAGTAGACTCAGACCCCAGACCCCAGATTGTCACTTACATACAAACATCTGAATTCTAGCTGAAACTCTGAAATTATTACAGATATGAAAACTGAGGCTTATAGAAATGAATTATTCAAGTTCACACTAGGTGGCAGAGATGGGATTTAAACCCATATCTCTTGACACCAGATCCAGACTCTTTTTAAAACACCACTTATGCTTAGGAGTTCTGGGCTGAATGATTTCTTATGACCAAGATGATAATTAAAACAGAAATTTACACCATAACTCCACTCTGGTGTAAACAGCAGGAAGTAAAATTAAGTTGGGGAAAGCTTATGACCCTTATTGTCAGTTAGAACATTGACAAATTTATTTCAGAGGCACTAAACGCAAGCCCGAACAGACTCTCTCTTCTGCTTGTCTTTATTTTACCTGCGCCATCTGGCTGCATTCTGCCTTACCAAGGACCTCTGGATATTTTGAGTTGTTTTTCTTCATAACAAAAATAAAACATAACAGCAGATTTCATTATTGAGGGCAGTTATTGGCAAAAATCACTGAAATCAGTCATATTCAGGTTTACACTTTTATAACTATCAGTCTATTTGGGATATTAGTATACAGTTTTGTTCTCATACATCTGAGTTCTTATAAATTTAGCCATTTATTCAAGAAACCTTTACAGAGCACCTTCTGTTTTGCTAGGAACTGGTGCTCCTTCTTGGATGATGATGTATTGATGACTAGGTGATGATGTGATGACTTCAGAGTCTTGTGCCAGATTATATTATAATTTAAGTTCTCCAACAAAAATATAGCCATGAAGCACTGGGGAGGAGAAGGAAGGGATTAAATAGCCCTGAAGGGAATTTGGCAAATTCCCTTCAGGGCTATTAACTTTTGGCAAAAGTTAAAAAAGCTTTTAACTTGGAACTTAAAGTACTCCATCAGTATTCCATCAGTGACATGAAGATTGAAAATGGGTATTACAGAAAGACTACTATCCACATGAAGCCAAAAAGGCAAAACCAAACCAAACCAAAACAAAACAAAACAAAAAACAAACAAACAAAAAAACTATATGGCATGTTTAGGAAACGTCCAAAAAGAAAAACGAGATGCAAGGAGAAATATTAGCTGGGGAACATTGCAAGCTATGTTAGAGAAGTTGGAATTAATCCTAAGAGCAATGGGAAAACACGACATTGTTTTCAGCCATCGGATTTCCATTTTCAGAAAAATTTCTTTCTCATTCACTTCCTACCACATCTCTTTCGTCTTTTTATTACAAATAAAAGGCAATTGATTTATTTCTTAAACAGTGACTCTGGTAACAATACAAGGAACAGATGTTGGTAAAGTATCAAGGGGTAATTAAAGGTGGGGAAACTACATAAGGAACGTTTAACAGGTAAGAAATTGATTCCATGAATATTTATCAAGTGCCTACTATGTACTAGATACTTTTCTATTATTCTAGAAGCTAGGAGTATGTTAGCTTATCAATTACTCCTGCCCCTCTTGGAACTTACTCTCTGGTGTAAGAAGACAGAATATAAATCAGTAAGTAAAATATACATTATATATAATGCGTTTATGTATACATAATGTCAGGTGATGATATGCTATATATTTCACATATATAATATATATATACATGTTTTACATATGTATATCTATCGATAGATAGCTAGAAGATAGATATACATACAATGTCAGATAATCTTAATACTGGTGGAGGCAGGCTGCAAACACAAGATTGTGACTTTGGGCTCAGTTTTCTATTAGTTTGGTGCAAAAGTAATTGCGGAAAACTAATTGCAGTAATTGCAAAAGTCAATCACAATTACTTTTACACCAACTTAATACCGCCCATCTTTGTAACCCCTGCCATGGCTAGCACAGTGCCAGTCACCAGGTGGCGCTAGTCCCCCCAAATCTGATGAAGCAGCTACTCCTGGGGGAGGACAAATCTGACCCTATATCTAGCGCCGTGAATTCCAGTTTCCCTTTTCCTTCTCTGAATTTCAAAACTGCAAAAGCCTCTCATCATCAGCATATATCTTGGAAACCTCATTTACAACATGTTCTCCAGTAACAGCAGCAATTACTCTTCATCATTATTTATACTAATTTGATGCTTCAGTGAGATTATGTATTATGCTTGTCCTTTCTAAATTTTTCTTTTCTTTTTTTTTGTAAACTGTAAGTGAGAATCAATGTAAGGAATTGATGTCAAGTTTTAGGTAGCTGTTAACATGACTAGGGTTATCTAACCTTATTATGTTGATTGTAGTTTCTCTTCTGTATCTTCCAGCAAACCCTCAAATTGATTTTAAAATACTGCTATTGACCTAAAGATTCTTAACAACAGGAGGTTTAAATGTTTTTCATTGTTATGTTTCCTGCCTATAATACCAATTACTATTCAGAGTCTGCAGCGGGGGATTGAATTCCATTGTAGGTTTCAGTACACAAGCAAGGGCTAAGTGTCTCCTAGAGAGATAGACTGAGAAGAGGGGCCACATGGCATTCAGTCCCACTTTCACCCCTAGAATAAATCTCCTCAGCAACACTTCTGCCAGAAAGTCCTCCAGTTTCTACTTGAATGATATCTGGGAATTGGTGACCCCAAAATGCACAAGAGACCTTGGGGTAAATGTTCAAAGCACCTGAGTGTAAGCTCTTGCTCTGTCATCAGTTTTGTGGCTTTCAGTAGAATGCCTGATCTGTTGAAGCATCAGTCTCTCCATCTGCAAAATCAGAACATTAGACTCCATTTCAGAAAAATCATCTATCTCAAAAATAACTCAATGCTTGAAAAGAGTCAAAATTCAATACATAATTCAAAATTATGTATATGATTGTATCCTTGGGTGTGTGTGTATAGTATGTGGAGGTATCTTTCAAGGACCCTAATCTTACACTTTAGCCTTATTAAATGTTTTTACCCAGGTCACCAAATAAGTTATTGTATCTCCATTCTTAGACTTACAGCAGGTACCAAATATAGAGCCTACAAAAAGTTATTCCCACCTCCTTTTCCCCTCTCTTCTCCTTCCTCTTCCTCTTTTTTCTTCTTTATAGTCTTTCTGTTCCTTTAATTTTATAATTGAAGTGTTCATTTATAGTAACTAAAACTATATGATTCAGTGAAAAACATCCAACTAAATCCAGCTTGAACAAAAAGAGGTTTATTAGAAGAATAGTGCAGATGCTCATAGAGCAATCACATCATGAGAACCTGAACTTAGGGCTCAAACAACATCCTGATTTTCTCATTTCAGCTTTTATTTTTTCCCTTGATAATTGGTTCAATTATTTTCTTATGCCGCAGATTTACTTTACATGTTAGAATATGTGTATTCCTAAGTTTTGCCCCTTTTAGACTCAATCACTAAAGACCTTCTTCCTCTATTTAGAATCTCAGCAAATGGTACTAGTTGTCCCAAAGAGGGTCAGGTACCCATCTAGCCACTGCATTGAATGATGTCTACTCCTATAGACACTGTGTTTGTATTGGTGGTGGTGGTAGTGGGCTGGGGATAAGCTTGATGCCTACTGACCCTACAATGTCCTTACAGAGTTGCCTAAGTGAGAAGGATTCAACTGAGATTCAACACATGGAGTAATTAACAATATTTGATTTTGTAACTTCTCCTAGGTATCTCATATTTGAAATGATAATTGTTGTTTTCAAATCAATAGATGCATAAATAAATATTAAATGTCTGGCCAGATCATTGATAACATTACTTTTCACTCTAATATCTCAATTTCAGCTATTCTGGAATATGAAGGGCTTTTATGAGGAGTCCTCCTTAAGAAACCAAATAAACTTTAGCTTTATTTTATAGCTGCCCTGTAAACCATACCAAACAAGAGACATACCCCAAGTTTGTTGAAAATATATTTAGCGATGTTTTCTTGATGTGATGGCTATTTTTCCAGTTTATATAAATGCACATGACTCATTTAATTATTGACAAATTTAATAATTGATTTAACTTTCAAGTGCTAAAGAAGGTTTTCGAACTTGGAAAAACAATAGTTGAATGATATTAATTCAGCAGTCAATAATTATAACACATGACATATACTGATTCTCTTCGTAAGCTAAGTACTTTTCATGCATTTTGACATTAATCACCATGATAGGATCTATGCTTTAGGTTGTGGTTATATTGATGAAGAAAGGTTAGAAAGATTAAGGAACTTACTCAAAGTTAAAAAGATAGTAAGTGGCCAGAGCCATTTTCTCTGGTCTGTTTGGATCTAGAACTCTTAACTGCTATGTAAAACAGTGTCCCCTTCTATTGCAATAATCCTGTGATAAAGTTTCTTAGGTCCTGAGGCTATACCACCTAAAAAGACAAAATTCTTATCCTCGATGAACTTACAATCTACAACTGTGCTTTCCAATATGGTAGCACATTGAGTAATCAAAATATTTCCAATGCAAATTCAGATATTTAGTAGGTATAAAATGCACATTCAGTTTCAAAGACTCGGTACAAAAACATGCAATATAACTCATAATTTTTATTTTGATTACATACTGAAATTGTGATATTTTGGATATATTTGTTAAATATGATATATTACTAAGATTAATTCCATCTTTTTTTTTAATGTGGCTACAGGAAAATTTTAAATCACAGATATGGCTTATGTTATCTTTGGAGTTGACAGGGCTGGTCTAAAAGAGAAGTAAATAGGCAATTTTGATGTAGTTTGATTAGAATTTCAAAAGACATAAACACAAGGAAAGGCCTAAAGAATCATGAAGGTTTCCTGAGAGAAGTAAGAGCTACAGATGAGTAGTTATTAGACAGATAAAAAGAAGAAAAGATATTTCAGGAGCAGAAAGTAAAATGTTTTACTCCAGAGGTAAGGACTAGTTGAGCACTTTCAGGGAACATCAAGAAATTCAGTACAGTGCAAAGAGTGGGAAGACTGAAGTGGCAAATGCCTCTAGGATTATAAAAGAATATTCATTGCGAAAGACTGGGAGGTGTTCAGCACTGAGGATCTTGAACAAAACACATTCCAAATATATCTGCATAAGGGAACTTTATCCTTTTGCTAAATAGTGGCCCTTTAATCACAGTCAACCCTGAACTCAGTAAAGAACTTTAAACAAGATTATTAGTGACTACAAAGGTTAAAATTTTTGACTTGTGTACACATCCTCTGCCTTTTGTCAAAGACAATTCTTGAACCTAGTTTTCCTAAAATTAGGTTCTCTAAGTGACTCAAGGAAAAATACATTTTTTTCTTAGGCAAAAACAAACAACTTCTAAAATTCAGATGTGTATAGATGCTAGAGTAGATATTGTCTATAACTCTGGATGTTTCTCCATTGTCTTCCATTTGAATGCTCTACTTTCAAATTAATCATGGTCTGAGTATACCCATTTTACTCCAGTGGGAGGAATGCTAAGTTTCTTCTAAACTTGAGATTTTGGGATTGGACAGACAAGCCCTTCCTACCACCATCCCGCCCCCAACACACATCCAAAAAAAGGGATTCGGGTAAGATTGTGGTCCTAGAGTATCCTCCAGGAAGACAGGACTAATTGGAGAACCAGAAAGATTTCTGGAGAGAAAGCAGTAGAAAAAAAGGCACACACTTTCTTTTGTCTGTCCTTCCTTCCTTCCTTCCTTCCTTCCTTCCTTCCTTCCTTCCTTCCTTCCTTCCTTCCTTCCTTCCTTCCTTCCTTCCTTCCTTCCTTCNCCTTCCTTCCTTCCTTCCTTCCTTCCTTCCTTCCTTCCTTCCTTCCTTCCTTCCTTCTTTCTTTTTTGGATGGAGTTTCGCTCATTGGTTAGGCTGGAGTGCAATGGCATGATCTCAGCTCACTGCAACCTCCACCTCCTCCCGCCTCAGCCTCCCAAGTAGCTAGAATTACAAGTGCGTGCCACCATGCCCAACTAATTGTTGTAGTTTTAGTAGAGACGGCGTTTCACCATGTTGGCCAGAGTGGCCTCAAACTCCTGACCCCAGGTGGTCCACCCGCTGCGGCCTCCCGAAGTGCTGGGATTACAGGCATGAGCCACGGCACCCAGCCAAAAAGGCACACACTTTCCAAAGTCTCCTAAAAGTAAGTCGTTGTCCTCTGGGTGTCCCCAAAACACTTTGTTCTTGCTTCAAGCTTATTCACTCTGGCCATTGTATAAGAATTCCTTTACACATTTACGTTTTATCTATTATCGGACTGTAAGCCCCTTGAAATCTGGGTCCTTGCTGTAGCTTCTATGTCCTCGGGATTAGCAGAGTTCCTGGGACATCCCAAGTGGTCCACAGATATTTTCTTCAGTGCAAGAAAACACAAATGGATGAATGAATGAATCAATTAATGTATACTTTGAAATCTTAGCTCTATTATTAACTTCCCTAAGTGTACTTGGGTGACTTAGTTTTCCTGGACCTGTTTTATATTTTTTCAAGTTATATGGGTTCAGAATTTCATTTTAGGCTCAACATTCTGTCCCACACATCAGTAATACAAACTTTCAAGAGCCTCTCTTCAACTTCTCAATTATTAAGGAAAGAAAAAGCTAAAATAATAGCAGTAAGAGCAATATATCTATATGTCAAACTTGAAATGTATTTAATAATAAAAATGTGCTAGAAGGTTTTTTATCCTTTGACTTTTTTGTAGAGGCCCATTCTTTCATGAGCAAAGAAACAGTTTATCCACTTGTTTTTTAGTTTGTAAGAATATGTTTTAAATATAAGTCCTCAAAGACATTTAGATATTTAAAAATAATATTCAGGGAATGGAAACATGCAGTCACCAAAAATGATAAATATTTTCTATCACATTTTATTTCAGAGACTCTCAAGAATTTTAACAAACTATATGGATGTATATGCTCATTCTTTTCATGTTTCAAACAATGCCTGTTACAGAAACAGTCAGTGCATACCCTCTGAAAATATGTGAAGTAAAACAGGTACACTGGAAGTTATGGAGGGAGATTTCCCTCAGCTGTATGCTGCTTTCTAAATTCATGTGTGTTTGTGGAGTTCCTCAGTGAGAGTGCTTTCTATTTTTGTTTATTCTTTCCAAAAGTTCCCGGGGATAATTCTAACTAGCATTGATTCAAGATCAATTTTAGAGGAAATAAATTACTATAAGACACAGCATTGTGAAAAATATCTTAAGTCACTGTTTTTATATTGGCTGCTTCCACATTCAGAGCTAAAGTTGTTTTATATACTGCAATTAAGTGGAAATGGTGATATAGTGGTTTAATACCTTTTATGAAATTGCCGTATTTCTGACATATCACATCTTTTCATGCTCTGAAAAGCCCTAGCATAGTAAATTACTCTGAGAATCACAGTGCACCTATATCTTTGCAGAGTGGAAATTTTCATTAAATTTATTCATTCTATGTACATTTACTGATCAACTAGGATGTATGTAGATGCTATAATGCAAAGATGAATAACAGAGCTGCTGCCTTCAAGATTTCAGTCTCAAAACACACACACACACACACACACACACACACACACACACAGACATGCATTGACACCCACAGACATGTTGACACAGACATACATATATATACATGTGCATATATACATACTTATACAGAAAATTAAAATACGGTTTGTAAAAAAATTGATACAAATTGGTAGGAAGGTAGGACACTGCCTCAATTAGAGGCCTCAGATAAGTGGGGCATCAAGACAGCATTAGACACGCAGGAAATGTAGGAGATTAGGAGAAGACTGAGATAAGTCTTTAGATGAGGATACAGGTCTTACACCTGTGGAAGGAGTGGGAAGGAAGGAGACTTAGAAAGTAAAGTAACTTAGACAGCACTGTAATTCTAGAAAGGTTCAGCCAGTGCAAATCAGTCATTCACTGGAGGAATACTGCTTCCCATAAGAATGGGAGTGTCTTAGTTTCTCCAGTGTACTCTGTAATTGGCCTGTAGCAACCTGCACAGAACATGACCTCAACAGGAATATACTGGCGAGTCCAAAGGGGTAGGATCTGGGGCCATCAGTCCATCATACACCCTAGAGGAGGAGATGATGTGACATGCTGCCCCAGGCACTCAGTCCATAATAGGGGATTAGGAATGTCTGCCTGGAAGAGATGTGGTTTTGTGGTGTCTGATCTAAGACTTAAAATTGGATAAAGATATGGGCAGATGAACACTGATGGGGCAAGGTATTCCAGGAACGAGAATTTTGTAGTTTGAGTTAAATCATAGAGGAGGGCAGGAGCTGGTTATGGAGGCAATTATTAGCATTTTGATATTGGTAAAGCATAAAATATAAATAAAGCAGGAAGTAGTGAAAGATGAGGCTGCTGAGGTTAGGCAGAGGCCAAATAAAGAATGGATTTATGTTATAATGTAATTATCCAGTAGGTAATGGGGAGCCATTGAAAGGATTTAATCAAGGAATGTCATAATTATATATAAATTTTACTAAATCACTATGGTAGCTGCTGAGGAGAATGGACAAGAATGGAGAAATCTAGATTCATTTGAAAACTGTTTTAGTAAGATAAGGGCCTGCATTAGAACAACTGTCACAGGAATGAAGCAGAGGAAAGGCTATATGGTATATTTAGGATGTAAAATAAGATACGATTGTGGGATATGAAAGAGCTGGAAATGTTCAACGATGACTTGCAGTGGTCTGTCTTAATCGTCTGGGTGAATAATGGTACTATTAGCCAAAATTAAAATAGGAATAAAGGAGGAATATCAAAGAGTATATACAAAGTGAGATCAGTTGATTGAATACAGAACTTTTGGTAGCACCAATTTTCTTAGGCAGAGAGCAGAGAAAGAGCTCACAGAGAACAAAAAAGACACCACTAAAAAGACATGAAGAGGCTGCAGACAAAGTAGAATTGCAGGATGCATAGAAGCAATCAGGTTTCAAGAAGGGAGTTCATTAACAGCCTGACCCAATGGTATGTTAGAGGTTTTGCTACTGGCTTGTTAGAGCTGCTTGTTAAATTTTTAGAATTTTGTAAGTCAATTGTTAAGGGAAGCTATGATTAATAATCTAATGATATAAACTTACAATAAAATTAATCATTTAAAAAGAAGTAATAAATCCTCAAAACTCATCACTTCTGAATTATTTTCATACATTTTGTTACTATGTATGATCTCAATATCATTTATGTCTTTTATATCTGATGGTGGAAATATTATATAATAGTGTCCACATCTCTTCCCAATTCTGTATTTCGTACCATCATATTGGTGGCTTGAAATCAACCATGGTGGGAGTATTTATACCATGGGTATTGGTAAATGCTTTTGTTCTTGGAGAGTCATCTATTAATGGGTTTCTGGTTGTGGGTAATCTAGCAAGCAGTTTCCATTTAGATGCAGAGGTGCAAAGTTAGTTCACTAGATACAGTTGATGCTTTGAGGCATTGAACTTTATTCTCTCAGAAATTGCTTGAGGTCAGCTACAGGAGACTTGAGTTTGTTTTTAGGCTCAAGGCAGTGAATCAAAAGGAAAGAAGAGGGTAAAACTACCCCAGATCTTGAGATAACTGAAATATTGTGGTTCTCCTGTGGTTAAGGGTTTAACAGGGAACCCAGATGAATGGGCTACCCTTGAGCAGAAAAAGAATCACTTTCTCTCTCGACTGGAAGACATATCACCCAGTATGGATCTAGATAGTGTGGTGGGAGTGAGGAATTAGTAGATAATTGAGGTAAATGGAATGTGAGGTCATCGCGTATCCCTGATAATATAGGAAGTTCAGTCATGTTCTGAGAGTGGGTTCAATTGGATGTAATAATAGCAGCTGCTGAAAAGCACAGGGAAAAGGACCAAGGGACATTGCCAAACAGCCAGCTGAGATCATCACCTTAAGTGTGCATTAGTGCCAGTGCAAACACCTGGACTCAGCTGCTGAGGTGAAGGCATGGAGAAAACAACACACGCTAGGTTTGGGGTTTTATGAGTGAGGATTGGCAGAAGAACAGGAACAAGAGTGTTGAAGATGCTGGAGGGAGGGGAGTTTAGATGATCAACTACAGGACTCAGACTTGGCAAGGGAGAAAGGAAGGCCCAGAGGTGATTAAAAGTCCAGCAGAGAGGAACAAAGATTTGCCAGGAGATCCTGGAAACTCGGGTTGAGCAAGGAAAATTACCTGGTTTGCAGACCCCCTGGGAGGAGGTGGTTGTTCAGAGCAGTCAAAGATCTAGTTAGGATAAAGGCTCCTCTTATTTCTGTAGAGAGCATTTCAGGACCCTATTTCAGTTTGGGGCCAGTGAGACAGATTGGATTAAATACAGGCAGTAGGAGATCTAGGAGATCTAGTGAGTGTCGGGGGAAAAAAGACTCTCCTGGGCAGATTGTCATGAAGCTGGGTTTCTAATAGATCAGATATTGGGCCAGGAATTAAACAGAGCATTTGCAATGAAAAAGTGGTCTTTGTATGTTAAACTTTATGACCTATGACCAAAGGCAATCATATTTGACCTGTAGATACGGTGTTTAAATGCCGAATTGCAAAATCAAGTAGCTGAAAGTATAGACACTCACACATACACACATACACACACACACATTTTTTCCCCAATTACTTGGTGACTCGGCATCCATTCAGAATCTTGGACTACAGTGGTCTTCTTTAAGTTTCTTTGACTGGGATGTGCTTTCCTGGACCTGGAATAAGGAATCAGGAGAAACATCAGTAACCTGTTTTGAAACTTGTTGTTCCGTTACTATAAAACCCAGCTAGTAGCATAGACAACCCAGATCTGTATGCCTGGCCTGAATCATTAATTAGAGTGTAAATATATCATCTTTTTTTCTGTAGGACTGTTTCCCCTCTGAAGATAAGGGATTGGGATGACTGTCTTAGCCAGGGATCCTATGTGTAGACCCCAATAGCTGGCAACATAGCTGAACCTCAGATCTTAAACCTTTGTGTGTAGGGGTGTGTGTGTGTGTGTGTGTGTGTGTGTGTGTGTGTGTGTCTGGGGCCACATTGTCTCTCATCTCTGCCATTCTTTGTCTCTCTTTCATTTATGCCTTCTCTATGCAGATTGGTTTCACCTCCTAATGATCAGTGACAGAAAATGTCTACCACCTCTGGATCTGCCCTGGCCTTATGGCTCCAGTTCCCAGAATCTTTCATTTACATTTTGTATTTTAATTCCAGTGCTGAGAAGGGAGAAATTCTAATTGGCTTAGCTTGAATCAGGTACCCACAAATCTGTGGCTTGGTGGTGAAAAAATCACTGGACATAAGCATGTCACAAATGAACAAAGGAGACCCTTCCTTCCTTTGAAGGAGACGTGGGCCAGGCATGCTTCTTAAATATCTCATAAAATGCCTTTAATGCTACTTTATTTTCTAAATGTGTCTGATTCTTTGCCTCTTTAAGCCTCTCTGTAGGTTTATGGTAAGTTTCTATTTCATTTGTAGGTACTTCCAGACGTGTTATTTTACAGAGCTCTTCATTTTGTTGTCTTTCCCTGTTATGAGCTTCTGTCTGAAGAGCGTGTGTCTTTTCTTTGTTAATGTCCTGTATTTAGCACAGGCTTAGCCTGGCACACAGTTTGTGTTGTGGGAACGTTGATGGCTGGTTTCATGACTCCCTCCTTTCCACACAGGTCTCTAGAGAGCACTGGGCCCAACATAGATGTTCACTGCCACAAACTCCTTGATTTTAAAATACTCAGCTGGATTCACTACCACCACAAGTACAGACTCATGTGAATTATATGTGAAGATGGGACATGTATCAAGAAATAACCAAAAACAAGAGAACATAAGTTCGGAGAAAGCTGATGAGAAAGTCACAGAAAAAAAGCACATGACAGAGTTAGAGGCTTTGAATTCTATTCCAACTTTTACATCTGATCTTACAGCACCTCTTTCTTTACCTTTTTCTTTTATCCCTGCAGACTGGCCACACACCAAGAGTGTAAACAGGGATGTTATGAAAGGAATCAGAGAGTGATCTAAAGTAGGAGTAGGAGAAGGCCACCTAAACCATCTTCGGGTGAATAGGGGTGTCAGGAAAGGTAACCCAGAGGAAGGGCCAAAAATCTCTATTAATTCTAACATATAAAATGAGCTGTAGCTGCTGAAACTTGAGACAGAGAAGTCACACATATTATTTTATGTGTGGCATATTGTTTTAGACATGTTTTCCCTGTGCCTGATTTTACAGCACATGGAATCACCCTCTCCCCGTCTTCCAACCTCCCCCGCTCATCCATAGATCTCCCTCACCCACCACTGGCTCCTTACATCAAATTCTGCTAGACGAAGAGGGAGCAATCTCCCAATTACTCAGACGCCCCCTGGGGAACTCCAATGCAAGTTCAAGCTTGCTTCTTGCTCTCTCCTTGATAAATTCTGACAGCATGTCTGTTCTGTCCTCCCTTCAATACCATCAAATATTGATGGGTGGAGCAGGTGTGCTTCCTGAGGTGCAGACAAAATGATGGTCTGAGCTCTAAGTCCCTTTTAGGAGCATAATTCCACTATTATCTGCATGGAAACTTAGAGCCATCTTTCTCATGTGCTATTAGGGTTCTGGTGTGGCAGAGTGATGCACACATACTGGTTCTTGAAAGACCCCCTGACAAACCAAGCTGGAGCCAAAAACAGTACCAACATCTTCCTTGAAGGCCTCTGCAATGCTTCTGCTGAAACAGGAGTGGAAATGCTTCCTGTGGTGGTTATTAGCCAGGGCAAAGATTGCCATCTTAGAAGGCACTGCTTAGAAATGTGTGAGACACTTTGAGGTGTCTTGATGAGAAAAAGAAATTGCTACTGGTACTTAGTGCCAGGAAGTCAGGAGGGTATATAGCACAGTTTCTTGCAGTGAAGAAGTGCACCACAGGAAATCACCAATGTGGCTTCGATCAGGTCTAATCTTCCGGGGAATGCCCAGCAATGCCCAAGGTCCCGTCTCCTTCATGAAAGGTGTTTTTTTCTTCACCACATGCTAAATAGGTCACCAAACCCACTTTGAATCTGTTGTCTAAATCAGTGGTCTTCAAACTATTGGGTTCACACAGCCTACAGTAGAATTACGAAAAAATAACTACACAACCCCTCATATACTTTTTAGTCAGTATCTACAATTTTTCATGATAAATGTAAATGGTTGCGGGGGAAGCACTTTACAGCACATTGTAAAAACTAGCATTTAAATGTAAAACTGTTACATCACTCTTCTAAATGTATTCAATGGAACCTAAACACTAGGGTGATTTTCATACCCACCATCACCCGTTTTAAAAATACATGAACAAGCTCTTCTTTAATAATAAGAAGTCTTACTTCCTACTTTTTATCCTCAAACTTGCATTTCCAATTCACTTCCCCTACAGAATTTTATCCTAATGTAATTTATTTGTTATGCTGGAAAGTCTTTTATTGATTAACCTATCAAATGTCTCTAAAACATATATATATATATTATATATATGAATATTAGATATTTTCCTTTTCTTGGAACATAAAACCCTAAGTGTTAATTTTTTTCTTCTAGATGGAGTTATTGTTATATTTATTATGTATACATTAATCAAAACCACATACCTATATTTTTAACATTAGTAAATACTTAAATATAAAAGCAAATAATTCAATAGAAAAGTAAAGAAATATAAAAGTAAATATTTACATAAAAAAGGAAAATTTTACTGGAAATGTATCTCAATCAGAGAAATGATTTTTTAAATTAGTTGATGTATTCATGGATGACTATTACCTATGGACAGAATGAAACAAGATTCAATAATAATTCTATCCTTATTTTTCTGTGTATTCTAAATATAAACACTAAACAATTTTTTTCACATCTATAAATGAATTAGAATGGATAGAGTTTGTCACAGAAAATTTCTTCAACTTTTTAATCTTTTTCTGAATAATATCCCAAAGATCATAATGTGATCTTTCATAAAAAAAATTGTTAATGATTCATCAGTTGACAGTTTTATTAGGTCCTTCTTCAATGTCTTTGAAAACAAAGAATAGACAACCACATTGCCAAAGGATTTATTACCCAGACTCTGGCCCTTCAATTTCACGTATCTTCAGTAATCTTTTGAGTTGTCCTTTGTTTGGAGCCCATGAGGTTTCTTGCTGCTGGAGCAATGCCCCCTATGGAAGCTAGGGTGGGTAAGATGCCTTTCTTTCTTTGGTAGAAAAGTATGTTTTCTCAAGGAAAATGAGAAAAGGAAAACTTATTTCATGTTTCCCTCAACCTTAAGAGCTGCTATAAGCAGCTGAGGTTTAGGAAAGATCTACATGTAAGCTGTGGCAAAAATATCTGCATTACCTTGGTGCCTCTTGAAGATGTATTTGGCTGCCTAAGTGTGTATAGATATACACACTTATATATATTTTAACTTTAGGTCTACAATTCCAAATAAATGTAAAATAATCTACTTTCCCTTTCTTATCATTATTGTTATTTTTATTTTATTTTTTGAGGCAGAGTCTCTCTCTGTTGCCCAGGCTTGTGATCTCGGCTCTCTGCAACCTCCGCCCCTAGGGTTCAAGTGATTCTCCTGCCTCAGCCTCCACAGTGGCTGGGATTACAGGCGCTCGCCACTACGCCCAGCTAATTTTGTTTGTATTTTTAGTAGAGACAGGGTTTTGCCATGTTGGCCACGCTGGTCTCAAACTCCTGACCTCAGGTGATCCACCCGCCTCGGCCTCCCAAAGTGCTAGGATTGCAGGCATGAGTCACTGCGCCCTGCCTCTGCCTTCATTTTTATATCATTTGCTCTGTCTAGGTGTCTGTCATCTCTCATCTAGACCAGGAATTTTTAAAATACATTGTGAGAAATAGAATGTGAGCCACATATATAATTTTAAATTTTCTCATAGCCACATTAAAGAAGTAAAAAACAAGAAAAAATAAGTGCTATTAATTTTATATAACATACTTAATGCACAATATACAAAATATCTTTCTTACATATATAAAACTTAATAGCAATATATTTTATATTCCTTTGTATTTCAGTATTTGAAATCCAGTGGGTATTTTACACTTAGCAGCATATAGTCATTCAGACTACCCACCTTTTAAGTGCTTAGTAGACCCCCGTGGTTCCACTTATTGGCTGCCATATTACATAGTGTAGTGCTATAGTGCTGATAGGCTAATCATTTAAAAACACTTAGCTTTCCACCATTTTCCATGCAAAATCCAAACTCTTTCACATGACCTTCATTCCTTGATGAACAGTTCCCAGTTTATATCTCTATTGTCATTGCTCACATTACTTCTATAAACTCCAGAGCACTGGGATCATTCTATACTCTGCATTGCCATTTCTCTTTCTTATATGGTGCTCTCTTCACAGACCCTTTCCCACCAGCCCCCTCTCCACCATCACCTCTATTCCGTGAGGTTTAATGCTTAACACAAGGGCTAGCATAGAAACTGGACTGAATAAATAAATTACTTAGTGAACATATTACTTAATAAAGGAGTTTAATGAATAAATCTACCCTACAATGGACTTTTTTTTTAAAAGCCAGCAATTATATTTGCAGAAAGAGAGCTTGTGGAGGACATATATGGTATCTATTTTTGCTTAAATACAAAGTAAAATGCTTCTCTAGAGGGAGAAAGAAACCCGACTGAGCAATTGTGTCCGCTTCTCCTACCAGATTAGAAACGGGCCTGTGAAATGAAAATGAGCAGAAGCAAGAGGGTGGCACTTTCGTCTATATGAGTGAAGCACTTTGCCAAGCTCAGCTCTAACATCGAGCTGCTCAAAGTGGGTTACAGACTATCTTTAAAGCAAGTAGTTATCCCAAAGGGATAAGTCAAAAGATGCAAGTTCCTTTGACTATGCTGATACTTGCAGAGATGAGACATCTCTCTCCCTCATAGCTTTTAAAATGAAAGACATAATCAATAGCCCCAATATTGGGAGTTGATAATGAAGGCTGTATAGAATTGTCCCCTGGTATGGCTATTGATATCAAAGACAGCTTTGTCCAAAATTAAGAGATACTATTATACGGCAGAACTAGCCAAATTAGCGTAAATTAAATGCCCATTTCATGGCTTTGAATCCCTGCAGGAACCTTAAGCTTTCAGAAAGCTGCTTTGCTGCCTGTTCTTTCTTTTCAGAGTCTTTTGTTGTTGTCAAGGTACTCTGAGGTCAAGGTAGTTGTTAAATTTATCTTTGTTTCCTACCTCATACCACATAGAGAAGAATAGTGGACAACATATATTTACTGCATTAATTTAAAATTATCTAATGATTACTTAATATGCAAGGGTTTAAAATACACATGTCAGAAATAGTATCAAATATGTATTCATTTATTTAAACAGAATAGCCTTAATATGCCTTAAATCCTAGCACAGGTCTGTGCTAGGCTGTGCTCAGATGTAGGCATACCATTATAAATTAGACCTCTTCTTTACCCTGAAAACTTTAAAATAGAGAAAAGAGAAATTTCTATGCCTAGAGAAAGAGACAGAGAAATATACAACTACCAGAGAAATTCATGTAGCATTTGTTTAATAGTAATGTGATTTTGGGATTTCAGAGCTGATAGGATTGTTATATTCCTAAAACCTAAAGAATGACCAGGATAAAGCAGGTGCACAATCAATGTTGAATCAATGGAGCAACGACTTTTTCCTCCTCTTTTCAAAATATCAATCATGGTTTCCCTTTCTTGTCAAAAGATTCAAGAAAAACGGAGGGAGCAAAGTAGAAAGACAAGGAAATTATAGTATTTTCTGCATCCTTTTCAGGTTAACAATCCAGCAAAACCCCCTCCTCCCTCTGGGCTTTTTTTTTTTTTTTTTTTTTTTTTTTTGGGGGGGGGATGGATTCTTGCTCTGTCACCCAGGCTGGAGCAAAGTTTGACTAAAATTCATCCCATCAACATGCCAATTGCCTCCCACCAATGTTATCCTTTGGGATCCTTTTGGTGCTAATAAATTTATTTGTTGGTAAAATTGGGGGAAAAAGTCTGTTTTAGGAGAACAATTCAGTAGAATCTCTACTATCTAAGGAGCCTGAAAGTCATCACTGTATGCAATCTACTAGTTGGGAGTTGCACAGGCTTTGGGAAAATTATGACTTTGTTATTTTAAGAACTTGGCACATAAGTGATTTACATGCAACTTTGTGTTTGCCTAGAAGACCACGTGTAGATATAGCAAACAGGTAAAATATAATATTTTGCTAAATTCCCTATTAAACACCAGGGCATTTGTTTCCCATCATTATTAATTACCCTGATATTTGTGAGCAAACAAGAGTTTTGTCTCTCTTACTTAATTGAAATTTTATTATAAGCAAGCAGAAGTATTGGAAATGACCACATATGTATGCATATACACGGCTACAGGCTTTTAAACCATTTATTTATTTAGTAAAGAACGACCGAATTATTTCTAAGTGGAATGCACTAATGTTGAGGAAAGCGGGCCTATACTAGCTCTAGTTGAAGTCCTACTATGTGTTTGACACTTTGTACTCATATACTATCCTGTTAATTCTGCATAATTATTATCACAGTTTAATTATCATCTCCATTTTAAAAGTGGGGAATCAGCGACTCAGAGAGGTTAAATAATTTATCTAAGGTCACAAAGAAAGTGGTAGAGCAGGCCAGGCGCGGTGACTCAAGCCTGTAATCCCAGCACTTTGGGAGGCCAAGACGGGCGGATCATGAGGTCAGGAGATCGAGACCATCCTGGCTAACACGGTGAAACCCCGTCTCTACTAAAAAAATACAAAAAAACTAGCCGGGCGAGATGGTGGGCGCCTGTAGTCCCAGCTACTCGGGAGGCTGAGGTAGGAGAATGGCCTAAACCTGGGAGGCGGAGCTTGCAGTGAGCTGAGATCCGGCCACTGCACTCCAGCCTGGGCAACAGAGCGAGACTCCTTCTCCAAAAAAAAAAAAGTGGTAGAGCTAGGATTTAAGCCATAGATTGATTTGAATCAACTTTAAAACACTATTTTAAACCTAGGACCTTCCTACCTGAAAACAGTATACAAGGATAAGTAATGTTACTTGTCCATTTGTAGCTTCCTGTTAGTCTACATCAGTGGCTCTCAACTGGGGGCAATCATGTCCCTCCAGAAGATATTTGGCATTGCCTTGGAACATTTTTGATTGTGACAGTTGGGGGTTGCCACTAGCATCTAATGGGTAGAGGGTAGGGATGTTACCAATCCCCCTACAACACACAGGGCAGGCCCTCACAACACAGAATTGTCCAAAATGTGAATAGCTCCAAGGGAGAAACCTTAAATAAACGAAGATAAAAAATATCATATTAGCTTAAGTTCTTGTTGTTGCTAGCAATAAAAACTGATAGTAACTACTTTAAACTTTTTTAAAAACGAAGTTATTTGAAAGTATTGAAGTATCTTGTGTCATGAAAAGAGAAGTAAACAACTCAAAACTCATGAGTGGATGGCTGTTTAGGAGTCTCAGTAACAGAAATGTCTGGGCTTCCTTCTCTGGAAAGCTGCTATGAACATGGTTCACTCAGTGCCTAGAGAATTCAGTTTCTCTCTCTAGGAAAAAAAGAAGTTAGATTAATTCTGGTTGGATCAGGCTACTGTGCCTGGATACTTGGTAGAGTATGACTCACTTATTTGTGCTAGAGACCATTTCTACAAAAGGCAGCTTCCCCAGGATCAGCCTAGCACAAACCTGTAGTCTCCTGACGTGAGTCAGTAAGCAATATGTCACTTCAATACCTTCTTTGGCTTTTCAGCACCAAAGATTAAACATATAACTGTTAATATATTTTAAAACCCTTATTGTTGTTTGAGATTCCAACTAAATAACCACTTAAGGCTGTAGAGACGTTGAGATTTGACTTGATCTTTAGATCGGAAGCCATCATTTAGCTTCTAAGGAACGTAACTGTATTTAGCTTAGCTCTTTAGGAAATTGGGCTTCATTCATGGCCCTCACCTTACCTACAAAACTGTAAATCAAATTCTTTCTACCCAGTGCCACAAGGCACTACCATTTTAATTCAGGTTTATATTCAGCAAATGTTTACAGAACGTCCGTTATGTTTATAGTGGTGATGTTAAATCCTTATCTATTATTTCACTTAGCCCACTAAGGAGAGGAAGACTCCAAGAGGGGAAGTCACTTGCCCAGTTTCACATAGTGAGTACAGAAGCCAAGACTCGAAAACACTGGTGTGCTGGTTGAAGTCTTTTACCACCTTTCTCCTGCTTCAGTGTTCAGTCCTGTGACCTGAAGCCTGGCCCTTCAGGGATTCCTTGCTCTCTGCTGTCTGGTAGGGTCTGGCTGATGGGAGGTGACAAGAAGAAACATGCTGGTAAAGGGAGAGAAAAGTTGGAGTATGTCTCTCCCCTTCCTGCTGGTTTTCAGTAATAGCTTATTTCTCTGTGACTATAGCTGTTGGTGGGTGCAACTTCCTTCATGACCCTGGCTCTCACAGGTCCTAAGGACCCCCTTTTTCCCTGTGACTTTTCAGGCATAATTGTAGTGAAGTTTTCTTGCTGTTGCTTGCCCATCCTTGAGTACCTCAATATTTTGTATTGTTCTCTTTAACTTTGACAGTTTTTATTTTTATTTTTATATTAGGTATGGGGGTACATGTGATGATTTGTTACATATATAAACATGTGTCACGGGGGTTTATTATACATATTATTATATCACCCAAGTATTAAGCTGAGTACCCAATAGTTATCTTTTCTGCTCCTCTCCCTCCTCTCACCCTCCTCTCTCAAGTAGACCTCAACGTCTGTTGTTTCTTTCTTTGTGTTCGTAAGTTCTTATCATTTAGCTTCCACTTAAAAGTGAGAATGTGCAGTATTTGGTTTTCTGTTCCTGTGTTCGTTTGATAAGAATGATAGCCTCCAGCTCCATCCATGTTCCCACAAAAGACATGATCTCATTCTTTTTTTATGGCTGCATAATATTCCACAATAGGTATGTACCACATTTTCTTTATGCAGTTTGTCATTGATGGGCATTTTGGTTGATTCCATATCTTTGCTATTGTGTACAGTGCTGCAATGAACATTTGTATGTGTCTTTATGATAGAATGTTTTATATTCCTCTGGGTATATACTCAACAATGGGATTGCTGGGTCAAATGGTAGTTCCTCTTTTAGCTCTCTGAGGAATAACCATACTGCTTTCCACATGATTGCACTAATTTACACTCCCACCAACTCCCTTTTCTCTGCAACCTCACCAGAATTTGCTTTTTTGATCATAGCCATTCTGACTGGTGTGAGATGATATGTCATTGTGGTTTTGATTTTCATTTCTCTCATGATCAGTGCTATTGAGCTTTTTTTATATGCTTTTTGGCCACATATATGTCTTTTTTTTTTTTGAGAAGTGTTAGTTTATGCCCTTTGCCCACTTTTTAATGCAGTTGTTTTACTCTTGTAAATTTAAGTTCCTTATAGAAGCTAGATATTAGACCATTTTCAGATGGATAGTTTGCAAATATTTTCTCCCATTCTGTAGGTTGTCTGTTTACTCTGTTGATAGTTTCTTTTGCTGTGCAGGAGCTCTTAAGTTTAATTAGATCCCATTTGTCAATTTTTGCTTTTGTTGTGATTCCTTTTGCTGTCTTTGTCATGAAATCTTTGCCCATTCTTAGGTCCAGGATGGTATTGCCCAGGTTGTCTTCGAGGGTTTTTATACTTTTGGGTTTTACATTTAAGTCTTTAATCCATCTTCACTTGATTTTTGTTTATGGTGTTAAAAAGGGGTCCAGCTTCAATCTTCTGTTTATGGCTAGCCAGTATCCTAGCACCATTAACTGAATAGGGAGTCTTTTCCCCATTGCTTCCTTTTGAACCTTGACTATTTTTATGAGCTCTCTTCATTAAATTGTCTTGCCTTAAATCTTTCTGAGTGAAATTTTAACTGCTGTATTCTAGCTGTTTGTCTGATATATTCTCTCTCTCAAGCTGTGGGTGAGCTGTCCCCTGAAATGAGTGCCTCTCACTGGGGCTCTGAATGGGAGTCCCACTCAGGTATCTCATGAAAAGTTCTCAGTGCCTGAGACTGGGACCACAGCTTGGAAAATGTGATTTACTGTTGATATGTTCCTAGAATATCACTTCACAGATTTTATCTGATGTGTTTTAGAAATATCAGCACTCCCTAAATGACTTAAAATATATATATTTTCAATAGGTATGTGAGGTGATGCGTGTATTAATTAGCTTGATGTAGCCATTCCACAATGAATACATATTTCAAAACAACGTGTTGTACATGATAAATATATACAATTTTTATTTGTCAACTTAAAATAATTAATTAAAACTATATATTTTTTCATTAAATTCTAATTGTGTTTATCTTGGCTGCTAGAAAACTCAGAGCAAAATTTATTATCAATTACAGTAATTCTATTTGTTTTTAGAATATTTTTATTAGCTTCTACTATTTATTTTTATTACCATTTTAGCATGCATTGTGTGTTTGTGTGTGTATATATATATGTGTAATATATTTCATGTGCTTTTTAAGGAAAATTGGTTTATATGTTATTTATAACAGCTTGGTGCAAGTGAAAAATACTAGAATTGGAGTAGGAACTCTGTTTCAGTACAAATTTACAGAGTTAAAGTTAAGCTTTCTTTTCATTTGTGAAATGAGATTAATCTCTGAATTAACCCACTTTGTGTTAAATCACTTAAAATTAAAATGGAATCACAAGTGTATTTTTTTAAAAAATTATGGTATTTTGAATGATGTCAATGAGAGGGATGCTGTTGATATTCTTTTTTTAAAAACATTATGATATTTTGAACAATGTCAATGAGAGGGATGCTGTTGATATTCTTTTTTTTTTATTTTTTATTTTTTTTGAGAAAATGTCTTGCTCTGGCACTCAGGCTGGAGTACAGTGGCATGACCATAACTCATTGCAACCTTGATCTCCTGGGCTCAAGGGATCCTCTCACCTTAACCTCCTGAGTAGCTGGGACTACAGGTCTACCACCACCTGACTAATTTTTTTTATTTTAATTTTATTTATTTATGTTTTGTAGAAACAGAGTCTTGCCATATTGTGCATGCTAGTTTCAAGCCCCTGGGCTCAAGTCATCCTCCTGCCTTAGCCTCCCAAAGTGCTGGGATTACAGGCATGAGCCACCACATCAGCCTCTTGGTGGTGATATTTTTACTCCCAGTTAGTGGGCAAGGTGTGTTTTCAGAGACAGAGGTCAAAACCTTTCGCACCTTGTTGGATTGAAGGCTGTCTAAAGAAAGCAAGGTAGAAGGGGATACCTAGGAATATCTACTGGAGAAAAAACAGGTTGAAAGTAGAATATGATGGCACTAGTTTAGTCTAATATATTGTAGGTGCTTTACAAATGTGTATTGAATTAGTGAATGACTACATGAATAATAGGTATTGAAAATTACTCAAAAAAAAAAAAAAAGAGTGAAAGTCCTCTGTATTGAAATCTGAAAGGAGTTCCTGTTAGTTATTACCATCATATCCATTGATTTTTATGCAACCAGAACTCAGAATTCAAGACCACTAATAGCCTCTGGGACAGAAGAAATCTAAGGGTGCCTCCCGGATGGCTGAGTTGTGGTTAAGAAGGGAGAGGTAAAGAGGGGATGGATAAAGGGAGAGAAGAAAGCTCAATTATTAGCTTCGGTTCAAGTTAAGAATTCCTTCCATACTTATGGAGATTAGCATGAGCAGTGGCTATTGGCCAGGGTATCAGGATATAAATCCAGATAGGTATGTGTGCATGTGTTTATAAAGAACTACTTCTTACTGTTTTTTGTTTTTGTTTTTGTTTTGTTTTGTTTTGTTTCATTTACTAGACTGTAAACTTGGGAAGTGATAAATCTTACTAAGTGACAGCTTTTGTTTCTTATTTGATTTCTAATATGAAAATGGAGATAATGATGACACTTTTAGAGTTCTTGTGAATAATACACATTAAAATCCCTTCAGTGTGTTTAGCAGTCTAAAAGCTGCCACAGTTATAGTTGTTTTTAATAAGAAGAATATAGTTTTCCAGGCCAGAGTTGAACCAGACATAAGTTTGACCTAATGCTAAGTCCCCTGGAGTTACCCCTGACTTAATGACTTTAAACAGAAAGAGGGGCATGGTGATTTTGAAAGGACTGAGATAGCCATGAAGCAGCCTCAGCTGGAACCTAAAAGAATAATGACATGATGGAGACTGACACTGAGGAATTTTTGTAACATCCAAAGTTGTGAGAAGAGCAAAACTGGAAGTCACCAGAAGGAAAGCTTCTGTTTTAGGCAATTTTCTACAGATATAACAGCTTCATAGAGAAGAGAAAAGAGCCAGGATAAGGAGATTGCCTGTGGAAGGGAGGTTTAAAAATTCATAAAAAAAACCAAGATGATTGTTCCTGTGGAGTCTACTGAGAAAAAGTAATTTAATTTAAAACATTTTGTACATTAAAATAAACCTGGTGTATTAGTTTGTTCTTATGCTGCTAATAAAGACATACCCAAGACTGGGCAATTTTCAAAAGAAAGAGAGGTTTAATGGACTTACAGTTCCAAGTGGCTGGGGAGGCCTCACAATCATGGTGGAAGGCAAGGAGGAGCAAGTCGCATCTAACCTGAATGGCAGCAGGCAAAGAGAGAGCTTGTTGTACAGGGAAACTCCCATTTTTAAAACCATCAGATTTCATGAGACTTATTCACTATCATAAAAAAAACAAACAGCACAGGAAAGACCTGCCCCATGATTCAATGACTTCCCATCATGTCCTTATCACAACATGTAGGAATTCAAGATTAAATGTCAGGGGGCACACAGCCAAACCATATCATTCCACCCCTGTTACCTCCCAAACCTCATGTTCTCACATTTCAAAATAAATTATGCCCTCTCAGCAGTCCCCCAAAGTCTTAACTCTTTTTAGCCTTAACTCAAAAGTTCACAGTCCAGAGTTTCATCTGAGACAAGGCAAATCCCTTCCGCCTATGAGCCTGTAAAAATAAAAAGCAAGCTAGTTACTTCCTAGATACAGTGAGAGTACAGGTATTGAGTAAATACAGCCATTCCAAATGGGAGAAATTGGTCAAAGTAAAGGGACTACAGGCACCATGCAAGTTCGAAATTCAGCAAAGAAGTCAAATCTTAAAGCTCCAAAATGACCTCTTTTGACTCCATGTCTCACATCTGGGTCACGCTGATGCAAGAGGTGGATTCCCATGGAATTGGGCAGTTTAACCCCCGTGTCTTTGCAGGGTACAGCATTCCTCCTGGCTGCTTTCACAGGCTGGTGTTGAGTGTCTGCAGCCTTTCCAGGTGCATGTGCAAGCTGTCAGTGAATCTATCACTCAGGGTCTGGAGGACAGTGGCCCTCTTCTTACAACTTCACTAGGCAGTGCCCCAGTAGGGACTTTGTGTGGGGGCTCTGACCCTACATTTCCCTTCCACACTGCCCTACCAGAGATTCTCCATGAGGGCCCCGCCCCTGCAGCAAACTTCTGCCTGGGCATCCAGGTGTCTCCATACATCTTTTGAAATCTAGGCAGAGGTTCCCAAACCTCAATTATTGATGTCTGTGCACTTGCAGGCTTACCACCACACGGAAATTGCCAAGGCTTGGCACTTACAGCCCCTGAAGCCTTGGCTCAAGCTCTATGTTGGCCCCTTTCAGCCATTGCTGGAGTGGCTGTGACACAGGGCACCAACTCCCTAGGTTGTACACAGCATGGGGACACTGGGTTTGGCCTATGAAACCATATTTTGCTTCTGCACCTCAGGGTTTGTGGGATGGACTGCCATGAAGACTTCTAACATGTTCAGGAGACATTTTCCCCATTTTCTTGGAGATTAACATTTGGCTCCTCCTTCCTTATGCAAATTTCTGCAGCCAGCTTGAATTTCTCCATGGAAAATGTGATTTTCTTTTCTATTGCATTGTCAGGTGGCAAATTTTCAAAAGTTTTATGCTCCGTTTCCCTTTTAAAACTGAATGCCTTTAATAACACCCAAGTCGCCTCTTGAATGCTTTGCTGCTTAGAAATTTCTTCTTCAGATACCGTAAATCATCTCTCTCAAGCTCAAAGTTTCACAAATCTCTAGGGCAAGGACAAAATGTCACCAGTCTCTTTGTTAATACAGGTAACAAGAGTCACCTTTGCTAAAGTTCCCAACAAGTTTCTCATCACCATCTGTCACCTCCTCAGCCTGAATTTCATTGTCCATATCATTGTCTGAATTTTGGCCAAAGCCATTCAACAAGTCTTGAGGGAGTTCCAAACTTTCTCACATTTTTCTGTCTTCTTCTGAGCCCTCCAAATTGTTCCAGCCTCTGCCTGTTACCCAGTTCCAAAGTCACTTTCAAAGTTTTGGGTATCTTCAGCAGCAACCCACTCTACTGGTACCAATTTACTGTATTAGTCCGTTCTCATGCTGCTGATAAAGACATACCCAAGACTGGACAATTTATAAAAGAAAGAGATGTTTAATGAACTCATAGTTCCATGTGGCTGGGGAGGCCTCACAATCATTGTGGAAGGCAAGGAGGAGCAAGTTACATCTTACATGGATGGCAGTAGCAAAGAAAGAGTTTTGCAGGGAAACCCCCTTTTTTAAAACCCCTCAGATCTCATGAGACTTATTCACTATCATGAGAATAGCATGATAAAGACCTGCCCCTGTGATTTAGTTACCTCCCACCAGGTCCTCCCACAACACATGGGAATTCAAGATGAGATTTGAGTGGGGACACAGTCAAACCATATACATGGAATGAACTTCTGAAAAGTACTAAGGCCATAAAGTCATATTGAATTTTTAGTTCACCTCTTTGGGCTGTGACTGCAGAACCTCAGCTATAGACATCTGTGCTTCTCCAACACGGGAAGCTTTCATGGAGGCATTTGAGATGCTCTGGGTTAAAGGCATAGGTTCTCTTGAATTTGGAATCAAGTATATTTACAAAGTGAATGATCTTGAACATATCATTTAATAGCTGTGAACCAACCCATTAAGTGGGAATAATAATTTCAACACAAATATTATAAGGATTAAATAAATGACTTTGGTAAACTCCATGTATCTGGTCCACAATAGGGGCCGACTTAAAGTTACTTCTTTCCCCCTAATTCCGACTTCTTTATACATTGTTATAAAACAGCTGAAAACCAGTGATACCTCCCCTGAGTCTCTCAGTAGCAAATTCTTGGTTCAACTTAACTGTGTTCCACAGCTCAGTAGGTGAGCAGTAGATGCAACAAAAAATTATGAAAAGCAATCTGTCTCTTTAATAAAAATGAGAAAATTACAAACATAAACTTCATTCATAAAATACAGAAATAATTAATTCACTGTACTGTTCATAATATCCTATTTCTCAAGTGCCCTAAACGAGGATGTTTCACAGAAATTCATGGCATTTATTGATCTAATTTATAGTTTTTTATTGTTTGCTGGAACCATAGATTATCAAGACTAGACAATATTAGCCCATGAAATCAAGGTTCATCTCATAGAAATACAAATCCCATATATTCTTCACACATTATATTTAAACACTCAGTTTTCTTTCAAGTTCAAATCAAGGTACTACAGATATTTGCAGGTTGAAATTAATAAATGCATGAAGTAAATAGATGAAATAAATACTACCTTTTTGCTTCAAAGAGAGAATTCTAAATACCACACAAAAGCGTGGGTTGAGGGTAGTTAAATGAATGTGCTGCTTCACCTAGCATGTTATAAGGTCAAGGAGCTCATTAATGCCCACAAGGTTACCAATTTAAAAATGTAGGAAAGAAGAGACAGCACAATATGCTGGAAAGCATCAGACCTACCTGGATTTCAATCCCACCTCTACCAAGTACCTATTGCTTAAGTGTACAACTGACAGTGTCCTTATTTACAAAGAGGGGCATGATAAATACTTGCTTACAGGCTTGTTGCCAAGACATAATGACAGAGGTCTGCAAAGTGCTGTGCACAGTGCTTACACATGGGCTATATTCCATAAATGCAGCTTTCTTTAGTTTTTAATATGTTGTAATAAAATAAGGGATGATGGGTTGTCTATATTGTTTTTCAACTTTTTTTTAATCCGTAGGATTCTCTCATTTTTCCACTTTTTTTTCCAAATGAAATCCTATGCAGTTCGGATTAACTCCTGTTTCCCCACTATTTTTTTTTTTTTTTCTGAATGAAGTCCCACACAGTTAGTCATCCTCTGCAGCTTATTACATAAACACATTTTCTGATGGACAAAATTTTGTATATGTTTAGATATGTGCATACACACTTACAATTGTATTTGGTAAAACATTTTGAATAATGAGAAGTGAGGATGAGGAAGCTGAAAATATTAGTAATATAAATGAGAAATGAGAAATAACTTTTCAAGATGGGGACTTTTCGGGCTTGCTGCAGCAGTAGGGCTGGATCAGGCTGCTCTGAAAGCTGGGTGGGAGAAGTGGTGGGCCTGTGGGTGGGGAGTCGGGAGTGGGAATTCTATTCCCTCCTGAGGAGGGCACTTAACTTCTCTGAGTCTCAGTTAATCACCTGAGAAGCCGATACATTGAGATTCCCATTTTCCTGTGCTATTATGTAAAGCAAGTTCTATTTCCACTAGCTCTCAAAGTCCCATATTTTTAACATGTAAAAGATTTTCTTAAACTGCTTCTCTCTGCCTTTTTGTTCTATAGACGAGTGAAATTTCTAAATTTCTAAATGTGTCCCTTCATTAAGGATTAGATATCATGTACCAGTACCCAAAATCATTGTCAAAAAGTTGTGTCTGCATGATTCCCTGAGTATTTTATATAATAATCTTTATTAGGAATGTCAGAGTTCAGCTGTTTAATATCTTAACAGACTGTGATATACATTATGCCAATTTCCACTCCTAGAAATAGTCAGTTTTTGGATTTGAGGACCATCTGCTGCCCTGTCATATGTCACCTAGAGTGAGGCAGACAAAAATGATGAACTGGTAAGATTCAGGGGAAAGAGCGGGGCACTTTGATATCTCTCTCTCTCTCTCTCTCGCATCTCTTTCACTCTCACTTTATTCTCTCTCCCTTAAAACTATGTTTATATAATAAAAAATGAGCTGACGTAGAATATCATAGAACTAGATGTTTTCAAACAGCGGCTTTGTATAACACATTCTCACACCACTCAATAAACTGAGTATTGTATAAGAGGGAAAATGTTGGTAAAAATATTAAAAAGTAAGATTTAAAAACTGAGGCTTTCAAAAACAAATTCATAGAGAAAAGGAAACAGTATAAACCTACTTAACATTCTAAGGAAAATGATCTCGCCTTGAATTGTGGACCACCTGAAACTTAAGACTTGTGGAATCAAGGCAGAGGCCTACCTGCACTCACTATTTATTAGTATCTCACATATGTAGCACCAGAAGTGCCATTTGAATTGCAAATTAAATGCTGTCTATATCTCTGATGATTCTTTAAACTCTGTCAATGTTTTGAGCTATCTGCTTTTTTATTTTCCAAGTGGTTTATAACAAAACTTTGTTTAAATGATTAAAGAAGAAAGTTTTCCTAGGACAAAATAGAAAAGAGCTAAGATTGATGGTATAATGACAACCATAACAACAACAACATCTGTATTAGTCCATTCTCACATTGCTATAAAGAACTACCTGAGACTTGTTAACTTATGAAGAAAAGAGATTTACTTGACTCAGCTTTATAGGCTGTACAGAAAATATCGTTGAGGAAGCCTCAGGAAACTTACAATTATGGCCGAAGGGCGAAGTGGAGGCAAACTCCTTCTTCACATGGCGGAGAGAGAGATCTAAGGGAGAATTGTCACACGCTTTCCAATAATCAGATCTTGTGATCACTCTATCACGAGAACAGCAAGAAGGAAGTCTGCCCCCATGATTCAATCACCCCCAATGAGGGCCCTCTTTCAACACTGGGAATTACAGTTCCACATGAGATGTGGATGAAGACACAGAGCCAAACCATATCAACATTGCTGCTGATTTCAAAAATGGCAGAGTTCTTCAAGCAGTAGCATGATGAATTCTGGACTTTGAAATCATATAGATCTGAGTTTGAATCCTATTTCTAACACTTCCTAGCTGTGTGACCTTGAACAAGTTATATAACTTTAGCTTCCTTTTACATAAAATAGGAATAGAAATTGTGTTTATTTTATAGAGTTATTTTAATAATTAAATATGATTATATATGTTCCTTAATACTAGATAAAATATTAGCATTATTTGCCCTATTTTTAAATTTTATACAGATATAAATTATAGATAAGGAAACTGAGACACTGAGACTTATAAAGTTAATAAGGGGTGGAATCAGAATGTTATTTCTGTATTTTTACTTCATCTCATTCTCATTCTTTATATATCATCACAGATTGATACACTATAATTCAGCTTATCCAGCAACGTAAAGTTCATCAATAATCACTTTTAGTGACTCATGCTAGAGGACAGATTTGACTGTACTTCTTGGGAACTATTAACACATTCAAAAAGTTATTATAAATATAGTGGAAACTAGCCATAGCATTATAGCGTGGGTCCAAAACAATTAATCACATAAAAGATAGGGTTGTACTGTTGTGAAGTTTTTGAGGTGACCACAGTCAGCCAGTTGCTATGAATGACTGGCTTCTGCCTGGGTTTTTATTCTGTGGTTCACATTATTGGAAGGTTTCATTGTAGAGTTCATCATTTGGCTAAAACATAAAAGATAATGTTGATGTGGTATAACCCTAAGGGTAATGATAATAGTAACTATGGCAGGGACAGTGCTGACTTTAAGTCTGATAAAATCTGGCTTACCATGTGGCCTCATTCCTGGGGCACACATAGGAAGACTCCATTTCCCAGCTTCCCTTGCATATAGCTATGTGACATCTGTCTGATGGAATATGAGTGGGATAGATTCAGAAAAAATCCAGGAAGTCTTAGAAAAACTCCATGAAATTCTTCAGATATTTATACTTTTTGTGTTAACCTTGGAAGGCACAATAAAAATGGCTTATTGATAGGATGGGAGCAGCTAAGGTCCCCAGGTCACTACTCAGGGAATTGCTGAGGTAATTAAAGGAAGTATTCAGTTTATAAAATAGTGCCCAGAGTGTTTTCTTTTATGTCTTCAATTAATTTGAGAGTTTATGTTTGTTAGGCAGGACTTAGATAAAATATTCATTCTCTTGTCATCATGATGCCACATGTCAGAAAACTGCTGCCAGTTTAATGGCAATGATTCCTTGTGGCTGTGTGAGTCACTCAGAGAGATTTTTCTAGATGAGGATAACCAAGGGAACACAAAGTATACATTATGGGTTTTGGTTTCAATAACTATTTTTTGTTTGTTTAGTAATGGGTAAAATGACTTTTTATATTGGTATGTGTGTTAGTGTTAGTGAGGAAGTATTACATAGAGTATAGATTATGCTTTTGTATTTAAAAAGTTTGTATATATGACAGTTACACATAAATATATGCTATATAATATATGAGTATATATACACATATAACTCTACACACAAATTCATATATAAATATAGTAACTAATGTAACCTTGAAAATATATTACATTACCTCTGATGTGAAGAAAGAATTCAAAAAGCCTTCAGAAGCAGAATTTTTTTTTTTTTTTTTTTTTTTTTACAATCTACAAGCATAAAAACATAGCTTTGCACACTGATGAAAAGTCTTAAGAGGTATTTACGGTATCAGATGCTGTTTCAGAGGATAATTTTACTAATTTCACAACAAATAGTTCTTTGAGCATTTACTAATTACTAACAGCTTGATTCACGATTAGAGCAAGGTTTACAAAATATAAACACTCAAATACATGAGTTATCTTTTCTTACAACACTAAATTTCAATCCCCATTCAATTTTGTTAAAAAATAACAAACATATATATTGAATGCTTTTGATGTGCCTGAGCATTCTGCCATTATGGGAATTCAAAAATGAAGTATATAGCACTCCTGCCCAAAAGGAATTTATAAGCTAGGGCTAACACTAAGTACCGTTAATATTCAATGTGTTTCTGTTTTCTCTCTTGTGTTTTGTGGAAAAATGTTAGCTTCCGTCACATTTCCTTGTGTGATGCCTTGTATCATGTGTCTTAGCAATTTACTATCCCTGACCTCTCCCAAACAGGCTTCCAAGCCTCCAAAAATTGGGAATCCAATCATGTTTGGCTGGCAACACCTCAGAAGGAAGGTGTTAATTCACTTTCTTAAGATTGCTAATTAAATATGGAATATTCTGCTTCATCCTCTTATTACAAAGAAGAACCGGTTCACTGCCTATTTTAAGAAAGGTCTTAAGCAGTTTTCATATAGTGATTGTTCTGTGTCTTTCATCTTCCAGATCTGAAAAGTGAAATTTAAAGAAGGCATGAGTGTACCTGATTTCTTTGTGTTTCGGGTTAGGCTTTGAGTCAGGAGGACCTGGTGGATTTGGGCTCATATTTTTCTTGCTCTGGCAGAGTGCAGAAGACCAATACTTCCTTTCACTTCTGTTCTTGAATCACAAACATGCTGCAGTATTAAAGTACATAATATATTGAAAACAATAGCTATTAGCATTGTTGATATCATTTATTATTTATATATTACAGAAACTAATTTCTTTTGCTACCAGAAATACTTCACCCAATGTTTTCTCAGTGTTTTCAGAACATAGTTCAGATATTTAACATCTTCTCACAGTGTTTTCTGAACTATGTAAAATTATATACCAGATATGAAATCCATATTGATGAATTCAAAGTATAGTTTGCTCCATAGGTAAAAAGGAAAACCGCTTAAATTATAAATGTGCTATTTCATAGGATATTCTAACTAATGGCTCACTTCAAATCTTTGAAGTCTTTTTTCTCATAAAATTTACTTTTAATTAATGTTTTTAAAAGTATATATATAACACATTAGTTGTCTCTTGGTTCACACTTCTGCCATTTAATGATCCTTTAAAAATAATTTGTTGGTTTTTTTCCCGTTAAGGTTTTTGAAACAGAAACATTTATAAGCAGAGCTATCCAGGATGCATTTACACTAAGGCAGAACATCGCAAAGTGTGGTCTGCAGACACATGGGAGTCCCTGTACCTTCTCAGGAGGTTCATGATGTCAAGACTATTTCCATAATAGTACTAAGAAAATATTTCCCTTTTAAGCTGTGTTGACATTTGCACTGATGGTGCAAAATCGGTGGTGGGTAAAATTGTTGACCTTTTGCATAAATTAGGGCAAAGGCACCAATTTATATGAGTTTCATTGCATTCTTCAGCACCACCTTTTTAAAAGCCAATTTTATTTAAGAATATCATTGATAAAGTAGTAGAAATTATCAATTTTGTTAAATTCTTAAATAGAAGACACATGTTTTTATTATTCTGTATGATGAAATGGATATTCACATAAAGCAATTCTGCTGCATATTGAAATATGATGGTTGACTCAGTAACAAAAGCACTGGTATGATTGAATTATGAGCTGAACTAGCCACTTTTTCAAGGGGAATCATTTTTACTTGAAAGAATAATTGACAAACAAAATTATGGTTATTTGGACTTGGTTATGTAGTAGAGGTTTTCTTGAAAATAAAGGAAGTGAACCTGTTATTTCAAGGGAAACAATGACAATATTTGCTGCCAGTGGTAAAATTCAAGCTACCAAGTGAAAATTTGAATTTTGGGAAACTTGTATTCACTACTCTAAGCTTAACAGCTTCCCAATACTAGAAGACTTTTCTTATGAGATCAGTGGTGATACTAGCAAATGTAATTTTGTGATGTTTTATTAAAAAACTGGTCAACATTTGCAAGATCTGAATAACTCAATGAATCATTTTTTTTCTAAATGTCTAATGCATAACATAAAACCATGCATGGGTAAAAGATTCATCAAAGTGTAAAATAGACCAGTGGATTTTAATGTAACAGAAAAAAATTTCATTGACATGTTTTCAGATTCCACAATGCAAATATTATTTAAGAAACGCTACTTGTCAAGATTTGGCACAGTACCAATTATCTGTAAAAACTATTAAAATATCCCTCAATTTTCCAACTACATATATTTGTGAGGCTGTATTGTCTTTGTATACTTCAATGAAAACAACATATCGATACAGATTGAATGCAGAAGCAGATTTGAGAATTCAATTGTCTTCTTTAAGCCTAACAATAAAAAAATGAAAATGTTAAAGGCAACCTTATTCATTAGTTTTTTTTGATTTGAAAAACATAGTTATTTCTCATAAAATTGTGTAATTTTGACATTTATTATAACACATTAATAAACACTTTTTTTTAATTCTAAGCTTTAATTTCTAACATAGCAAATATCAAAAGATATAACCTACAAAAACTATAGCTTTCTGGAGGCCTCAGTTATCTTTAAAAGTGTAAAAGTATCCTGAGACCACAAACTTTGAGAACTGGTCTACAGAACCTGGGAAGAAAATGCAGAATAGGGTTGAAGGCTATATACAAAACAGCTCTACTATCGGTTGACTGTTTCCGAGGCTGAGTTAATATGTCTCGGTGTCTCTACCAATCAAATGGGTATATTAAATATCCATAGGGCTGTTTTGCCACTTAAATGGCTTATTGTCATATAATAAGTGTTAACTGCTATTATTCTGAACCAAGGCCAGGAATAACAAAACATAGACCCAGATTAATTACAGTGAAGTTTATTACTATTATTGTCTGTTCAAATCATTTAAAGCATAATGATGGTTGCCTCCTGCCCTAGACATGCTAATAGTACCTACTCTACATTTTCCATAATCATTTCACTGCTCCTTTTGTGTCCAAATTCAATTCAGTCTCCAGATAGAGCTTCTTCCTAGAGATTTTACCTCAATAGCCAACAGTGAATCTCTTCTCTCCTATAGATGATTTCCATGTAATAATCTTGCATTTCCACCCATTAAACAAGCGATAAGCAGTGTGCTAGCCCCTATGGGCAAATGTCATGTGTCACACATTGTTTGTTTTCCAATACTTTTTATGGCAGTGTAGTCACTTAATCAAATCTGTGAATTTAGCTGAAGCCACTGATAATATGAATTATTTCAGTAGAACTATGACTGGTTAAAAACAATCTTGATCAAAACTTGAGAGATAAAAGAGCAGCTTTGCACTCTTCCCTCATCCCCTTCCTTCCATCCACCCATTCAACAACCTGCCAATTCATGTAACATGTATTCAGCATTAATATGGAAAACTTCATTTACTTAATTCTAAGATGTCAGTGACAATATAATTCACCATCAATTTAATCACAGCTTAGAAAAGAGGTATAGGGAAAAACATTGAATAGATAATAAACATGATTTTTATACAATGGAGCATCAGTAGTATACATTTATCTGCATGATTGTAAGCAATACTCTTCTTTAGTATGACCATCAACATTTTAGACTAAACCTTTTTAAGCCTAGAAAGTCTTATGCATGAATCTCTTTTAGCCACCAATTAGTGTGCACAATATCACGGTGACAACTTTCTGTTTCCGATAATCTCTGCTTGTCATCAAGGCTGCTTTGCCATATTTTAGGCTGATGTAATAATTTTGAGACAAATAAAGGAAACCTGGATTTTTTCACATTTGGATGAACTTAGCATTTTGAAATTTTCTGTAACTGGATTACATATTACGGAAAGTGAAATAGCTCGGTTTGCAAGTCAGCCAAAGGCTTTTGACAGATAGATATTATGTTCCTGAGTGTTAGTCCTTCATGATGTATAAATTGGTCATACTAACCTCTCCTAGGGCTGAAAATACCATTATCTATTCCCAGAAATGTCACAGTTTCTCCTGACTCTAATTGTAATGCCTGCTGCATGATAGACAATCTTTGGCATACACAATAACTGTTCATTTCAATGGACTTTTTAGCACTATATAATCTTTCTGAAGACATTTTAAATGACAGTTGGGAATCAAAATTTAAGTCAAACTTTAATTTTGTGTCACGTTAACAAAGTAATCCAAATCAGGTAACAGTAGTATGAACATAGGTATGAACACAGATATGAGCACATGTATGTCCACAGACAAAGAGAAGTTATGTTGCCACACATTCTCCTGCTTAATGGCTGCATTTTTCTTTTTTACAAAAATTATAAAACATATTCCAATATCAAATACCTTAAAATGTAAAAAATATGTGTTTTTAAATCAAGGAGCTATATAATATATATACAAGAATACATATATGTATTCTATGTGTGTCTGTCTATATATACACATTTATGTAAACATACACACATAACATATATGTATACTATATATATGTATATACACACATACACACAACAAATATGTAGCCTACATAGTCTGTATAGCTGATATTAGATGTGGCATAAACAGTGATCAGATGAGTGTGTTTGGGGTTGTGTATCATTAATGTCATTGTAGATCAAGAGTATGAAATCATTCCCTAAAAAGTAGCACAGTCATAATAAGAGCATTCTAAATGAGTGGAGGATGATTAAATTTGTTTCTAAAAATATATATCTGTTGCTTTCCTGACAAAACACCTGACATAATGTTTTGGGGATAAACAGTCCTTAAGCACAAGACCTGCAGTTAGGTAAAAACAAAGAGGGTTAATTAAGGATAAATTATGACAAGTTTTCAGTTCTGCAGTCAGGCCACACAGAGGTGAGAAGTCCAGGAAATGTAAAGAAAAGTGAGGTTTAGATAGAAAAAAGGGAAGCAAGGTGTGGGATGAATGTGCACAAGGGACTTCGCAGGCATAAACACCTAATATGCAATTTTAAATTGTGTGCTGTCATGCATTATAACCCTCATACTTCCCTGTTTTTGGCCCCTCATCATTTGTGAGCATTGCTTTGGGATAATTAAGGAAAAGTCATTGTGTTTTTTGTTTGAGTGACAGAAAAAACATTGAGTGGAGAGATACAAATACCATCTTGAAGGGATAATTGATAAAGTCAGGGATTTCAACAGGAGCATAAATATGAAAAAAGAGGTGACTAAAAAAACATGAGTTTTCTGAAAATCATGGAGTCAGTGGACTGGGGAAGTCTGCATTTCCCACTGAGCTAGAGATGGAGCCTCAAGGAAGTTTAATTTTATTTTACCAGATGTATAACATATGTAGAGTCAAGTGAACACTTAAAATATACAGTTTGGTGAATTTTTACATGCTCATACGACCATCCCCCAGGTGAATATATAAAATATTTTCAGCAACTAGAAGATTTTCTTTTTCCATTTCCCATTCAGTAACCCATAAGAGCTATTCACTATTTTCTATCAGTAAAGGTAAGGTTCTCAAGGCATTTTATTTATTTTATAAGTAATTCAGATAGAACAAGCTGACCCTAGAAAAATAGATGATTTGAGGACATCTATGTTATTGTCATATGTGGTACAATATAGTTAACTTTATGTATATGAAGTATTTACTCTTGGGTCATCATTTTCTCAAGTCCTTTAGCTGACAAGAGATAGATAGCCAGATAGATAGATTATAGATAGATAGATAGAGTTATAGTTCAGCAAACTGAGGCACATATATACTATATGAGAGGTCCAACATTACTTGATTATAAATGATGAAGCCAGGATTCAAATACAGACTATCTGATTTGAGCAAGAGAGCTTAACCAATACTGTCTCCCGTAAATTTTCTGGTCCAATTATTAGAGTTTTCAGATTTTAATTACAGGCAGCATGGTCTACTAAGAATATTGAACTAGTAGTCTACAGAGCAGGATTTTAGCCTTGGCCCTGATATTCACTGAGCAGCATCACCGGTCAATGATAAGCTTTACATATATATCTTTTACTAGAGAAGTCAGGATTTTGTTTATGGGTCTCTCTAACACAGGATCACATGAGCTTTCTACAGAGGAAGTAACGCTCTTGTATGAGGTGAGAGAATTTTCATACAGGATGGGATTTTGTCTCACTATGATCTCCCTAAAACATTCCACAATTGGTTCACTTACTTGGAGTTTTGCTATACAAGACCCGCAGAGAAATAAAATAAAATAATTCATGTGATTTAAAAAGTATTCATGACTTAATCCTAGCTTTAGAGTCCAGAACCTTTAAAGAGGGAGGATAACACGCATTGCTTACTCTAATGCCATTTTTTACATACTTGAAGACTAAATGATATAATAATGGGGCAGAGTAGACTTTTGTGCCTGAAAGTGATATTATTACATAAAGTCATGTTCAACGAATTGTGTAGGTTCCATCCAAGGCTGTGTTGCCTTCCACACTGGGCTCACATCCTCTGGGTCATCTCAGTTTGACAATCTGAGTAAACATTGTCACCATTCAGTCTAACCTTGTGTATCTGTCATCCCAAGCTAACCTTTTCAGGGCTATGAATTTCCTTGCTGCTTCTAAAGACAGCCCATAAATTCTTCTTATTTTAACCCATCTCTTATTACTTCATTGAAACAAACACTTTTATAGGATATAAACTTGGGAGGTGCCAAAGTTAACAATTTCTTATGAAATTTTCCTCCACCATGATTGCTAGGCTTAGCCCCTGTTCTCACTAGTACCCCAAATCTAATAAGATAGACTTTGAGCCTTCTCTAGTTCAGGATGCTTCTGTTCTCCAGGAAGGTGGTTCTCCTTTGTTTCAGGTTTAAAATAAAATAGCCGAAGAGAAGCGGATGCAAACATGAATTTAGTGATCAATTTCCTCCAAATGGGAGTTTCCACATCTGAAATTTTCCAGGCCTTATTTTCACGTAACAGAACTTGATGTGAATAATCATCAGAACATGGATAGTCAGAGCAATGAACCAGGGATCAGGAGGTCAGTGATAAGGCCCACACTCTGCCCTCTAAAATTGTCACTGATTTACTATACATATTACGCCAGGTTCTAAAAGATGTCTGTCCTATATTTACAGAGGAAAACTGAGGTACAGAAAGAGTATTCAAAGTACCTGTTCAAGGTCATGTTGCTGGTCATATTCCTACTTTGCTTCAAACACCTGTCTGTTTAACATCAAAAGACTGTGTTGCTTTCCCACCCCCTTCCATATAGCCTTTGATACACTACACAGTTTCCCTATTTCAGCAAAATATTTATTGAGTACCTGCTACGCAACAGGTACTATGCTAGATGCTAGGTATAAAATAATGATCAAAATAGATTTCAAGCCAAGGGAGAAGATAGAGATTAGCCAATTAATCACCCACACAATTCACTCACCAGTAGCAAGAGAAGGTCCATTCAGCTGTGGAAGCATGTAATAGAGAAAAATTAATCAGACTGGTCAGGGAAGACGTTCTTGAAGAAATAAAAACTAGACGGATAGCTGCAGGATCAAAAGGCAAGGGGAAAGGTTAACATAAAATCATTCCAGGGAAAGGGAACAGCATGTACAAAGTCACCGTGGCAGGAGAGATTACTGATGTTAGAAGACTCCAAAGGCACAGTGTCAGGCAATAGAGATCAAGGATGAACAGGGGTTCAAAATAAGGTTTAAGAGGTTGATAGAGTCAGTTCAGATAGGACTTCCTAGGTCCCTGTAAGAATTTCAGCCTCTACCCAAAGTGCAATAGAAAATCATCTAAATGTTTAATCACATTTAATGTAATCAACTATGTGTTTCAAAAATTCACATAGCCAAGAAAATCTTGAAGTAAAACGAGACTGAAGGACCCATAATACTAGATATGAAGGCCTACTATAAAGCTAGAGTAATTAAGAGAGTACAATATTATTGCAAGGATAAGCAAACAGATCGATAGTAGGATTAGAGAGCCTGGAATCAAATCTACGCATTTAAAATCACTAGGTTTATGACATAAGTAGCATTTTAGTGCAGTGGAATAAGCACAGTGTTTTCTGTAAGTGGTATTGTGTATTTTGTATACATATGGAAAAACAAATTTCAACCCTCTACCTCTAACCACATAAAAATCAACTCTAAATGGATAATAGATCTAAATAGGAATAATAAACCAATAACCACTCACCCAAAAAAAAGCAGCTAGAAAAAAAATGAGAAAAAAATCTTCATAACTTTGGAATAGTCAAAGCATTTTTGAATAGAACATTAGAAAAAAAACTAACCATAAGGAATACATTGACAAATTGGATTCTATTTGGATTAAGAACTTTAGCTCTTAGAGACTAGACAGACATGCCCCAGAGTATGAGGAGCATTTACAATATGTAGATCTGAAAAAAGAACTTGCATCTAAAACATATAAATTATTCTTATAAATCATTCAGAAAAATACCAACAAACTTAAAGAAAAGGACAGGAATAGTCACTTTACAAAAGATATCATTATTAGTTCATTAGAGAAATGCAAAGAACAGCAATGCAATACCATTTGTAATGATTAAATGGCTAAAATGAATAAGGCAAATAGTATCAAGTGTTGACAAAGATATAGAACCACCGTTATACAGTGCTGGTGGGAGTGTAATTTTCTACAGCTTCTTTACAAACTGTGTAAAATCGTCACAGCCATTTGGTAATTCGCATTAAAGGTGCCAATTCTTTATCCCGTCTTGTGTCCACAGCCTTTACCATGTGACTCAGCAATTCTGACCAACTCCTTGGTCACAGCGCACTTCCTTGCTCCTTCAGTTTGGACTGTTTCATGTGACATACTTTGGCCAGTGAGGTATTAGCAGACATGATTTCATCAAAGACTTTAAAAAAAAAAAAAAAAAAGAACAACTTGTGTGGTTAGGTTTGTACTCTTATATGCCTCTGCCATCGCTATGATGAGAAAATGTTCCATGTAGCTTGAAGGGTGAGAGACACAAGCAATATGTCACCTATGTCAATCTATGGATGCATGTCTGGAGTCAGAATGACCCATATGAGCCAAAGATGGAACTGATATGCTCCCCCGCATCAGCCCTGAGATGCCATTTTCTTTATTTTTCACACAGTAGGTCAAATATCCCATTCACCTCATTCTGCTTATGGCTTCACAGTCTCTCTATCTACCCTAGGCTTCAAGAAAGCATTCCCACAAAGCAAGAAGTATTGTATTACTGGGAAATATATATGTCAAATCCTCTTCTGTGTATTGGGGTCATCCTCAAAAATCATCTGTGGTTCCCAAGTTCACGCAGAATTGAGTTCAAGTTATGGTAAAGGAAAGTTCACAGGTGTGGGGTCAAACAGTTATATGAAAAAAATTCTGGAGTGTCACTTATCAACTGACCTTGAGCAGATCTTATCACTGTTCTTAATTTCAGTTTTCCAACACTTAAAGTGAACACAGTATCATCTAAGTTGGAGGGTGTTAGTGATTCAGTTGGTCCAGACAATCCTTTCCTCAAATAATGATTAAAATGCCTTCCACTTTTACAACTATAATCTAATTACTTCCTTACAATAACCCTGAGATACAGACCCTATTATTTTCATTTTATAAAATAAATAAAGAATAAAATATTTACACTTTATTTGTAAGGCACTTGTGAATTGCTGCATGGTTGGAAGTCAGGAACCAATTGGAAGGTAATTATATTAGTCCAGGTAAGAGAAAATTGTGATGTAAACTAGAAAAGCAGGGGAAGATGAAAAGATTCAAAAGACATTTGGAATATAAAATTGCCTGAATTTGATGATTGATTAGAAATGAGAGTGGTAGAGAGTGCATGGGAAGAGACAGTGGCTTGAACACCTTTGTGTTTGGAGGTACCTATCCCTGAAACTGGCCACCCAAGAGGACCAGAAGATTTGAGGGTGATAAGTTCATTATGGACAGGCTGAGTGGGAAGCTGTGGCACGTCCAGATGGAAATGTTTGAAAGGCAATTGGATCAGATCTCAATCTTAAGAGAGACATCTGGGCTAGAATTACAGAGTTGGAAGTTATCCTTATTTAGATTATTAAAGCTACTTCAAAAATATATTATGCCAAAAATTAAAGAATATATATATAATGAACTCTAGTTGTATGCATTTCAGTAAAACACTTAACCCTTCTGAACACTAATTACTTCATCTTTTAAATGAGAAAAATAACATGACTTAACTTGCCAAAACAATTTTGGTAAGATTCCAATTACATAATGAGTGTGAAAATAATATGTAAACTTTGAAGTGTTACTTAAATAAAATAACATTAGTTTCATTGTCATTAGCAGTTGGTGAGAGATAACCTTCTAAGTGCCTGCTCAAGTCTCAGGGTCCCACTGAGAATTGCTGGGAACTTTATGAAAATAATATTACTTAGGGTTACTGTAGCAGTTTTTACAGCCAAACAAGGACAAAGTAGACAAAATATTTTAAAAATTAAATTAGTAAGTTGTATTATTATTTAAGTGAAAACAAACATTGCAGGCATAGTCAGACATCTCTTATTTTTAAAATGACTATAGTTTTATAGTTACATGATAAGAGAACTGGAATTTGCTTTCTCTTAATCAGTAACGAAATTGGTAATTGAATAGAAGATATTCATATTCTTGGACACCTTCATTGTAAAATGTACTCACAGGTAACTAAAACAGTTGATTTGTTGCTAGGATTAATATCCAAGCCTACTAATTAAGATACCTTCCAAAACTGAAGTTTTTCACTGCAGAATGGTTAGTCTAAAGCCCTTCTTTTTGGCACTAATTAGGGGGCAGGATCAGTTGTATATGAAGGATACTCATTTTGCAACAATAAATGCATGTCTTCAACATGAAAGAGTATCACTCAGGGTTCTCTATAACTGAGGGCATGTATTTCAGTCATTTAGAATTATGATATCCAGTCAATATGACAACTTTAAAAGAAAAGAGTAACTAAACATAACACCTGTCTTAGTCTGTGAATCTACTTTTTCAGAATATCATTCCTATGGATCCCAGACCTAACTGGAACCTTAAGTTTCAGATTCTGTATCCATAACCTGGCTCATTTTGAGCAGCTTGAAGCATAGTCCTTTCATATATCTAAGATAGTCAAAGATCTTGGAAAGTCAATCTCTTCCCTATCCTCTGAATTTAATTTAATTATACTTGTATGCACCAATTACAGTCCCTTTACCACTAAAAAACAAAAACAAGACCAAAAACAATTATGATAAAAATCTCAACTAACAGAGATGCTTGGTAGGCAGAAATAGAAAAGTAAGAACGTTGCTTGGAGACCAATGAATGGAGCTCTGTGATTGTGCAGAAGCTCTAATTGCTAGCTGCATAATCTTGACTGAAGTTATTTATTCTTCATGAGCTCCAATTTCCCAATTTATAAAAAGTCCATCGTCATCACCTTCATGATCCTCTCATCATCTTCATCATCATCTCTGTCATTGCCATCATCATCATTTGTACATCAGAAGATTTCTTACAAATTCAGTGAAAGAACATGTGCACAGTATAAATTTGATGCCTAAAATGCAGAAGGCTGGCTGGCACCCTTTTCTTTATTTTGAAGGCCAGAACGAGAGATTTGATTTGTAACAAACTACTAGTTCTTTGGGCATGCTTTGAAAGGAGACTTCTTAGTTGTTCTGCAAGAGGGAAAAAGAAGTGTGAAGAAATAGAGATCATAAAACCCATCTATCTCCAAATTTATCTTTAGACAGTCCCACATGATGATCAGTGTATCACAGAAGTTAATCAGGCCAGCCCCATTAAGACCATTGCAGAATGTAGCAAAAATTTGGCAGGAACCTTGGACAATGTGCTGGGAATCTTGAGTCATCCTTCAAGATGTGGAGAAGTATTTGAGTATTTTTGTGGTTTCTGTTGTTTGATTTCTGTCTCTCTCTCTTTTTTTTAAAGGAAGTGAACAAATGGGTTAAAAAAAGAAACAGAACATAAAACATATTTTTGTTATCTCATGCAGACCTGGTGATCAGTTTGAAAGCTGCTCCTGGCTTCAGGCACCTTTGATAGGAAGCTAGCAAGCTGTCTTTCCAGATCTATCAGTAACTGTCACTGGTGCTGGTTTCATCTGTAGTAGGGACAGATCTGAGTTCCGCCTGCCATGAATTGAAATTACCTTTATTATCTGAGCTGTCCATCTGGTGAGTGTGTTGTGTATTTGTGTGTGTGTTTTCCTTTCCATCTCCCCCAGTCCATTTCCAATACTGAAGGTGAAGTAGGAACTGATAATGGAATGACCTTGAGGCCAAAAAAAAATGTGGAGTGAGTAACGTTCAATAAAATGGACTATGACAGGTATTTCATAAAAGAGGTTTGCAAACAGATGACTTTTTACAAAGAAAATAAACTAACATTGCTTTGTTGTTCAGGTGCCAAAGTGATTTGCTTTTCTCTGCTCTAGCAGCTTCTGATTGACTTTTTCTCCTGTGAAAAATGAGGAAAAGGAGAGAAAAAGATTGTTCTGTATGAGTCATTCAATAAGAGGGCAAACCATTAATTGTTTTTTTTTTCTCATTTTGCTACTTCTATTAATGCTAATGAAAAGAATTTCATTTTGCTTATGTTTCAGAAATAATAGTCATCATAATAAGAGTTAATGTTTATTGAATACCTATTATGTGCCAGCCACATTACTATTTTGTGCACATTATCTAATTCACACACTAACTCTGGGAGGCAACTAAGATAAAGGGATTTTAAGGAATTGGACCAACATTTAGTGGAATAAAGTTGAGGCTCAAACTAAAGTCTCTCTGAAACCAAACAATTGTGCTTTAAAATGTTACTTTTATTTATTTATTTTTTAATTCTCACTGTTACCTGATAGAGGCACCGTGCCAGGTACTGATAAAGAATGCGAAATTGAACAAAAGAGACATTCTAATCCTAAAATAATAAACTCTTAGGGAAATTATAACAAGTGTACAGGCATCAGAATGCCACAACTTGGAGTGAGGCAGAGTGGGAACCATCACAAACTGGAGGACATTAACCAGTATAAAGAGAGTTATCAATGCACAGAGTAAACCAACCAATTCATGGGGGAATGTAAACCCAAAGTATCTCTAGTTTCCAACTTTTTTCAAGAGAAGCTAAAATCTAGGTTTTATGTAACTTTTTTCAAGTTGAAAAGTAATTATATAGCTCAATCAATAGATAGATGTAGATACAAATACAGATATATCAAAAGACCATATAGGTCAAACTAAATATATCTGAAAACAGATTAAGCATTTGGTCCTCTAGTAAACACATGTAGAATAGAGAAAAGATTACACCCTTGAAATTAGTTGCCCTGGATTTTATTCTCACTCCATTGTTTATTAACTTTGGGAAACTGGGAAAAATGTTAGTGTCTCTGGGTACCAGTTTCCTCATCTGTAGAATGTAGAGAGTCTATTACAGATCCTATTAAGTTAATGTAGATGATTAAATGAGATTAGATGTGTAAAGTTGCAAATACAAATTTAGTGCACAGTTAACTTCAATTTGTTTTCTCTTTCACTGTCCAGCACAGAGGAGGATAGGTCCATAAAAGCAAAGTATTATTTGATTGGGAGTATCAAGAATTGCTTACAGAGAAAGTAGCATTTGAGATGGACCTCAAAGGAGCACTATTTTATTTACATGAGTGAAAATAGGGGAAAGTAAGCCTTATGGAGATAACAGCATGAGCAAAATCCAAATGCAAGGATATTTAATGAGTATTCATCTCTTATTTGAACAATGCACACTTTGGTGTAAGCTCTTGGCTGGAGATTAGACCTGGAGCATATATTGTGGCCATATTATAGATGACCTTAAATATCAGGTTATAGAGTATAATCACGATTAAAAATATAATGAAGAACCACTGATTTCTTTTTTAAATTATGGAGTGAAAGTATAAAATTGACCTTAGGAAGATTTATCTTGCAGCATCATGTATAGTAGCTGTTAGTGAAAACCAGCAGTGGAAAGAGAGAGCAGGAAGTGACTCAAGTAGTTCAGGATATGGTCGGTGATCTACAGTGATGGAAGTGGGGAAGGAAACCTAGATAGGAGCAATTATGAGAGGTTAGCAGGAGAGATCCCAACATACGCAACTCTGTTGGTTGTTGGAGTTACTGATTAGACAGAGGGTCAAGAAATGGAAGAGACAAATCTGACTTCAGATCGGGGAGGACATAGTAGTTAGAGAACTCTGAATCCAGGAAGAATCAAGTTCTTATTCTTCCATTTGCTGCCCATGTGACTCTGGGAAACTTACTACACACTTTGAGTGCTAGCTCCTCCCTGTGTCAAATGAGAATAAAAATATGTAGCTCCAGTGTTGTTTTGACAATTCAATGAGATGGCATGTTTAACTAAAATAGTCTTTTATAGTGTAGTCTCTCGAAAAATGTTAATTCCCAGTTTTCTCCTTCACATCCAACAGAGTGCTCCTTGGAGAAGGATATCATTTTCTTTCCCTACCTCATTTGCTTCCGTGGGGCTAGACCCCTATATCGTTCAGCTGTGATCTACTTGCTCTTTGTCTTATCAACAGAGGGCAGCAGGGAACTGAGGCTGGATTTGAACTAACTTCATCTCAACAAGGAATGACTTGCTTTTTGGAATGACTAAGTTCAATGTTTCTTTAAAAATACCCAGAACTATGTATATACTTAATAAGTTGATAAAAATCATGTTTAGCTGGGGCTTTGGAGAATGTCATAGAAAAGTATACACAGAAGGTCAAGAACCCAGGAAACCCAAGGGAAAATTAGACATCAGAAAATTTCTGTAACTTGTATACCACTCAAGTAGAAAATGAGCCTAATTTAAAAGCTTGTTCTGGGGGACCGGGCGCGGTGGCTCAAGCCTGTAATCCCAGCACTTTGGGAGGCCGAAACGGGTGGATCACGAGGTCAGGAGATCGAGACCATCCTGGCTAACACGGTGAAACCGTGAAACCCCGTCTCTACTAAAAAATACAAAAAACTAGCCGGGCGAGGTGGCGGGCGCCTGTAGTCCCAGCTACTTGGGAGGCTGAGGCAGGAGAACGGCGTGAACCCGGGAGGCGGAGCTTGCAGTGAGCTGAGACTGGCCACTGCACTCCAGCCTGGGCCACAGAGCGAGACTCCGTCTCAAAAAAAAAAAAAAAGAAAAAGAAAAGAAAAAAGCTTGTTCTGCAAGGTCTTGCACTCTGGGCCTAAGAATCCTGATTCTAAACTGCCCTTTGCATGCACATTTTTGAGAAATCTGGGAGGAATTATTTTATGTTACTGAGGTGGGAGGTGGAGGTGGGACTAGAACCTGGAGGTGGGGCTTGGCCACCAGACCAAATTGAGAACTAGCTAAAACAGGGATGGAGCAGAAGCACCTTTCCATAAGACACACCCACCATTTTGCCATGTCAGTTTACCATTGCCACAGCAACACCTGGGAGTTGGCAGGCAACACCTGCCCCTTTCCATGACAACAACCAAATGGTCCAAAAGTTGCTACCCCTTTCCTAGAAATTTCTTTGTAAACCACCCCCTCTATCTACATGTAATTAAGAGTAGTTATATATGACTACAAAACTTCCCTGAGATGCTTCCTTCTGTCTGTGGGGTAGCCCTGCTCTACAGGAGCAGTCACAAAGCTGTAACAGTGCCTCTTCAATAAAGCTGTTTCTCCTTCCTCTGCCTTGACCTTGAATTCCTTCCTGGGCAAAGCCAAGAACCATCGTGGGCTAAGCCCCACTTTGGGGCTCACCTGTCTGGCATCATTAGGACTTTGTAAAAAGCCTCCAAAGGCCCAATAATAATGGTACTGAATAACTAGATGCATTTTACAGCAAATTTAGCATCTATACATATACATACATAAAAAGAAAAATTTAAAAAACGACTACCACCAAATACTATGATTTGTATCCTCACTCCACTATCCCCTCATAAGGGAACTGGAGCATTCCATAGCTCAGATAATTTAAGGGAAACATTTCTGTCTTGTTCCAGCACAGAAGCCCTTCTTTTATTGCACTATTTCTTAAAAGTCTCTGATCATTGACTGTATTCTGTATTACCTCTCAGTGGACTTTCTTTACTAAAGTTGACAAACATTGAAAAAAAGATCTGAATTTCTCTATCGACAATTGCTTGTGCTTTGGACTTGAAATATAAAGTCCTTAGTGATCATATTTCTATAGCGTTAGCTGTTTCTGTGGCTTACTCGTTCTTACTTCTTGTGCAACCCTTGGCCTCAAGGAGGATCCTTTTTCTATCCCACAAACATGCCTAATGCCTCTTCCTAGAACAGACCTGTCTCTTCTCAGTAGTTTGGTTGATGGGAGAGATGTTGGCATGAAAAAAAAAATATGAGTTCTATGCCAAGTGCTACCTCCAAAAGCCTGTTCCATTGTAAATAAGTGACTGGTTCTCAGGCTAGGTTGCTAGATTAGTCAATCAGACATTCTTCCCAAATACCCCCTCAGGGATCTATTTCATGCCCACTTAGGCATGGGTTTTACTATGATTCTATATAGCCTTCAGATTCCCTACTGGCTTAAAAGAAACAGGCAAACAAAAAGTTACCTTGCAGAGCATTTGTAATTGCCGAGTATCTGCCATGGGTCTGGCATATGGCTGCTGTCTCTCATCCATTCTCCTGGTTGCCAGTGAGGCCAGGCATGAAAAAAGCTGTCCTAGGAAAAGTTTTCATCTGATTAGACTTCCCTCTTGGAGGGCTGCACTTCACATCTGTTCCTTTGGCCTGAGTCATTGGCACTGACCAAAGGATGGAAAATCTACTTATCCACCTTAGGAGCCAAGAGGACAGGGAGAAAGCAGCTTTCCAAACAGAGCATAGGGCCAACTGGCAGGAGGCTTTGCATCTCCACTTCAGGATACAAGTTATACCTGGCAGGTGAGTACACTCAGGGCACTGCTAAAGCTAATACATTTTTTTTTCTTTTAAAATACTCTTGAACTGTTGAACAGGGATGTAGAGGAAGCTAGTTGGATAAAATGCCTCATACAAACTTATAATTTGTTATTCATAATAAAAATAAAACTAAAATGATTTGGTATTTAGCATTTGGCAACTGATAATCACTTCAATTATGTTATCCTGTTTAACACTCACAGCAATGAGGGAGCTACACTCATCATACCCATTATTTAGATGAGAAAATAGATGTAAGGGGTTAAATGACTTGCCCTCATGTTTACTCTTGGACAATGTACATATTTTAAAATCTTTCCAACATTCTAGTGGACATTTAAAGAGCTATGGAGTTGTGTAGGAACCTGTGCAACAGTCAGGTAAGATGCTGGTGTGCCCATTTTACTGGTGAGTGAACTGAGATTAAGAAAATGTGAGTGATTGTGCCACATCCCACTGCTAGGAAATCTTGGAACAGTATGTGCCCCAAGTCTTCTTATTTCAAGTGCATTTTTTTCTGCCAGTAAAGGTGATGGAACCTTCAAAGCCTTTCCATGATAAAAGACAAAGGAGAATGAAAATGAGTTAAATGAAGTAAGACTCACCTCTCTGAACCTGAGATTCTTCATCTGAATAAACAAATGACTAAAACAGGGATACAAAGACTTACAAAGATCTCATGAGGATTGGAAAAAATTCATCAAAGTTTCTATCACCATTTCTGGTATATAATAGGTACTCCAAAAGTAGGAGCTTTTTACATGATTAATTAAAGTGAGAAGGAAACCCAAAGAAGCCAAAAAATAATCTAAAAGCACTGTTGGTCACCAGTCTTTCATTTGCTAATTTGTTCACTGACTACTACGTGCAGTGGTAGTGGGATTCTTCCCACAGATCTGTCCCCGTACCCCAGGCCCATATCTTTGTTGTGGATGAATGGGGTATGATTTTGATAACACTCCCCTCTCTCATTGAAAGAGAACTACAAGATGGATTCTTAGAAATATGATTAACAAGTAGAGACCATTACTCAAACTGTCACTCAAGTATAATATAGAAAATAGGTGACACTCTAGATATTTGAAGCAAGAATTGATTTAACATAGGGAATTGGGGGTTTAAAATTTATTACATAGCAATGGAGTCTAACCTCGGTCTCCAGGAAAGACTTTCAAACAATCCAGCTGAACCATATGGGAGCTACCAATCCTGGGCTATCTCTGGAGCTGTACCATACCCCAAAACCTGCCACCATTGCTTCCCCCATTGCAGACACCCAAACTATAGAACACATAAACCCTTATCTGCAGACCAGGAGAAGAGAAATTAGGTCAAGCGGCATCTTCCAGCCATCCAGGAAGCTGGGCAAGGAGTACCTCTGCAGAGAACCTTCTTTTCACATGTACCTATGCAGACACAGCCAAAAGAGAGTAGAAAAATGCTTTCTGTCTCAACTTTGATTTCAGATTTCAGACAAATGCATCTGATGGATAAAACCTACTTTACATTTAGAACCCTAGTTACCAAGAAGTTTAGAAAAGTAGTTTTTAGTTTAACTTTCAAAACCCTCTCAAGAAAAGAATTATGTTTAGAGGTTGAATGAATCTCTATGTTCATTTAACCATATGTTCAGCCACTAATACACATTCAACAACTTGATGAGTCTGGAGGTATGTATGCACCCATGTAATCATCACCACAGTCTATGCCATAAATATATCCATCACCTCAAAAACTTTCCTCTTGGATTCTTTATTAATTATTATTATATATACAATATATGTATGAATACACATATATATCGTGTTTTTAACAATAATATATTAGTGATAACATATTAGGATATATTTCCTATCCTCTTAGAAAAATTTTAAGCATATAATACAGTATTATTAACTATAAGCATTATGCTGTATAGTAGCTCTCTAGGACTTATTCATCTTGTATAAATAAAACTTTTTGCATTTAGACTAGTACCTACCCACTTTCCCTATTTCCCAGCCCCTGGGCAACCACCACTCTACTCTCTACTTCTACCAATTTGACTATCTTAGGTTCCTCATAAATATGGAAACATGCAGTATTGTCCTTCTGTATCTGGCTTATTTCACTTTGCATAATGTCTTATGGATTCATCCACATTGTCACAAATGTCAGGATTGCCTTCCTTTTAAGCTGAATAATACTTTATTGTATGTATATACCATATTTCATTATCCACTCTTCTGTCAATGACTATTTAGATTGCTTCCATGTCTTGACTGTTGCAAAAATGCTGTAATGATTATGAGAGTATAGATATTTATTTGAGATTCTGATTTCTTTTTTATAAAAAAAATTACGCATCCAGAAGTGGGGTTGGCAAACAATACAGCAATTCTCTTTTCAGTTTTTTGAGGAACCTTCAAACTGTTTTCCATAGTGGCTACACCAATTAACATTACCACAAATGGTGCAACAGGGTTCTCTTTACTCCACATCCTGGCCAACATTTGTTATCTTCTGCTTTTTAAAAAATATACATATATATATTTTTTATAGTAGCCATCATAACAGGTGTGAGGTGATATGTTATTGTGGATTTGATTTACATTTCCCTGATGAATAGTGATGTTGAGCTTTTTTTTTTTTTTTTTAAACACCTGTAGACCAGTTACATATGTTCTTTGGAAAAATGTCTATTCAAATCCTTTGCTCATTTTAAAATCAGTCTATTTGTTTTTGTTTTTGGTTGATTGATTTTGTTTTGTTTTTGCTTTGGGGTTGTATGGGCTCCTTATATATTTTAAATATTAGCCTTTTGTTAGATACATGACTTGTGAATATTCTCCCCCATTCCATAGGTTACCATTTCATTTTGTTTCCATTGTTGTGCAGAAGCTTTTGAGCTTGTTACAATCCTACTTGTACATTTTTGCTTTTGTTAAGAGTAATTTTGGGATTATTTACAAAAAATCATTGCCTAGACCAATGTCAAGAAGTTTTTTTTCCAGTTATATTGTTTTGGTTCTTAAGTTTAAGTCTTTAATCTACTTTAATTATTTTTTGTATATAGTGTGAGATAGGGGTCCAATTTTGTTGCTGTGCATGTGAATATATAGTTTTTCTAACTCCATTTATTGATGAGGATAATTTTCTTCTATTGTGTGCTCTTGACACCTTTGTTAGGGATAGCTTGATTCTAAATGCATGGGTATATTTCTGGATTATCTGTTCCATTGGTCTGTATGTTCTGTTTTTATGCCAGGACCATGCTGTTTTGGTTAGTATAGCTGTGTAGTATATTTTGAAGTCAGGTAGTATGATGTCTCCAGCTTTGTTTTCACTAAAGATTGCTTAGCTACTCAGAGTTTTTTGTTTTTTTTTTTTTAATGATTCCATATAAATTTTAGGATTTTTAAAATTGTTTTTTCTATTTCTGTAAAAAATGCTTTTTAAATTTTGATACGTATTATATTGAAAATGTAGATTGCTTTGGGTAGTTTGAATATTTTAACAACTGTTACTGCTATTTGTGAAAAACGTTTTGACATTTTCATAGGCATTGTATTGAGAGTGTAAATTGCTTTTGGTGGTATGAAAATTTTACAATATCAGTTCTAATCTATGAACATGGACTATATTTTCATTTATTTGTGTCTTCCTCAAATTTTTCATCAATATTTTATAGTTTTTACTATATAAATATTTTAGCTCCTTGCTTAAACTTATTCCCAAGTATTTTTATACTATTGTAAATGGGATTTGTTCTAAAATTTCTTTTTCTCTCAGTTTATTGTTAGTTTATAAAAAAACACATTTGATTTTTCTATGTTGATTCTGCACCTTTACTGAATTTGTTTCTTAAATCTTAACAGTTTTTTGGTGGTGTCTGCAGGGTTTTTTACCTAAACGATTATGTCAACCATAAATGTATCTCTTGTTATTTCTTCCCTCTTCAATTTAGATGACTTTTATTTCTTTTTCTTGCCTAAATGATCTAGTTAGGACTTCCAGTATTGTGTTTAATAGAAGTGGTAAAAGTGGACATCCTTGCCTTTTTCCAGAACTTAGAGGAAAATATTTCAGTTTTTCATCATTGATTATAATTGTAGGCTGTGGGCCTTTTCTATACGATTTTTATTGTGTTGAGGTAAGTTTTTTTCTACATATAATTTATTGAGGGTTCTTATTAATAAGGAGTACTGTATTTTGGCTAATGTTTTTCCCACATCTTTTGAGATAATCTCATGATTTTTTTTCTTCATTCTGTTAATGTTCTGTATGACACTGATATGATTTGCGTATGTTCAACCATCTTTGCATCCCAGTGGTAAATTCCACTTGGTCATAGTATATAATCCTTGTATAATACTTTTAATGTGCTGTGAAATTTTGATAAAATTTTGTTGAAATTTTTACGTGTATGTTCATCAGGGACATTGATTGGCTTGTTTTGTGTGTGTGTGTGTGTGTGTGTGTGTGTGTGTGTGTGTGTGTGTAGTCTTTGATTTTGGTATCAGAGTGATGCTACCTTCATAAAATAAGTTTGGAAGTGTTCTTTCTTCTATCATTTAGAAGAGTTTAAGAAGAATGTGTTTTAATTTTTAAAAGTTTTTTAGAATTTACCTGTGAAGACATCTTGTCCTGATGTTTACTTTGTTGAAAGTTTTTGGATTACTGATTCAATCTCCTTATTTGTTATTGTTTTTCCTATTTCTTCTAGATTCTGTCTTGATAGATTGTATGTTTCTAAGAATTTATCTATTTCTTCCAGATTGCCCAATTTATTGGCATATAATTGTTCATAGTAATACTTTATTATCGTTATATTTCTATGGCCTTAGTTATAATGTCTCCCTCATGTTTCTAATTTTATTTGAGTCTTCTTTCTCTCTGTTTTTTCAGTTATCCTATCCAAGGGCTTATCAATTTTATTTATATTAAGAATCTCTTAGCTTTGCCATTTTTTCTATCATTCTTAAATTCTATTTTATTTATTTCTTCCATAATCTTTATTATTTTTTTCTGCTAACTTTAGGCTTAGTTTGTTTTCTCTACTTTCTAGAACTGCAAAGTTCATTTGTATACTTATGATTTTTCTTTTTGCTAAGTATAGGTATTTATTACTATAATATTCCACTTAGAACTGCTTTTACGGCATCCCATAAATTTTGGTATGTTTCATTTTCATTTTCGTTTCTTTTGAAATACAGGCTTCTTTGTTCAAGAGTATATTTTTCAGTTTTCACGTGTTTGTAAATTTTCCCATTTTTCTTTTGTTATTGATTTCTAGTTTATTTTATTTTGTTTAGAAAAGATATTTGGAATGATTTCAGTCTACTTCAGTTTGTTAAGACTTTTGTCTTTTGTAAGCTAGCATGTAATCTATTCTAGAGAATGAGAGAATGTTCTATATACACTTGAGGGAAAAAAAAGTGTATATATATATATATACACACACACACACACACACACACACACATATATATATATATACTGCTGCTATTGGGTAGAATGTTCTGTATATGTATGTTAGGTCCATTTGGTCCATGGTGTTGTTCATGTGCTGTTCTTATATTGATTTTCTTTCTGGATGGTCTATTGTTTATTGATAGTGAGATATTGAGGTCTCCTACTATTATTGTATTGCTGTCCATTGCTCCCTTCTGATCTGCCATTGTTTGCTTAGAATATTTAGGTGTTCCGATGCACAATACTACAAAAAAGAAAGTGTATTTATAACTGTTTTATCTTCCAATTGGATTGACCCTTTAATTATTATATAAGGACTTTTATTGTTCTTGTGTGATAGTTTTGACTTAAATTGTATTTTGTCTGATATAAGCATAGCCGCAGCTTCTTTTTGTTAATCTTTATGTGGAATATCTTTGTTCATCACTTCACTTTCAGCCTAAGTGTGTCTTTATATCCAGAGTGAATTTCATGGATAGCACATAGGTGGTTCATATGTTTTATCCATTCAGCTATTCTATATATTTTGACTAGGGACATTAATCAGTTTATATTTAAAATAATTATTGGTGTATATGTGCCACATGTTCTTAATCCAGTCTGTCATTGATGGACATTTGAGTTGGTTCCAAGTCTTTGCTATTGTGAGTAGTGCCACAATAAACATACGTGTGCATGTCTTTATAGTAGCATGATTTATAATCCTTTGGGTATATACCCAGTAATGGGATTGCTGGGTAAAATGGTATTTCTAGTTCTAGATCCTTGAGAAAACACCACACTGTCTTCCATAATGGTTGAACTAGTTTACAGTCCCACCAACAGTGTAAAAGTGTTCCTATTTCTCCACATCCTCTCCAGCACCTGTTTTTTCATGACTTTTTTTTTTTTTTTCAATAGCTTTTGGGGTACAAGTGGTTTTTGGTTACATGGATGAATTGTATAGTGGTGAAGTCTGAGATTTTAGTGTACCCATCACCGAAGTAGTATACATGGTATCCAATGTATAGTTTTTTGATACCTTGCCACCTCCCTTCTGAGTCCCCACGGCCCATTGTATCACTTGTATGCCTTTGCATACTCATAGCTTAGCTCCCACTTATAAGTGACAATATATGGTATTTGGTTTTCCATTCCTGAGTTACTTAACTTAGAATAATGGCCTCCAACTCCATCCAAGTTGCTGCAAAATACATTATTTCATTCTGTTTTACAGCTGAGTAGTATTCCATGGTGCATATTTAACACATTTTCTTTTTTTTTTAATTTTAAGATTTATTCATGGCATTTAATAGTTCATTCTTTTTTCTTGCTGAGTAGTATTCCAGTGTACAGATATACTTCAATTTGTTTATGCAATGACGTGGTTTTTTTTTTTTGTTTTTTTGTTTTTTTTTTTATACTTTAAGTTCTAGGGTACATGTGCATAATGTGCAGGTTTGTTACATATGTATACTTGTGCCATGTTGGTGTCCAAGACTAAACCAGGAAGAAGTTGAATCCCTGAATAGACCAATAGCAGGCTCTGAAATTGAGGCAATAATTAATAGCCTACCAATCAAAAAAAGTCCAGGACCAGATGGATTCACAGCTGAATTCTACCAGAGGTACATGGAGGAACTGGTACCATTCCTTCTGAAACTATTCCAATCAATAGAAAAAGAGGGAATCCTCCCTAACTCATTTTATGAGGCCAACATCATCCTCATACTAAAGCCTGGCAGAGACACAACAAAAAGAAGAGAATTTTAGACCAATATCCCTGATGAACATCGATGCAAAAATCCTCAATAAAATACTGGCAAACCGAATCCAGCAGCACACCAACATGGTTTCCTGACTTTTTAATGATCGCCATTCTAACTGGTGTGAGGTGGTATCTCATTGTGGTTTTGATTTGCACTTCTCTGGTGACCAGTGATGATGAGCATTTTTTTTTTCATGTGTCTGTTGGCTGCATAAATGTCTTCTTTTGAGAAGTGTCTGCTCATATCTTTCGCCCACTTTTTGATGGGGTTGTTTGATTTTTTCTCGCAAATTTGTTTAAGTTCTTTGTAGATTCTGGATATTAGCCCTCTGTCTTGCAACAGTTTTCTCCTATTCTGTATGTTGCCTGTTCCCTCTGATGGTAGTTTCTTTTGCAGTGCAGACTATGCAGCCATAAAAAAGGATGAGTTCATGTCCTTTGTAGGGACATGGATGAAGCTGGAAACCATCATTCTGAGCAAAATATCGCAGAGACAGACAACCAAATACTGCATGTTCTCACTCATAGGTGTGAATTGAACAATGAGAACACTTGGACACAGGGCGGGAAACATCACCCACTGGGGCCTGTCATGGTGGGGGCCTGGGGGAGGGATAGCGTTAGGAGAAATACCTAATGTCAATGACAAGTTAATGGGTGCAGCAAACCAACGTGGCCCACATACATATGTAACAAACCTATACATTGTGGACACATACCCTAGAACTTAAAGTATAATAAAAATAAAATAACTATTGATAGGTAAGGTCTCACTAGTAGCATAGTTTAAAAGTGTTTTCTGAATGTTTCGTAGTTCTTTTGTTTCTCTCTTCCTCTTGTATCTTCTTTTATGATTAGATTAATTTTGTAATGATATACTTTGATTCCTTTATCTTTTTAAATATCTATTGCAGTTTCTATTTTTTGTGGTTATCATGATAAAACTTTCTTAGCGTTATGATTGCTAAAACCTTCTTAGAGTTATGATATTCTATTTTGTAGGATGGTAACTTACTATAGTAGCTTCAGTCATATATAAAAACTATAATTTTACTTCTCCTTCCCACACTTTATATTATTAATTTCAGAATGTATTTCATTTTATATTGTGAATCCATTAACAAACTTGTATAGTTATAGATATTCTTAATACTCTCGTCTTTTAACTTTTATACTAGGTTTAAAATGATTTATGCACTACCATTACAGTATTATATTATTCTGGTTTTTTTTTTGTATTTACCTTTACCAGTGATATTTATATTTTCACATGCTTTTGTGTTGCTGTTTAGTGTGTTTTCACTTCAACTTGAACAATTTCCCTTTGTACTTCTTGTAAGGCAGGTCTAGTGGTTACAAACTCGCTCAGTTTGTGTTTGCTTAGGAAAGTTTTTATCTTTTCTCTATTTTTAAATGACAGTTTTGCCAACGATAGTGTTTTTGGTTGGCATGTTTTCAGCAATTAAATATATCTCAATCTTTCCTACTCTACAAGGTTTCTTCTGAGAAATCTGCTGATAATTTTATTGAGATTCTCTTCTATGTTATGGGTCACTTTTATCTTGCTGCTTTCATTATTATCTTCTTTGTTGACTGTTGACTTTTGACAATTTAATTATCAAGCGTTTCAGTACATACCTCTTTAGATTCAATCTATTTGTGATGTTTAGCTTCATGAACCTGAATATCTATTTCCCTCTCCAGATTTGGGAAGATTTCAGCAATTATTTCTTTAAATAAATTTTCTCTCACTTTATTTTTTCCGTCTTAAAGTTTTGTAATGCATAAATTAGTTTGCTTGATAGTATCTCACAAGTCTCATAGGCTTTCTTTAGTCTTTTTCATTTTTATTTCTTTGCTTTCCTTTGACTGGATATTTTCAATTGACCTGTCACTGAGATTGCTGCTTCTTTCTTCTACTTGATCCAATCTACTGATTAAGCTCTCTATTAAATTTTTCTATTCAAATATTGTATTCTTCTGCTTCAGAACTTTGTTTGCTGCTTTTTCTTATTGTCTCTGTACATTTTTTTGATTTCTCATTTGTTTCCTGTATTGTTTTCCTGATTTCATGCATTTTTCTATTTATGTTCCTTGATCTATAAAAAAAACTTGAATTATTTTTAAGGCATTTCATAGGATCATTTACTACATTTCTTTAGGGTCAGTTATTAGAACTTCATTTTTTCCTTTGGTGGTGTCATATTTTCCTGATTTTTAAAAATCTTTGTGGCCTTGTATTATTGTCTGCACATTTGAAGAAGAAATGGTTTCTTGTTGTCTTTGGAGGCTTTTGGAGGAAAAGTTCTCCATCAGTCAGCCCAGTCAAGGATTCTGGGCAGGCCAGCTGGTAAGATACTTGGGTGGGTCTGCTGCTGGGGTCTGTGGGATTCCTTCTGAGATCTGTGTGCTGGTTGTTGAGAGCCCCTGTACCCTTTATTTTTGTTCTTAGCTACCTCTAGGTGATGTAGCCATGCAGATTTCTTCAGTGTTCTAGATGAAGTGCAACAGACACAGGCCTCTCAGATAGTGCCCTGAAAAGTTAGGAAGTCAAATACTTCATTCTCTTTATTCACCATTAGATTATTCACAAACCAAGGGAATCTGTCTTAGCCTTCTGCCATGCCAGCTTGTGGAAGGGGTGTTATGGGTAAAGTGTTCTTACTCTTTTCAATGTGTCTTTTCTTTTTCTGTGCTTTAATGGTATGCTGTGACTTTCACTTGGATTCTGGAGCTCTCATAAAGTTATTTTAGTCTGTGGGTGGCTGTTAAATTGGTGTTTCTGTGGGGAGAAGAGGGCTTAAAACTTTTTATTTTGCCATGTTGCTTGCCATTTATTCTGCCCTATTCACTTTTTATCTCTGTGATCTAACTTCTGGAATCATGAAGGCCCTATGCAAAATGGGGATACCTATCTCCTGAGTTTTGTGAAGATTAGCATTTTTAATGTGCATAAAATAAATACAGCGGTAATGAACATGTATTTAATAATATTGTTATTATTATTTTTAACAATAAACACTACTGTAAGTTTATTGAAATTTTATTTGCCTGTTTCAGCTAGAATTGCATTCATTCAATATTTAGTTAGATTTTCAGGTAAATGTCAGAAAATTATGCTTGCACGAGAATTGGAGTAGATTTTTGTTTGAGAAGGTTAGCCTGACAATGATAGGGAAAATAATGATCAAATAAATTGGCATGTACTATCTGGAATGTAGTAGCTTAAACAAAAAGCTGAATTTGCATTCTCTAGAAATAGAATTAACTGGGAAGAGCAGCTTGCTATTTCATAGTGGAAAAATATTCCTCTTCAGTGACATTTTAAAATAGAGTAGGTAGTCCTACTTAGGGTGTATCACCTCCTGAATTAAGTCCCTCACCTCCAGTCAAATCAAAATTAATATGTTCATCCAGTTCTCTAACATACACAAAAATGTGTATAGAGGAAGCGTTTTTTAGTGGAATAAGACGATACTTGGAATCAAAAGACATGGAGTTTAATGTGGGCTCGACGGTGACCTTGAAAAGTTTGTGAAACCCTTTGAGCCAACATTTTTGCCTATGAAATGGTGAGAAAATAAATCATCACTCATAGATTTTAAATTAAAAATAAACCAATGTCTCTCAAAAAATATGTGAGTTGTTGAAAGTATAGCTTATAAGGTCAAACTGCTAGTGTTTGACTCTCAGCTTTACTACTGACCAACTGATTGACCTTGACAAAGCTACTGAACATTCTTGTAGTCAGTTTTCTCATGAAAAAAAAAAAGGGCAAATTTTATGGCCCATAGGATAATAAGAGGATCATAAGATAATTAAATAAGAGCATGCATAACAGCAATTGTAGAGAAAGTGAAAAGTAAAAATAAAAATTATTATAATACTTATATTTGTTAAACTATAAAGCATTAGATAAACTATAAAATGTCCTGTTTCATTATTCTCCTTTTCACATTGTGTTTAGTGATGACTATCCTCTATTTCTGTCATCCTCCCTAAGATGCAAGTTCCTTGAGGACAGATGCCATGGCATATTCATCTTTGCCATGCCAGTACCCAACATGATACCTTGCATAAAATAGAGGTTCAGAAATACCTGATAGGAAAATTAATGATTTTTGGATCACTTTAGAAAGAATTCAGAGGAGTGAACTACACATTCATTGCACTTTGACATTTGGTATTGGTGGTCTGTGACACATGCTATGAGAAACAGAAATAATAAGTACAACTCTGTCATTGCCTTGAAAATTCTTATGAATAGATATTTAAAATGTGATAAAGTCTAACAACATCTGAAGTTACTTATCATACCTACGATAGCCATTTAGGAGTTTGTATGTATATGGTCCCGAGTAACACATGCATTTCTTCATCCTTTTAAAAGTAAACTAGGCAGGGAGTCAAAAGTCATGGCTTCTCATCTCTGTTGGCCACATATTTTCAGCATATTTTTTAGCAAAGTAATCAGCCTGCCTGGGATTAAATTCTCTATCTGTAAAATAGTATGTGACTTTACATCTTTAATGTCTATAAACTTCATTCCTCCAGGTGAATTCTCTTAAAAATCTCAGAATAGTATTTCAATGTCCTTTGTTATGGTTAATAGTTAAGAAATAAATGTTAGGTTCTGTACATGTATTCTTAAAATCCTTCAACCATTTCATTTACACTCAGAATAAAAATCAAGTCTATTTTGGCCTACAAATTACTATGTAATCTAAACCTAACTCCTACCACTCTTCCCTCTGCTCAGTGTTCTCCAGTTACACTAGCCTCCTTATCGTTCCCTTGAACCTCCAAAGCTCTGCCTAATTCTCTCTGCTCGAAAGGCTCTGTTCTTCAGTATCTACTTGGCTCATTTTTCCCTTTGAAGTCTTTTTGCTCAAATAACACCTTAAAGTTTTCTTCTCTGACTACCTTATCTAAAATTGTTCCCTGTTTTACCCCTTTACACTGCCTTGTTTTTATTTATGAATCCTTTCTCTTCTGACTTGATTTTTTCATGTAGGCACACATTTAAAAAAATCTGTGTTGAGCTTCTAATTTGTGTCTTGTTTTAATATGGGTCCTAAGGATGCAATTACAAATGTATCAGACACAGGATGTGCCCTCAAAGAACTGAGTCTAGTAGGGAACACAAAAAAGGAAAGGTAATTATGATTTAGTGATTTGAATGCTATGACAAGGATAGACAAGGAGTGCTATAGAGGCAATAAAGGAGCCCTAGACAGAGGGAAGTTTAAAGATTCAGATGAGGAAAGAAAACACTGACACTGTTGAAGAAGTGAAGGAAGCTCATTGTGTGCTCATGTTGTGTTTTAAGGGAGAAGTAAGTAAGGCAAAGAAAGAAGTTTCAGATGGTTTGAGATTTAGGAAAAGGGTAGACCATGTAACATATTAGAAAATTTGACATTATTGCAGGGACAGAGGAAATTATTGAAGATTTTAAAGAAGGAAATTGATAAGATGTGCTTATTTTAAAATTAAGATCCTATTAGTTATAGGATGTCAAATGGACTGGAAGAGGTAATGTTCAATAAACAGTCTGCTGCAGTAGTACAAGTGGGAAAAAATGAAGGCCAAGACAAGGAGCATGGTGGCAAGAATAGAGAAAAGTAAATAAGTCTGAGGGAGGGGAGCTCATGAAAACTGTTTAGAAAGATGGCAAGAGAGAGGTAGGAATCAAGCATGGCATCAACATTTTTGGTTGGAGTCACAGGAATCATTTACTGAAGTATAGAACATAGGAGGAGAGGTGAGTTTGGGTAGAAAAATAATAAGCTCTGTTTTATGACTCATGAAAGACCTCCAAAAGGAGATAGATTAAATATCTTCAGTTCCTTCTACTAGTTGTACATTTTTATAATTTTCTTATGTTGGTGATGTAGTTGCCTTGTGTCTGGAATAAATCATCCTCTATGCATAAACTGACATCATCAGTGTATGAGTTTTTGGTGATTTTCTTACTTGCTGGGATCTCTAGTAAACATTTAGGCTATCTTGGAATTTAGAGCGTTATAATTTAAACAGATTCACACATATTACTCTAAAAGAACATTTACGTTTGCTAGGCTATGGGGATCTAATGAAAAACAAAACAAAACAGAGTTGACTTGTAGCTAGAATGAGTGTAGGATACAGTTTAGTCATGTACTATCACTATAGTTAAAAGTAGTAGGTTATGTACCCAATAACTGTTTTGCATTGAAATAACTGGTATCATCAAGTAACGCAAGAAGCTAGCACCATTTCAAACATTCCACTCCACTTTTCCAATAAATACATTTATCTTCACCATTATCTCTATCATCATTATAACCAGTAATTACTGAGCAATTATGCCAGGCACTAAACATCATCTCAATAAATCCTCAGAACAGTCTTATGAGTTAGATTGTATATCATGCCCATTTTGCAGGTGAGAAATCTGAATCTTGGAATATTTAAATATATTATATAAGGTCAGAAGATAATAAGAAGTGTCACCTTAGCTGGGCACAGTGGCTCATGCCTATAATCCCAGCACTTTGGGAGGCCGAGGTGGGCAGATCACGAGGTCAGGAGTACAAGACCAACCTGGACAACATAGTGAAATCCCATCTCTACTAAAAATACAAAAAAATTAGCTGGGCGTGGTGGTGGGCGCCTGTAATCCCAGCTGCTCAGGAGGATGAGGCAGGAGAATAGCTAGAACCTGAGCAGCGGAGGTTGCAGTGAGTGGAGATTGTGCCACTGCACTCCAGCCTAGGCGACAGAGTGAGACTCCGTCTCAAAAAAACAAAAACAAACAAACAAAAAGAAGTGGCACCTTACCTTAAAACCAAGTCTGTCTGTATGATTTTGTATAAAAATTGTGATAGTCCATGGAAATGTGATGGAAAGAAGTTCTTGTAACTAATAATATATAGCACTTCACTGATAATATAGTCTTTTCCATATATACTTAATCATTTAATTCTACCTGTGAGCCAAATATTTGTAAATTGGAGAGGAAACAGTGTCCATTCAGAGGGTCATTGTTAGTAATATATGAGTTTTTGTGAGCACTGCCTTAGAGAGTAAATACTATGAGCATGCTTGTTGATATTTATCATCATCATCATTATTCCAAATTTTCATATGAACAAAAGAAGATGAGCATAGTAACTTGCTCAAGATCACACAACCTATGATGATGATAGAGTCAGTACTTGAACCTGTCTCTAGCTAGTCATAGTGTTAAATGATCTTTAAACAGAGCTTCATCATAAAGAACTCACTTCTTGGGTGGTAAATAAATGGTACTAAAATCCAAGTTTTATTACTGTTGTGCTGTTTTATTGGTGATGACCATATTATAGAGTTATAAAATTATATTAAATATATTTTAATATGTATGCATTTCCCCATCTACTCCAACTAAGTGATATGTAACTCACTGGGTGATTTAAATACACACTGAGCACATGCTCACACACTTAGTAAAAATGTCCATTTATGAATATGAAATGCAATTAACAGTGAAAGTTCACAAAGCTTTGAGCTTTGTAGAAAAGGGCAGACATCTGTCTTATAATAATTGGAATTCAAAACACAGTATAGTACAGTTGTCATGCATCTGTTAAAGGCCAAAAATTTATTAGAGCAAATTAGAAATTATAGACATTCCCTTTGGTAAAGTAATCCCTCAATAATATGAAATATCACAAGGAGAAAACTGTCAGATGAAGAGCAATGATGGCAGACTACAGACAGTGAGAAATCTTTGTGTTCATGCAGTATTAAATATTGTTTGAGAATAATTTTATTACTTTGGTTTTTTTACTCAATAAATATTTGTTACTGCTTACTACATGCTAGGCAGTGTTCTATGTAATGATGATACACAAACACTCAAAGCTCCTGTCTTCCTGGAGTTTACGTCTCAATGGTTACTAACTAGTTTGTCATTTCACCTGTTCTCAATATCCTTAAAATGGGAATAGTACAATTGACTGCATGGGTCCTTTGGATAGTAATTAAGAACAAGCAGATGTAAAGGCTGCCTATATACTTGCAAAGTGTTGTGCAAGTGTAATATATGTGTTTTCTTGTCTGTAATATGGAGATAAATTTATTTTCCCAAGCTACCTCATAGTTGAGGTTAGAATAAAAAAATGTGACAATATTACCACTAAATTTTTTTATATTTAATATTTAATAAGTGGCAGGTGTTATTCCAAATACTTTAGAATGTGTCTTTTACATCTTACAACCTACATTTCAGTAGGTGCTGTGACCACTTCCATTTATTGGATGAGGAAACTACAGCTTAGAGGGTAAGTACTTGAGATTAGTGAGAGAACCAGGCTTTGAACTCAAGGCTGTCTAATTCCATCTTGTGCTCTTGACCCCTAGATTATGCTGATTTATAGAAGAAAATCATTTCAGAATAAGGGATATTAACCTAATTGCACAAAAGTGACATGGTACTCTTGGGTCTTAATGGTGAAGGTTCTTTAAGCTGAATGTGTATAGAGGATTGAGAACAAAAATACAGTTAGATAGAAGAAATCTTACCTTGTGTTCTGTAGCACAATAGGGTGACTATAATTAGTTATAGTTAATTTTATAATTCAAAACAACTAGAATAATGAAATTGGAATGTTCCTAACACAAAGAAATGATAAATGCTTAAGGTGATGAATATCCCAATTACCATGATTTGATCATTACACTTTGTATGCATATATCAAAATTTCACTTGTACCCCGTAAACATGTACAACTATTATGTATCTATAAAAATTTTAAATATTTAAAAGCAGAATTAGTATGCTAATGAGACCCCTCTGCAAAATCAAAGGCTACTGGGCATCAAGAACCTTAATTTCTAGCTCTAATCACAACTAATTTCCTGAATAACTTGGTTATGTTATTTTGTGAAATAAGACTCCCCTCCCTAACCCCACCAACTTGGTTTCCTTTCTGCAAAATGAAAGGGTTTTACTTCCAGAACTGACAATCTATGATTTTTTCAAAAAATCCAACAATAATATAAATACATGGTTTGAAATAGTTGGTATAAAGATATTTACTACAGTGGGATGAAGTCTATAGTCCCTTTGGCCCCTATTTACAGGAGTTTTGGAGTAAGAACCAGGATCAAACGGAGTGCAAGCTGAAGTACTCAGGGGAACTGTAATGGGGCAGCAGGCCAAATGCCTGTGTGCAAAGGGCTTATTAAACAGAGACTTGAGCTAGGTCAATCCCCATTCCCAAGAAAACCCCATCTTGATCTCCAATATGGTGGAATCAATTGGAGATACCGGGTAACCTCTGGAAACCTCTCTGGCTGGGGGCTGGATCACAGGCAGTTATAAGGTGATGGTTCAGTTAATAGGGTTTAATCTATGGAGAATAAAAACTTCCAAAAGTGAGCTATTAATAATTATAAGGAGTTCCCATGAAGTGCCAGTACTAGTAGAATAACTGAAAAAACAATTAGGAACAAAGATGTAAGGCTAATTTCTAGAAAAGCCAGCATAACACTATTTAGTGGAATCTGTGGACAGCCCTGTATAGCTTATAAACACCAATAAGCAAGCAATGTCAGCCCCTATGGGCTGGTAGGACTGAAAACCTATCTATCCCCCTACCTGGATGAGTACTGTTTTATGGTCTTAATTAGATTGGAACAGTTAACTTCACCTATGCTTTCAACTGAAATTCTAAATCTAGACTCTGGCACTGAAAGGCCTGAGTTCAAATTTTGATTCTACCACTGAGTAACTGTCTGACCATGAACAAGATACTCACCCATTCTATACTTTGGTTTCCTCATCTGTAAAATGGGATTAATAATAAAAATAAGTCGGGGTGATTTCTGCTTCTAGGAAGATGGCATAGATGTACTTTACCTGATTCTTCCCACTAAGAACTAAAAGCCCTGGCCATTACATGTAAAGCAAACATAAGGAGGTTCTGAAAGATGGAGAGAAGAAGGCAGACTGCCAAGGGAACTTGCGACCTGAAAATAACACAGTGGTGAATTCCCAGGATTTTATTTTTGCCTCATATAGCTAAGACTTAGAACTGAAAGAGTTGGCAACCTCAAAGTGCCAACAAGTGCAGACCGAAAAAATAAAAATAAAAAAACAAGAAGCCACTCTCTCTAGGCAAAGGACAAGGAGAGGGGCAGCCTAGAAAGACAGAATGCTTTTAGGCAATAACTGCTCTATCCCAACCAAAAGCCACAGAATAAACAGTGGCCTTGTTTACTTGCCCATGCCAGCAAAGGCAAAGCAGGGAGTCAGCATTTTCATCCTCTTGAGGGTGTGATGAAGCACAGAAACACTGCCGCTGAGATGATGCCAGAGAAGACTGAGTAGGGACCTGGACCTTTCATCCCGGCTAGCAAGTAACAAGCCTCCACTATTCCACGTAGTGTCAGTAGAGGCCCTGAGAGCAGCCTGCACTTCCACAGCAACTGGACATAAACAAAGCATTTCCCCCCTCTCTGCTAGAAGGAAGGAGAATCAGAGGGCCTACTGAAGAGTCAGATCTTTCACTATTGCCCCATGGTTACAAGGCTGCCCCCCTTCCACCATGGTCTTTGAAAACCACATGATAAGGTGGAAACCCACCCCTGCCTCAGGTGACAATAGAGGCCAAGTAGTGAATGTAGACTTTTTTTTTCCACCCAGAAGTATTGAAGAATTGCCTCCACCTTCATCTGCTGAAGCAATGTCAGAAAAAGCCAGGTATAGCAGAAGGTTTAAATAAGATCCAGGGTTCCAGAAAATATTACAAAAATATCCAAGTTCTCATCAAAAATCACTTGTGATATCAAGAATCAGCAATATTTCAAAACGGAATTAAAAGTGACAATCTATAGATGCCAATACCAAGATAACAAATATGTTAGAATTATCAGACAGAGATTTTAAAGCAGCCATAATTAAAATGCTTCAAAAAGTAATTATGAATGCACTCGAAACAAATGAAGAAAATAGAAAAGAAATAGAAACTGAGCAAATAAATCAAAAACATTAAAAAGAACCCATTGGAAACTGTAGAACTTAAAAATATAATAACTAAAATTAAAATCTCAGAATATTGGCTCGACAACAGAGTAGAGGAGACAGAAGAAAACATAAGTGACCAGGAAGACAGAACAACAGAAATTTTACAATCTGAAAACAGAGAACAAACAAACTGAAAGGAAGGAACAGAACTCCAGAGCATGAGACTAAGAAGAGGTCTAACATCTGTGTTATCAGAGTGCAGGAAGGAGATGAAAAAGAAGGCAGGTATGAAAATACTTGATGAAATAATTTCTGAAAAATTACCAAATTTGGCAAAAGACATTAACCTACAGTTAAAAAAAAAAAAGAGTGAAAATCACACAGGCTAAACCCAAAGAAACCTATGCCACGACATATCATAATTAAATTTCAGGAAACTAAAGACAAAGAAAAAACATATTTAAAGCAGAGAAAAAGGATACCTTACATATGGGGGCAGGGTTTCAAGTGACAGGGAATTTCTCATCAGAAACCAGAGAGGCAAGAAGAAAAGAGCACAATATTTTTCAAGTACTGAAAGGAGATAACTGTCAAGCCAGAATCCTGTGCCCTTCAAAAATATCTTCCAGGAATGAAAAGGAAATCAAAACATCTTCAGATGAAAAAAATCTAAGAGAATTTTTTAGTTTTTAAAATAGTTCCTTTAGGTATTACATAATAGATACATAGATATGAGAGAGGGCGAGGGAGAGAGAGAGGGAGAGAGAGAGAGAGAAAGAAAGAACAGATAGAGATGAATGGGCAGACACTGCGCTCATCTGGTATCATCATTTCAGCAATTCAACTGAAGTAGAGAAACCTTCTCTCTCTGTAAGACCCTGCCATCTCTCATTTATAATACAATAGTCTTAAATATTTCTACTATATACATGTGGAACCACATCAGACAGTGTTGCAACTTCTGCTTCAACACTCAACTGTGATTTAGAAAACTCAAGAGAAAAAGGAAAGCGTATTGTATTTATTTATATTTTTACTTTACAGTGTCCTTTGTTCATTTTTGATGTTCCAAAGTTTTCTTTCTATTTAGAGAACATTGGCCTAAGTCTCATGTCACATACAAAAATTTATTCAAAAGGGGTCCTAGACCTAAATGTAAAAAATAAAACTATAAAAACTATTAGAAAACAAAAAAGCAGAAGAAAGTCTCTAAGGTCTAGGGCCAGTCAAGGAAAGTTTCAGACTTACCACCAAAACATGATCCATAAAAGGAGAAATTGATACATTAGATTTTATCAACATTAAAAACTTTTGCCCTGGAAAATACCATGTTAAGAGGATAATAACAAGCTACATAGTAGGAGAAAATATTTGTAAATGACAATCCAACAGAGAACTACTTTCTAAAACTAGTAAGAAGACCTCTTTTTTTTTTTTTCTTTGAGATGGAGTCTTGCTGTGTCACCCAGGCTGGAGTGCAGTGGCGTGCTCTTGGCTCACTGCAAGCTCTGCCTCCCGGGTTCACGCCATTCTCCTGCCTCAGCCACCCGAGTAGCTGGGACTACAGGTGCCTGCCACCACGCCCAGTTAATTTTTTGTATTTTTAGTAGAAATGGGGTTTCACCGTGTTCGCAGGATGGTCTTGATCTCCTGACTTTGTGATCCGCCCGCCTCAGCCTCCTAAAGTGCTGGGATTACAGGCGTGAGTCACCGTGCCTGGCCCTAAAACTAGTATGAAGAACTCTTAAAACCCAATAGTTAAAAACTAAGCAATGCAATTGTAAAATAGGCAAAATGCATGAAGAAACATGTCACCAAGGAGGATATACAGATGACAAATAAACACATAAGAGGATGTTCAAAATCATTAGTCATTGGGGAAATGCAAATTAAACCATAATGAGATATTACTACACACCTATCAGAATGGCTAATTTTTTTTGTAAGTGACAACTCCAAATTCTGAAGAAGATGTGAAGAAACTGGATTACTGACACATTACTGGTAGAAATGGGAAATGCACAGTCACTCAGGAGAACTATTTCTTAAAAAAAGAAACTCAACATGCTTCTATAATTTAGCCCAGCGATTATACTCCTGGAGGCTTATCCAAGAGGAATAAAAACTTATATTCACACAAAAACCTGTACATAGAGCAGCAGTGTTCCTAATAGTCAAAAACTGGATGTCCTTCAACGGCTAAATGGTTAAACAGACTGTGGAACATCTGTACTATGACATAATACTCAGCTATTAAAAAGAACAAACTGTGAGAGAGGCACACAACAATCTGCATGAAGTTCTAGAGAATGTGCTGAGTGAAAATAGCCAGTCACAAAGGTCACACACCTTATGATTCCATTCACATCATATTCTGATGGAAAACAACAGAAATGAAGGAAAAGTTAGTATTAGTGTTTTCCAGTGGCTAGGAAGAGGCTGGCAGGAAGGAATTTGGTACGGTTATAAAAGGACAACATGAGAGATCCTTGTGATGATAGAGATATCCTATATTTTGGCTGTATCAATGTCAATATTCTGTTTGAGACTTTGTATTACAGTTTTGCAAGATGCTACCATTGAAGAAAATTGGATGAGTGATACAGGAATCTCTTAGAATTATATCTTACAACTGAATATGAATATGTACTTATCTAAAAATAAAGTTAAATTTAACAAAATTACCCACCTCAAGGTTATGATTATAAAGATTAAATTAATTATTCTTATAAAGTCACAGTACTGATTACATAGGTCTAAATAACTCTAAGCTATTTTAATTTTCACTTTGTTTACTATATCAACAAATGGAAAAGTGGAATAAAGCTAAGAGTATCCAGAAGTATTTTCCAGAAATGATGATTATTCAAATAGAGTTTTAGTAAGATAGGGGATTTGTATCATAACAAGAGTTGGTAAACACTGTTAGAGAACTGAGTGAGTTTATTTATATTTGTTTCTTTCCATTCTTCACCTTTCCATCAATAAAGGGTCATTCACTGAGCAGCTATTATATGTTAGGCCATCTGTTATGATTTTACATAAGATACAGTCTTACTATTGGGGAACTTATTTATTTATCAAAGTGTGTGTGCATGTGACTGTCAAGGGCCCAGGGAAGAAAGGTGTGTGTGTTCTCAGTGCTTAAGCAACATCAGTGAATATAACAGACAGAAATTGCTGCCCTAGAGAAATTTTCATTCCGGTGCCTCTGTTCACAATAGGGAAAATACACAAGTAAAACATAAATTACATATAGCAACAGATGCATGTACAAGGGAATATGAAGGAATGATTTACCACCTCTGATGTTGGAAGCTGGCCTGGACAGCATATGTTCCTGACAGTATCTTTGAGGGATGTGTAGAACTTTACTAGGTAGGCTAAAGAAGGGACAGACTTTTGGAGTAGAACAGATAACATGTGCAAAGCCACAGTTATGTGACAGTCAACACAAAGTCAGAGCAGGCGATCAAAGACAAAAGCCAGGAGGGATGCCAACATGAGAATTAGAGAGGGTAGAGAAAAGCAAAGTGATAAACCAAATATTGGAGAGCCTTGAAGGTCAACTCAAAAGAAGGCATTTTAAATTGATTTAGAAGGCAATGTAGAGGCAATGGAGCAAGTGTGGCAGGAATTGGCCAGCCACTATCAAAAAAGCTATCAAAATGTTCGGGCATGATTTGTTCTTAATAAACCTGTGGTACTGTAAGCCTGTGATTCCATTGTCCTCGGAACGGTCATAGATTTTGTTGGTTGGTAATTTTCCATTAGCTCCCTAATTACTGATGCACTCCAGGAGACATTCTCTTAGACAGACACCCACCTGATTATGAGAGACTTTGGCTGATTTATGGTGTTTGTGAATGTCCTCTGCCTCTGTTTCTACGCTGGTACAGAGGGGACTTTTTTTTTGTTATTTTTTATTTTTTGCAAATCATAGAAAACAATATTAGAAAACCTGGCATTTGTAATAGGTTCACTCTGGAAAGATTTCTTATGTTTCCTTTCGGGTTAAGTTTTGTATTCATTTCAGGCTGCAGTGTTCTGCTTTTGTGGATGCCTTTCAGCAAGGTTTTCTGAATGTTTGAAATCCTCACCGTGTGTGTGTGTGTGTGTGTGTGTGTACACGCGCACTTTAAGTAACTTACTCCAAATTCTAACATTTTTTCATAAGCTGCCAAATTCATTTGTTCATTCCTCATTCACAAACAGTTTTTAAGCACCTACTTAAGTGTTGGATACTATGTTACATACTCAGGATACCCTAGTAGAGGGTAAAGTCTGTATTTTCAAAAAGTTCACAGTCCTGTGAAAAGACCAGGAAATCTGATATGGTATGTGATATAACAGATCTTAATGCACTATGTTTCGTGAGGGCAGACCTGGATACTTTCTTAAAATGAGGGCATTGGAGAGATTGCTTTGGAGGAGGTAAAATCTCAGAATGTGCCAGGTGATGAGGATGAGAACAGGCATTGTGGGTGTTCTGGGCATGTTGGTGCAAAGGCAGAGAGGCCCAAAAGAGCTTGGTCTGTAAGAAGGATCTGGCTGATGTGGCTAAATGCGGGTGTAAGGGAGGAAGTGATTAAAATAGGCTTAAGAAGGAGGTAGGGATTAGGTCCCCAAGAAAATTATATTCTATTCTAAGGAGTTTGGACTTTATCTAAGGAAATGAATAATGACTCTGGCGGGAAGTCGTTCTGGTTAGTTAGGTGTTAGGGCAATCACCCTGCATCTCCACCTTTCCTCTGATCAACCTGCATTCTCCTACGCACACCTCTCATCAGTAACAAAAGCTAGATCTCCCAGGTAACAAGGTCTCAGTCTCTTTGTATTCCACCAAACCTCAGCTTCCCTCCCAGTGAGCAGCTTCTGAGCTCCTGCTGATTGTAGAGCTGGGAGATTCTGAGCTGCTGATTGATTTGATTTCATTCCACTGTAGTGCATGTAATTTCATGCTTCCAAGTGAAAGAAATTTTCTGAAAATTCTTCAATCTCCCTAAGTTACTTAGCTTTATATATTTATTCCCAGCTTCATTGGACTCTAAATAACCAGTTTGGGAGAAAATGCTTGGCATGTGAAGCTCTGGTCATTAAGATTCAACAATTACTTTGATTAGCTCTCTCAAACTGTTAGAAACTGCCCCAAAGGAAAGAAAAAAAAATTAAAGCTGGGGGTTTGTTATCAGACCAAAATGTGCTGCTTGCTGGAGATGTTTCTACAGCCTTCTGCAAGGAAAGTAGGGGCTTATTCTTATTAATAAGAAAGAAAAATACTTTGTAGGAGTAAAGTGGTAGGAGGCCCCAGGGACATGGCCCTTCTTTTCATAGATAGATAGATAGATAAATAGATAGATAGATAGATAGATAGATAATATATAGCTTTTAAATAAAATAATACATGTGTTAATAACACTTAAAAAGTGTTTATTTATTATTATTTATTAATTAAAAGGTGTGGTGGTTCACATCTATAATACCAGCATTAGGGGGAGGCTAAGGTGGGAGGATTGCTTGAGCCCAGAAGTTCAAGACCAGCCTGGGCAACAAAGTGAGACCTCATCTCTATAAAATAAAAATAAAAGTGAAAATAAAAACAGAACAGATAAATCATTTAAGGAAACAGTTTACCAATTCACATCATTGTTAATATTTTCAAGAACATCTTTTAAGATATCTATGTATGTATAAACAATGATAGAGAATTTTAGTAAGTAGAACCACTTTGCATGCTGGGTTTTTTTAAACTTTGTTATTTTATAATAATTTTGTATTTGCTGAAAAGTACAGAGAGTTCCTATACACCCCACACCTAGTTCCCTCTATTATTAAAATCTGATTTTTAGTATGGTACATTTGTCACAATTAATGAACCAATATTGATATATTAGTGTTAAATAAAGTCCATACTTTATTCAGGTTAACTTAGTGTGAGAGTGAGTTTGTTTACTTAATGTCCTTTTTCTGTTCTAGAATCTCATCCAGCGGCACATTTACTCATCATGTTTCTTTAGTTTCCTCTTGGCTAAGACAGTTTCTCAAACTTGGGAAATCTTGACAGTTTTGAGAAATTCTGGTCAGATGTTTTGTAGAATATCCCTCAGTCAGCATTTGTCTGATGTTTTCTCATAATTAGATTGAGGTTTTGGGTTTGGAGAAGGAAGCACAGAGGTAAAGTGCTATTTTCACCATATTATGCCCAGAGCATATAATATCAACATAACTTATTACTGTTGATGCTAATCTTGATCACCCAGATGAAATAGAATTGTTAGGTTTCTCTATCATCAAGTTATTCTTCCCCACCCCTTTTCGTATTATACTCATTGGAATGAAATTGTATACACAGCCCACACTAAGGAATTGGGGGTTTTGCTCCACCTCCTTTAGGGTCTAACATTTGCATAAATTATATGAAGTTCTACATAAGAGGGGCATATTTCTTCTTCCTTACGAATCGCTTATTTATAGTGTTATAGGATTATGGATATTTATTTTAAACTCTGGATTATCCAACACTACTTTATATTTGTTTTCTTGCTCAGATTGTTCTCACTTGGGCCATTGAGAGACCTGTGAATTGACTCTTGTGTCCTTTGACATATCCTGCCAGTGCAGAGTGCAGGGTGTGTGTGTGCGTGTGTGTGTGCACGTGTGTGTGTGTGTGTGTTTGAGCACTTCCTTTCTGGTTCTACAAGATGCCCTAAGCTCATTTTGTATATTTCCAGCCACAGGCATAGAGTTGGTTATTCCTCCAAAGGGTCCTGATTCCTTTTATTGGAGAAATAGTTTTATAAACTGGGATCTGAGCACTTGGTATGCTTGTTACTGAGATGTCATTGCTCCTAGACTTTTCCAGCTAACAGAGTGAATATATAAATATATGTGTGTCTATTGAGCTATGTATCTGTAAGTATTTCCATATGTAACTACTTATATTATCCATAGCTAAACGTAAGTTTATACTGATGCCTCGAACTCTAATTCATTGCCACATATATCATTTTAGCCTCCTACTTTTGCTTATTTGTGGCCCCCCACTCTAACAGTGAGAAACCCAGCTCCCACTCTTTGGAATCCATTTACTTAAATGTTCAATTCCAGTATACAGGCACAGTGATTTTAGAACTGTGGATCCCAAGTGAAATAACTTTATTAACTAGAATGCAGCACTTATGTATAATTCATTTTATGTGTTATTTCTTAAATAAAAATAAGTATGTTGAAGATATTCTTATAAGATAATGAATAGAGATGGAGACCCATCATATTATTTCAATATTTATGTGTAGGCTGTGTTTGAGTAGATTTTGTTACATCTTGTAGATCATTGTCATAATTTTGGAATTTTTTCCTAAAAGAGTTGATGTGATGGTTCATTTTAGATATCCACTTGATTGGATTAAGGAATACCTAGATAATGAGTAAAGTATTATTTTCTGGTGTATCAGTGAGGGTATTTCCAGAGGAGATTGGTGTGAGAGTCTGAGTGGACTAAGTGGGAAATGTCTGCCCTCCATATTGACAAGGACCATCAGATGGGCTGGGGGGCTTGGATAGAACAAACAGAGGAAAGGTGAATTGCTTTCTCTCTTCTGGAGCTGAAACATACTCTTCTCCTCCACCCTTGAATACTAGGATCCCAGGCTCTCCAGTCTTGGGACACCAAGATTTATATCAGCAACCCCTTTCCCCTGAGTTTTTAGGCCCTTGGCCTTGGACTGAGGATTATACACCTTGGCCTCCCTGATTCTGAGGTTTTTGGATTTGGATTGACTCACACTACTGACATCCCAATATTTCTCACTTGAAGACAACCTATCATGGGATTTTTCAGCCTCTATAATCACATAAGCCAATTCCCTTAATAAATCCCTTCCCATCTCTCTGTCTGTCTGTCTGTCTGTCTGTCTGCCTGTCTATCATCTATCTAGTCTCCTTTCCTGTTAATTCTGTCTCTCAGGAGAACTCTAATACAGAGGAAAAATACTGTAAAAAGTGAGTGTCCAGTAAAGTTTTTAAGGTCAGTCTGGCTGTTATATTTAAAACAGACTGAATTGAGGTAAGGAAGAAGCCAAAAGACCAGTAAAAGTCTACTGCCTCCTCCAGCCAAAAAGATGATAGCAACTTAGGCCAGGGTGGTAACGGTAAATTATTGAGAAGTGGTCATATTTTAAAGATTAAGCCAACAAAATTTGATGATAGATTGACTATGTGTATTAGAGGAATAGAAACATCAAGGAAGATCTTGATTTTATTCACCAGAAAGATAAGGATATCAGTGCTGACACGGGGAAGCCTGCAGGGAAGGTAGGATGTATAGTTTTATTTTGTTGTGTTTTGGTGGAAAGTGGTAATGATCAAGAAATAAGTTTTTGGCAGGCTAATTTTGAGATATTATTTTATACACTCAAGAAGATATAATAATTAACCAGTGGATGGCCACGAGGTAGATGAAGTGAGGCCACAAGTACTCAAATAATTTACTTTATTTATATTGACTAAGAATATATTAATGAGCCACTGAACGAGTCTTAAGAGCTAGAAGGTTCTTCATATCACAGGCTCAGCAACTCAGTTCCTCTCCTTTTTATCAAAACATCATTTTACTTTTGTGTAAAATTTATCCCAGTTCATGTCCAGACTGTCCCTCTAGGTGTACATACTGAGACCACATGTCACCCAGAGGCTTATCTTGTGATAGTGTCATGATGAGGTGGAATCCCATAACTGAGGCATCTGGGAGTGCTGGTGATACAACTCAGGCTCATTTGGAGATTTTTTTCCTTTTAGTTGAATGGCTTGTCTGTTATTTGCTCATCTCACTCTGTAAGATCCTTGGCCATTTTATTTTGTCTGTTTTTTTTTTTTCAATGTCACTGATTAATACATTCTGCTTTCATTAACTAATACAGTCTGTTTCCTCCTCAAAAATAGATTTTGCTTCAGGTCTATTTTGCATAAACCATACCTGATATATGAGGATATGGGTTTTTTTTGTTTGTTTATTTTTTCAACGATCTATTTACTATTTAACACTTGTTAACTTTGGGCATACCATATGACCATTCTAGCCTCAGGATTCTCATGTGCAAGATAGTGTTGATGGCAGTACCCTGCCAAACTACAAGAGTACTAATGGCAATTCATATTTTATTTTGATGTTTTCTAATGACTTATACATCTATCATCTAATTTTTGCTCTAATTCTTTGTGATAGGTGTAAATATCCTAGTTTAAAGTAAGAAAACCATGACTCGGAGAGATTTAGAAACTTACAGGCCAATCAGTTATTCAGTCAACAAACATGTCTTCAGGCACATTAATATGCCAGGAGCTGTTGTGCTAGTGATAAAAAATAAATAATAGCAGAGGCTCACCCATTGCTGTGTTTGCATATGGTAAAGAACCCAGGTACATATAGAACAAATTTAAATGCAATATGAAAAGCACCTAGCAGTCTATTTAACAAAAATTTTGTAAAGATTTGAGTTATATGAAAGAGTCCTTGTACCAATCAAGTAGAATATATTTAATAAATTTCAGCCAGTACAAGTGTCATTTAATAGCAGCATTTGAGGTAAGTATACTTATACCAATTATCATTTATAGAGTACCTACTAGGTTCTGTATTTTCAAATATTATTTTAGTTAGAAATCTTTAATTACAGCAGTAGACACTGAAAAGTTGACTTATGCAGGGAAGGGAAGAATTCATTATAAAGGATACAGAGCTATCTTGTGAAACCAGCTCAAGGGCACCAGGCAGCCAAGTCTCACAAAAGCAGCAGAATCAGGAGCGGGGAAAGTATATGGAACGCAGAGTCTTTTTTTCTCCAATTCTGTCTCATTATCTCTCTGCACATCTGTGCCATTGTTTTTATTTATTTATTTATTTGTTGCATGTTAACTTTATCTGCCACCTGGTCCAAATTCTTATACATTTGACCAAAGAGTAGAAAATATCCACCGTTTACTGCTCTAATTTTAGTTTAGGTTTCTGTTGATGCTATTATTGTTGTGTCTGTGTGGGTTTTTGTTTTCTTTTGCTTTGCTTTTGGTTTTGTTTGTTTTGTATATCCCTCCATTCAAAGATGAGTCCAGAATAAATTGACATGTAACAGGCTCAATTCAAAACTCCTAATGAATGACTCCTGAGTGGCCCAGTTTAAGGTCCACTCAGCTGTATTCTCAGTACACATAGGCTACAGAAAATCTACCTCCATGAAAAGCTATTTCATAAAGAGAAAGAGAAAACAATTGTAAAAGAAGGATGCATCATTATGAACTAAACATACATCTTCTGTTATGGTTTGGATGTGTCCCCACCCCAAATCTCATCTTGAATTGTAATCCCCATAATCCCCATGTATCAAGGACAGGACCAGGTGAAGGTAATTGGATCATGGGGGCAGTTTCCCCCATGCTGTTCTGGTGATAATGAGTGAGTCTCATGAGATCTGAAGGTTTTATAAATGTCTGGCATTTTCCCTGCTTGCACTCACTCTGTCCTGTCACCCTGCGAAGAAGATGTCTGCTTCTCCTTTGCCTTCTGCTATGGTTGTAAGTTACCCGAGGCCTCCCCAGCAATGCAGAACTGTGAATCAATTAAACCTCTTTCCTTTATAAGTTACCCAGTCAAAGAAGATCTTTATAGCAGTATGAGAACAGACTAATATGCATGCAAAGGGTGTATAGTATCTCTAGGCCCTAGAAGACCCCTGCAAGGTAGAAATAGAGGAACCACTTCCATTTCACAGATAAAGAAAATGAAAAGTCTTGAATTTATCCATTAAATAATTATTGAGTGCGAACGATATACAAGATAGAGAATTATGTGATGAGAAATGATAGTTTTTACATTACAAAGATTGCTTTCTATTAGAGATTACAGTCATCAGATAAATTATCACATAGCAAATATTTAATTTCACTTTTTATGAGTTCTATAAAGAAGGACAGACTATATGAGAACCTATCACAAGGCAAATGGACCTATTCTAGAGGGATTGTGGGAGCATGAGAAAATATTACCCTTTGGAAGTGAATTTGAGTTGAGTTCTACATAAAAGATGAGTAGCAATTAATCAATGGCTGAGGAATGTGTCAGGAAGCTCTCCAGATTGAACAAACGGCATGAAAAGCTGGAAAAGACACATGGCCAGTATGGACAGAGTCCTAAAAAGGAGATAGAGAGAATGGTATATAATTAACAGTTGAAGTAGTCAGGGACTAGATCTGATGGGATTATGAGTAATTTAAAGAATTTGTTCTTTGTCTTGAGTGCAATGAATACCTATCTTTAAAGTCTTTAAATTTTTATTTTATTTTATTTTTATTTTTTATTATACTTTAAGTTCTAGGGTACATGTGCACAATGTGCAGGTTTGTTACAGATGTATACATGTGCCATGCTGCTGTGCTGCACCCATTAACTCATTAGTTACATTATGTATATCTCTTAATGCTATCCCTCCCCGCTCTCCCCCACCCCATGACAGGCCCCAGTGTGTGATGTTCCCCTTCCTGTGTCCAAGTGTTTTCATTGTTCAATTCCCACCTATGAGTGAGAACATGCGATGTTTGGTTTTCTTTTCTTGCGATACTTTGCTGAGAATGATGTTTTCCAGCTGCATCCATATCCCTACAAAGGACATGAAATCATCCTTTTTTATGGCTGCATAGTATTCCGTGGTATATATGTGCCACATTTTCTTAATCCAGTCTATCATTGGTGAACATTTGTGTTAGTTCCAAGTCTTTGCTGTTGTGAATAGTGTCACAATAAACATACATGTGCATGTGTCTTTATAGCAGCATGATTTATAATCGTTTGGGTATACACCCATTAATAGGATGGCTGGGTCAAATGGTATTTCTAGTTCTAGATCCTTGAGGAATTGCCACTCTGTCTTCCACAATGGTTGAACTAGTTTACAGTCCCACCAACAGTGTAAAAGTGTTTCTATTTGTCCACATCCTCTCCAGCACCTGTTGTTTCCTTACTTTTTAATGATCACCATTCTGACTGGTGTGAGATGAGAAGAGTAACATGGTCAAATTTTGTGTTTTAAAAATAGCACTTGGACTATAGCGTAGGAAATGAATTAAAGGAAGACAGTAACTGATGTGGAGAAAATAATTCAGAGACTCTTTCAGTGGCCCAGAAAAAAAGAGAATGGGATCTAGGATGATGGAAATGAGTAATAGGGGGTCAGAATACCATAGATCTTCTCTATTCCAGTTTTTCTTTGTGAAATTAGTTTATTATGATAGACCAAGCAAAAGCCACTCAGATACAACAGCAATGATTAAGGTGAAACTTAAATCCAGTTTGCCTAAATCCAAATGTTACACCATCTTATGTGGCCAGGACATGTTTGAGATAATATCTATTTTATTATTTATTTTTATAGGATGATGTGGAGCTAGTGGAAAGGCAAATAATATAGCAGCCCAATGTTTAATAATAGTGAATCAGGAAGTAAAGAAAAATTATCTCCTGGGACAGAAATGTTGAATTCAAATTCAAAAGACAAAGTATTTTGCATTACTTCAATATTCTCTTCTTTGCTGCTTGCTTTACTTTGCCATGAAACATTATGTATACACACAGATTCTTTATAAAAGAGATACCACTGTTTTTTCTACTCAAAGAGAACCTTCTTTTTAGCTTTTAAGAAAAAGGTGCAGATGAAACACTGAGAAAAAAAATTATTCACCAGCCTACAGAAAACCCAGGTGCAGGCAGATGCAGGAGCATGTGCTATATCTTTTATTTTGTAGCAATAGCAAAGGTTTTCATCTCTGCAGGGGTCTGTTCAGAAAATCCCCGATCTTTAATGAAAGCTATCCTACTCCTGAACCCACTCTTAGAGGAAAGCTAGCAAAGATGAAATTGTAGCCCCAAGAGACCAAGAAATGGAAATCTTGAATATCCCTAATGTTTACTCTTCCCTTGGAAGACAGTGGTATATATTGGTTATGTGACTTTGAGCAAAGTACTTAAGCTCTAGGTGCCTTAGTTTCCTCATCTATAGAATGGGGATAAAAATATACTTTCCTTATAGGGTTATGTTAAAAATATAATGGGCACCAAATGAATAATTGTTGACATGGGGAGAGTATTATTTTTAAACTACTGATTATTTCACAGCTCAGGAAATGATGGAGGGTAATGTGATATCTTAGAGATGAGCTCCTGTCTCTTAGATGAATTCATGAGTCACACAGAATTCATAATCCATATAATTCACTACATAAAAAATACCATATCTCTAAGGAAAAAGATAATTAAGACGTGGCCAAACATTCCCCCTCTTCCCTTTCTCTCTTGACTCATTTCAATCAGATATCCGTCTCCACCTTTCCATCAAAATAGTTCCTGCCAGTGTCGCCAATAACTGCAATATTGATAAACCCCAAGGTCATTCCTTGGTCCTCATCTTACTTTATCCTCAGCAGCAGGTGACACAGGCCATTCCTCTCTCCTCCTTGAAACATTTCCTCTGTTAGTCTTCTAGTTCAACCTTCTCTCTGCTCTTTTCTTCATTCACTTTCTCCTTCACTTGCTCCTCATCATCATCCCCCAGACCTCAAAAAATGGGAATGTTTCAGGGCATACTTCTCAATTTTATTCCACTTTCCATCTGTGGTTTCCCCTAGCTGATGTCATCCCATTACACGGTTTTAAATAGGATTTATAACACTAAGTGGTTTTATATCTCTAAGTGAGGTCTCTCATCTGCGGTCTAGACTTGTGCATTCAACTGCTTATTTGACATCACCACTTTTACAATTGGCTGTCTGATAGACTTCTCAAAATTAGGAGTCCGAGGATTGAACTTCCTATTCCTACCACCTCATAACCTAACCTATGCTGCTGTCTATTCACTCTTAGAAAATGCCAACTTTATCATTCCAGTAGTTCATGCAGTTTCTTTGGAATTATCCTCAGTTCTTCTCTTTCTCTCTTACTCCATCCATCAGTCAATCCTGGTATTTCTTGCTGTAAAATATATCTGCTTCTCATCAAGTTTACCTCCGCTATTCTGGATCAAGCCAATGTGAATTTTTCCCTTGATCAGTTGAAGAGTCTCTTAACCTGTCTCCTTATTTCCACTTTCCCTCCTTCTATCTTCAACACAACAGAATAATCCCTTAAAATGTGAAGTCCTCTCCTCAGGTTTCTCTAATATCCATTCATTTCACTTACAGTAGAAGTCTAAGGTAACTTCTGTGTTTACAGTTGTCCAAGACCGTAAAAGAAGTATAGTATCAGCATTTGCTTCTTATGAGACCTTATCAGAAGAGCACTCTGTGCTTCAGCATTTCTACTTCTCACCCCTCTGAATCTCTTCCTTATCCTTTCCTGCTCATCCTGCTCCAACCCTACTGGTTTCTTTGGGCTACCACTGCCTCAAGGCTCTGAGTTCTTTCTGCTTGAATTTTCCCCAAGCCCTTCATATGACTTACTGTCACCTTAGCTGTAGATTCCTAAATCCCTAAGTATGGCCTGCTCTAACTACCCTAAATAAAATAATGCATTCTCCCTAACCTAGATGCCCCTCCTGCGTTTATTTTCTCCACAGTACATTTTTAGCATTCCAGGTATTGCATAGACATTGATGTGTTTCTTCCATTACTAGGATATAAGGTTCATGAGGGCTGAGACTTGGTTCACTACCTCTGCCTGTAGCCAGTAGGTCAATGCCTGATACATGGAAAGCACATAAACAAATATTTGTTGAATGAATAAATGAATTAAAAATGTGATTCCTGCTCTTATAGACCTCACAGTTTTGTTCAATAAGTTCAATCAATATTTGAGCACTTAATCCATGCCAGGTCTGGTTCTTGGAGCTGGGGATGTGTAAATAAAGGAAATGTGCATTTTTTCCCTCTGGGAACTGACAGCTTGCTGGATGAGATGGATAACGGTGTTGGCCTAGGTGCTCATTCTTATACTAACAGCACCAAAAATGCAGGGCCTGAGAAATGGCTTGCACATAGCACTTATTTTATGAAGTGACCCAGAGAACAGGGGTAGAGTACTGGGAAATAAAAGAGGGAGAAACAAAAGCTAATAGGAGTGTGTGGTGTTAAGCTGATTGCCCTGTGGGAAAATTGAGCTGAAGTCCACTCTGGCCCTCTGAGAAATGGTGTAGAAAGCATCTCAGAATGATGAACTGGGAAGTAAAGGAAGAGTGTACATCATCTACCAGTTCCCCTTCTCCCACTGGTTGAAGGTTATTCCATGGCATGTTAACTCCCTCATGCTTCCAGGGTGTGCGTGTGTATCAGTCAATTCCCATGCTGCTAATAAAAACACCCAAGACTGGATAATTTATAAAGGAAAAAGTTTCAACTGATTCACAGTTGCACAGGGAGGCCTTGGGAAACTTACAATTATGGCAGAGGAGAAGCAAACACATCCTTTTTCACATGGCAGCAACAAGGGGAAGTGCTGAGCAAAACAGGGGAAAGCCCCTTATAACACCATCAGATATCACAACAACTCACTGACTATCAGGAGATCACCATGAGGGTAACTGCCCCCATTATTAAATTACCTCCCACTGGGTCCTCCCCATGGCATGTGGGGATTATGGGAACTATAATTCTAGATGAGACTTGAGTAGGGACACAATGTCCAACCATATCATTCTGCCCCAGCCCATCCCAAATCTCATATCCTTACATTTCTAAACCCAATCATGCCCTTCCAACAGTCCCCGAGTCTTAACTCATTCCAGCACTAACCCAAAGGTCTAAGTCCAAAGTCTCACCTGGGACAAGGTAAGTCCCTTCCATCTGTGAGCCTATAAAAGCAAAAGCAAGGTAGTTACTTCTGATACAATGGGCATACAGGCATTGGGTAAATATGTCCATTCCAAATGAGAGAAATTGGCCAAAACAAAGGGGCTGCAGGCCCCATGCAAGACCAAAATCCAATAGGGGAGTCATTAAACCTTAAAGTTCCAAAATTGTCTCCTTTGACTCCATGTCTCACATCCAGATCATGCTGATGTAAGAGAACTCCCACAGCCTTGGGCAGCTCCACCCCTGAGGTTTTGCAGGGTACAGCCCCCCACTCCTGGCTGCTTTCACAGGCTGGTGTTGAATGTCTGCATCCTTTCCAGGCACACATTGCAAGCTGTTGGTGGATCTACCATTCTGGGGTCTGGAGGATGGTGGCCCTTTTCTCATACCTCCACTAGTCAGTGCCCCAGTAGGGACTCAGTGTGGGGTCTTCGACCCCACAACTTCCTTTCTTCACTGACCTAGCAGAGGTTCTCCACGAGGGTTCCATCCCTGCATCAAACTTCTGTCTGGGCATCCAGGTGTTTCTATACATCCTCTGAAATCTAGGTGGAGGTTCCCAAACCTCAGTTCTTGACTTCTGTGCACCCACAGGCTCAACACAACATGTAGGCGGCCAAGGCTTGGGGCTTGTATTCTCTGAAGCAATGGGCTGAGCTGAATGTTGGCCCCTTTTAGCCATGGCTGGAGCTGAAGCAGGTGGTACACGGGGCACCAAGTCCTGAGACTGCAGGACGGTCCTGGGTCTGGCCCATGAAAGGATTTTTCCCTCTTGGGGAAAAATGGCCTGGAGACATTTTCCCCAATGTGTTGGTGATTAACATTTGGCTCCTCATTACTTACGTAAATTTCTGTAACCAGCTTGAATGTCTCCTCAGAAAATGAGGTTTTCTTTTCTATGACATAGTCAGGCTGAAAACTTTCTAAACTTTTATGCTGTGCTTCTTCTAGAATGCTTTGCCGCTTTGAAATTTCTTCCACCAGATACCCTAAATCATCTCTCTCAAGCTCAGAGTTCTACAGATCTCTAGGACAGGGGCAAAATGCCACCAGTCTCTTTGCATAGCAAGGGTGGCCTTTGCTCCAGTTCCCAACAAAGTTCCTCATCTCTATCTAAGACCACCTCAGCCTGGACTTCATTGTCCATCCATATCACTATCAGCACTTTGGTCAAAGCCATTCAACAAGTCTCTAGGAAATTCCAAACTTTCCCACATCTTCCTGTCTTCTTCTGAGCCCTCCAAATTGTTCCAACCTCTGCCTCTTACCCAATTCCAAAGTCACTTCCACATTTTTGGGTATTTTTATGGCAACACCCCACTACCTGGTATCAATTTACAGTATTAGTTTCTTCTCATGCTGCTAATAAAGACATACCAAGACTGGGTAATTTGTAGATGAAAGAGGTCTAATTGATTCACAGTTCCACAGGGCTGGGGAGGCCTTAGGAAACTTACAATCATGGTGGAAGGGAAAGCAAACACATCCTTCTTCACATGGAGGCAGCAAGGAGACGTGCCAAGCAAAAGGGGGAAAAGCCCCTTATAAAACCATCAGGTTTCATGAGAAGTCACTATCATGAGAACGCTATGAGGGTAACTTCCCCCACGATTAAATTACCTCCCACTGGGTCTGTCCCGCAACATGTGGGGATAATAGGGACTATAATTCAAGATGGAATTTTAATGGGTACACAAAGCCTAATCATATCAGCATGTGTGAGTGGCATGGTGATGGATATTTGTCCCCTCCAAATCTGATATTGAAATGTAATCCCCAATGTTGGATGTGGGGGGTGGGGGCACTGGTGGGAGGTGTTTAAGTCATGGAGGCAATGGTTCCTTACCATTACCATATGGTAATTTGTTACAGTAGCCCCAACTGACTAAAACAGACTGTGATGTGTGTAGCCATTATAACCAAACTGAGTGGCTTCTTTCTCATGGTTCTGAAAACTGGAAATTCTAATGTGAATGCGACTGTCTAACTGGGTTCTTGATGAGGGCTCTCTTCCCGTTTATGCCCTCATATGCCTTTTCCCTGAAAGAAACATCCTATCTCTCCTTTTATAAAGGCATTAATCCCGTCATCAGATCTTCACCCTTACAGCATCATCTCAACCTAACTACTCCCCCAAAGCCCTACCACCAAGTACTATCACAGTCAGATTAGCTTCGACATATATATATATATATTTGGAGGAGGTGGGGGCAGTGGCAGAAACATTCAGTCCATAGCAAAGCCTTTGCCAATCTCTTCCTTTTTATCTTTATCAGATTGCAAAGGTATAATGTAAACATGGTAAAACATGGTAAAACATGGTACTGGGTATAGTAGCTACTCAAAATGGATTCTGAAGTTATTGAGTTATAAGCCTAACTTAGAAACGAAAGACAAATTAAGGTTTGAGGACCAGAGAACATTACATGAGTGGCTGCTAGTTACAGAGACAGTGAGGGACATTAATGATGGAAACACGAATGACTTATGGTCCGTATTCTCAAGAAGTCTTACATGTGGAGGGAGCATCTTGCTAAATAATCAGTTGAGTGATATGACTGAGACATTAGAGAGAAGATGAGACATTAGAGAAAAGATGAAATGATGTATTTTAATTCCATAGAAACTTTGTTAAATTTTCTTAAGTATTTAGCCTTATATTTTTGTAATAGATATAGTAATAAAGATCTGCTGAACCTTTTTACAAGTCTATCCTAAATTGGATTTGTAATAAAATAAGAGTTTTCCAGGTTATTACGTATAGCCCTTTTCAAAATTCAGAATGTTTGTTTTGAGTACTACATTAATCATCATTGTGGATGAATGGATGCATGGGTGGATAGATAGATAATGTGAATTCCTCAACTTCAAGATGGCTTTAGATTAGTTATAGAAGCAAACTAAGTATACTTGTCTATGACTAACTCTCTTATAATGTAGTAGTTATCTGAGAAACATAAACAGAGAAATCTGAGGAAAAAGGAGGGAGGTGACAGTTCTGCTTCGAACTGTTAGGAATGGATCTAGGAAGTCTTCAAAGAGAAATTGACTTTTGGGCTGTTTTTCAGTTGAAGAATTTCAATATATGCAGATTGGAGAAGGACATTTCAAGAACAGGGACAGCCAAATAAAAGGACAGTGATATTTTCAAGAATGCTTTATAGGCAATGAAATGGCTACAGGTGCCTGCAGTATTAGGAACATGGCAGGGGTGGGTTGGAGAAGCCTGGCAATGCCAGCTGGGGTTAGATGGTGGCAATCTAACTTTCAGGCTAAGGAGCTTTATCTTCACACTGTTGGTTGTCAATTTCCCAAGGTGCTCTTCTACAACCGCTTACAAAGACAAATATGCCTGGTATATTTTTTGGAGGTACACATTGCACATTGGCTTATTAAAGCTGCTAAAGAGTAAATAAGCTGTTTAATTTAAAGTCCAACATTTTTCAAAAGTCTCTAAAACAGAAAAACATTTATTTTTTTCTTTTCAATATCTATTTGAATCCTATGGAACATCACTGCAGAGAATACCTTGGAATTGAAGAGTTTAAAGAAAGAACCAGTGTGATCATTTTACCTTTTAAAATGTTACCTTGTTACAGTGTGTGGTATGGAGTAGAAACCATTAATTTGGAAACAAAGAGATGAAATAAGCTGTTGCTGCACTTTCTCTGCAGAGAGAGAGAGAGAGAGAGAGAGAGAAAGCAGATGCATGTGCAAGAGAGAAGATGAAATGGGAATTGGGTGCTGATGACAGAAATGGGTAAAGGGGAGGGGTATGAGCAAGCTTTTTTAAGAAGATGACTTGTTGAGGTCAGGTGACTCATGGGCTTTGGGGAACAAGAGTGGGATCTTGTGTACCACTCATTTTCTGCATTGTGCAACTGGATGAATGATGGGACCACTCACAGAATGAGCACCACACATGGGAAGGAAGATATTGGTGGATGAAAAATTTACTTTGAGTTTAGGTACCTGTAGAAAAGATACATTAAGAAATAGAGAACCCTCCATCTTTCTGATAAATCATTTCTTCTGTTTTCTTCTTCTGCCAGTCCCAGAAATCTCAATCTGCTTTATCTTCCTGTGAATTATTCTCCAAAACCTCATTCTCCAGCTCTCCTTAGTTCATGACCATTCTCCAGACATGCCATGCACATTCACAGCTATGTGCATTGACTCCATTGTTCTGTCATTCCAGAATGACCTTCCTGAATATATGTGTTGGAAATTGTCTGTAGCTCATAGCAATAGACATCCAACTATAATGGTTTAAATTTATAGTGTACTAGTATGAAAACAAAAAGTTCAGATGATAAACAGTCCAGAACTTGTTTTGACTTCACACCAACTTTTCTACCTTTTGGTCCACAGTTCTTAGCAGCAGTTCTATCCTCAGAGATACAAAATGACTGATGGAGCTCCAACCATCATAAGCACATTTCAAACAGAAGTATGAGAGAAGCAGAAATAACCTACATATTATCTATTTCCTTTTAAGAAGCTATTACAATGTTCTACCTAACCACTCATGTTTACATGTTATTGGCTATCCCTAGATGTAAGGGGACTGGGAAATAAAATGCGGTCTTTTCCTGCAATACATTGCTACTTGGGGAGGAAAAAAAGTGAAAGAGGGTGTGTGTGTGTGCGTGTTTTCTTTTTTTTAATTTGGGTTTTTAATTTTTCAAGGAAGAAGAAGAAAATACATAGAGTAGAGCAGTTTCTGCCACATTGACCTTTACCTTTTGCAACTCTGCTTAGGGTTGATCTAGCTTTAAATCAATCACCATATGGTTGTGATGATTGGAGCTCCATCAGTCATTTTGTATCTCTGAGGATAGAAGCTGCTGCTAAGAACTGTGGACCAAAAGGTAGAATTGTCCTCCTGCCAGAGGAGCTTTTTTTCTTCTGAAACAGGTGCATTGCCTTCTGTTCAGCACTCATTTACTTTATGTTTTCCTTATCCTTTCTTGTACCTCTGGCTCCTTCCTGAAAGATCCTTGGGAGTAAGATCTATTTTTGTATTAGTCCCTGTGTTCTCTTTTGATCTCTCTAAAGCTCAGGATTTGATATCACCTTTGGCTCTTAATAGGAAGTTAGAAGAAGTTGCATCTAACTCATGGTTCTCAGACTCTAGAGTACATCCAAATCATGTGGAAGGCCTATTAAGCATAAATGGCTGGACACTACTCTCAAAGTCCAGGACTGAGACAATGCATTTCTGACAAGTTTGCAGGTGATACTGGCGCTGCTAGTCCAGAGAGCACACTTTGAGGATCTTTTTTTGTAGGGATCGCCTATAAAGGTTCCTGTCACATTAGATCCCAGGGTATTTTCTTGATCTCAAGATGGCTAGCTGTACATCTGTCTTTCTCCTCACAGGGTCCATTGTTTTCTCTTTGTACTCTCACCTTTTTACAATCAATAAAAACATCTCAAACAAGTTCACAGTTTGTCAGCTGGGTAGGTCTTGCACAATAAATGGGAAATGGGCCAATGACAGTCAAGGACATAGTCTGGACTCATCATAATACTCATAGTTTACAGAGCCTTGCTTTTTTTTTTTTTTTCAGATTTTGTCATCATGACCTTCACAGTGCATCCCTCCTTCTCTCCCTCACCACCTAGTTAAGCAGTCCCATGCTACCAACTCATCACCAGCCCAGCTGAGTGTTAATTCTCTTCTGGAAAGTCATGCTAGTCCTGATAAAGGCCCCTCATTGCTAGGATAACCACTAACCCCAACAAATCCTCCCAATGATGTTTGTGAAATATTTCAGTTGAACTAAAAGATTTTCTCCAGGTCAGTGATTATTGTCATTAACATTTAGATAAGTTGGCTGTTTTCTGCTCTATATTACTCTGTGTTCCATTGCCTCATAATGGAGTAAGATAGGAAGGAGTGAGGAATTTCAAACCAAATGGTCTTTGCTAATAAATTTCAATGCCTCATTTAGGATGCTTTCTGTAGTCCATGAAGCTAGCATGCGCCATAGTCCCATCCCTCTCCTCTACATTCCTCTGGTGGGGCCCATGGTGATCCTGAACCCTTTTGTTCCTCATGTATCCCTAGCCAAAAGAGGACTCAGCCTTACTCTTTCTTGTGAGCCAGAACAGACTCATCTGAGGTTCCAAGCTTAAATGATTTTCCTATATGACTTCCTGACTCTTATCCTAGCAATCAGTCCTATAGTGAAGGACTGCAAGGACAAGTTTGGAGCACTCTTTTAACTCTCGAAGCACAAAGCACAGGAAACCTAAATCTTCTCCCAGACCTCTCAAACTCTAGTGGAAATGCCTGAATCTATATTCTGTATCATTTAACTTTTTAAAAAAAATATATCAGACTTAAGTATAATTATGGCTAGTGTGTCCTTAACAGGAAGTCTAACCGGATGATGTACAATAGGCCTTGAGGAGTCAGATAAAAATGAGTTTCAATGTTTCATATGTTAGGTAGAGCAGGTTGAGAAAATAGAGAGTTGGATTCAAGCCTGCAGATGTGGAGATGGTCGTCCATGACGCTTTAGCAGCCAGTTGGGTGTTAAAGAACAGGCAAGCTCCTAAAAAGTTAGTGTTCCTTGTGTAGCTCTTTATGGGTCAGTGCTTTACAGATGTGATGGGCACACGGGTTTACTAGGCTGTCATCATAAAGTGCAATTTCATTAACTTCTAACCATCTTCATTCGAATGGTAGCACCCCACTGACTTCGCTGCCCAAACACAAGGAATGTTATCCCAATTATGTTTTTAGTTGCTTACTTTTTGTTTTATATTTTGAAAGTATTCAAATCTACAAAAATAGTTGAAAAATAATACTTCATTAATTGTTAATCATTTTGACATATTTGCTTTATAAATCTTTCTTTTGTCTCTGTCTCTGACTCTTTCCCTCTCTTCACACCACACACACACACACACCACACACACACACACACACACACACACACACACACAGACAGACAGAGAGAGAGAGAGAGAGGAAAGGAGAGAGAGATACATACATCTGTTACTGTTTTTGTGAACTAAATTAATTAAATGTGAATTAAATTAATGAATGAGGTGATGGATATGCTATTACTCTGATTTGATCATTACACAATGTACACATGTATCAAAATATCACACTGTACCCCATAAATATGTACTATTATTATATCTCAATTCAAATACAATAAAACTTTTTAAAAATTAAAATTTCCTGGTGTGGGTGGCAAATTATATGGTTGCCCTATTATCATTTCTGCAGACATGACTTGTATGACTTCCTCTCAGCCTTTAGCAATGTTGTGGGAGTTCAGACTGACCTAGAGGCACAGACCTCAAGCTCCGGAAAGCAGTTGCCAGCCACTTGCCATGGGGTGGGCAGTCTATTGGCAAGGAGAAAATCTTAATAATTGAATACATTGAAATAAGTTTCAGGGCTCAGAAGCAGGTTAATCTTCTCCTCAGAAGCCTTTCCTCTGTACTGAAATAAATTGTTGGCTACTAAAACAAAATTATTTTCCCAACCTAATGTGAAAATTTTCTCCTGGTCAATAGACTGCCCACCCCATGGAGAGTGGCTGGAAACTGCTTTCTGGAGCTTGAGGTCTGTACCTCTAGGTCAGTCTGAACTCCCACAACATCGCTAACGGCCGAGAGGAAGTCACGCAAGTCATGTCTGCAGAATTGATGGTAAGACAACCGTATAATTTTCTACCCTCACCAGAAAATCTTAGTTTTTTAAGTGTTATTATATTTTAATTGAGATATAATAATTGTACATACTTATGGGGTACAGTGTGATATTTTGATACATGTATACATTGTGTAATGATCAAATCAGAGTAATTAGCATATCCATCACCTCAAACATTTATTCTTTGTCGAGAAACCTCAGAATCCTCTTTTCTAGCTATTACTATTTTGAAATATAAAATAATTATTATTAACTTTAGTCATTGTACAGTGCAATGGAACACTTGGACTTGTTTTTCCTATGTAAGTCTTCTAACTTTGTACTAATTGACCACCATCTCACAATCCCCTGATCCTTTCTACCCTCTCTAGCCTCTGATAACCCATTGTACTATTCTCTTGTTTTTAATTTTTATTTTAATTTCAGGGGTATATGTGCAGGTTTCTTATATAGGTAAATCTGTCATGGGGGTTTGTTGTACAGATAATTTTGTCACCCAGGTATTAAGCCTGGTACTCACTAGTTATTTTTCCTGATCCTCTCTCTCTCGTCCCATATCCTCTCTCTGATAGGCCCTATTGTCTGCTCTTTTCCTCTATGTGTCCATGTGTTCTCATCACTTAGCTCCCAATTATAAGTGAGAACATACAGTATTTGGTTTTCTATTCATGAATTAGTTTGTTAAGGATAATGGCCTGCAGCTCCATCCATTTCTACAAGTGACATGATCTCATTGTTTTGTATAGCTGTATAGTATTCCAAAGTATATATGTACCACATTTCCTATATAAAGTCTACCATTGATGGGCATTTAGGTTGATTCTGTATTTTTGCTATTGTGAATAGTGCTGCAATAAACCTACGCATGCGTGTGTCTTTATGATAAAACTATTTATATTATTTCGAGTATATACTCAGTATGAGATTGCTGGGTCAAATGGTAGTTCTGTTTTTAGGCCTTTGAGGAGTCACCACACTGTTTTCCACAATGGTTAAACTAATTTACACTGCTACCAACAGTGTATAAGCATTCCTTTGTATCCACAGCCTTGCCAGCACCTTTTTTCTGTTTCTTTTTTTTTTTTAAATAGCTGTTCTGACTGGCGTGAGATATTTCATTGTGGTTTTGATTTGCATTTCTGTAATAATCAATGTGTTGAGCATTATTTCATATACCTGTTGGTCACATGTATATCTTCTTTTGAAAGGTGTCTATTCATGCCCTTTACTCACTTTTTAATGGGGTTGTTTGTTTTTTCTCATAAATTTAAATTTCTTACAGATGCTGGATATTAGACTTTTGATAGATACATAGTTAGCAAATATTTCTCCCATTCTGTACATTGCCTGCGTACTGCATTGATAGTTTCTTTTGCTGTGCAGACACTCGTTAGTTTAATTAGATTTCATTTGTCAATTTTTGCTTTTGTTGTAATTGCTTTTGGCATCTTTGTCACAAAAACTTTGCTCATTCCTATGGCTAGAATGGTATTGCCTAGGATGTCTTCCAGGGTTTTTATAGTTTGGGGTTTTACATGTAAGTCTTTAATTCATCTTAAGTTGATTTTTGTATATAGTGTACAGAAGAAGTCCAGTTTCAATCTGCTTCCTATGGCTAGCCAGTTATCCCAGCACCATTTATTAAATAGGGAATCTTTTCCCCATTGCTTGTTTTTGTCAGGTTTGTCAAACATCAGAGGGTTGCAGATGTGTGGCCTTATTTCTGTGCTCTTTATTCTGTTCCATTGGTCTGTGTCTGTTTTTGTACCAGTACCATGCTGTTTTGGTTACTGTAGTCCTACAGTATAGTTTGAAGCTGGGTAGCATGATGCCTCCAGCTTTGGTCTTTTTGCTTAGGATTGCCTTTGCTATTTTGGCTGTTTTTTGATTCCATATGAATTTTAAAATAATTTTTTGTAGTTCTGTGAAGAATCTCAAAGGCAGTTTGATAAGAAAAGCACTGAATCTATAAATAGCTTTGCAGTATGGCCATTTTAGCAATATTGATTCTTCCTATTCATGAACAGGGAATGTTTTCCCCTTTTTTTGTGTCATCTCTGATTCCTTTCAGCAGTATTTTGTAACTCCTTGTAAAGGTTTTTCAGTTCCCTAGCTACCTGTATTGCTAGGTATTTTGTTCTTTTGGTGGCAATTATGAATGGAATTGTGTTCCTGATTTGGCTGTTGACTTGACTGTTGTTAGTGTATAGGAATGCTAATGATTTTTGCACATTATTTTTTTTTTCTGTCTTCAAATGAGGCTTTCTTTATTGCATCATCTTAAAATCAAATAATTTTCTCATTACTATTTACAAGTTCAAGTTTGCATTCGTGAATAAAAATCACAGATGTAAAAGGAAACATTTGGTTTTTTGCTTGTTTGTCTGTCTTTATTTCTTCTAAAAAAAAGTGATAAATGATGTGCAGAACGCACAGGTTTGTTACATGGGTATACGTGTACCATGGTGGTTTGCTGCACCTATTGACCCATCTAAGTTTCCTCCCCTCATCCTCCACCCCTCAACAGGCCCTGGTGTGTGTTGTTCCCCTCTCTGTGTCCATGTGAAGGAACCATTTTTTAACTTAGGGGTTGGGGAGAAATTCATGTTTTTATATGTAATCACTCTTTTACTGGCAGTTCTGTCATTCATTCAGGATGAAAAATCGCATGAATGATAAATGCAAGTATTGTTACATAGAAGGGCATGGTGCCCCTTGAAGTTGTGCAATCCTGTGATAGCATCAGGCCTGGCGACTGGTGCATGGCCCCTTGTCCTCAAATAACTCACAGTTGAATGGACAAAACAAGTTGTAGAGACTGTACAGGTATTGAGGAGTATTGTAAACTGAATAAGACATCTCCATCTGCTGCTGAGAACATGGCAAGAATGTGTAGCTGTGGCTAAGGAGATTCCTAAAGAGTGCCAGGAAAGGCTTTATCAAGAAGATGAGTCTTGATCTGAGCTCTTCATGGTCAATAGGATGTTCCTAGGTAGAGATAGGGAGACTGGGATGATGGCATGAAGCATAGCCATCTGGATTGGCTGGAGATTATCAAGCACATCATTGTCAAGTACATCAACTTCTGAATGGCCTTGAATGCCAGGATATGGAGTTAAGGTAGTATTTGATTAAAAAAAAAAAAAGGTGAATCCTTGAAGGCTTTTTTTATTATTTATTTTTTATTATCTTTAAGTTCTAGGGTACATGTGTACAACGTGCCGGTTTGTTACATATGTATACACGTGCCATGTTGGTGTGCTGTACCCATTAACTCGTCATTTGCATTAGGTATATCTCCTAATGCTATCCTTCCCCCCTCCCCACACCTTACAACAGGCCCCGGTGTGTGATGTTCCCCTTCCTGTGTCCAAGTGTTCTCATTGTTCAGTTCCCACCTATGAGTGAGGACATGCGGTGTTTGGTTTTCTGTCCTTGCGATAGTTTGCTGAGAATGATGGTTTCCAGCTTCATCTATTTCCCCACAAAGGACATGAACTCATCCTTTTTTATGGCTGCATAGTATTCCATAGTGTATATGTGCCACATTTTCTTAATCCAGTCTGTCACTGATGGACATTTGGGTTGATTCCAAGTCTTTGCTATTGTGAATAGTGCCGCAATAAACATATGTGTGCATGTATCTTTATAGCAGAATGATTTATAATTGTTTGGGTACAGTAATGGGGTGACTAGGTCAAATGGTATTTCTTGTTCTAGATCCTTGAGGAATTGCCACACTGTCTTCCACAACGGTTGAACCAGTTTATAGTCCCACTGACAGTGTAAAAGTGTTCCTATTTCTCCACATCCTCTCCAGCACCTGTTGTTTCCTGACTTTTTAATGACCCCCATTCTAACTGGTGTGAGATGGTATCTCATTGTGGTTTTGATTTGCATTTCTCTGATGGCCAGTGATGATGAGCATTTTTTCATGTGTCTGTTGGCTGCGTAAATATCTTCTTTTGAGAAGTGTCTGTTCATATCTTTTGCTCACTTTTTGATGGGGTTGTTTGTTTTTTTCTTGTAAATTTGTTTGAGTTCTTTGTAGGTTCTGGATATTAGCCATTTGTCAGATAAGTAGATTGCAAAAATTTTCCCCCGTTCTGTAGGTTGCCTGTTCACTCTGATGGTAGTTTCCTTTGGTGTGCAGAAACTCTTTAGTTTAATTAGATTCCATTCGTCAATGTTGGCTTTTGTTGCCATTGCTTTTGGTGTTTTAGACATGAAGTCCTTGCCCATGCCTATGTCCTGAATGGTATTGCCTAGGTTTTCTTCTAGGGATTTTATGGTTTTAGGTCTAACATTTAAGTCTTTAATCCATCTTGAATTAATTTTTGTACAAGGTGTAAGGAAGGGATCCAGTTTCCACTTTCTACATATAGTTAGCCAGTTTTCCCAGCAGCATTTATTAAATAGGGAATCCTTTCACCGTTTCTTGTTTTTCTCAGGTTTGTCAAAGATCAGATGGTTGTAGATGTGTGATATTATTCCTGAGGGCTCTGTTCTGTTCCATTGGTCTATATGTCTGTTTTGATACCATTACCATGCTGTTTTGGTTACTGTAGCTTTGTAGTATAGTTTGAAGTCAGGTAGCATGATGTCTCCGGTTTTGTTCTTTTGGTGTAGGTTTGTCTTGGCAATGTGAGTTCTTTTTTGGTTCCATATGAACTTTAAAGTAGTTTTTTCCAATTCTGTGAAGAAAGTCATTGGTAGCTTGATGGGGATGGCATTGAATCTATAAATTACCTTGGACAGTATGGCCATTTTCACAATATTGATTCTTTCTATCCATGAGCATGGAATGTTCTTCCATTTGTTTGTGTCCTCTTTTATTTCATTGAGCAGTGGTTTGTAGTTCTCCTTGAAGAGGTCCTTCACATCCCTTGTAAGTTGGATTCCTAGAATAGAGTATTTTATTCTCTTTGAAGCAATTGTGAATGGGAGTTCATAGGACATATCTCAAAATAATGAGAGCTATTTATGACAATCCCACAGCCAATACCATACTGAATGGGCAAAACCTGGAAACATTCCCTTTGAAAACTGACACAAGACAGGGATGCCCTCTCTCACCACTCCTATTCAACATAGTGTTGGAAGTTCTGGCCAGAGCAATCAGGCAGGAGAAAGAAATAAAGGGTATTCAGTTAGGAAAAGAGGAACTCAAATTGTCCCTGTTTGCAGATGACACGATTATATATTTAGAAAACTCCATCATCTCAGCCCAAAATCTCCTGAAGCTGATAAGCAATTTCAGCAAAGTCTCAGGATACAAAATCAGTGTGCAAAAATCACAAGCATTCTTTGTACATTAATTTTGAGACTTTGAAATTTTGTTTATCAGCTTAAAGAGATTTGGGGCCAAAATTATAGGGTTTTCTAGCTACAGAATCATGTCATCTGCAAACAGGGATAGTTTGACTTCCTCTCTTCCTATTTGGATGCTCTTTATTTCTTTCCCTTGCCCGATTGTTCTGGCTAGGACTTCCAATATTATGTTGAATAGGAGTAGTGAGAGATGACATCTTTGTTTTGTACCAGTTTTCAAGGGGAATGCTTCCAGATTTTTGTCATTCAATGTGATGTTGGCTGTGTGTTTGTCATAGTTGGCTGTTATTATTTTGATATATGTTTCTTCAATACCTAATTTACTGAGAGTTTTTAACATGAAGGAGTGTTGAAATTTATTGAAGGCCTTTTCTGCATCTGTTAAGATAATCATGCGGTTTTTGTATTTAGTTCTGTTTATATGATGAATCACATTTATTGATTTATGTATATCAAACTAACCTTGTTTCCCCGGGAAAAAGCTTACTTGATAGTGGTGAATAGGCTTTATAATGTGCCACAGAATTTGATATGCCAATATACTGTCCAGGATTTTTGCATCAAAGTTCATCAAGGATATTGGCCCAAAGTTTTATTTTTTTGTTGTCGTATTTCTTCCAGGTTTTGGTATCACGATGATGCTGGCCTAATAGACTGAGTTACAAAGGAGTCCTTCCTCCTCCATTTTTTGGAATAATTTCAATAGGAATGGTATGAGCTCTTTTTTGCATATCTGGTAGAATTCAGCTGTGAATCTGTCTAATCCTGGCCTTTTTTATTTTTGTTGTCAATAGGCTATTTATTACTGACTCAATTTCAGAGTTGTTATTAGTCTATTTAGAGATTCGGTTTTTTCTTGGTCCAGTTTTGGGAGGGTAAATGTGTCCATGAATTTATCCATTTCTTCTAGATTTTTTAGTTTACGTACATAGAGTTATTCATAGTATTCTCTGATGGTTGTTTTATTCTGTGGAGTCAGTAGTAATATTCCCATGTTGTTTCTGGTTCTGTTTATTTTAATCTTCTCTATTTTCTTCTTTATTAGTCTAGCTGGCAGTCTATTTTATGAAATTTTTCAAAATACTAACTTCTGTATTGGTTGATCTTTTAAATGGTTTCTTATGTCTAATTCTTTTTCAGTTCATCACTAATTTTGGTTATTTCTTGTCCTCGTCTAGCTTTGGAGTTAGTTTCCTCTTTATTCTCTAGTTCTTTTAGTTGTGATGTTAGATTATTAAATTGAAAATTTTCTAACTTTTTGATGTGAGCATGTAGTACTATAAATTTCCCTCTTATCACTGCCTTAGCTGTGTCCCAGAGGTTCTGGTATGTTGTATCTTTGTTCTTGTTAGTTTCATAAAACTTATTGATTTCTGCCTTCATCCATTGTTTACTCAGAAATCATTCAGGAGAAGGTTATTCAATTCCCATGTAATTACATGCTTTTGAGTGAATTTCTTAGTCTTGATTTCTAACTTGATTGTGCTATGGTCAGAGAGAGAGAGGTTGTTATGATTTTACTTTTTTGGTGTTTGCTGAGGAGTGTTTCATCTCTGATTATGTAGTTGGTTTTAAAATATGTGCCATATGGCAATAAAAAGAATGTATATTCTGTTGTTTTTAGGTGGAGAGTTCTGCAGATGTCTGTCGGGTCCATTTGATACAGTGCTGAGTTCAGGTCCCATATATCTTTGTTAAGTTTTTTGCCTTGATAATCTGTCTAATATTTGGGGTGTCAAAGTCTCCAACTAACACTGTGTGGGAGTCAAAATCTCTTTGTAAGTCTCTAAGAACTTGCTTTATTAGTCTAAGTGCTTCTGTGTTGGGGGCACATATATTTAGGATAGTTACATCTTCTTGTTGAATTGAGCAGGTTTGCTCCTTTTCCAGTATAACTTACTCATATTTCTGGAGTCACTGGGGGCTAAGAATGAGTCCTACTTTGAGGTAGCCCCGTGAAGGATTTCCAGCTTCCTTCTCGTTCAGCCTGGATTCTGTGTCTTCCCTTCATCTACTCCCAGTCACTTCTCTTGGAAGATCTGTTAGGAACACACCTGTTGTCCTTGTCCCTCCATAGCAGCTGTTCTACCTGGCTGCGTCTGGTCAGCTATCTTGCTGAGCTACCTCCCTGTTCCATTCTATATGTCTATAAAATCAACTTTGTTAGATAACACAAATGGGTGAGATCATTAAGTATTTTTTCTTCCATGCTTGGCTTAATTCACTTAACATAATGCCCTCTAGGTTTATCTGGTTTGTAGTGAATGACAAAATTTCATTTTTTTTTTAATGACTGATTAGTATTAAATTGTGTATATATACAACATTTTAAAAATATATTTACTTTTTGATAGACACTTATGTTCATTCCATACTTTGGCTCTTGTGAATAGTGCTACAAAAACATGGGATTGTAGATGTCTCTGACATACTGATTTTATTTCCTTTGAATTCCCAGTACTGGGATTGTTTGACCATATGGTAGTTCTGTTTTTGTTTTTTTGAGAAAGCTCCACACTGTTGTCCATAATGGCTGTATTAATTTACATTCTCAACAATAGTGTACAAATTCCCTGTTCTCCACATCTACACCAGCATTTGTTGCTTTTTATTCTTTTGGTAATATCCAATCTAATTGGCACGAGCTAATATCATCCTGGTTTTAATTTATGTTTCTCTGTTGATTAGTAATGTTGAACATTTTTCCATATACCTGTTGGTCATTTGTATAACTTCATTTGAAAAATGCCTGTTCAGATCTTTTGCCCATTTTTAATCAGATTTTGTAACTATGTTGAATTGTTTGACTTCTTTGTGTATTCTATATATAAGCCCCTTGTAAGTTTGTAGCTATTTTCTTCCATTCTATAGGTTGTGTCTTCACTCTGTTGATTGTTTCCTTTCTTTTGCATAAGCTTTTTAGTTTGATGCATTCCCACTTCATTATTGTTGTTGTTGTTGCCTGTGCTTTTGAGGTCTTATTCTAAAAAAAAGCATTTCCCCAACAAATGTTATAAAGTGTCCTGTTTTCTTCTAGCAATTTTATAGCTTCAGTTCTTACATTCAAATTTGATATTGATTTTGATTTGATTTTTGTATATAGTGATAGATAGAGGTCTAGTTTTATTTTTCTGCATGTTGATATCCAGTTATCCCAGCACCATTTACTAGAGAGACTATCTTTTTTTCCAATGCGTATTGTTGGCACCTTTATAGAAAATCTCTTTACTGTAAATGTGTAAATTTATTTCTGGATACTCTATTCTGCTCCATTTGTTCATGTTTCTGTTTTTACGCCAGTAGAATGCTCTCTTGGTTATTATAGCTTTGTAGTATATTTTGAAATCAGGCAGTATGATGCCTCCAGCTTTGTTCTATTGCTCAAGATTATTACTTTGACTATTTAGGATCTTTTGTGATTCCATACAAAATTTAGGATTTTTTTGTACGTTTATAAATAGTATCATTGGTATTTTCACAGGGATTATATTAAATATATAGATTGCTTTTTGTTATATGTACATTTTAACAATATTAATTCTCCCAATCCATGAAAGTGAGATATTTTCTCTTCATTCATGTCCTCTTTATTTTATCAATGTTTTATAATTTTATCATATAAATTTTTCACTTTTTTGGTTAAATTTATTCCTAAGAAATTTTTGGTGACTATTGCAAATGGGATTGTCTTCTTTATTTCATTCTAACGTGGTTCACTGTTAGTATATAGAAATACTTTTGTATGTTGATTTTGTATTTTGCAACTTTACTAAATTTATTTATTAATTATAGTAGTTTTTGGTGAAGTCTTTAGTGTTTTCTAGGTATAAGATTATGTTATCTGAAAACAGGAATAACCTGACTTCCTCCTTTCAAATTTGGGTGACCATTTTTTCTTTCTCTTGACAAATTGCCCTGACTTGTACTTCCAGAACTAGGTTGAATAGAAATTATGAAATTGGGCTTCCTTGCCTTCTTCCAGATCTTATAGGAAATGCTTTTTACTTGCCCTTACTTATATGATGTTAGCTTTGGATGTGTTATATAGTATTAATTGTGTTGAGGTACATTCCTGCCATACCAAATTTGCTGAGAGTTTTTAGCATAAAGGGATGTTGAATTTCTGTGTATAATAAAATAATCATAAGATTCTTGTTCTTAATTGTATTAATATAATGTATGATGTACATTGATTTGCATATGTTCAACCACTCTTTCATTGCTAGAATAAACCGCACTTGATCATGGTGAATGATCTTTTTAATTTGCTACTAAATTTGGTTTGTGAATATTATGTTGAGAATTTTTGCATCTATCTTCATGAGGAATATTGGCCTGTGGTTTTCTGTTCTTGTTTGTTTTCTTTTCATTGTGTTCTTCTTTGCTTTTGGTATCTGGGTGTATTATTATGTTCTCATAGTGCTATGAAGAAATACCGAAGACTAGGTAATTTATAAAGAAAAAGAGGTTTAATGGTCTCACAGTTTCACATGACTGGGGAAACCTCACATTCATGGCAGAGGGTGAAGGTGGAACAATGTCAGTCTTACATGGTAGCAGGCCAGAGAGCATGTGCAGGAAAACTGCCCTCTATAAAATTATCAGATCTTGTGAGACTTTTTTACTATCACTAGAATAGCACAGGAAAAGACCTGCCCCCATGATTCAATTACCTCACACCCGGTCCCTCCCACAATACATAGGAATCATGTGAACTACAAATTCAGGATGAGATTTGGGTAGGGACTCAGCCAAACCATATCACAAGGTACTGCTGGCCTTAGAGATTGAGTTTGGAATAATTGCCTTCCCTTCAGTGTTTTGGAATAGTTTGAGAATCATTGGTGTTATTTCTTCTTTAAATGTTTGTTAGAATTCAGCAATGAAACCATTGGATTCCTTTGATGAAACCCTTTTTATTAATGATTCAATGTTATTATTCATTGGTCTCTTTAGATTTTCTATTTCTCTATAATCATCTCTTGTTAGGTTGTATGTCTAGAAATTTATCAAATTTGGCCGGGCGCGGTGGCTCAAGCCTGTAATCCCAGCACTTTGGGAGGCCGAGACGAGCGGATCATGAGGTCAGGAGATCGAGACCATACTGGCTAACACAGTGAAACCCCGTCTCTACTAAAAATACAAAAACTTAGCCGGGAGAGGTGGCGGGCGCCTGTAGTCCCAGCTACTCGGGAGGCTGAGGCAGGAGAATGGCGTGAACCCGGGAGGCGGAGCTTGCAGTGAGCTGAGATCCGGCCACTGCACTCCAGCCCCAGTGACAGAGCGAGACTCCGTCTCAAAAAAAAAAAAAAAAAAAAAAAAAGAAATTTATCAAATTTTTTTTTTTTAATTTTTCAATTTGGGATGTAGTTGTTCATAATTATGAACCTATGTATTTTTATAGTATCAATTCTTACTGACTCCTTTTTTACTTCTAATTTATTTATTTAGATTTTCTCTTTTTCTTAGTCTTGTTAAAGTTTTGTTGATTTTGTATATCTTTTCAAAAAACCAACTCATTGATTTTTTAAATTTATTACTGATCTTCTTTAGTTTCTATTTCATATTTTTCTTTATTCATTCTTTTCCTCTATTGATTTTGGGGTTGTTTCATTCTTGCTTTTCTGCTTCCTTGAGGTACACTATTAGATTGTTTTTATGAAATTATTGTATTTTCTTGATGTCACTGTTTATTATTGTAAACTTCCCTCTAAGCACTGCTTTTGATGTATTCCATAGGGTTCAAAATGTTCTATTTCCATTTTTATTTGTCTCAAAAAATTTTTTAAACTTTACTTTACATTTCCTTATTGACCTATTGGTCATTCAAAAGCATGTTATTTGACTTCCATGTGTTTGTATAGTTTCTAAAATTACTCCTGTTATTAATTTCTCGTTTTATTGCAGTCAGAAAGGATACTTGATATAATTTTGATTTTTAAAAATTTGTTAAGGCTTGTTTTTTGCACTAACAGATGATTTATTCTTGAGAATATTTTATATGCAATTCAGATGAATGTATATTCTGTAGTTTTGGATAGAATTTTCTGTAAATATTTCTTAGGTTTATTTATTCTAGACTGCAGTTCAAGTCTAGTGTTTCTTTGATTTTCCATCTGGGTAATCTACTCACTGCTGAAAGTGGAGTGTTCCCCACTATTATTATATTGAATTCTGTATCTTCCTGTAGGTATATTAATATTTGTTTTCTATATTAAATTGTTCCCACATTAGGTACACATATATTTACACTTCTTATATTCTCCTGTTGTATCAAGAACTTTATCACTATATAATGGGCTTTTTTACATCTTTTTACAGTTTTTGGCTTAACGTCTATTTTATCTGTTAAAAGTATTGTTGCTACTCCTGCTCTTGTTTTGTTTCCATTTGTATTAAATATCTTTTTCACCCTTCACTTTATGCATACCCTAACAGGTTGAGTGAGTCTCTTGTAGACAGAATATAGTTAGCTCTTTTTGCATTACCCATTTAGCCACACTGTGTTTTCTAATTAGAGAACTTATTCTATTTGCAATCAAAGTAATTATTAATAAGTAAGGGCTTACTACTGCTATTTCATTGTTAGTTTTCTAGACCTTTTCTTTCTTACTTTCTTACTGTATTCTTTAATGGTTAAATATATTTTATAGTATGTTTGAGTCTTTGTTTTTTATTTTTAGTATATCTATTGTACATTTTTCATTTTTGGTTACCATGAGGCATATAAAGAAATCTTATAGTTTAGCAAGTTGTACTAGAATGATAACAACTTTAATTTCAATAAAAGGAAAATAAACAAAAAACCTGTTCTCTTTAACTCCACTTTCCCTCCATATTTTGAATTATTGATATCAAATTTTGTATCTTATATTGCTTATCTCAACAATTTATTGTTGTCATTTTTGTCTTCTAGCCTTCACACTGAAGATACAAGTTGTTTACACACCAGGATTACAGTATTAAAGCATTCTGAATTTGTCTATGTGTTTACTTTTACTAGTGAGTTTTATACTATCAGATAATTTCTTATCATAAGTTTGCTTTCAGTTTGAAAGAATTCTTCAGTTTGAAGAATTCTCTCTAGCATTTCTTGTAAGAAAGATCTAATGGTGATGAATTTCCTCAGCTTTTGTTTGTCTGGGAAAGTCCTTATTTTTGCTTCTTTTCAGGAGGACACCTTTGCTGGGTACAGTATTCTTGGTTGGCAGCTTTTTTATCTTCTTTAGCACTCTGAATATATCTTTCACTACCTTTTGGCCTGGAAGATTTCTTCTGAGAAGGCTGTTGTCAGCTATTTTGGAATTTTTAAACTATGTAATTTGCTACTTTTGCTGCTTTCAGAAGCTATTCTTTGTGTCTGGCCTTTGAAAATTTAGTTATAATATGTCTTGGAGTAGGCTTATTTGGGTTGAATCTGATTGATGACCTTTAACTTTCCTCTACCTGAATATTTATATCTTTTTCTAAGATTGAAAATTTTTCTCTCATTGTTTCTTTGAATAAATATTCTACTTATTTTTGTTTCTACTCCCTCTTGAACTCCAATAACCCCAAAATTTGCTCTTTTGATACTACTGCATTTTTCTTATATGCCTTCATGAGTCCTTTTCATTCTTTTTTCTTTTTTTCCTTCTGACTGAATTTTCAAATAGCTTGTATTCAAGTTCACTGATTCTTCTGCCTGATAAGGTCTTTACCTATTGCATTTTCTACTTCAGTATATTTTTCAGCTCTAGAATTTCTGTTTGATTTCTTTATTATTATTTTAGTCTCTCTGTTAAATTTCTCTGATGTTTTTTAAATTGTTTCTTGATGTTTTCATGAAGTTCACTGAGCTTCCTTTACAGTTATTTTGAATCCCTTGTGTAACCGATCATACATCTCCATCTCTTCAGAGCCTGTCACAGGAATCTTGTTGTGTCCTTTTAATTAGGTCATAATTTTCTGATTGTTCTTGATGCTTGTGAATGTATGTCAGTGTCTACACATTAAAGAATTAGTTACTTATTCCAGTCTTTGCAATCTAGCTTTGTTTTTTCTGTTCTACTACAATGCGTCTGTTTAGTAATCTAAGTAGACTAACTGTTGTCAGAGCTCATAACCACCGAAGCTATAAATAAAAAGGAAGGTGGGGTTCTACTGCAAGTCCACCAGGGGTTCCGTTTTGCCCTCCAAAAGTCCTGCTCTCCCCTGAAGTCCGCAGAGGCTGCCAACAACAAGTGGAGATACACATTTCCTTGTTTAATTCAGTGTGCACAGAAAGAGAGAGGAAACCTCTCCCCTAACCAAGGATTTTTGTCCTGTCTTTCAATCACACTGTGCCAGTCTAGCTGAACTATACATGTGTTGGCTGATAGTAGTTCCTAGGGGAGTATCATGCTCTTAAAAAGAGGATTTTGAAATAGTGGAAGTTGAATTACTATGTTTACTCTAAACTTTCAGTGCTGCATAATAGAACTTTCTGCAAAAAAGAAATGCTGCATTCTCCACTGGCCAATGTAATAGCCACTGGCCAGTGGCCACTGTGGCTATTTAAATTAACTAACCACAGTGCTATTTAAATTAAATTAATTAAAAATAAATAAAATATTAGAGTAATAAAGTGACCAAGATTCAGGTTGGAGAAGGACATAGAATCCAACTCCATTGAGTCACATGGGCTGTAGTGAGGGAGAGGAGAGAACTCTGAGTAAAATGTAGGTCCTTTTTTGGAAGGAAGAGTTGAATATGTAGTTCTTCTATATCCTTGCTGCTCAAAATTTGGTTCATAGACCACAAGCATGGTTATCATGTGGTAACTTACTAGAAAAGCCGAATCTTAGGCCCTATATCAGATAAACTGAATCATAATTCGCAACTTAACAGAATCTTCAACTGTTTACCACATGGTTTGGCTTAAAGACTTGCAGTTTGAGAGACCTGGATTTCCAGTCTGGGTGTGCCACTAACTCTAAGTAAATTATGCAACTTACTTCAGCTCTCTAAGTTTTCATTTTCCCATCTGATATGGCTTGGCTGTGTCCCCATCCAAATCTCATCTTGAATTGTAGCTCCCATAATCCCGATGTGTCATGGGAGGGACCCAGTGAGAGGTAATTGAGTCATGGGGGGTGGGTTTTTCCCACGCTGTTCTTGTGATAATGAATAAGTCTCATGAGATCTGATGGCTTTATAAATGGCAGTTTCCGTGCACACACTCTTGACTGCCACCATGTAAGATATGACTTTGCTCCTCCTTCACCTTCCACTATGATTGTGAGGCCTCCCCAGCCACGTGGAACTGTGAGTCCATTATGCCTCTTTTTCTTTATAAATTACCCAGTCTCATTATCTTTATTATCAGTGTGAAAACAGACTAATACACCACCTCTAAGAATATTACAGTAAACCTTGCCTAACAGGGTTATTACAATTTTTATATGAAATACTATGTATGAAATTCTTAGCACAATACAGAGCATCTAATATCTGCTCATTAAATCATAGTTTTTCTAGCCTCCTCTCTAGGACAGAATATGTCTTATCCATGGAGAAATCTACACCCTGGCCACAGCTTTGCACATAACAGAAGTTCAATAATGTGGGTTGAAATAACAGACACAATAAAAGACTGAGTGAATTCATGATTAGGTTGTCCAGTGCCTCATAAATTATAGATGGATCAATATATACAATGCATTATTTTAATGAATAACTACAATTATTTTACACGTATAATCAGAGCAATATTTGATTTTTCTAATTTTATTTGAATAATTTCTTACCTGATTACCTTGCCTAGAACTTCTTTCTTAAGGGAAAAAAATTAAAAGGTACATACTTTTTGTATGGTCTTTCTTATTGTCAGGCTTAGTTTATAAGGTATTGTAAATGTCCTCTATGGGCATGTTCTTTAGCAGCCTTTGTAAAAGAAAAAGATACACTCATATGTCCACACTGTACATTAGGATCTTACCTTAGTAGCACTACTGGTGGCAACCCTCACAGGCAGCCTTAATGTCTTGTGAGGGAGCCCTCCTCCTTTCCCTCATAAGACAGGAGTCTTGAGCAGTTGCTTAAATTTTCAGACATTTTGTATCATCTTCCCAAGTAGACTCTCATCTTTCCAGCTGTCTACAGCCAGGCTTGAAACTCTTCTAGCACTTCCTTTGCTCTTATCTTGTGAGACACAATATCCTACTTTGCAGTTATGTTACTTGTACATTATTATTAAGTCCAGTAAGATGCGAACTGCTGAGAATGCCTGTAGCCTGGTGTTGAGAAATAGCAGATCCTAGCTCAAATGCCTGGAGTTGCTAACAGGCTTCACCAGTGATCTGGAATACGATCTTGGGTAAACAATAGTGTCTCTGACCCTCCATTTACTTATCTATAAAATAAACCAAACACACACATATAAACAAAAAGCCTATTTAACAATGTATAAAACTTAAAGCTTTATGAAGGTGTAAGATATTATATATTTCTATTCTTTATTATTATCTTTTATTTATTGATTCAAACATGCTTGTTGCCCATCGGTTATGGGGATTATGCTATATAATGTGCCAGAGTTAGAGAAATGATGAAATACACAGTCCATGAACTCAATGACATTAAAGAGAAGACTGTGAGCACCAAGAAGAGGCCAACTAGGGCAACCTGAAGTAGTCAGTAATAGGGAAACCTGAAGTAGTCAGTAAATACTTACTAAAAGAAGGGGTATCTTGCTGGGCACAGCAGCTCATGCCTAAAACCCCAGCACTTTGGCAGGCTGAGGCAGATGGATCGCTTGAGCTCAGGAATTTGAGATCAGCCTGGACAACATGGTGAGACCCTCTCTCTCCCCAAAATACAAAAATTAGCTGGGCATGGTGGTGCACACCTGTAATCCCAACTTCTTTGGAGACTGAGGTGGAAGGGTAGCTTGAGCCCAGTAGTTGGAAGATGCAGTGAATCAAGATTGTGCCACTGCACTCCAGTCTGGGCAACAGAGCTAGACCTTGTCTCAAAAAAAAAAAAAAAAAAAAGAAAGAAAAGAAAAGAATAAAAGAAAAAAATAAAAGGGGGTATCTGAAGTGACTCTTAAGAAATGAGTAGAAATTAGGCAGACAAATAAGGGTAAAAAAATTCAAGGCTGAGGAAGAATGGTGCATTTACTACAAATACTTTTTAAATTTTTCCTTATTTAAAGAAATGCATAAAGCTTTTTACCTATTTTAAATAAAAAGCAGAAAGTATGACTTTTCAATTCCAGGAGGTGTTTTTGTCCATAGCACGGTCTACTTAATTCAGACAACTGATAGAAATGAAATTCAGAGAAGTGCCCTAGTGTCCCCAAGGCCACATGGATTGTTAGTAGCAAAACTAGTTTACTAACGCTTAACCTAGCTGTTTTCCTTACATAATGCTACCTCCTCGATCCAGAGGCAAGATGATAACTTAATATCCCTAGTAGCATAGACTCTTTTGTCAGCACCAAACACAAATGTACAACCAATGCTCCTCAGCTGGATACAGGTCACTTTTCAGCAGAATGCATGTCATGGATGTTTGCTAAGAAGAAGAATTTTTAAAATTAGATCTAGGAGTACTTGGCATATTTCCACCTGGCACCCACACTCACTTAGATTACCAGAAATCTTAGGCTTAAGGAAAGCTTAATTAAAACCAAGTCAATGGAGCACTTCCTGAGGAACTAACAGGATAACACAAATAAATTGGGCATTTTTCTCTTCTCTTTTTGCTGTTCTGTTACTCTCAACCCAAACTTTGATTTATCTACACCATATATATTTATTTAATCACCAAATTTTCTTTATCGATTGTGTACAGGCAAACTAAAACTTTTTTGAAAAGCTTAATATTTTGTATAACTATTATGTATGCTATAGTTATTAGAGGAAGATAGGGTGGATTAACTGCTAGATTTGAAATTCAAAACCTGTGTCTGAGTCTTTGTGATAGAGATAACATACTGTTGGCAGTAATGAGGTGAAAGTGCCCATTATGATCTTGGGCCCATGGCAATGGATCTATATCTGCTAATTTTCTACATTCATTGCTAATATTTCTTCTTAGCCTCACCTTCATCATCAATAAAATGGAGATAATGTCTATTTCTTTTTTTTTTTTTTTTTTTTTTAGATGAAGTCTTGTTCTGTCACCCAGGCTGGAGTGCAGTGGTGTGATCTCAGCTCACTGCAACCTTTGCTTCCTGGGTTCAAGCGATTCTCCTGCCTCAGCCTCATGAGTGGCTGGGATTACAGGCACCTGCCACCATGCCTGGCTAATTTTTGTATTTTTTTAAGTAGAGATGGGGTTTCACCATGTTGATCAGGCAGGTCTTGAACTCCTGACCTCATGATCTGCCTGCCTCGGCCTCCCCAAGTGCTGGGATTACAGGCATGAGCCACTGCACTGGGCCATAATGTCCATTTCTTCTACTTATATTACAGTGATTATATAAAACTCATGATCTAGTGTATGTTTGGAAATATGGTCTCAAAAACTCAGAAGCCAATGGCATTATTGGCCACTTGAATTGGGAGAGGGGTGTGGCAGAGTATCATGAACTACCTTGGATTGTGTGCCCAGAAAGACCTTTCCAAGGAGGTCCTGTTTGAACAGAATTCTGAATAGGAAAAGAAGCCAGCCATGTAAAGGATTGAGCATAGATATTGTAGGTAAGGGAACCAGCCAGTACAAAGGCTCCAAGCCACTTATGAGTAAGGCATAAATGAAAAAATTAAATCCTCTCGACTGGCATAATCAGAGCAAAGTGTGCAAGGAAGAAAGAATTTGGAGATTATATCATCAAGGTATGTAGGCCATTCATGAAAAATGATGGTAGAGAGTTAGAAATGTTCTCTAGGACAATGGAAAACCACTGGGGGTGGGGGTGTTGAACCCAACTCTGTACCTGACTATGTAAATTTGAGCAAGTTATTTCAGCTCTCCAAGTTTGCTTCTTATTCTATAAAGTGGACATGATACCCACCTTGAAAAATTATTCTGAGAATTACATTTACTATTCTATGTAATATATTTAGTATCTGACGCCTGACAGATATGCTATGTATTAATGATTGTGGTGTTGTTGCTGTTGTTGTTGACACTGTCATTGTCATTATTATTATCCCATCTAAGTTAAGACAGAAATGACTACGGGGAAGAAGAAGGAACAGCAGAAGAGACAGGCAGATGTTGCACAAAAGCAGATCCAGTACCACAAAATAGTATTTTATTTCCAGGTGTCAAATAAGCCTTATCATTCTTTGTCCACACATTTCTTTTTACTTCTAATAATGGGACACCGTGGCCTCTGACCATATAAGGTACTGGCCCATGAATCCAAGAGTCAGGCAGGGAGCCTTCCTGTCAGAGTATGTGCCAAGCACCCAGATCACAATCCAGGAGGTCAGACAGCCCTTCTGGAAGCTGCCAAGGCTGAGAACTTAGTCTTGGATGTGGATAACAGCTATTTTACCTGATAACAGTTATTTTAACCCAGCATTTTCTGTAGGAAACCAAGAGAAGTAAGCTGGGAGTGTTCCAGGTAGGATAATTGCCCAAATGTACTTTTTAGAGGCCGTATTTTCCTTCATCTTACTCTGAGGACAAATGCTTAAGCATCTGAAAATGTGGACATAGCAATCTTGACGCTGACGTTGTGGTTAATAATCTTACCATCCTCCTGTCTTTCCTGTTTCTCTAATTTCCATTCTCTCTTCCTTCATTTCTGACTAACCCTCCCTTCCTTTCTCGGTCCCTTCTTTTCCATTACTTTCTGTATTGTTCTTTTATTTTTAGTTGACAAATAATAATTGTACATATTTATGGAAGACAGTAAAATTTTGATACACAGATATAATGTTAAATAATCAAATAAGGGTAATTCCATCATCTCACACGTTTATCATTTCTTTGCTTTGTGACTATTCAAAATATTCTCCTCTAGCTTGTGAATATATACACAAAATTATTTTTAATGATATTTACCTTACAGTGCTACAGAACATTAGAACTTAGTCTTTCCTTCTAGCTACAACTTTGCACCCATTAAACAACTTCTCCTCCCTTCTCCTCACCCATCCCAGCCTCTAGAAAATCACAATTCTACTCTCTATCCCTGTGAGCTCAATTTTTTTCGATCCTATATATGAATGAGACCATGTGGTATCTTTATCTTTCTGTGCCTGATTCATTTCACTTAATGTCCTCCAAGCTCATTGATGCTGCCTCAAATTACAGGATTCCATTGCTTTTTACAGCTGAACAGTATTCCATCGTGAATATATACCACATTTTCTTTTTCTGTTTATCTGTCTATGGACATTTGGGTTGATTCTGTATCTTGACTATTGTGAATAGTGCTGCAATATACTTGGGAATGCAGGTATTTCTTCAATACTCTTTCCTTTTCTTTGGGTAAACACCCAATAGCAAGATTGCTCAATTGTATGGTACTCCTATTTTCAGTTTTTTGAGAAAATGCCATATTGTTTTCCACAAAGCTGTACTAACTTACATTCCAACCAACAGTTTGTAAGAGTTTAAATTTTTCCACTTCCTTGTCAGCAATTGTTATTTTTTGACTTTTTGATGATAGCCATTTTAATTTGGATAAGATGATATCTCATTGTGGTTATTTGCATTTCTTTGATAATTAATGATGTTGAGCAGTTTTGCATGTACTTATTGGCCCTTTGCATCTCCTTTTTTGAGAAATGATTATTCAGGTCCTTTGCTTATTTTTAAATTAGATTATTTTATTTTAGTTCCTTTTATAATGTGGATATTAGTCCCTTGTTGGATAGTTTGCAAATATTTTTCTCCCACTTTACAGATTGCCTCTTCACTCCACTGAGTTTCCTTTGCTATGCAGAATCTGTTTCATATACTAGAATCTCATTTGCCTGTTTCTCTTTTTATGGCCTGTTGTTTTGAAGTCTTACTGTAAAATATTTGCCTAGATCAAAGTCCTGAAGTGTTTCCCCCATATTTTCTTCTAGTTGTTTTTTAGTTTGGGGTCATAGGTTTAAGTCTCTAATCTATTTTGAGTTGATTTATTTTTTATGTGGTGAAAGATAAGAGTCTAGTTTCGGTCTTCTGCATGGATGTTCACTTTTCCCAGCACCATTTATTGAAGAAGATGTCTTTTCCCCAGTGTATGTTCTTGGAACCTTAGTTAAAAATCAGTTGGCCATAAATATGTAAATGTATTTCTGCGTTCTCTGTTCCACTGGTCTACGTGTCTGCTTTTATGCCAGTACCATCCTGTTTTAGTTACAAGATATTTGAAGTGTTTATTTTATTATTTTTTTTCTTCTGAGTCTCACTCTGTTGCCCAAGCTGGAGTGCAGGGGTGCAATCTTGGCTCACTGCAACCTCTGCCTCCTGGGTACAAGTGATTTTCCTGCCTCAGCCTCCCGAGTAGCTGGGATTACAGGCACATGCCACCATGCTTGGCTAATTCTTTTTTTGCATTTTTATTAGAGATGGGGTTTCACCATGATGGCCAGGCTGGTCTCAAACTCTTGACCTCAGGTGATCCACCTGCCTTGGCTTCCCAAAGTGTTGGGATTACACGTGTGAGCCATAGTGCCTGGTTGTTTATAGTATTTTTGAAATCAGGTAATGTGATCCCTCTAGCTTTTCTCTCTGTAATCAGGATTGTTTTATGTCTTTGAGATCTTTTGTGGTTCCATGAAAATTTTAGAATTGTTCCTTTTCTATTTATGTGAAGAATACCATTGGTATTTTTATAGAAATTGTGTTAAATCTGTAGATCATCTTACATAGTATGATCATTTTAACAATATGAATTCTTCCAATACATGAGCATGAGATGTCTTTTCACTTTTTGTGTTCCTTCAGTTTCTTTCACCAGTGTTTCATAATTTCATTGTAGATATTTTTACCTCCTTGGTTAAATTTATTCTTAGATTTTTAAATTTTTTATCTATTGTAAAATGGGATTGCTTTCTTGATTTCTTTTTCAGCTAAGTCATTATCGGTGTATGGTAATGTTACTGATTTTTGTATGTCGATTTTGTATCCTGCAAATTCACTTAATTTGTTTATCAGCTTAAGGGTTTGTACAGAAGCCATTAGGGTTTTCTCTCTATAAAAGCATGTCATTTGCAGAAAGGGAAAATTTGACTTCCTCTTTTCGAATTTCAATGTCCTATATATCTTTATATTGCCTAATTTCTCTGGCTAGGACTTCCAGGATTCTGTTGAATAAGAGTGGTAAAAGTAGACATCATTGTCTTGTTCTAGTTCTTAGAAGAAATGTTTTCAGGATTTTCCCATTCAGTATGATATTAGCTGTGTGTTTTCATATATGTGTGTGTTATATATGTGTTTTTACATATGTGTGTTTTTATTGTGTTGAGCTATGTTTCTTATATACAAAATTTGTTGAAAGTTTTTTTTAAACAAATGGATAATGAATTTTATCCAGTCTACTTTCTTTTGCATTTATTGAAATGAACTTGTAGTTTTTCAGCTTCATTGTGTTGATGTGATGTATCACATTTATTGATTAGCATATGTTGATTATTCTTACATTCATGGGATAAATCCCACTTGATCATGATGTATTATCTTTTTGATGTGCTGTTGGATTCAGTTTGCCAATATTTTTTGAGGATTTTTGCATCCTTGTTTTTCAGTGATATTGGCCTGAATTCCTTCTTTTTTTTTTTTTTTTTTTTTGTCATGTCCCTGTCTGGTTTTGCTATCAGAGTAAAGCTGGACTTGTAGAATGGGTTAAGAATTTCCTTCTCTTCAATTTTTTGAATATTTTGAGAAGAATTCATGTTCTTTTTTGGAAGTTCCATAGCATTCAGCAGTAAAGTCATCTGATCCTAAGCTTTTCTTTATTGGGAGACTTTTTATTGCTGATTCAAACTTGCTATTTGTTTTTAGTCTGTTCAGGTTTTCTATTTCTTCAAAGTTAAATATTAGAAGGTTATTTGTGTCTAGGAATTTATCAATTTTTTCTAAGTTTTCTAATTTGTTAACATACAGTTGTTCATAATAGTTTCTAATTATCCTTTGTATTTCTGTACTATTTGTAATGTCTCATCTTTCATTTCCAATATTTTTGTTTGAGTTTTCTCTCATTTTTCTTAGCCCAGATAACCATTTGTCAATCTTGCTTATTCTTTTAAGAGAATAAATTTTTATTTCATTGATCATTGTTATTTTTGTGTCTATTTTGTTTGGTTATGTTCTCATATTATTATTTATTTTCTACAATTAATTTAGGTTGGTTTGTTCTTGCTTTTCTAGTTCCATGTGATATCCATTGTTAGGCTTTTTATTTAAAATCTTTCTACTTTTATGATGTAAGCATTTATTGCTGTAAACTTTCCTTTCGATGCTGGTTTTGCTGTATAACACAGGGCTTGGTATGTTATGTTTCCATTTTTAGTTGTCTCAAGAATTTTTTAAATTTTTATTTTAAATTTTATATTGACCTATTGGTTATTCAGGAGCATATTGTTCAATTTCTATATGTTTGTAGTTTCCAAAATTACTCTTGTTATTAATTTCTAGGTTTACTTTATTACAGTCAGAATGGATACTTGTTATGATTTAGATTTTTTAAAATTTGTTAAGACTTGCTTTGTTCTCGAATCTGTAGTCTATTCTGGAGAATATTTTATACCCAACTGAGAATAATGTGTATTCCGCAGTTTTGAATGGAATGCTCTGTAAATGTCTGTTAGGTCCTTTTGGTCTAGAGTGCAGTTTAACTCCAATGTTGCTTTGTTGATTTTGTCTACATGATCTATCCAATGCTGAAATACAGGTGTTGAAGTCATGACTATTATTATATTGGAATCCATCATTCTCTTTATTTCTAATAATATTTGGTTTGTATACATAGATATTCTGGTGTTGATTGCATATATAATTGTTATATCCTCTTGGTGAACTGATACCTTAATCATTATATAATTATGTTCTTTTTCTCTTTTGATTATTCTTTGGCTGAAAGTCTATTCTTTCTGACATAAGTATTGCCATTCCTATAAACTTTTTGTTTTCATTTGTACAAAATATCTTTTTCCAACCTTTCACTTTGGGTCTATGTGTGTCATTACAGGTGAACTGAGTTTCTTTTGAGTAGCATATGTTTGGATCTAGGTTTGCTTAATCCAATCAACCAGTCTGTATCTTTTAATTTGGGAATTTAAACCATTTACATTCTGATTGTTACAGACAGATGAAGACTTGATGCTGTCATTTGTTAACTGGTTTCTGATTGTTTTGTATATCCTTGGTTCCCTTCCTCCTCTTTTATTTATTTTTTAATCTTTGAGATTTGTTAATTTTCTGTAGTGATAACATTAGATTATTTTCTCTTTCTCTTTTGTGTACCCACTCTACCACGGAGTTTTATACTTTTGTGTTTTTGCATGATGGTAGATATTGTCCTTTGGCTTCCAGATGTAAAACTCTCTTACTGATTTCATGTTGGACCACTCCAGTGGTGATGAATTTCCTCCATTTCTGCTTACCTGGAAAATACTATTTATCCTTCATTTCTGGGGAATAATTTTCCTGGGTCTAGTTGCTCAGGCTGGAGCGCAGTGGCGCGATCTCGGCTCACCGCAAGCTCCGCCTCCCGGATTCACGCGATTCTCCTGTCTCAGCCTCCACACAGGCGCCTGCCACTACGCCTGACTAAATTTTTGTATTTTTAGTACAGACGGGGTTTCACTGTGTTAGCCAGGATGGTCTCGATCTCCTGACTTCGTGATCCACCCGCCTCAGCCTCCCAAAGTGCTGGGATTAGAGGCGTGAGCCACTGTGCCCAGCTCTCTCTTTCTTTCAGTACTTTTTAAATATATCATCCCATTCTCTCCTGGCCTGGAAGGTTTCTGCTGATAAATCTGCTGTAAGTCTAAAAGTGATTACCTTACATGTGACTTGACACATTCTTTGCTGTTTGTAGAATTATCTCTTTAACTTTTGACAGTTTGACTATAATGTACCTCAGAGAGGGTTTTTTGGGGGGTGGAATTTATTTGGAAATGTTAAGTTTTATGTATCTGGAGGACTATATTTCTTTCAAGACTTGGGGAGTTTTCAGCTATTATTTTATTAAACATGTTTTCTACGTATTTTTCCATTTATTTTCCTTCTGGAATTTAAATAATTGTTCATTTGATGGCGTCCCGTATGTTACATAGGCTTTCTTCATTCTTTTTCTTTCTTCTTTTTTTTTTGTATGACTGACTTATTACAAAAGATCTATCTTCAAATGCACAAATTCTTTCTTCTACTTTATCTAGTCTTTTATTAAAGCTCTGGATTATATTTTTTATCATTTATTAAATTTTCCACTTCCTAGATTTATATTTTGTTCTTTCCTTTTTTTTTTTTTTTCTTGCAGAGTCTCACTCTATTGCCCAAGCTGGAGTGCAGTGGCAGAGTCTTGGCTTACTGCAATCTCCTTCTCCCAGGTTGAAGTGATTCTCATGCCTCATCCGCCCAAGTAACTGGGATTACAGGCGCGCACCATCCCGCCTGGCTAATTTTTGTATTTTTAGTAGAGACGGGACTTTGCCATGTCGGCCAGGTTGGTCTTGAATTTCTTACCTCAAGTGATCCACCTGCCTTACTCTCCCAAAGTGCTGGGAATACAGGCGTGAGCCACCATGCCCAGTCATATTCTGTTCTTTTTTTTTTTTTTTTTTTTTTTTTTTTTTTTTTTTCCAGACGGAGTCTCGCTCTGTCCCCAGGCTGGAGTGCAGTGGTGTGATCTCGGCTCACTGCAAGCTCCGCCTCGTGGGTTCATACCATTCTCCCACCTCAGCCTCCCGAGTAGCTAGGACTACAGGCGCCCGCCACCACGCCTGGCTAATTTTGTTTTTGTATTTTTAGTAGAGACAGGGTTTCAGCATGTTAGCCAGGATGGTCTCGATCTCCTGACTTCATGATCCACCTGCCTCACCTTCCCAAAGTGCTGGGATTACAGGCGTGAGCCACCGCGCTTGGCCTCTTTTTTTATAGTAGCTATCTCTTTGTTAGTTTCTCATTCAGGTGAGGAATTGTTTTCTTGATTTATTTGTATTGTCTGTGTTCTCTTGTATCTTACTGAGTTTTCTTAAGACAATTATTTTGAATTCCTTTTCAAGAATGTTATAAATTTTCTTTCCTTTGGAGTCTTTTATTGGAAAATCATTGTATTCCTTTGCAGGTGCTATGTTTTCTTGCTTTTTCATGTTTCTTGTGTTCTTACATTGACATATGCACATCTTGTGCAACAGTTGGTTCTTCCAATTTTGTGGGGTAGCTTTTATAAGGAAAGGCTTTTTTCTGTAGATGAATCTATAGTGTCAGTTGATTAGAGAACTTTGCCTTTGCTTCTGGGTGGATGTCATAGAGTCTTCATATGATTTCTTAAGCTGTAATTAATCTCAATGGTATGTGTGAGTTCCTCAGTGACTTTGGTTGCAGTTACTTGTGAAGGCTGTGTTGATGCTTTTCTGCGAACTAGGTTGCCAGGAAGGCCAGGTCTTAGGCCCCTGAGAGCCATGCATGGGCACCAGCTGCCACAGACCCTTGTGCGAATGTTCTTTGAATCCCATGGAAGTATGTGAGATTACTGGTGGTGACAGCCTGGGCAGGCTGGTCCTCAGGAATCCAGATGACATACACAGGCATTAGCAATGGCAGCAGCAGTCTTGGGCTGGCTGGTCTCCTTGCGTCCCTGGGCAGTGTGTCCTAGCACCTGCAGTGGCATTAGCAGCATAAATGGGCCAAGTTTTGGTTCCCTAGGCAAAACAATCAGGTGTGTGGCAATCCCAGTGCTGGAGGGGACTGAGTCACTGTTAATGGCAGAGGCCTTGGGTGAGTGGCTCTCAGGCTTCTTGGAGCACATATTTTGGCTCCGTGTATTCCAGAAGTAGCCTCCCTGGTATGCTGACTACCTGTTTCTCAAGTTATAAGGTTCTTCCTGGGCTCAGGTACTAGGGACACAGCTGATCCACTGAGTGAAGGTGATGTCTCAATGCTGCATGCCTCTGAGTAGATATGAAGGATGTTGGTAGGACCCCAGGGATTTGGAAATTCAGGGGTTATTGAGACCTAGGAAAAGATGTAGTGTGATATTGGCTCAGCTCTCAAAACAGCACTTTGCTACAGCATCTTGTGACCCGGGAGTGGGTGAGACCCTGCATGAATTTCCTCTCTGGGACAATGTAGTCATGTGGACCCCAGGCAGATCCCTGTACTAGACTCAGGAACTCTAAGGGCCAAGGGACTCTCCTGTAGTCAGTATTGCAGACATCTGTAGTTTGAATGTGGAGCATTGTGGATCTCTCTTTTACCTTTCCCTACAATGGGGAGCCCCTGTTAGCTCTGAGCTGATCCTAGCCAGTTGTTTTTATTTCCTCTTTATGATCTATATTTTCTTACTTTTATTTTCCTCTTTATTTCTCTTTCAACATGGCTTTGAATACTTATTAGGTGCTTACTAAGAGGTGGAGAGTTTTCTGGGCATAAGATATACAAACACTAATATCACTGGATAACTAGAGACACATAAAGAAGAAAGCATCCTATCGTATATGACTTTGTAGAAGCACAAAGGAAAATGGGTTGATCTTACTTGGGGCATCAGAAAATCTTTACTCTTGGGTTAATTTTGTTAAGTAAACTGATAGAATCAGGTAAATAAGTAAAATATGTTTAAAGCCAAGAGAAGAGCAGAGCAAAGGCATAGAAGTGTGAAATACCACGACACACAGAAATAAGGCTGCAAATGGGCAAGTCAAGGAGATTTTCAAATCATGCTGAGGAGGCTGGACTTTCTTAAGGAGGAAACGGAGAGCCACTAAAGAATTTTAAGTGAAGACCTGATGTATTAGTTCATTCTCTCATTGCTATAAATAAATACTTGAGACTGGGTAATTTATAAAGAAAAGAAGTTTAATTGGCTCATGATTCTGCAGGGTGTACAGGAAGCATGGCAACATCCGCTTCTTGGAAGGCTTCAGGCAACTTTTACTCATGGTAGAAGGCAAACGGAGCAAGTGTATTACATAGCAGGAGTAGGACCAAGACAGCAAGGGTAGAGGTGCTACACGCTTTTAAACAACCAGATCTCGTAAGAACTCACTCACTATACAGTACCAAGAGGGATGGTACTAAACCATTCATGAGAATGCTGCGATCCAATTACTTCCCGCCAGGCCCCAACCCCAACACTGGGGATTACATTTCGACATGAAATTTGGGTTAAGACACAGATTCAAACCATATGATATGACATGACCAAATCTACATTTTAGAAATAATACAGGGAACATGAAATAGAACAGGCCAATTAGGATTCTATTACATTGTGGAAGTGAGCAGTGATAAATGTCTGTGTCAAGCCAGTCACAGAGTAGATGGAGAAAATAGGACAAAAAAGAAGAAGATGTTAAGGTGGTAGAAATTTAAAATCTTTGTATTTGCTTAGAGAAGAGAATGGCTTAAAGAAAGTCGTACAGCATGATGACAAACTTTCTGACCCTTGAGTTTATTTGGTTGTTAGCGACATTCACTGTAGTGGGAGATGAGGAATGAGGAGCCTCGATACAGAGATAAGCAGACATTTTGGGTTTAGAGTACTTGTGGGACATCAGTAAATACATAATTATATTAACCTGAGATTTTGGCAGTCTCCATTTTTAGATTTGTAATAGAGGGACTGCATTTAGTTCTTGTGAGTTATTGATTTTGAAAATGTGTGTGAATCTTCCAGCGGTGTCTAGCACATCAACTCTTCTAAAATATTGATTATCTCTTTCTTCTCCTTCATATATGTGTGTGTGTGTGTTCTGTTTTTTTTTATAAATTTATATTTATCTTTAGAGACTGTCTGTATCCCTAAGAATTTTGACAAAAGGGAGATTGCCTCCTGGGAGTAAATCCCTAAGATCAGCCACATACACATAAAAGGTCAGAGAAGAGATAAACAATAGTACTATCTTAGCTCCTTGACTGGCCAGTTTAAAGGTGATAGTATCTAAAGAGTACCTCCTTATGTATTTTATCAGTAAGCAGGCTTTCCACAAATACCTTCTGACCTTAAAAAAAAAAAAAAAACCACAAATAAAAAAAAAAGGCAAAGGACTGAGGCCACAAGGGAGAAGAAATGGAAGCTAGAAAGAAAGATGTTGAGAGACCTTTCAGTTGTAGGTGTAATGCCAAAAGAAGAAAGATGTAAAAGAGATTCAGTTAAGTTAAGAATACTGCCTGACTCCCTCAAACTCCCTCCTCTCCTGCCCAGAGGAGAGACTGGGGTGAGGAGATAGCAGAGGAGCCACAGAGAGGCTGGAAAGATAGAAAAAGATGCAGGCAGCTGTTCATAGTCCTTGCTTCATTGGAATGACCTAGGAGGTGAGGATCAGCAAGGAGAGATGTATTTAAAGATGAATCTCTAAAAAATGCAGAAGACCCAGGGATTCACACTTGATCTGGGGCAGGGAGCACCAAAATGAAATACCCACATATACATTTTTAAAACAATTTTTGAATCAAAAAGAAAAATATGTGCACAGAGATCAGGCCAACCCCACTTGCTAGAAACTAGTAAGGACACAGGGCACCAGCTAGACTCCTTTTCTTGCTGACATGAGGTTACATGAACTTCCTTATTTATCAAGAAAGGCCAGGCATGGTGGCTCATGCCTGTAATCCCAGCACTTTGGGAAGTTGAGGCAGGCGGATCATGAGGTCAGGAGTTCGAGACCAGCTTGACCAACATAGTGCAACCCCATCTCTACGAAAAATACAAAAAAATTAGCTGGGCATGGTGGTGGGCACCTGTAATCCCAGCTACTTGGGAGGCTGAGGCAGGAGAATCATTTGAACCTGGGAGGCGGAGGTTGCAGTGAGCTGAGATCATGCCACTGCACTCCAGCCTGAGTGACAGTGCAAGACTCAAAAAAACAAAAAAGCCATATTTGGGAGAAAGAGGAGAAAAGGAGACAAGGAGACACTTTAGAGGAGAGAAACACCACCATTAGACTATTTCAATCTTGAATTTGATCATGCAGTCTGCGATGTTCTGGATATTTGTGTCCTCCCAAAATATGTATGTTGAATGTAATCTCCAATGCAATAGTATTCAGAAGTGGGGCCTGCAGGAGGTGATTAGGTCATAAGGGCCACAAAATGGATTTGTGCCATTAGAGAAGAGGCTTGAGGACACCTGTTCCTTTATTCCATCACGTGAGGACACAGTAAGAAGCCACCGTCTGTGAAGATTAAGCCCTCACCACACACGGTATCTGTTGCACCTTGAGTTTAGACTTTCCAGCCTTCTAGAACTGAGAGCAGTACATTTCTGTTGTTTATTGATTACCTCATCTAAGAAATTTTGATATAGTAGCTCAAACAAAGTAAGACACAGTCTCTCCAAAGGGAAAGATAAGAGAAATAACCCAAAATAATTTGAAGAAAAATGTGGTAATTGTTAATCTCACCTTTTGACCCCCTCTACCTCTGGGAAGAAAGGCTTGTGAGAATATTTTGATCATTTGTAGAAAAAAAAAATAGCTATATTCTTTTATATACCTTGGAAATAATGGGCAAATTTTAATCTCCACTAGACAGTTATATTATAATAAATGAACTATAAAAACAGAAGGTTGCTAGCCCTAGGAATGTAGCAAAAAACATTTTAGAAGCATACAGAGCAGGGGTAGTCAGCAGGGACTGAGGAGGAGGAATATGAGTGTTCAGGCAGCAGCCTTGCCCATCTCAAAGGTGAAATGATTCCTGGAGGAAGAGGCACAGGAGTATGGTCACTGCACTTCAAGTATTTCTGACCTTGCTGTCCAGACCATTCTTACTGTGAGAATGCTGAATCTGGCTATGTTCCCTAGTGCTAGTCAGCTTCCAAGTCATCTAGCTCCCTTATTCAAATTCTATGCCTACAAAGTCATCTTCTTGATTGTCTCTTGGCTCATCAGATTTGCCTTCAGGAAATAGTGTTCGGGTCACAAACATTTTAGATCTGATCAAAGTAATCATTCGTGGAAAACTTGGACATGGTCTCTGGTTTTGATTTTGTTTTCCATGTAGCTTCAATCTGGGGAGATAATTTGTTGATTTCCCCAGCACAAACTTCCTAATCTCAAGCAAGTTCCGTTTCTCAAGCTTCTCTTCATCTCCCCTGCTATCACCCTAGTCCACAACAGTTGTCTGCCATCACCTAGGTGGCTACAGCAGCCTGCTGACTGGTGACCCTGCTTAGTAGGATTTGGACCTGGGACTTCTTGTTTTTTTTATTTATTTATTTTTTTTGTAAGTGCATTTTGTTTTGCCACTGCAGCTGTGTAGGGGGAAAAAAAAGCTGATTTTATTCATTTATCTACTCCTTTATTCAGTGAACAGAATGTCCCTTTTTTGGTTGAAAAGATATTCTAAGAAAAAAAAAAACAGTAATATTATCTCTCTGCATGCTAGAAACTATCCTTCCTCTTTCCCCTTTCAAATCGCCCCCCCTCCCCCACCCAATCTCTCAACCTATGTCATCTTTTAATATCTCATTGGAAAATGCCTTTTTCTTCATATTCAATATTTCTTTCTGCCATTATGAGTTCTAACTAGAGACCATAGTCTGTGTAAATGATTCTATATCAAATAAAGCTGGTTACATTGTATTCTCTGGAGCAAAAGCTGAACTTTGGTTTCTTTTCATCAAATCATATTTATTAAGATCTTGTGTTCCCATCAGTATGCTATTCTTAACAAATACTTCAAATATAAAGATTTCACAACCTCATATTGAGAGAGGCTTGAAAGAAATACAAGAAAAAGAAATGGAAACAACTATTGTGTTATAGTAATGACCAAGTGGATCATTTTATTTATTTTAAAATGCCCTCCATGTAGCTAATATATTATTTGATTAATAAATTGGGAAAAATTAAATTATTTATTTCTGCATCTCCTCTCAAGTTCTGACACCTTACAAAGAATAAAACTAGCCAAGTTTTTAAATGTTTACTCATTCTAAGCTTTCTCTAAGCTTAACTTATCAAGTAATGCTTATTTACTAATTGTTACTTAAGAACATCACTGGGATGAATAATTTCTTAAAAAAGAAAAATATAGGTACAGGTACAGTGGCTCATGCCTGTAATCCCAGCACTCTGGGAGGCCGAGGCAGGTAGATCACAAGGTCAGGAGTTTGAGACAAGCCTGGCCAAGTTGGTGAAGCCCCGTCTCTACTAAAAATACGAAAATTAGCCGAGCATGGTGGTGCACACCTGTAGTCCCAGCTACTTTGGAGGCTGAGGTGGGAGAATCACTTGAACCAGGGAGGCGGAGGTTGTGGTGAGCCGAGATCATGCCCTTGCACTCCAGCACGGGAAACAAGGCGACAAGAGCGAAACTCCATCTCAAAAAAAAAAAAAAAAAAAAAAAAAAAAGAAAGAAGAAAACAAAAATATAGATGCAAAAAAAATGGTCCTTATTCTTTCATTAGGTTTTTGTCAAATAATTTCTAAAATGTAACATTGTGTTAATTAAGCTCCATGTAAGTCTTGATTTTCATAAAAATAGTTATCTCTATCTTACCTCTTGGCAAGGAATTGCAAAGGGTTATCTATGTCCTTGGAAGCTGCTGTTTGCCTATCTATTTCTTTTACCTCTGGTGTATAGCAAACAATACAACTTTGGGGGTCATGGAGTTTTGACTTCTAATCCTCAATACGCCACTCACTTAACTGAGTTGCCTTGGGCATGTTATTTAATTGTCCCAAACCTAACTTTCCTCATCTGGAAGATGACAAATTCTTTACCTTGTCACATTTCTTTGAAGATTAAAGATTTGGAAGCACTGTGTTCATAGAAGATAATCAATAAATGGTAAAGTTCTTTTTAATATTGCATACATTAAATTTTACATAAAACTGTAAATGCTATGTACTTCCTAGAAGACCTTGTTTGCAGTAAAACACAGTTACAAAGTGCAGTTAATATAAGAGAAGTAGAAGATAATATCTATGAAAGAGAAGGAAAATATTTTAATAAGAAGATCTAAGTGTTAACCTACCTCTTCATTTCTGAGTGGGCCAGGCAAATAAGCAATTCTTAGCAATGAACAGGAGAATGTAAATAAAGAGAGAAAAAAAAATGATTCCTTGGTAAAATATTATAGAACAAATTTAGCACGTGGTATCATAAACAGAAAATAAGCATACAAAATTTGGGAATAAATGCCTGAATCACAGCTTTAAAAGGAATTAAGAAGCATTCTTAGAACACTTGATTTTTCCCATTTAATAATAGAAGAACTTCACGCCCAAGATGAAGCTCTAGTAAGTACCCGCAGTAGGATTTGAACCTGGGACTTTTTGTTTATTTTGTTGTAAGTGCATTTTGTTTTGTTTTACCTCTGCAGCTGTGTAAAGAAAAAAATAATAATTTATGAACTTTGTTCTGAGGGAACTAGGTTCTAGAGAGTAAAGCTTGGTATAGGTTTACTATTTCTCAGGACCCAATGTTTTGAGATATGTCATCTTGTACCATCAATAGAATGTTTTTTAAAGATCTAAATGCTAACTTTCAATTTGAGACTGGCCACATTGTTAGAAAAAATTAGGTATGGCATGTGATCCTTTCCAGTTTGCTTAGTGCATTTTCTGAAATGTGTGATTTAGAAAATTAATCATGTACAAAGTTTAGCTCCGCAAAAATAGTTCAGTGCAGCAGGATGTGGCCATGAATATGAGTCATTTAAATTAGTATAGGTTTTATTCATTCATGTAATATACATTTATTGGGTGCCTATTAGATTTAATTTACTGTTTTAAACCTGAAGGGAGACACAGTGATGAGGAAAGCATAGTTGATGTAGTTTGGCTGTGTCCCCACCCAAATCTCATCTTGAATTGTAACTCCCATAATTCCCATGTATTGTGGGAGGGACCTGGTGACAGATAATTGAATCATGGAAGCAGTCTCCCTCATGCTGTTCTCGTGGTCATGAATAAGTCTCACAAGATCTGATGGTTTTATCAGGGTAAACTCCTTTTGCTCGACTCTCTTTCTCTCTTGGCTTCTGCCATGTAAGACATGCCTTTTACCTTCCACCATGATTGTGAGGTCTTCCTTGTTGTCAGTAGTGGTAAGTAGTGTTAATAATACTCCCTACTGAAATGCAAAATTCCAAAAATGAGGATTTAATACACATAGTTTCCCTAAAATATATGATTAATTCAAAGACATGATAAAAATATTTCTTAATATGTTTTATATAATGATCTTTGCCAAGAAAATTTTCTCTGGTCGTTGTCCTAGTTAAATATTTTGAAAGATGCTCTTTGCCTTCTTGATAAATGTCAAACTCCTCACTTTAGCATACAATGTGAGTTTATGACCCCCTTTTGTCCTTCTAGTTCATGTCTCCTACATGCTCTCAGATAAACACCAGCCCCCAAATCCTGTAACTTCTCAAATGCATCATGCATTTTCTTACATGTTGTTTTTCTGCCTCAAATGCCGCTCCACATCTACTTACCTTAACACTGCCGAAGAGTCTCTTCCTTTCATAAGCTTCCTTTGACCCTCCCTAGTGCCTTGAGCTTACCCTGCTCATATCACTATTAGCACATTCCACACATAGTCATTTTCATTTTTGTATCTTCATCACGAAACTCTGATCTCCTTGATGGCAAGAGCTATGTCTGATTCCTCTCTTCCCACTAGGAGCATGTACCATATTCCCAATAAATGTGTGTGGATTGAAAGAAGAGACTGTATGCCACATCTCAAAAAATTTATATATATCTAGTGTTATTTAGAACAAAGAATCATGGCATCAGGCTGCCTAAGACTGATCCTGGTTTTACCGTTTTCAAGTTATACGACTTTTGGCAAAGAGTTAACCTTTCTGTACAATGAAAACTAAATAAAAACTAAAGAAAAATTATAAAAGACATCTAAAAGAGTGCTAGGCAAAAAGCAAACATTTAATAAATTTAGTCATTATTATTCTTTGAGGAAGAAATCCTGTGGATACGAATATTCTCTGCTAACTACTGAACATCAAATATTACTCTGATTTATTATTTGACTTCAAGAATGTGTACAGAATTCCTTATGTCAGACATGTAATAGGATATCAATAACTGTTAATAGTAATAGCTAATGTCTGTGTAGCACTATGTGCTAAGCAATGTTTTAAATGATTTCACATACATTAACTGATTAATTCTTATCAATACTTTGAAACAGTTACTATTATTTTTCTCATTTTTCTAAATAAACAAACTGAAGCACCGGGCACAGTTCACGCCTGTAATCCCAGCACTTTGGGAGCCTGGGGCAGGTGGATCATGAGGTCAGGATTTCGAGACCAGTCTGGCCAACATGGTGAAACCCCGTCTCTACTAAAAGTACAAAAATTAGCTGGGCGTGGTGGCACATGCCTGTAGTGCCAGCTGCTCAGGAGGATGAGGCAGAAGAATCACTTGAACCTGGGAGGTGGAGGTTGCAGTGAGCCGAGATTGTGCCACTGCTGTACTCCAGCCTGGGCGACAGAGTGAGACTCCACCTCAAAAAAAAAAAAAAAAAGGAAACTGAAATACGTGGAGTTTAAACGACTTACCCTATTGGCAAATAGCAGAGGTCTGATTTAAACTTAAGCAGTTAAACTACAGAATCTGTTCTCTTTGCCATTATCCTTATAGTATTATAGAATCATGAATGACTAAGTGATTGAATAAATCTCATCAGTTAAACACATTCAGAAAATGGATCTATAATCTGTTCTCAAGTCCAGTGATATTTTAAATTATCAATCTCACTATATGTCTTTCTCTCTTTTTGAGCAACCTTTTGAATTGCTTCTACTTTCAATTTCCCCACAAATATAAAATGAAGTGGAAATGAATCATATGGAATGTGATGCTAGGACTGAAAAGGTTAATGTGCTTTTTACCTCTCTGAGTTTAACAATTAAGAATATACAGACTGGCATATTAGATCAGACTGCTTTCGTGGCCTAGAACTCATGCTATTGCCAAGAAAAACCATAACTTCTGAGATTCTGCATGACTCTGGGTCAGAATAATGTAGTGAAATGTTTAACTTTTACCAGCCAACAACAGCAAAGTCAAAGAGCAAATCTGAAACACGGTAGGGATCAAAAGCCAAAGAATAAGTTGATAAAGTAATGAAAAGAAGGATAAACTGTAACCATATCTAGAAAAATGAGTCAGGCATTTGAATCATAAAGATACATAGTAGACTGTGAAATAAACAGAAGCACGTAAGAATTAGTGGTACCATTGAGCCTATTGTGATTTTTCTGTGATGTCTGCTTAAGACATTGAGGAAGTTTCCAAGCATGCTAGTTTTGCCTAATAACTTCCTGTACATTTGTCTGCACTGAATTCATTGAAATTGTATTTTAAAATGTTAACAAATTTAGACAGAAACCCAATGTCAAAAGGAAAGAGACCTTAGAAATCACCTATCTATCCCTTTCATTTTGAAATAAGTCAACCTGGGCTGGAAAAGTCAAGTAACTTGGTTCACAGTCACTCAAGTAAAGTAATAAACTGTATAGCTGCTAAAGAAAGCAAGATTTCCTTCTTTTCATCCTAAACTTACCATTTTTAATTTTCAAAGATGTCCCCCCACCCTACTTTGGGAATAATATGCTTGAGTAATAAGTCAGACTTCCCATATAAATACCATCCTTGTATGTAAAAATCCTTAACTTACAAAAAATAATTTTGCACCATCATGAACAGAAGCTGTTTCATGAAAGAGCCATCCATTCATGAATGAATGATGCAATGAACATAACTTCAGTTACATAAATAAAGAATAGAATCATCATCATATCTACCTTCTGATTTCTACTGTATAGATGGCTGCAAAATGTTTATTCCAAGCACAGGCAGCACAGCAAATTGGGGCAAAATTTGATTCTTCAGAATTCCAATCTCAGTCATACACAGTGGCTCATGCCTGTAGTCCCACACTTTGGGAGGCCAAGGCAGGAGGATCACTTAAGCCCAGAAGTTCAAGACCAGCCTGGGCAACTACTGAGACTTCATTTTGACTAAAAATTAAAAAAAAAAAAAAAAAAAAAAAGTAAAAATACATTAGCCAGGCATGGTGGCACAAACTAGAAGTCCCTGCAACTTGGGAGACTGAGGCAGGGGGATCACTTGAGTGCAGGAATTCAAGCTTGCAGTGAGCTATGATTGCACCACTGCACTGTAGCCTGGGTGACAGAGCAAGACTCTGCCTCAGAAAAAAAAAAAAAAAAAAAAAAGTCCAATTTCTTCCTTACAGATAAAGAGATTAAACAAGTTGATGCCATGAGCTTCTCAATGTGATGCAATGAGGAGACAATATCACCTATGTAATGTTCAGAAATGGAAAAAAAAAAATGAGAAAGCAAGCAGGTCAAATTGTGGGATATTCTGCAAAATAAATCACCTGGACTCTTCATAACTATCAATGTCTTAAGAGTTAAAAAAAAAAAGGGATTGGTTGACTTTTCTGAATTAAAGAGACATGATGACTAACTGCAATGTACTTCTTGATTAGATCTAGGACTAGGAAAAAAGCTTTAAGTAATATTATTGAGACAAGTGGATAAATTTGAATATTGAAAGTACATTAGATAACAAAATATCATTGATGATCAGTTTCCTATATGTGATCATTTTATTGTGGTAATGTAGTCCCTTCTTGTTCTAAGATAATATGTGCAGAAGTATTTAGAGGTAGAGTGTGTCGATACCTGTAACTAACTCTAAAATGGTTCAGCCAAAAATGAAATGTATATGTGTGTGTATATATATGCACATATGTACGCAGAGGGAAAGAGAAAAAACAAATGCAGTGAAATGTTAATATATTAATCTAGATGAAAAGAATATGGGTGCTTATTGTACTATTTTTGTAACATCTGCTTACATTTGAAATTATTTAAAATAAATAGGGGAAAAGAGAGAATAAGTCTTAATACTCTAAACCAGCATGGAAAACCTATGAAATTTGGCACATAATAGGAAGTTTAGTAACATGTGGAATGAATGAATGAATAAACATTTCAGCCATATTCCTCATACCCACCTTCATATTTCTTCCTCACAATCTTTTAGGAGTCATAAATTCCATCATTAAAAACATATTTCTTTGGATTAATACCTTATATTTCCTGAGATCCCTACTTAAGGTGTATATATTATTGGAAGAATCAATAACATTTTAATACATTCACCCTCCAGTTAAATTGAATCATTTTCTTTTCCTTAGAAAAATTATTTAATATCTCTGTACTTCAAATTTCTAACCTTTAAAATGGAACAATAACTTATTGTTGTTAGTTAATCAAATAATTGTTTTTGGGTTAAATATGATCGTGTATTAACATGCTCACACTTAATTAACACTTAGTAAATGGTAGCTATTACCGTTATTATATATGTACAAATTCTATTTGCCTTCAAGCTGAATTCAAAGGCTATTACCTGATCATGCTTTCCATATTCCAGTATAATCAAAATATAATAATTATAGCTAAGAAATAGTAGAAACTCTTGTATTCAGCAGTGTCATAAATGCTTCACATTCATAACATGATATAATCACTGCAGCAGTCCTGCAAGTTATATCTATTATGATTTTCTTGATAAGGAAACTAAGATTTAAAGAAGATAATAAACTTAAGTTGATAGTTGGTGGACGAGTCAAGATTTAATCCCAATCCATCTGACTCCACAACCAGGGGCCCTTAACTAGTCCAGCATCCTGGCTCCAGATCTGTACTCTTTCTACCAAGAAAAGACTCTCTTCCAAACCTCCCTTAATGTACATGTCCATTATGTCATTAATAGTCACTCTGTTCAAGTCATATTCCCATAATAGATTGTGAGTATAGAGAACAGATGATCTAGTAGAAAATATATAGATTATGTCAGAGGAAGGACCATGCTTGAGAAAAAGAAGTTCCAAATGCAAGTTTCAACTCTAGCCCTTTCAATTTTATAATTTTGAGAGTCAACCGTATTTTCCGAGCTCTAGTTTCTTATCTATTAAGTACAGCAAAAATAATCTTAATTACTGCCTAATGCACATGTATGAGGATGGGGGAGGGTATGGAGAAAATCATGCAAAGTAATGGGTAGAAACAACTTTGGTACAGTATAAAATAATAATAATATTTGCAAAGACAATAAAATATATGAAAGCTGAGAAAATGTCATATGATATATGTATAATAAAAATCTATACACAAACGTATACATATGTAGATATATCTTGAAATATGATAGGTTTTGTTACAGACTATTGTAATAAAGTGAATATTGCAATAAGTAGAGTCATACAAACTTTTTTGTTTCCCAGTGCCTATACAAGTTATGTTTACACTACACTGTAGTATATTAAGTGTGCTTTATGTTAAAAAAAAAAAAAAGGTATGCCTTAATTTTAAAATATTTCTAAAAATACTAACAATCACCTGAGCCTTCAGCGAGTCATAATCATTTTGCTGGTGGAGGGTCTTACCACACTGTTGATGGCAGCTGACCCATCAAGATGGTGGTTGCTGAAGGCTGAGGTGGCTATGGCACTTTTTAAAAATAAGACAATGAAATTTGCCACATCAATTGACTCCTTTCACTAAAGATTTCTCTGTAGAATGCAATGCCATTTGATAGCATTTTACCTATGATAGAACTTTCAAAATCAGAGTCAATCCTCCGCAGCTCTACTGTGGCTTTATCAACTAGGTTATGTAATATTCTACTTGGTTGTCATTTCAACAATGTTCACAACATCCTCATCGAGAGTAGATTCCATCTGAAGAAGCCGCTTACTTTGCTCATCCATATAAAGCAACTCCTTATTCTTTAAAGTTTTATTATGAGATTGCAGCAATTTGGTTCCATTCTCAGGCTTCACTTCTAATTCTAGTTGTTTTGCTGTTTCTACCACATCTGCAGTTACTTCCTCCACTGACGTCTTGAACCCCTTAAACCCATCCATGAAGGTTGGAATCAATTTCTTCCAAACTTCTATTAATGTTGATATTTTGACCTTCTCCTATGAATCACAAATGTTCTTAATGGCATCTAAAATGGTAAATCCTTTCCAGAAGATTTTCAATTGACTTTGCCCAGATCCATTAGAAGGATCACAATCTATGGCAGCTATAGCCTTATTAAATGTATTTCTTAAATAATGAGACTTGAAAGTTAAAATTACTCTTTGATCCATGAGCTGAAGATTGAATATTGTGTTAGTAGGCATGAAAACAACATTAATCTCCTTGTACATCTCCATCGGAACTCTTGGGTGACCAGATACATTGTCGATGACAAGTAACATTTTGAAAGGAGTCTTTCTAAGCCGTATATGAAACACAGTGTATCAAATATTCAGTAAATTATGCTGTAAACAGATGTTCTGTCTTTCAGGTTTTGTTGTTTATTTGTAGAGCACAGGTAGAGTATATCTAGCATAATTCTTACATATCCCAAAATTTTCATAATGGTAGATTGAGCATTGGTTTCAAATTTAAGCCACCAGCTTCATTAACTCCTAACAAGAGGGTCAGCCTATCCTTTGAAGCCAGGCATTGACTTTTCCTCTCTAGCTATAAAAATTCTTTCTACATGGCCTAGAGGAAAATTTGTTGTTTAATGTCGTCATCTTTACCAATCTTATGTAGATCTTAGCTAGATCTTCTGGATAACTTATAGCTTGTTTATCAAGACTTAATGTTTCACCTTGCACTTTCAGGTTATGGAAATGGCTTTTTTTTTTTAAACCTTGTGAAATAAACTCTGCTAACTTCAAACTTTTCTTCTGTAGCTTTCTCACTTCTCTCAGACTTCATAGAATTGAAGAGAGTTAAGGCCTTGCCCTGGATTAGGCAATACTATGGCTGGCCTGATCTTTTATTCGGACCACTAATACTTTCTCCATATCAGCAATAAGATGATTTTACTTTCTGTCATTTGTGTGTTCAGTGGAGTAGCATTTATAATTTCCTTTAAGAACTTTTCCTTTATAGTCACAACTTTGCTAACTTTCATGAGAGGCCTGGCTTTCAACCTATCTCAGCTTTCAACCTACCTTCCTCAGTAAGCATAATCATTTCTAGCTTTTAATTTAACATGAGAGATGAAAGATTCCTCCTTTCACATGAATACTTAGAAACTGTTGTAGGGTTATTAATTGTCCTAATTTCAATTCTTGCACCTCAGGGAATAGGGAAGCCTATGCAGAGGGAGAGATGAGGGAATGGCTTGTCGGTGGAACAGTCCAAACACACACATTTATTAAATTAGCCATCTTATATTGGTGTGGTTTGTGGTGCTGAAAAACAACGACAATAGTAACATCAAGATCATTATACCTAATGTAAACGACGAGTTAATGGGTGCAACACACCAACATGACTCATGCATACATATGTAACAAACCTGAACGTTGTGCACATGTACGCTAGAACTTAAAGTATAATAAAAAAAAAATCATGTTCACTGATCACGGATCACTATAACAGATATAATTACCATGAAAAAGTCTGAAATGCTGTTAGTGTTACCAAAATGTGACAAAGAGACACAAAGTGGGCACGTACTATTGAAAAAACGGCACTTATAGACTTGCTTGATGCAGGGTTGCCACAAACCAATATGTAAAAAACGCATTATCTGTGAAGAACAACAAAATGAGACATAATAAAATGAAGTATGCCTGTATTTTTAAGTAACCTCAGAAACTGGAAAAGTTACAGTGTTCCTGTCATGGTGGTAGGTTGTCCATCTATTGATGGTCATTGTAACACCTTGGTTCTTGTCTTCTTAGTTTAAAAGAATTCGAACGAGAGACACACAGGAAAGGAGATGCAACATAATTTATTGCAAAAGAGAAAAAATACTCTGAAAGTTAAGTACAGAATAGATAGTGCACCCTTAGAAAGAGGATTCAGGGTGGGCTGGTCATAAGGAGGAGCCAGCCAAGACTGGCACTAGGGAGACTACCTTTATGGGAGTCTTAAATAACTATTCATAAGGGGATGGGAAGAGGCATTCCTTGTAAGCATGTTCTGGGTGGTCTTCTGGATGCACAAGCACAGTAACTGCACATGCTTGTTCATACGTCGTATGTCTCATTAGTATCTTAAATCTCCACCTGTGGCAGACTTGTACAATTACTACTTGAGACTGTCACCATGACAGTTACTACTGTTACTACTTGAGACCATTGTCATGAGACTGAAAGAAGGGACGAATGCAGAAATGAAAACGTAAGACAAAAGAAACCGTCTTAAAGGAAGGGGAACTGGGGAAGAAGAAGAGCGCTCCCTGCTTCCAGTGAGCAAAGGCAGCCACTGAGCTTCCACAGCCCTTCGTATTTATTGGGTAACAAGAGCAGGGAGGAGGAGGTAACAATTGGTCAGCTGCTTAATTGATCACAGATTCATATTATTACTAACAGGTTTCAGATTTACCTAATCACAAGCAGCACTGCACTTGGGGCATGAATGCCCTCAGCATTCCTCCTGGGTGACATGCAGTTTGTCTGTTTGCCAACATTCTGCCTTTATGAGAACAGTTTGTGGTTTGCTCATCTAGCCTCCAGTGGTATACTGAGTTGATCATCACTCTCACCCTTTTGGCCTGTAACATCCACCCAAGAGCGTGTTTTTTACTATTATACTGAACAAAGGGTCAGTTTGAGGACAGGTAAAATGAAAGTGTTCATGCTGTTTATGGGGGAAATTCCCTACTGAAGATAACTTTGCTTGAATGAACTTCACAACACTGCCAATGCTGAGGCTTATTGAGTTGATTGTATGGTCGGCACTGTTGCTATGTCCCAAGGATGTGGTCAATGACAACCTACGCTGCCTCACTTCTATACTTCTTACTTTTTGAGACTCAGTGTCCTCAATGATGTAATGAGGATACTATACCTCAGCGATAGCTAGTTATGAGGACCAAACCTACAAAAGTAATGAAAAGTATTTAGCAAATTTTCAGGAATTTTTATCACCAGAAAAAATGTTAGCTTAATCACAATCCAAATCGATCAACTCTTTATCTTGTATCAGTGTTTCTGGGCTGTTTTCGCTGATACCACTCAACTCTCCAATTCTCAAACACCAGCTAGGTGTTTAACATTCAATTCAATTCTGAGACTATCTCCCTGAAGCAACCAGTTCCACAAATTAAAGGGCTCCATTCCACAAGCCTGTCCTCACTTTGGACACTAGTCACAAGTCCCAGGCCACCTGTATTGCTGACCAGCCAGATATAAATCAGAATTTTCTACAAACCCCTCTTCAGTTTCCATATTTGCTAATGGGCTCACATAACTTAGTGCAACACTTTACTTACAGGTACTGGTTTATGATAAAGGATACAACTCAGCAGTAGTCACATGAAAGGGATGCATGGGGTGAGCTATGGGGGTGAGGGGCTGCACAGTTGCCATGCCCTCCCTGGGTACACCACCCTTCCAGTACTCTATGTGTTCACCAACCTGAATGCTCTCCAAACATCTTTGGTCAAGGGTTTATACACCCCTATCTCCAGATCCATTCTGCTCCCGAAAGTAAGGATGCAGGGCTGAAACTTCCCACCTTCTAATCATATGCTTAGTCTTTTAAGTGCCCAACCTCCATCCTGAGACTATCTAGGTGCCCCACCCTAAGTCACCTCATTAGAATAATCCCAGGTGTAATTAAAAAGAGGCTCTTTATGAATAACAAAAATACACTCCTATCAGGAAATTCCAAGGGTTTTAACCTCTCAGTGCCAGCACCTGAGAACAAAGACCAAATATAGTTCTTATGATACCACAGTGTTTATTATAGGTCCTCAAGAACGGAACATGTGACATGTAAATTCTGAAGATGGTAAAAGATGTGGAAAGGCAGTTTTGATGCAAGGAAAATGATGTTAGCTTTCTATCAAAAAAAAAAAATGTTTTAATTATCTTTATGGAGTAGTCTGGGTGCCTGCACGTTCAGTAGGGATGTGTTGCTACCTTTAGAAGTGTCAAGGCAACTGTAGTTTCTGCTTTTAGCAAATTGCAATTTGCAGACTGTTCTGCAGAGTGAGCAATCAAAGGGATGGGGTTCCAGGATTCTGAAACACGCATTCTGAGCAACCTGAATGCTTGAATGAGCTTGTCCTCTGGGTCTCCCCCTACCACTCTCCCACTTCCAAGTAGAGACCCTCTTGCTGGCCTAGTTAAGGTCAGGCATCTACCCCAAAATCAATCAGCTATGACCAGGAATGCAGAGGCAAATTCTTAGCAATTTATCATTCCTATACACTAAAACTCTAATAATTCTGGAGAACAGGACAATATTTAGGCCCAACAAATACTATATGTGGTAGTTACTATGGCTTCTAAAACAAATAATTGAACAAATTAATGTTATTAGAATAAATTAATATTACTTGGGAAGTTGATAAAATAATAATTGAAGTTGTGTATGCTTTATAAATATTCATGTGTGGAGTGTGAGTGTGTGCACTCACGTGTGTGTGTGCACTCACGTGTGTGTGTTTCAATGACTGTAAACTGATAGTACCTATTAGATTTTTAGGTTATAAGTAAACGCACACTATGATTGACTTGATTCATGTCAGCGTAATTTCCTTGCAGATAGCTTCCATTTGTCAGAAATTAATGGGGACAGAATGTACTATTGTGGATGATGAGTTTCCAAAGATGGCTTTTATGCCACTTGTCCAACTGGACACCCCACCTTGGCCCTGTTGGGTTTATTACTGTTCATTCAGACATTTGAAAATCTCTTGAAAATTCTCCTTCATACCAAATGGAACCAACACTTTCAAATGGATTTTATTTGACTTCTTATTAAACCGCTATGCACTAGAAAGAGTTTTCATCCCAGAAGGGTTTCTGCATTACAACTTATCAAGCCTCTATATAGTTCAATTCCTGATTAGCAATTTGTCCCCCTAAGAGCTTTAAAGATACACCTTCATATATCTGTAATTTCATCCCTTTCCCATTTTTCTTTTATCGGCACATTCAAATGTATTTTACTCTTATCTTAGATCTGTCACTCAGCATATGTCAACTTTGAGAGTGCTGGACTATAGCAGTAACTGTCAGTAATGTTTCAGACAAAAGAAGGAGAAAGAAAAAAAGTCAGAACGTATACATCAGATCTCAAAAAGCTGTCCAGTGGATAAACAGCATATCCTAGTATATTCTTCTAAATTACTTCCATTAGACAATCAAATGACAATCTATATTCTTGCCTGGGAGAAGAAAAGACATTTTCTTTGACTATATGTTATCAAATACCGTGTCTAATCTATCCATATCATCTATCCATATCATCTTTTCGTTTTAATGTTTCTAAAGCTTTTATTTAAGGCTTTTTTCTTTCCAGTTTATTCTCCCTACACCTCATAACCTCAGCCCCACATTTCCTCTGTGAATTCTTTCTTACAATTCATGCTTTCTACCTGATCTAGCCACCCCTCCACCTCACCTTATTTCACTCTCTGGTCAAACCTCAATTACTGTCCTTGTCACATTTCTTTGAAGGTTCTGATCATGCAAATGACTCCAAAAGTCAACTACAAGCCCTCCTGGCAGAGACTACAACTTGTCATCTGCACTAGGGGTCTGCTGCATATAAAAATATTACTATTCAGTGACTATTCACAGATACTTGCCTGCTAAATTGACAACTGCTGGGCAAATAGATGGGTGCATGAATGGATACACGAATAACTGGGTTGCTGTCTGTAAGCATATGTGTGCTTTGTAAAAGTTGGTTGAATTGAATTGATCTCTACAAAATAAGTTAAATAGAGGAAAGTAAAATTCTTTAGAACACCTCTACGCAAATAAACTAGAAAATCTAGAAGAAATTGATAATTTCCTGGACACTTACACTCTCCCAAGACTAAACCAGGAAGAAGTTGAATCCCTGAATAGACCAATAGCAGGCTCTGATATTCAGGCAATAATTAATAGCCTACCAACCAAAAAAAGTCTGGGACCAGATGGATTCACAGCTGAATTCTACCAGAGGTACAAGGAGGAGCTGGTACCATTCCTTCTGAAACTATTCCAATCAATAGAAAAAGGGAATCCTCCCTAACTCATTTTATGAGGCCAACATCATCCTGATACCAAAGCCTGGGAGAGATACAACAAAAAAAGAGAATTTTAGGCCAATATCCCTGATGAACATCGATGCAAAAATCCTCAATAAAATACTGGCAAACCAGCTTCAGCAGCACATCAAAAAGCTTATCCACCATGATCAAGTGGGCTTCATCCCTGGGATGCAAGGCTGGTTCAACATTCGCAAATCAATAAACGTAATCCAGCATATAAACAGAACCAAAGACAAGAACCACATGATTATCTCAATAGATGCAGAAAAGGCTTTTGACAAAATTCAACAGCCCTTCATGCTAAAAACGCTCAATAAATTCAGTATTGATGGAACATATCTCAAAATAATAAGAGCTATTTATGACAAACCCACAGCCAATATCATACTGAATGGGCAAAAACTGGAAAAATTCCCTTTGAAAACTGGCACAAGACAGGGATGCCCTCTCTCACCACTCCTATTCAACATAGTGTTGGAATTTCTGGCTAGGGCAATCAGGCAAGAGAAAGAAATCAAGCGTATTCAGTGAGGAAAAGAAGAAGTCAAATTGTCCCTCTTTGCAGATGACATGATTGTATATTTAGAAAATCCCATTGTCTCAGCCCAAAATCTCCTTAAGCTGATAAGCAACTTCAGC